>NC_138768.1:434604169-435204169 GCF_965119305.1 Pelophylax lessonae | reverse complement strand
TGCAAGGCCTCAACTCACCGCCCTTCTTCTTCACAAAGAAAAATCCAGCCCCTGCCGGGGACGAGGATTTGCGAATGTGTCCACGTGAAAGCGCCTCCCTCACGTACTCCTCCATGGCCTCATTCTCCGCTACCGACAGTGGATAGACTTTGCCACGAGGAGGAACGGCACCAGATTGTAACTCGATGGCACAATCGTATGGGCGGTGCGGAGGTAGGGCAACCGCGCGCACCTTATCGAATACATCCCGGTACTCCTCGTATTCAGGGGGCAACAGAGAGTCCGAGGAAGTACACAGCAACTTGACAGGATGCAACTAGTCCCACACTGCGGTGACCACGAGAGGATCTCGGCCGATCTCCAATCGAAAATCGGATTATGCTCCTGGAGCCAATGGTACCCCAAGACCCCAAGACCCCAAGACCACCGAGTAGTGTGGAGACGAAATAACCTGGAAGCAGACCGACTCTCTGTGGACGGCACCAATGGCTAACCCCACTGGAAGGGTCTCATGAGTCACGTGTGGCGGCAGAAGGGGTCTGCCGTCTATCGCCTCAAGAGCCAGAGGAGAACCTCGAGCCTGCAGAGGAATGGAATTGGCGGCAGCGAACACACTATCAATGAACAAACCACCAGCACCAGAGTCCACCAACGCCTGGGTCGTCACCGAGCCCCCGACCCAGGAAAGGACAACAGTGATCAGTGGTTTGTCAACACGGGAAACCGGGGACGAGGAGACTCCACCCAAGATCTGCCCCCGACAGGATCTCAGGTGCGAGCGTTTCCCTGGACGGTTCGGACATGCCAACCGAAAATGCCCACCGAGACCACAGTACATGCATCGGCCCTCGCGTCTCCGGAGTACCCTCTCCCCCTCGGACAGGCGAGCAAACCCCAGCTGCATGGGTTCACCCCCAGACAAGTCATCCCCAGGAGGCGTGGGAGGAGAGGGAGGCACGGGTGGGACAACAAAGGTAGGCGCCAATCTGTTAGGAGGCCTCCGCAGACTCTCCTTAAAGGAAGGTCTCTCCCTGAGTCTGGTGTCAATCAAAATCAGGAAAGAAATAAGAGACTCGAGCTCCACTGGTAGGTCCTTAGCTGCAACCTCATCCTTCAAGGCATCCGAGAGACCATGAGAGAAAGCAGCGACCAGAGCCTCATTATTCCAGCCCACCTCTGCTGCCAGGGTACGAAACTCAATGGCGTATTCAGCTACGGATCGTGAACCCTGTCTGATGGACATAAGGAGCTTCGCAGCAGAGGCAGCACGAGCCGGCACATCGAATACCTTCCGAAGAGAAGCAACAAAACCGGAAAACTCGGCAACCACCGGATTGTTGTTCTCCCATAAAGGGCTGGCCCAGGCCAAGGCCTTGTCCGAGAGCAGCGAGATTAAGAAGCCCACCTTTGATCTCTCAGTAGGAAAGGCATGTGGCAGCAACTCGAAATAAATGCCCACCTGGTTAAGGAAACCTCGGCACTGAGTTGGCTCTCCCCCAAAGCGCTGTGGAAGGGGGGCAGAACCGGACATACCCCGAAACACCGCGGGCGCAACAACAGGTGTCGGGGTAGACTCTGGCGCAACAACCGGAGCGGCAGTAGGAGCGGACCCAGGAGCGACAACCGACCCATCGGCAATGGGAGCGAAATGAACAGTGCGTTCAAGCAGGGTTTGCAACGCCACGGCGAACTGACCCAACAGGTGATCCTGCTGATCAAGTCTGGCAACCAGCGTGGGTAGTGAGGATGGCCCTGTACCGTCAGAATTCATGGCTTGGTCCTAATGTCACGGAACCATGAACCAGACGTACAACAACAGATAAGTGAAAATAAGACAGCTTTATTGAAAAACAAGCTATAAAGCAAAAGTCCAAACGGATGGCGAAACCGATGCAGAGTCTTGCAAAGCCAGGGGTCAGGAACCAGCAGGGTAGTCAGACGAAGCCAGGATCAGGAACCAACAGGGTAGTCAGACGAAGCCAGGATCAGGAACCAACAGGGTAGTCAGACGAAGCCAGGAACAGGAACCAGAAGTAGCAGCAGTCTTAGTAGCATGTGAACACAGGAGGACCAAGCAGGGAACTGAAGCCACAGACCTCCTATATATATGAGCTAGGCATCCACCTCCTCCCAGTGGGAAGGAGGAGCTGCAGGGTGGGAGGCTACAAGAAACCCAGAAACCAAGATGGCCGCCAGCACATGTCAAACGAAGGAGAACAGCAAGAAGGTAAGACCATGACAACACACAAACTCACCCAGGTGAATGCAGCATTGGTTAGATGCTGCATCTGTCCCCGTTTCTTTGAAGACCGAGAACTGAGCGATCATAGACTGCTGATTTCCCAGTTCTTGGTCTTCAGTGAGCAAAGAGCCAATGACTGTTAATCACTGGATCTCTGCTCTACCTCTCCAGCACTTACTGGAGCATCCGACTGTGCAAGCGGCAGGGGCAGCTGGCTCAGGCTCTCAGCAGCCCAGTTAGCAAGGTAAGCCAACAGCGGACTTTTTTTTTAATCCATAAACATTTTTTTTTTTAGAAAAAATAAACTATATACATAGATGATGTGAGTACAAAAAAGAGAATTTTCATATGGGTAACTTATGTAGAAAACACACATAAACATAAGAAAAGTGCATGTACAATAACAGGCATGGCTATACATCGAAACAATGGAAGGGAGATACACTAGAAGTCTCAGTAAGGTAACCATGATCGTTAAATGGCTACAAACAGGTGGTGGTGGCCAATCACCTTGACGATGAGGGATAAAACTCATGCACCACAGCGGTACTAAGGGAAGGCAAGGGCTAGCCAGGTTGATCGAGTATGTAAGTCTAGGTTGATCAATGGAGGTCAGTGTATCGATAGGTTAGGATGACTTTGCATAGGTATAGCCTAGGGAGCTGACTAGAAATTGCGAACAAGGCACAGAAGGGAAATTTAGAAAGTAAGGGAAGGTAAGTGGCAAAGTCAGAGAAGGAAAAGAGGAAAGTAGAAGGGGGAGGTAAAATAAGGAAAGAGACAAGGAGGGAGTACGGGGGAGAGAAAAAAAAAACACAAAGGGAAGGGGGGGAATTGGGGGGGAAGGGGTGTGGGAGGGTAGGAGTTGGGTGGGGGACGAGAAGACTGTGGTGAGAGGAGGTCCCATTTTGTTCGTACCCCCTAGGTAGCAGACGGAAGTAGGTGGCAGGTAACAGTGAGCAGGGTAGAAAGGTCAAAAGCTCTCGTTTAGTGTCCCATGACTGTCTTGTAGGTGTCAGAGTCCTCGAATCACGTTGTGGTAAATTTGGAAATGTTGTCGTGAGAGATGCTAATTAGTTCTTCCATCTCTTCTATATGATTCAATCTACGGAACTATGCCCGGGTCGATGGGATGGAAGTTGATCTCCAATGGCAGGGTACGCAGAGTTTCACAGCATTCAGCATATGCATGGCTAGGGATTTTCTGTAAGCGTGTCACGGGACAGAGGAGTAGTATAGCATGAATTGCTCTGGTGAAAAGTGTAGGTCATTTGAGGTGACATATTTTATGATTATATGTACCATTTCCCAGAAGGGTTGCAAGGCGGCACGTGTCCACCAGACATGTAGCATAGTTCCAGTAGCAGCACTGCACTTCCAGCATATGTCGGTTACCTCCGGGAGAAACTTGTGGATTCAGACAGGTGTCCTGTACCAGCGTGAGAGAACTTTGTATCCCTTTTCCTGGGTAGTTACATTAACTGATGCCTGATGTACCGAACGACAGAACAATTCCCATTCATTGTCAGATAGGGGGAGATTTAGGTCTCTCGACCAGGCCAAGGCAAAGGAGGAAGCCAACAGCGGACTTTAGCACGCTGTTGGCTGAATACAGATTACAGGAGTGCAAAGCGAAGTGCACTCCTGTAACCCACAGGAGAAGTAGGAAAGAGCTTTGGCCCTACTTCTCCTTTAAGCACTTGCCTACCAGCCGCCGCAATTTTACTGCAGCAAGTCGGCTCTATTACGCGAAACGACGTACCTGTATGTCGCTTTGTGTAACAGAGAGTGGGGGAGCACGCTCGCTGCCCAAGGCGCTCACACACACTGATTGGCTAGAGGGTGAGCCAGTCAGTGGGTCCGGTGGACACGATGTCCGCCGGGCACCCGCAATCGCTCCCCATGGAGACAGAACGACGGTCTGCCGATGTAAACAATGCAGACCGCTGTTCCGTCAGTGATGAACACAGGGATCCTGTGTTCCTCCTATTTAGGAACACAGGTGTCTGTGTTCATCCAGTGAGTACATCCCCCACACAGTTAGAAAGTATCCTGTAGGGACACACTTAAACCTTTGATCGCTCCTGGTGTTAACCCCTTCCCTTCCAGTGTCATTAGTACAGTAACGGTGAACATTTTTAGCACTGATTACTGTAGTAATGTCACTGGTCCCCACAAAATGGTCAAAAGTGTCAGTTAGGCATCCGATCTGTCCGCTGCAATATTGCAGTCCCGCTAAAAATCATTGCCATTACTAGTAAAAAATAAATATATAAATTAAAATGACATAAATCTTTCCCCTAGTTTGTAGATGTGATATCTTATGTGCAAACCAATCAATATACACTTATTGGGATTTTTATCAGCAAAAATATGTGGCAGAATACATATTGGCCTAAATTGATGAAAAAAATTGATTTTCTAATTTTTTTTTGATGGGAATGTTTTATAACAGAATATAAAAAATATTGTTTTGTTTTCAGAATTGTCGCTCTTTTTTTGTTTATAGTGCAAAAAAATAAAAACTGCAGAGAAGATCAAATACCAAAGAAAGCTCTATTTGTGGGAATAAAGGACATTTATTTTATTTGGGTACAGTGTCACATTACCGCGCAATTGTCCGTTAAAATAACACAGTGCTGTATAGCAAAAATGGCCTGGTCATTCAGGGGGTAAAATCTTCCGGTCCTTAAGTGGTTAATGAATCTTAGTGTTTTTGGCCATAATGAAACATAAACTAGACAGAGTTTGGATTAGCTTTATGTTAGCAGAGAGTAAACCCATCATTGCTAAGTATTCTGAAAATTGTCCAGGTACAATAGACTTGGATTTCATTGTGACTCATGTGCATTACAATATCGCAAACTCTTCCAGACATTGCAAATGAGATTTTAATTGCTTGACTTAAAAAACAGAAGTGGAACAGTAATATGCAGCTATTGTTCCGGATTTCTTCCTTTGATAAGATTATGTGAAATATTCTATGTAATTAAGTGGAAAGCAGTAGAGCAGTAGCACACTAACACTCCCCTGCCCCCTCTCTCCGCTTCTGCTCACACTGAACCTTTTATCTGTGAGTGTTTGCTATTGAAATGATAATGCCCTGCATCCATGTCCGCAAAATACCGTTGACCATAGCGGCTGGGTCACAAGACATCACAGACCTCACTTTGGTGACAAAAATTACAAAATGGCAAATTTATTTTGTGCAGTCAGGCATTTAAAGGAGGGCATCTGTAGTGATCCAGATAAGTGGTTGATGCAATATTGAGTATTTAAATAGATTATAATCCTATTAGAGAGATTTGGAGATGTTGTACCATATGTTCATTGGGATTGTATTTCTTACAGCAGTGAGCCATTCCGAAAGGTTTGGCAAGCCAATATTAAAGATATCAGATTCCACCATCATTTCTGTTAAATTAATGATCTTATGAATTGATAGAAATAAATGTATATTTAACTTTTCTTTGGAAAAAAGGATATTCTTACCACATTCCTTCTACTGATCTCATACATAATCCTTGTAAGTGCATATACATTTTATCGAATATTCATTTCTAAATGGTTATGGCTAAAAGGGCCGGGCAAGCTCTAACATTTCTCACATACATGTAAAGTTTGAATTTTTTTGCTAGAAAATTACTTGAAGCCGCAAAACAATATAAATTTTCCCGAAAGCAAAGTCCCTGGAGAATAAAATAGTGGGTGTTAAAATTGTTAATATCCCACAATGTTATCAAATGCAAATTTTCAGGAAAAAATGCACTTTAATGAATTTTAGCGAGCACAGATACGAATAAATACCCATCTTTGGTAAAATATAAAAGATGATGTTTCACCAAGTAAATAGATACCAAACATGTCATAGTTAAACCACTTCTGGATCGAGCCCATTTCTGACACATGTTGTTTACAAGTTAAAATCTGTGTTTTTAACTAGAAAATTATTTAGAACCCCCAAACATTATATATATTTTTTTTAGCAAAGACTCTGGAGAATAAAATGGCGGTCATTGCAATATTTTTTGTCACGTGGTATTTGCACAGTGGTCTTTCAGTTAAGTTAGCCCATTTTTTTTTTTGTATTGTGAAAGATGAGTGAATAGATACCTAACATGTTACGGTTTAAAATTGCGCACACCCGCGGAATGGTGATAGTCAATAAAAATCTCCATAGGCAACGATTTAAATTTTTTTAACGGTTACCAGTTTAGAGTTACAGAGTAGCACTTTGTTTTAGCATTATTGCTCTCACTCTGGCGATCGCAGCGATACCTCACATGTGTGGTTTGCACAGTGCTTTCATTTGCGGGCGCAACTTACATTTGAGTTTTCTTTCCTGCATGAGCTGACGGTGGCGGGGGCACGTTAAAATGTTTTATTTTTTTTTTCCTATTTATTTTCATTACTTTTTTAATTTTAGCACAGTTTTTAAAAATCTGATCACTTTTATTGCTGTCACAAGCAATGTAAACATCCCTTGTGACAGTAATAGGCAATGTCAGGTACTCTTTATGGAGGGATCGCGGGTCTAAAAGACACCAGACCACTTCACTGCACTTAAATGTATTCAAAATGTCGAAATTGGCATTTTTGAATACTGTCACTTTGTTAAATTCGGCGCCTTTAGCCGCCGGGTAACTCGGACATGACATCATTACGCCGCTTCCGGGCTACTACATCAAAGACCCGATCAAAGCCAACCCCAACCAGCCGGTGGACGTGCCGGCTGGTTGCTCGGGTGAGCTGTATTGGCCATTATCACCTGAAAGCTGACCACCAGCCCAAAAAAATGGTACCGGGATGATGCCTCTAGCTAGCTGCAGGCATCCTCCCGGTAAAACCACTTCTTTGAGCCAACGTAGGGTTACGTCGATTCGCGGGCAGTGGTTAAAATTGGGCACGCCTATGGAATGGTAACAAATTACAGTACATTAAATTATCCATAGTCAAACCTTTACAAGTTACCAGTTTAGAGTTACACAGGAGGTCTGAAGCTAGAATTACTGTTTGCGGTGTTACCTCACATGTGTGGTGCGATCGCTGCTTACGTATGCATGTGGGACCTACGTGCATTTGCGCATAAGCACGGGGGCACTTTGAAATTAATTTTTTATTTATTTTATTTAAATGTATTTCTGTTACTCTTTAACGCAATTTATTTATTTTTTTATCATCTTTATTGCTGTCACAAGGGATAAAAAAACATCCCTTGTGATAGCATGGGCTGTGACAAGTCCTCTTTAAGGCTCCTCTGCTCTTCAAAGCAGCTGATCAAACCAAGATTGGCTTGATCAGCGGCCGCTTTACAAACCGGTAACAGCTTGTAAACAAACCGAAACCAGAAGTGACGTCGCTTCCGGTTTCTGACATCACAGATGGGGAGGAACAACGGAAGTTCCTCTCACTCTGTCTAGTGGACCTGATGAGACTGGTCGGTTCGGTCTCAGGCTCCCCCATGGGATAGGAGAGCCCGGGAAAGGCGGTGTGCAATTTTAAAGATTATTATTTGCCCGTCCTATTCTAAACTCTATGCCAATTATTTATTAATTTAGCAGGGTCTATTTTATTAAAATAAAAATAAAAAAGTCACAGATTTTGCCATTTTTTTTAATAGTAAATAACCATTTTGACAGTTATGTCTAAGAAGGTGCTCCCTGCAATTTCTCTGCTCGTTGTTGCCACATTTTGACAATAAAAAATAACCTAGTGAAAATCAAATTTATCGTTCAATTTTGACCGTTTATGAAGACTTTCCAAACTTTTTCGCTGAAAGATTTTGCTTTGCTTCTATAATCCTTTGTTTTCAGTGGTAATAGCTCAAGAAGAATATTTCCTCAGGCTATGGATATTCAGGCAATTAGGTTAGGGCTACACTGGTGTCTGAATCTCTATGCTACTGAGAAATGTAACTGTTTTTCATCTCATTTGTAGCACATTGAAATCAATGTATTACTAATGTGATGCTAATGTAATAACTGTCAGCTAGAAATAAGCGAATGTGCCTATTCATCAAATCCTTTATTTATTAAGATTTTAGCATGGGAAAAACACCAACTCTTTTAAATATAATTGCTTGGAAGATGTATTTAAGCTTTATTTAGTGGTACAGAACAGAATGATTTTCAACACCAGCTTCAGTGACAGTATACTCTGGCATCACATATTTTGAATATGCATTACTTTAATCTTTAATCTTTCAATTTAGTTTGGCTTAAATACAGTAGCAACAGTAGTTGATTCATCTCAACTCAAAATGCCTTTTTTAGGTAGTTTTGGTTGCAAAACATGATTTTTTTTCCTGCAGTAATAGGCCTGAGTTGGCCAGTAAAAGTAGCAGCAACAGAAGATCCATGTCTTCTCTTAAAAGAATAAAGCTAAAGCCCTCAATTTCATACAAAGCAGTCTGTGGCAAAACAGCTTAACCGCTTCCATACAGAGCAGTTAGACCCCCTTCCTGCCCAGACCAATTTTCAGCTTTCAGCACTCTTACACTTTGAATGACAATTGCTCAGTCATGCTACACTGTAACCAAACAAAATTTTTATCATTTTTTTCACACAAATAGAGCTTTCTTTTGGTGGTATTTGATCACAACTGGGGTTTTTTTTTTTGTGATATAAGCAAAAAAAGAGCAAAAAAAAAAAACACTTTTTTTTAGTTTCTATTATAAAATTTTGCAAAAAATTTATTTTTCTTCATACATTTGGGCCAAAATTTATACTGCTACATATCTCTGGTAAAATTAACCAAAATTAGTGTATATTATTTAACCTGTGTGAAAGTTATTGAATCTAGAAGCTATGGTACCAATTACTGAAAATTGATCACACCAGATGTACTGATGGCCTATCTCCTTTCTTGAGGCCCTGAAATGTCAGGACAGTACAAATACCCTCTAAATTACCCCTTTTTGTAAAGTAGACAGTCCAAGGTATTTAGTAAAAGGCATGGTGAGTTTTTTGAAGTTATAATTTTTTCCCACAATTCTTGGGAAAATGAAGAAAAACATTTTTTTTTCTTTTTTTTCCCAAAACGTTGTCAATTTATAAGCTATTTCTAACACATAGCATGTACACAGCAAAAATGACACCCCAAAATTAATTCTGCTACTCCTTCTGAGTATGGTGATACCACATGTGTGAGACTTTTACACAGCCTGGCCACAAAAAGAGACTCCACGTCCTAGTAGCACCATAAGGTGTTTTAGGAGCAAAAATACACATAAAACTTTCTTACTACCTATCATACTTTTCAAGGCCCTAGAGCACCAATACAATGGAAAAGTCCACAAAATTACCCCATTTTGGAAAGCAAACACTCCAACATATATTCTATGAGGCATTATGGGTCCTTTGAACATGTCATTTTTTTCCACAAGTTTTTGGAAAATGTGGGGAAAAAATAAAAACTTTTTTTTTTTACACAAAGTTGTCAATTTATAGGATATTCCTAACACATAGCATGTACATAGCAAAAATGACACCCCAAAATACATTCTGCCACTCCTCCTGAGTATGGCAATACCACATGTGTGAGACTTTTTCACAGCCTAGCCATATAGAGGGGCCCAACATCCAAGGAGCACCATCATGCATCCTAGCCACTTGCCTAGGCCTATTTTTGACATTTGGTGTTTACAAGCTAAAATCAGTTGTTTTTGCTAGAAAACTACTTAGAACCCCAAAACATTATATATTTTTTTTAGCAGAGACCTTAGAGAATAAAATGGAGATTATTGCAATATTTTTTATCACACCGTATTTGCGCAGCGGTCTTCCAAACGCAATTTTTTTGGAAAAATTTCACTTTTTTTAATTAAAAAATAAGAAACCAGTAAAGTTAGCCCAATTGTTTTCCATAATGTGAAAGATAATGTTACGCCGAGTAAATAGATACCCAACATGTCATGCTTCAAAATTGCGCACGCTCACAGAATGGTGACAAACTTTGGTACTTAAAAATCCCCATAGGCGACACTTTAAAAATTTCTACAGGTTGCTATCTTAGAGTTACAGAGGAGGTCTAGGGCTCAAATTATTGCTCTTGCTCTAACGATTGCGGTGATACCTCACATGTGTAGTTTGAACACTGTTTACATATGTGAGCGGGGTTTCCGTATGCGTTCACTTCTGCGCGCGAGCTCACGGGGACAGGGCGCTTTAATTTTTTTTTTTTTTTTTTTACTATTTATTTTATTTATTATTTTTTATTTTTACACTGTTTTTTTTTTTAAAAAAAAATTATCATTTTTATTTCTATTACAAGAAATGTAAACATTACTTGTAATAGAAAAAGGCATGACAGGACCTCTTTTTTGTGAGATCTGGGGTCAAAACGTCCTCAGATCTCACAAGTACACTAAAAGATAGAAAAAATACAAAATAAAAATAAAAAAAAAATTAAATAAAATGAAAAAAAAAAAGGGACCTTTAAACTGGTTGCTAGGCAACGACGTTTGCCGTAGCTCCGGTCCTCCAAGACCATAGAGTCGAGTGAGGGCAAGCTTGCCCTCACTCGACATCCTGTCTGTGAGGATCCGGGACCGGATCGTTTTCCCCGCTGCCGGCGGGTCCGGTAATCGGGGAAAAGGACCAGAATGCGGCGGGAGGGGGGGGGCACCTCTTCCGCACCCCGGAAGGGTGATCCCGAGGCGAATCCGCCACTGGGACCACCCTTATCGGAAAGCCAACCGTCCACTGTTTAAAAAAATACCAGGGTTATGGCAGCTATCTGCTGCCATAACACCGGTATTTAGGTTTAAACGGAGGACGTATATAAACCTTTTTGGACTTAGACATGGTGGCTGTATGAAGGGTGACAGGTACTCGGGTACTTTGCTGGGCAGGTGACAGGTACTCTGGTACTGATGAGCAAGTGGCAGGTACTCGAGTACTCCGATAGGCAGGTGACAGGTACTCGGGTACTCTTATGGGCAGGTGACAGGCAGGTGATAGGTACTGATGAGTAGTACTGATACTGATAGGTGATACTGATACTGTACTGATGGGTACGGATGATCAGTACTGATACTGATAGGTGATAGGTACTGATGGGTACTGATGAGTACTGATGAGTAGTGATGGGTACTGATGAGCAGGTGGCAAGTACTCGGGTACTTCAGGTGTCAGGTACTCTGATGAGCAGGTGGAAGGTACTCGGGTACTCTGATGGGTAGATGACAGGTACTCGGGTACTCTGATGGGTAGGTGACAGGTACTCGGGTACTCCGATCACGGGTACTCAAAGTACCAGAGTACCTGTCATCAGATTACCAGAGTACCTGTCATCAGAGTACCCGAGTACCCATCATCAGAGTACCCGAGTACCCGTTATCAGAGTACCCGAGTACCGTCATCAGAGTACCCGAGTACCTGTCATCAGAGTACCTGAGTACTTGTCATCAGAGTACCCGAGTACCCATCATCAGAGTACCCAAGTACCTTTCATCAGAGTACCCGAGTACCTTTAATCAGAGTACCCGTCATCAGAGTACCCGAGTACCTGTCACCAGCCCATCAGAGTACCTGTCATCAGCCCATCAGAGTACCCGAGTACCTGTCATCAGAGTACCTGATGGGCTGGTGACAGGTACTCGGGTACTTTGATGGGCTAGTGACAGGTGCTTTTTATTGGGGGAGGGGGGGCAATCAGTGTGATTGGGGTGCACTGTAATTGGTAACTAGCTGTTACCACAATCTCCTCCTCACACAGGATCAGTGTGTGAGGAGGAGAACACGGTGACAGCTAGTTACCGTGTTCTCTGTTGACATTTGTGACCGACTGTGATTGGACACGGCCAGTCACGTGGTAAAAAGCCAATTTCATTGGCTCTTTACCTAGATCGGGGATGGGCTCTGTCCGAGGGACGAGCCTCGTCCCTGATCGCCGCGCTGCGCGCCCCCGGGAAAGGATTCCTGCCGACGTCATTTTATAATGGCGCGGTATGGAAGGGGTTAAAGTGTTACTTAACCCATAACAGTAAAATTAGTCTGTATATGTAGTAAAGCATGCTTTTTATTCTTACTGTGGAACCTAAGGGGATAATCCTCTGCATTGTGTAAAATGGCTGTTCGATCCTGTCTTCTCTGTTCCTCCCCTTCTTCCAGAGTCCCCAAACCATTTCCTGATAGATCAGAGCCTTGGGGGCAAGCTGCACATGCTCAGTTTGGTGTGTATTGCTATAGGGTTTTTTTTTTTTTTTTTGGAAGAGTGCATGTGATCGACACAGGGCCAATCATCACTGTCCAGACAAAGGGTTAGGCCTCCTGCAGCCTCAAAGGACAATCAGGGGAGAATGAAAGTTCCTCCTACAAGCTTTAACCAGATACTGATAGAAGTCACAAAACTGCTCTAACCACTGATAAGTTATAAGGTATTTAGCCGTTTTTATTTACTAAAACTATTGCATTTCCATGTTCTCTGTACTGTGGGAGACCAGACATAGTGAATGCAAGCTAGTGTCACCACAGTATGTTTATACTTAAATAGGAAGAAAAGAATAAGACAAGGCAAGCTTTATCTTGCAATGAAAATTAGTGTATTTTCTGAAATACAATGAACACAAGTATTGTTCAGTATGTAAGCATCTTTGTAAGGCCACAAACTAAGAGGGAAAATTAGGCAGGCTTTATCATAAAAATAAACATCATAGCGCAGCCCTCAAATTTTCCACTCGCCTACTCGCATTTTGCGAGTGGAAAATTATGTATGACGAGCTACTGTCAGGGGAAGAGAGGAGAGGAAAGCCGCCGAAGGATTGGATAATGTCAGCGGCGGATCATCCCGCTGTACAAGCTTTAATTGTAATTTCCGCGCGCTCGCCGACACACAGTTCCATCTCCTAGCCTGGCTTCTTTGATAGACAGAACACCTGGCCAACCAGGACGTGTTCTGTCTATCAAAGAAGCCGGGCTAGGAGGCGGGACTGTGTATGTCGGCGAGCGCGCGGCAATTACAATTAAAGCTGAGCGGGATGATCTGCCGCTGACATTATCCGGCCAGCAGGACTGATGGAGGGGTTCAAGCTGATCATCTCACCCAGAGCCAGTACAAGGGAGGGTGGGATGGATGGAAGGATGGCTGCCCTGGGCGTCTGTGTCATGGGAGGTGGAGGGGCGCTGCCAGGAGTGTTTCTGTGACAGGAGAGAGCGGGATGTGCTCTCTCTCTGTCTTCTCGCCGGGCTTCACACACTCCTGTCAGATCGGGACTTCTCCCCTTAAAGAGTCAGAGCGGAGGTGGAGCGGAGGAGAAGACAATTAGTTCCTAATGCTTTGCATGGACAGCTGGCGGGAGAGATGCGGCTGCAGAAGGGGAAGAAGATTGCGGCTCAGGAATGACACTGAATGTCAGATCCAGATTATACAGAGTTTGTTATCCCCTGTCCTCCGAGTCAAAGCAAGCAATGTGGAAAGGGGGCGGGTAACAAACTCTGTATAGTCCGGATCTGACATTCAGTGTCATTCCTGAGCCGCAATCTTCTTCCCCTTCTGCAGCCGCATCTCTCCCGCCAGCTGTCCGTGCAAAGCTTTAGGAATAGGAATAGGCTTCTCCTCCGCTCTGACATATGAAGAGGAGGATCACAGAGCGATGTGCCGCGCTGTATCTGAGGTCTGCATGCTGGAGGAAAGGGTGAACTACACTGGGGTACAAATCTTATCCTGTCACCTCCCAAATTCCCATCTCAGCACAATTCCCCCCCCTCCTAGCACAACCCCCCCATCTCAGCACAACCCCCCCTCCTAGCACAACCCCCTCCTAGCACAATCCCCCATCTCAGCACAGACCCCCCCCTCCTAGCACAACCCCCCCATCTCAGCACAATCCCCCCCCCTCCTAGCACAACCCCCCATCTCAGCACAGTACCCCCCCTTAGCACAACCCCCCCTCCCATATTGATCCCACCTAGAAGTAATCATCTTCTCCCCACCCCTCATGCTACAAATTCTCTTATTCCAACCCCCCCCAGGGACAATTCCCCAAAAAGTATTTGTACTAGGAGGGGTGGGGAGAAGATGATTACTTCTAAGTGGGATCAATATGGGGGGGGAGCGGGGTTGTGCTGGGATGGGGAATTTGAGAGGTGACAATATAAGATTTCTTCAAGCAGGGGAATTGGGGGGGGGGAGGGTGCTAGGAGGAGTGATTCGTGCTGGGGGGGTGAGGATTTGTGCCAGGAGTGGGGATTTGGGGATCGCCCTTATAGAGATTATTGGAATGGGGTGGGGGAATGGATTTGTGCCAGAACAGGAAGTCTTGGGGCTGTTAAAAAGGGGTATTGGGGGGGGGGGGTTGTGCCAGTAGGAATAATGGGGGTTTTTTGTGCTAGGGGGAGGATTTGACGGGTAGGATTTGTTCTAGGAGGTGAAATTTGGGGGGGGGGGGGTACTAGGATGGTGATTTGGGGGTTCCAGACCCTTGATGGGCACTGATTAGGCTGCACTGATGGGCACCGAAAACGTTGTTATTAATATTTATTTTTGTAACTTCTGCATTAATGCAAAAACATTTAACAGTGTAATTTTATGAGATAATTTATGAGGGCGTGTTTAGGGGCGGAATTAGGGGCGGGGCAGGGTAGGAGTTGGGTGGGGCAACTGGTGGCGAGTAACCCTTAAGGCCTGGCTAGTAGCTCAGGACTTTAAATTTTGAGCCCTGTCATAGCGTATCACCTTAGAGACAATAGCCACAAATAGTGTATAGTGGCTGGATGATGTGTAAGGAGCTTGGTTAGGCCACAATGTAAGAGGGAGAGACGAGGCAGATTTTGTCTTGAAATAAACAATAAACCAGTGGCGGCCCGTCAATACGGGGCGCAGGGGCACCACCATTCCCGCCCCCCCCCCCCCGAGGCTAGTCACCCTGGTCATCATCCTTAAAGAATAAATAAATCTGTTCCCTTAAGTGTGTGCGGGGCGCCAGACACACTGATATCTATGGGAAGCAAAAGGGGTTTTGTTATCACATGATTGGGTCTGGGAAGCTTATTGGCTTCCTTTAGACTGTCCTCGGGGTGCAGAGCGATGCGCCCCGAACACTCCCACTGTTTCATTGGCGTCCTGTGATTGGTCCATAGGACGTAGGATGGTGCTTCGAGTGGAACCGCGTCACTTCTGGCTGGCGTGAGGTGTCACTGTCTTCTTCCCGCGGTGGAACCGGAACGTAGAGCCGGAACAATTCTTAATCGTAGTTCTTCTGAGAGCTCTTTTGTGCGAGGCATCATTCACATCAGGCAATGCTTCTTGTGAAAAGCAAACCCAGAACTGGTGTGTGCTTTTTATAGGGCAGGGAAGCTGTAACCAACACCTCCAATCTCATCTCATTAATTGGACTCCAGTTGGCTGACATCTCACTCCAATTAGCTCTTGGAGATGTCATTAGTCTAGTGGTTCACATACTTTTTCTTGCAGCTGTATATATAGCATGGGGCAATTCCTGTACTAATAGGTAATATATGAATATATAGCATATCAATAAGCCTTTTATATTGTGCAATAAAATATAGGGTGATCATGGTGGTATATTTTTTCTTTCACACTCGTGTGACCTAGAAGTCATGCAATTTTTTGCTGCGTTTTTTTTGTCACGAAGCAATGTCTTTGGACCCCAAAAAGTTACATTTTTCAGAAAGTTACATTTTTCAGTTTGCAAAGCCCCCCCCCCCCCCCCCCCCCCCCAACTTTGAGAACCAGCCGCCACTGCATTAAACTGTATTATCTGAGAGACAATAACTGCAAATATTTTTGAGTGCCAGAAGACTGGAATAGGCTGCAAACTTTGCTACAGGATTTACACTGCAGCAAACATTTCACAGTTGTCAGCTGAGGTCCAGCTGCTTAAACATTGTGTGGCACTTTTACAGTGCCAGGGCACTGCAATAGGCTTCAAAATTGTAGACACAAAGGAGGATTTAGCCTGTAGTAAACAATCACAATTTGGCAGCTGAGGTCCAGCTGCAAACACATTGGCGGACATTTACTAAAAATGGAGCACTCGGAATCTGGTGCAGCTGTCCATAGTGGCCAATCATCTTCTAACTTCAGCCTGCTCAATAAAGCTTTGACAATAAAACCTGCAAGATTATTGATTACTATGCACAGCTGCACCAAATTTTGCATGCTCTTGTTTTAGTAAATCCCCACCATTGTGTGGCACGTTTAAAGGGGCAGAGGAATGGAATAGGTTGCCATTGTGGGAACACCGAGCATAATTTACTGCAGCAAACATTGGAAATTGGGTAACGGGGGCTAAGCTGCAGAAACATTATGTGTGGCACTGAAATACCTGTAAACTTTGAGGTGCAATACAGGATTTAACCTACAGTAAACTTTAGAAATTTTGCAGCTGAAGTATAGTTGCGAATAAATATGTATGGCACCTTTTGGATCACTAGGATAGGCCACTGACTTTGAGGATCAGAGCAGGATTTTCCCTGTAGCAAACAGTGCAAATTTGGCATCTGGGGTCCAGCTATTGAAACAGTATGTGTGGCACTCTTACAGTGCCGGTGTCTTGTCGGATAGTGCCCCTCGTAGGATAGTGCCTCAGACGGACTGCGCATGCGCGGTAAATGACGTCACTCCAGCTGACTGCTCCGCTCAGCTGGGGTTGATGTCATTATTGCGCATGCGCAGTCCGTCGGAGGCACTATACGACGAGAGGCTGCGCGAAGCGTCATCGCATAATCAAAACGCTATTGGGCGGGCTATGGCTGGTCATAGCAGGAACAAAATTCTATTGGACACCGGAGCATTGCATTAGGCTGCAAATTTTGAAGTGCAGTAAACATTGCACCAACCCTATATTTTTGATTTTTTTATACTTTGCAGAAAGCAAAAAAGTATAGAAAGAAAAAAACAAACAAACAAACAAAAAATAAATAAAACAAGCAGAAAAAAGATTGTAAGAGGGGATCAGCAGTTATTGCTTACACACACAAAAAGGTGGTTCGGAAAATTACTGGTAGGTCTTAGAACAGTGAGCATAAGGGGGGTATGCAAGAATACGTAACCCCCCACACTGCAATTCACAGTACTGTAGCACAACATAGCACTGCATAACAATTTACTTTCCCTACACACAGGCTGTTAGCTTTCCATTATCTACATCAACACACACTGACAAATAGCTGTTGGGAACCCAGTCTTTTCTAGTGAGGGAGCTGACTAATCCAAACACCCCTTTATTGGCTTTCCAAATCCATGTGACCTAAGTTCTAATGCCAAGTATTGCATTATTGGTGATTGGTATAACAGCAAAATTGTCCTGTTCGCAAATGGTTTGGATTGGCCTGGAACCCATTCTTTATCTGATCTCAATCCTCATTCCTACTGTCAACAAGCAGTTAAATCTTACAGTGGCAGAAAAATTTAAAAGACAAGTTCAACTTTTCCTAACTAGCTGTGACTTGTGACGTGGAGGTCACAGACTTTTTTTCTGCTTTTTACCATAAAGAAAGTGAAGAAAAGGCAAAAATAAGCAGCTTTCTAAGTGAAATTATTGTGAACATTTTGCTTTGCACCCACCTAAAGTGCAAAGGACCCCCCAACTGACACATTTGCATTAATTTTCATTGTTAGGAATTCAGCAAGAGGGATACTGGCGTTGTGGACTGAAGCACAAATAAATTAAAGCCTCTTGTGGTACCAAGTTTCTTTTTTTGACTACAGAGTTCGTTTATAAGTAAATTGTCAGCACAGCTGTGGTTTGTGTCAGGGAAGTATCCCATCCGGCAATGGAGTCTGCCATTGCTTAACTCCTGGAAGGGTTCTAGATTCAAGGCTGTACTGTCATCTAGAGTGATGCTGAATTGGTGTGCTCTGTTCTAGAACTTCCTTTATGAAATGATAGTGGCAGTCCCCAACCCTGGATGTGAATTCTAGAGACAGGTAACATCCATACCAGCAGATTCTCTTTAATGACTAATGACATAACAAAGCACTTGGCTAGAAATACCAGGATATAATAACCAGGAAAAAAGACTGCTCGAGATGTATGCAAAACACAAATTTATTCCAGTGCCTTTTCCTTATTCATTTTCCCTTTTTTGTTCAACAATAGGCAAAGCAAAAAGGAAATGTCAGCTGAGTTCAGTACAGGAAGGTCTAAAACATAAACAGCTCAAGGCAGTCATCTGCATGATCTTGCTGTTGATCTGATTAACGATATTACTGATTAATAGCTTCATTTTCTATCTTTGCTGTGCCCGGGGATCCAGATACCTGTTCACAAGCTTTGTAAAAACGGAGTCCTTCATCATGTTGTATTCTGCTACTTTTAAAAAAAAAAGCTACGAATAATTCCTGCAAAAAAAAACAAAAAAAAACCACAGATGGAGCTGATAACAAAGATCTGGGAGGAAAACAGTGCATACAGTTTCGTGGAAGTGTGTATCAATATATACTTGCAGCCAAGAATTTAATATCCTGTGTAAAGTCTTCTTCCAATACATAGATTATTAAAAAGAAGGCTGTATAGTCTTCTAAAGGCATATTAAAAACAATCATTGCTCAGAAGATGCTTTTCTCCCAGAGCGCAGTGTGGTTCATTCAGTAAATTTCAGTATGATACAAGTGTCTGCTCGTGCAGCCATTAAAAAAAAAAGTCAGTCCTAAGGCTGTATTCATGCTTGAGGAGACCGTATTTCAAGAGATTTATCAGCATTTTTTTAGTGCACTTTTGTGCTTTTTGTTGCATGTATGGCTGCGTTTTTACATGTGTTTGGTTAACATCAGGAATTTTTCTATTGCCCAATAAAAACAGAATCATTTGTGACATCAGCTATTGTCCTCTTCCTTTGCGTCTGCTAGCTTTTCGGTGTGTTATTGTGGTTTCTTGTTCTGCTGTTGGATCTCAGCATGTTGTCCTGCAATCCCCCCAAAGATACACACACACACACACACATAAATTTCCAAAAAATATTTTTAAGTATATATGTATATATATATATATATATATATATATATATATTTATAAGTATAGTTTAGTGGGACCAAAAGGGGCCCCTTGGGTTGTAAAGATGTAGGTGGGCCCCCGATAGTAGGATCAGGGCCACTGAGTCCTGCATGGACAGTGAACTATCCTCTGTTTTTTTCCACATGTTGCTAAGAAGTGGAGCCTAGTTATTAGGCAGAGAAAAATACACCTTTAACCGCTTCCCGACCCCCCCCCCCGCGCCTATTTACTGCGGCAAAGTGGATCTCCTGCGCAAACTGTACGTCGGCGCGCGCAGGCAGCTAGGGGTGGAGCGCATGCCGCAGGCGCAGGGAAGCCGATGCATGGGTCAGATGGCTCAGATTGCCGCCTGACACCCGCGATCGTTCCCGGCTGAGAGAGAAGAGCGATCTCTATGGTCATTTCAGAAGCCACGCCCCCCACAGTTAGAATCATTAATCATAAATTGTTAACCCTTTCCCTGCTAGTTTCATTATTACAGTAACAGTGCATATTTTTAGCACTGATTACTGTAGTAATGTCACTGGTCCCACCAAAAATGTAAAAAATATCAGTTAGGGGTCCGATCTGTCCGCCGCAATGTCGCAGTCCCGCTAAAAATTTCAGATTGCCGCCATTACTATTAAAAAAAAAAAACAATAAAAATGACATCTTTTCCGTAGTTACCAGACGCAATAACTTTTGTGCAAACCAATCAAAATACGCTTATTGCAATTTTTTTTCCAAAAATATGTAGCAGAAAACAAATTGGCCTAAAATGTTAAAACATTTTGATTTCAATTTTTTTTTTTAAATGTTATATAGCAGAATGTGAAAAATATTGTTTTCTTTTTCAGAATTGTCGCTCTTTTTTTGTTTATAGCGCAAAAAATAAAAATCGCACAGGTGATCAAATACCACCAAAAGAAAGCTCTATTTGTGAGAAAAAAAGGACGTAAATGTTTTCTGGGCACAGCATTGCATGACCGTGCAATTGTTAGTTAAAGTCACGCAGTGCCAAGTTGAAAAAAGTGGCCTGGTCATTAAGGGGGCAAATCCTTCCGGTCTTAACGCGGTTAACGCACATAAACACTTTTTTTGCACATTTTGTAGGTGCACTCATTCTTTTTATTTCTATGGATAGTTATTTCTATGGAGTCCTGTACATCCTCATGCAACAGGCAACATGCTACAAGTAACAGAGAATACTTATGTGAATAGGTACAAAGGGATTTCTACTTGTTGAGTGTTTTCAAACATAGATATACTGTAAGTGTGACAACATACTCATGGGAGAATAGGATGTTTGTTCCAAGGTTAGCTGTCTTTGGCTATATTATTGGCAGATGCAATAGGATTCTATCAGGCTTGACCTCTGATTTATATCAATACCTGTCCCACTTTTCAGATGGGACTATATTGTTTACCTTCCCCCTAAAAACAGATATTGCCTAGCTGGCATAGGATATAGGATTTAAGAAAAGATTTGCTGTTGGATTTTACAACAGAGAGAGACTTGGAGTCATTTAAAAGCCCAAAAGGACAATAGTGGTAAAGCTTGAAGAGTGGTGCTCTAGGTTTGCATAGTAAACTGACTACAGACTCTACAGGGACACAGGAACTCAAGTATACACAGTATTGTACTCTTTTAACACTACTCCCACAGAATCAGCTGCTACATGGTTTCCCTACTCCTGCACAGCCAGGCAACAAACATTTTCACTCACATCCAGACACATAAAACAGTCTTTGAGCTTGGTTTTGTTGTTTTATTAGAGGCGATAACTTGGATGGGGTAGAGGAGTTAAAGGATGCCCAACTTTAGCAGTTTGTCAGTCTTTGAAAACCGTGTTAAGCAGGTAGCCAAGAGTATTCCTGCTCAGGGGGAGTCTGCTGAAGATTTAGCAGACTTGCCTCGGGGTTTGTGTTTTGCAGTAGATGCTCTTAAGGACTCCATACAGCAGGTGTCACGGTTTGCTCTTCTGTCAGTACATATGCGTAGAATTCTGTGGTTAAAGAATGTGTCTTTTGAATTACCTTGTAAGAAGTTACTAGCTAGTTTTCCCTTTCATGGGGAACGCCTATTTGGTGACGATTTGAAAAAATATATCCCAAAAATTTCAGGGGCCAAGAGTGTGCTTATACCAGTTAAGAGCAGGAGTAAACATCCTTCTTTTAAGGTGTCTAACGCTCAAGTACCCAGTACTTCTAATCCTAGGCAGTTTTGACGGCCTCAGCCGCCTGAATCTAGAGCAAAACTTCCAGGGCAAGGGCAGAAGAAACCCTGGGTCCAGAGCCCTACCAAGCCTAGATCTAAATCTACCTTATGCAGGGCACCCCCACTAATTTCGGGTGGGGGGGAAGGCTATTACAGTTCTCGGATGCCTGGGTAGAAGTGAATAGGGACAGCTGGGTTGTTTCCACAGTCTTGCAGGGTTACAAACTAGAATTACAGGTGTTTCCTCATCCTCAGTTTTTTAAGGTGCAACATACCCACAGATCCATTAAAGAGAAAATCCTTTTTTCAGGCTCTAGACTAGCCTTTTTCAACCTTGTCAACACAAAAGAACCCTTGAAATACATTTCTGGTCTCGGGGAACCCCTGCTAAAAATAAAAAATCTACAACTGATGACACATTAGTCAACAACAGTCAGTGGGAAGAATGCTACTTACTCTTGTCATCATTGAGATGAATTATCCCCTTACAGATAGCTAAAAGGAACAATGGTGTCATTGGGAACTTATCTGAGAGGCAGAAATTGCCCATTTCTCATGGAACCCCTAGCAACCTCAGGAGGAACCCTAGGGTTCCACGGAACCCTGGTTGAGAAACCCTGCTCTAGATCATCTGAAATTAAAAGCAGTGATTACAGAGGTTCCGGACAATGAGAAATTCAGAGGCTTCTACTCAAATCTTTTTGTAGTTCAAAAAACTAAACAGAGATGAGACCTATTCTTGATCTCAAAGTCCTGAACCAGTTTCTAAACATTCACACCTTTTGAATGGATTCAATTCACTCAGTCATTGCTTCTCTTCAAGGAGGAGAATTTCTGGCATCCATCAAAGATGCATACCTATCTACATGTGCCAATTTACCAGGCCCATCAAAGATTTCTGCAGTTTGCGGTGGAAGACCGCCATTTTCAGTTCGTGGCTTTGCCCTTCGGGTTAGCCACGGCTCTGCGAGTGTTCACAAAAACCCTAGCTCTGGTATTGGCAATTCTAAGATCTCAGGGTAAAACAGTTATATGATACCTGGATAATCTATTTCTCATAGATCAGTTGGCTTCTACTCTAAGCCAGAATGTTTTCCGGGCAGTTCAGTTCTTAGAACGTCTGGGTTGGATTCTGAATTTGTCAAAGTCAGCGTTGCAGCCAGTTCAGAGTCTAGAATATCTGGGTCTTCTTGTGGACACAGCACAGGCAAAAGTATTTTTGCCACCAAGAAAGGTCGAAGCTGTAAAGGACCTTGTCCGGATCGTAAGAAGGAAAAAGTATTCTTCTGTGCATCTTTGTATGACGTTGCTAGAGAAGATAGGGTCTTCATTCAAAGCAGTTACCTATGCCCAATTCCATGCCATATTATTACAATTCAATATTCTGTCAGCCTGGAGCAAAAAGATCCAGGCCCTAGATTGTTGCATGTCTCTGTCACCAAGGGTGAGTCACAGAGTCTCGGTTGGTGGTTGGCAATGAGGAATTTGGAGATAGGGAAGTCATTTCTACCAGTGGTGGTGACCACAGAAGGTGGTGACCACAGATGCCAGTCTCTCCAGCTGGGGAGCAGTTCTGGAGGAAGCCATTCTCCAAGGGAAATGGTCCTGGTTAGAAAGGAGCTTGCCCATCAATATCCGGGAAATTTGAGCAGTTTGTCTGGCTCTAAGTTTCTGGACTACCAGACTACAGGGTTGCCCTGCCAGGGTCCAATCTGGCAATGCCACGGCTGTGACCTACATCAATCATCAAGGGGGCACCAGGAGTTAGTCAGCCCAGAAGGAGGTGGGTTACATCCTATCCTGGGCTTAGAAATTTGTACCATGCCTGTTGGCAGCATTTATTCCGGGAATAGAGAACTGGCAGGTGGACTTTTCTGAATCGCCAGCAGATGTTTTCAGGGGAATGGTCACTACATCCTGAGATCTTGCATTGATTTGTCAGTGATTGGGGGGGGGGGGGGGGTTCCGGACATAGATCTGTTGGCATCCAGGTTCAACAAAAAATTGGACATATTTGTGTCTAGGACAAGGGATCCGCTCACAGTCGGTGTTGATGCCTTGGTGACTCCCAGGGATCAGTTCTTCCTAAAGTATGCCTTTCCCCCGGTCCAGCTGTTGCCACTATTTCTGCACTGGATTCCGGAAGAGGGGAAGCCAGTAATCCTGGTGGCTCCAGCTTGGCCCAGGAGGACTTGGTACATGCAAATTGTAAGGTTGTAGGTGGGAAGGTCATGGGTCCTCCCGCTATGTCTGGACCTGCTTTCTTAGGGTCTGATATTTCACCCTTCTTTACAGTCTCTAAATTTGACGGTTTGGCTATTGAAGCAAAGATTTTGAAGGAGCAGGGTATATCTGGTCCTGCAGTCTCTACCATGATAAACACTAGGAAAACAGTCTCTAGAAACATTTATTACAGAGTCTGTAAGTCTTACATTTCCTGGTGTGAGGCCAGGAAGTGGCATCCCTGTAAACATAGAGTCGAGAGAATTCTACCTTTTTTTTAAGTAGGGGTAGAAACTAAGCTAGCCTTAGGCTCAATTAAGGATCAAATTTTAGCCTTATCGATCTTCTTTCAGAGACCGATTGCTTCGCATTCGCTGCTTCGTATACTTCCACCAGTTAGGCCACCCTTGTGTCCTTGGGATTTAAATTTAGTTCTGGCGGTCCTACAGAAAAACCCTTTGAGCCCATTCGGCCTATTCCTCTGGTTCTTCTGACAAGAAAGTTTGTCTTGTTGGTCGCAGTAACATCAGCTAGAAGGGTGTCAGAATTAGCGGCTCTTTCTTTTAAGGAGCCATTTTTGATCTCACACCAAGATAGGGTGATTCTGCATCCACACCCAAGGTTTTGCCCAAGGTGGTGTCCAGTTTTTATTTGAATCAAGACATCACACTGCCTTCCTTCTTGCCAAATCCTCAAACAACAGAGAAAAAGTTGTTACGTTCTCTCAATGTAGTATATGCATTCTATTCTATGAGTCTATTTGAAAATGTCAGCTCAAATTCGGAAGGCCGATTCTTTGTTCGTGCTGCCAGAAGGGCCCAGAAAAGGGCAGGCAGCATCTAGGTCAACGTTCTCCCAATGGATTCACCAGGTTATTATCCAGGCGTATGGTTTAAAGGGAAAGGCCCCACCCTTTTCGGATAAAGGCACACTCTACCAGAAGAGTAGGTGCATCATGGGCAGTTCTCCATCAAGCTTCTATGGTTCAGATTTGCAGGGCCGCTTCTTGGTCTTCAGTACATACATTCACTAGATTTTATGAGGTGGATGTTAGGGTCCAAATGAATTCTGTGTTTGGCCGTAGTGTGCACTATTTAGATCCTTTCAGTCCGATGGCGGTTGTCATAATCAGCTCCCCCCTCCCCTCAAGTGCATTGCTTTGGGACATCCCAAATAGTAATAATTATGGCTGCTCTGTGTCCCATGATGTACGATAAAGAAAATTCGATTTTTCCTACATCTTACCTGACGTCCCTCCCCTCTTGTCTGGGAAGTTTATTGCTTGCTACAAAACTGAGGTACTTCCTGTATGGGAGGGGTTATATAGAGGTTATATAGAGCTGTATGGGAGGGGTTATATAGAGGGGGACTTCCTGTCTTTTTAGTTGCCAGTGTCCATTCACCTACAGGTGGCGTACACCCCAGATAGTAGTTATTATGGCTGCTCTGTGTCCCGTGATGTACTCCAAGAAATTGATTTTACAGGTAAGATGTAGGAAAAATCTAATTTTCAGAGGGAATTTGACAGGCAGCTTGGAAACCACTGCAAGACCACTTTTGCGGCTATTCCGAAGGCCCCCTGAACAGGACCGATATATGTAACACACAGGGTGGAAGGCCAGCTCAAGACCAAAAGCCTGGGAGCTGAGGTACTGAAAGTTAACCCTTCCCCAGCCTGTGCCAGCTGACTAACTTGCTAGTGCAGTACATTTTAGGCAGTCTGCCTACACACTGCTGGATAAAAGGAGAAACATAGAAACATAGAAACATAGAATGTGTCAGCAGATAAGAACCATTTGGCCCATCTAGTCTGCCCAATATATCTGAATCCTATGAATAGTCCCTGGCTCTATCTTATATGAAGGATAGCCTTATGCCTATCCCATGCATGCTTAAACTCCTTCACTGTATTTGCAGCTACCATTTCTGCAGGAAGGTTATTCCATGCATCCACTACTCTCTCAGTAAAGTAATACTTCCTCATATTACTTTTAAACCTTTGCCCCTTTAATTTAAAACTGTGTCCTCTTGTGGTAGTTTTTCTTCTTTTAAATATGCTCTCCTCCTTTACCGAGTTGATTCCCTTTATGTATTTAAAAGTTTCTATCATATCCCCTCTGTCTCTTCTTTCTTCCAAGCTATACATGTTAAGGTCCTTTAACCTTTCCTGGTAAGTTTTTTCCTGCAATCCATGTACTAGTTTAGTAGCTCTTCTCTGAACTCTCTCTAGAGTATCTATAGCCTTCTGGAGATATGGCCTCCAGTACTGCGCACAATACTCCAAGTGAGGTCTCACTAGCGTTCTGTACAGCGGCATAAGCACTTCTCTCTTTCTACTGCTTATACCTCTCCCTATACATCCAAGCATTCTGCTGGCATTTCGTGCTGCTCTATTACATTGTCTTCCCACCTTTAAGTCTTCTGAAATAATTACTCCTAAATCCCTTTCCTCAGATACTGAGGTCAGGACTGTGTCAAATATTCTATATTCTGCCCTTGGGTTTTTACGCCCCAGGTGCATTATCTTGCACTTATCCACATTAAATTTCAGTTGCCAGAGTTCTGACCATTCTTCTAGTTTTCCTAAATCCTTTTGGCGTTTCCCTCCAGGAACATCAACCCTGTTACATATCTTTGTGTCATCAGCAAAAAGACAAACCTTACCATCAAGGCCTTTTGCAATATCACTTATGAAGATATTAAACAAAATTGGTCCCAGTACAGATCCCTGAGGTACCCCACTGGTAACATGACCTTGTTCTGAATGTTCTCTATTGACTACAACCCTCTGTTGTCTGTCACTCAGCCACTGCCTAATCCTTCGGGGGAGCCCTACTTAGTACTCGGTGGGGGCTGTTTCGGCAGTCCCCCTGAAGAACGGGGTCAGTCTGGTTTCGGCCAGACAGACCATGAGTACCTTAAATCCCTGTCAGGAGTCTTGCGCCCCGGGGGATCGAGGTTCGGGTCCCACCTCTTCGGAGGGAAGACCATTTGTGTTCGCACACCCTGTGCACTTTTTGTGTTCCTCACGTTTGTGTGTGTGCACTTTTTTATGCACCGGGTGAAGTCTTTTGAGTGTGTTTCACACGCTACGGGCTAAAAAAAAAAAAAAAAAAAATGATGTCAGACTCACTGGTCTATAGTTGCTCGATTCCTCCCTACTACCTTTCTTGTGACTGGGCACGACATTTGCCAATTTCCAATCTTCCGGGACGACTCCTGTTACTAATGATTGGTTAAATAAATCTGTTAATGGTTTTCCCAGCTCACCACTAAGCTCTTTTAATAATTTTGGGTGTATCTCATCAGGACCCTGTGACTTATTTGTCTTCACTTTAGACAGCAATCTTAGAACATCTTCCTCTGTAAAGACACATGCATCAAGTGTCATGCAGGAGAGGCTATGTGTTCTTATTTGCTTAGTAGCCAGGTACACACAACACAACACAAGTTAAAATGCGAAACTCTTCCATTGTCATTTAAAGTCAGTTAAACTTAATCTACATTTTAAAGAACGTGGTTTACCTGACAGCATCTGCTGTTCTCAAACACTTATTGTAATTTGCACTAAATCTAAAATGCCTTGGGTACGCATTTAAAATGTAATGTCAGCAGTAAAATGCCTAATTGCTGACTGCCTCTTTTGGTAATAAAAAAAAAACATGTTTTTTAATGACAGCTATACTCAAGGTTAAATTGTACACTCACTGTCAGTTCATTCTACATATTTCAGATTTAGATATATTTCCATTTTTTGCATCTGCCTGTGGTTGAACACTGTGGATACATACTTTGACAACCATAAAAGTTTTGGGTCCACTTTATTTACAGATATATTTAAAATGTATGTTTTAACTTGTTTTATATTTATTTTCACTTTTTAAATTAGATTTTTGCTTTGTAAATAAACATTTATTACAGGGTGCACCCATGATTCTGATGTCATAGAGCATTATATTTTTTCTAAAGATTAGGCGCAGCAGAAAAGACCAAGGAGCAGACTTGGTCGCTGGAAAAGTAGCGGTCCATGCTGTGCAACGGAACCGTTCTAATAGGAGCGACTCAAGTCGCTCCGACTTAGAAAAAGGTTCCTGCTCCTTTTTTTTGCAAAGTCGGAGCGACTTGCATTAACTTCCATTATGTGAATTGCCCTCTGAACACATTTTCAGGGAGGTAGGTAGGATGAACCACTCCTTTAAATAATTTACTTTTGTGTACACATACATTTCAGCTTGAATTTTGAAGCTCTATTAAAAAAACAGTAAAGTAGCTAAAACTAACTTGGTTCAGATGTGCAAAACAGCCAACAACTTTGCCTTATGGCTGGATGTGCTAGTGTAAGACATTAACATGTCATAGTTACCTGACAAAAAAAAACTAGATTTTTAAAAAATGTTGTTTTAAATCTGACTATAATACTGTATTTAAAATATGTACAAAACCATTAAACAGTACATTTCTTAAAATAGGTAAAGGTTTGGCGTTAATTTAGATTTAATTTTGTTTTAGGTTTATACATTGCATCATTTTCATTTTTTGTTTATTTTAATACATGCCACTCCCATGACACTGGGTTCACAGAGCCAGTGTTAATTTTGGGATTGAATTTTGATTTAGTTTTAGTTATAGTCTTTTGACTAAAATGCCATTTTAGTTTTAAGGGCCATACACACAATAAGATTTTCTGAAGACTTTGAAATTGAACACTTTCAATTTGTATGCAATCTGGCAGGCCCTTGCACTACATAGAAAAGGTAAATCACAACACTGAAATTGAACACTTTCAATTTGTATGCAATCTGGCAGGCCCTTGCGCTACATAGAAAAGGTAAATCTGAAGGAAAAAGTCTTCAGAAAATCTTATAGTGTGTATGGCCCACTAGTCCCATTTTAGTCATCTGCAATTGATTTAGTTTTAGTCTTTTAGTCTGTGACTAAAATGCCATTTTAGTTTTAGTCATCATATTCTAGTCAACTAAAATCTCCAGTCCAATAAAATCATTTTAGTCAACTATACTAAACTACTAACTATAATGTGTTTAGATAAACTGTAGTGCATGAAGCATTTCCATAGAATTTCCAAACTCATTATATACTCCTGGAGTAAAAAAAATCTAATATCATGTTATTATTGATGGTATTACGGTTGAACAAACTCACAGATACAGATTTAGCCTTTCTGGATGGTCTGAGAAGGCCTGTTATGCTGCACAGTGTTCTGGACGGAGGTCTGAGGAGGCCTGTTATGCTGCACAGTGTTCTGGACGGAGGTCTGAGGAGGCCTGTTATGCTGCACAGTGCTCTGGACAGTGGTCTGAGGAGGCCTTTAATGCTGCAGAGTGCTCTGGACAGTGGTCTGAGGAGGACTGTAATGCTGCAGAGTGCTCTGGGTGCTGGTGGTCAGAGGAGGTCTGTAATGCTGCAGAGTGCTGGATGGTGGTCTAAAGTCTGAGGGGTGGCCTGTAATGCACAGTGCTCTGGATGCCGGTGGTTAGTGGTCACAGTGGTCAGAGGAGGCCTGTAATGATGCACAGTGCTGGATGGTGGTCTCAGGTCTGAGGGATGGCCTGTAATGCAAAGTGCCCTGGATTCCACTGCCAGTGGTCAGAGGAGGCCTGTAATGCTGCACAGTGCTGGATGGTGGTCTCAGGTCTGAGGGATGGCCTGTAATGCAAAGTGCCCTGGATTCCACTGCCAGTGGTCAGAGGAGGCCTGTAATAATGCACACACAGTGCTCTGGACAGACAGTGGTCTGGGGGGAGGCCTCAGGCCTGCTGTAATTGCAATGTACACTAGTACTACACACTCACAGTCTGCTCTCTGCTCTGGATGTGGGCCATCATCTTGTGTTTCGGAACTCAGGAGTGGGACAGTCTCATCGGGACTCGGGAGGCATGCCTGTAAAGCACAGTGCCCCTCTAGTCTCTGGCAGTTGTCACGAACAGTGCACACAGTCACTTCAACTCGCTTGCTTGCTGGAAATGGAAGCAGGCAGAGCTCTGTGAAAACCTGGAAGTTAGTTCATGAGAGTAAACGTCCCTGCCTCACATCTTCATCCTGTTTTGTTCATTAGCGAAAACGGATTTGGTTTTCATCATAATTTTCGTAAGTGGATGAAAATGATCTTTACAGTGGGCAAAAATGCCGCTGACGAAAACTTTGATGAAAATGTTTTAGTTGACAAAATTAACACTGCACAGAGCACTATATGTATTTAAGAAAAGAGACTGCACAGCAAAAGCTCTTTGTCTTCAGGCTGAATTTTTCTGAGTGAAAGTTTGAATGGAGAAATTAGTATACAACTAGGGGTGAATTTTTTCTAAAGAGCAGAAGCTGTTCACTTAAGCCAGCCATAGATGGGTCACATCTCAGCTGGTTCAGCAGGGGCCAAGATGTGACCCATCTATGGGCAGGCTGAACGTACCCAAGTCGATCCATCGATCAACTTGGGTGTAACCAGCATGAAGGATTTTTGGCATGTACTCCCCCTCCAGGGGAAAACAATAGCTTTTTGGATGTGGAGGAGGGTGTGCTTTGTTCATTTTAGATATCTGAGGTTTAGAACCACTTTAAATACTTAATCATGTGTAAAATTGTTGGCTTTATGTATAGTGCGGGTGGGGAGATCTGCATGAAAATAATCTATGTGCATATACCCAGGATAACTTTCAATTTGCAAAATGCACATTCACCACTAATGAAAAACCTGTGGTTTGCCCCTTGCATGGCAAGAAACAGGTTCATTTTAAAGCCCCTCTACCAACAGCATACGTTTATCTTTTTCACTCCACCCCCCTGGCTCACAAATATCAAATAATGTCTCCAACTTTACATAAAGGCAACATTTCAGAAAGCCCCTGAAAATTGTAAACAAAAAGAATAATTTGAGTAATCTCCCACCCCCGGTTTACCTTAAATGGAAATTGGGGGATTTAAAGTGTAACTATGGGGCGTGGCCACGCAAGGCATGTGAGCGGACACGCTGCACGGAGCTCCCGCATGTAACCCTATCATCGATACTTACTCCGGTCACCGATCTGCACATACCTGGCACCGATCGACTGGCGACCATGCTGACCCGGAAGGGTCAGGAGGACGGCGCGGCCTCCGAAATCCAAGATGGCGCCGCGGCCGGCACGCCGAGGGGAACTCAGCGCGGGGCTGATAAGCCAAAGGACCAGAGTGGCAAGGCAGGCAAGTCCAACCGCAAAGATGCCCCTAAAGATATGCTATATTATGCCCATAAGCTGACCTACGCTCAGGCCACTACTGCACAGGCTGATCTGCACGCTGGGGCTGCTTCTCTGTCCCCCATGGACACTGACCGTACTCCAGAGCCTGCTCCTTCTGCCTCCACATCAGAGACTTTCCCTGTGCCCCTGGGAGATGTGATGGAGGGGGACCCCCAGCCCACCTTGAGGCAAATCCTCGCAGAGGTCCAACACTGCACAGCCTCTGTGAACAACGTCCAGGAGAGGCTTGGGAGTCTCACAGAGGAGGTCTCCCTGCTCCGCCATGACCTGCAGAAAATGAGGGAGCGCACCACTGCGGTGGAAGGGCGCATTAGTGAGGTGGAGGACAGGCTGCCAGCGCTCATAGGAGATACCCAGGCTAACACGGCCCTGACGCGGGCACTGCAGGACAAGGCTGATGACATTGAAATCCGCCTTCGGCACAATAACATTCGCATAGTGGGCCTCCCTGAGAAGGTGGAGGGTAGGGACCCCACGGACTTTGTGGAGCGGTGGCTGATCAATATGTTTGGGAGGGACGCGTTCTCCCAGATGTTTGCTGTTGAGAGGGCCCGCCGCACCCCCACGCGGGCTGTTCCGGGTAACGCTCCCCGGCCGGTCCTTGCCCGCCTGTTGCACTACCGGGACCGGGAGAAGGTGCTGCGGCTGGCTAGGGAGAAGGCCGTGCTTAAGTTCAATGGAGTGCGTGTATCCATCTACCTGGACTTCTCCGCAGAGGTCCAGAAGAAGAGGGCCAAATTTCATGAAGTGAAACAGCGCCTGCAAAAATTACAACTGCCCTATGCTATGCTGTATCCTGCACTTCTTTAACATGGTGAGGGAGGCGGTGGAGTGGCTGGATGTTAATGAGCCCTCTCTGCGTGCCAGGCACAGAGAGGAACCGGATCCTTGATGCCCTAGGGGCCCGGCCGCCTTGCCTTTCTTTCTCCCGTCTGTTTGCCTCAGCCGGCTGGCTGCTGGCCATCCGGTGCCTTGCTATACTCCGGAAATGCCCATAAGGACTTGACCAGTGCCTGGTGAGCTTCGCTTGCCGATTCATGCTTTTTTCTCTTGCTATATTAAGGCGCCTCCGGTGCCGTTTTACGATGTCCCCATGTCTATGTTTGGAACTGTGGACTGCTACCTTGCCCCGTTGGCAAGCTTCTTTTTTCCCTTTCTTTTTCCTTTTTTTGTGGTTACAATGTTTGTTACGGAATACACGGACTTCCCATGTCCTGCACGAACTACCTTGGCCTACCGGTCCCTGGCTGCCTGGGGACTGTACACCTTCCCCTCTATTGATGACGACCTTACTGCCTGATGGCTAGTGTCCCTGTGGTATCGTGGAATGTCAGGGGGCTTGGTGATCCCCTGAAGAGGGCCATGGTGTCCACTGTGTTGCGTAGATACTTTACAGCTATCGTGGAACTGCAGGAGACTCATCTCACGCCTGATACAGAGTGTTGTGTGAAATATGCTTGGGCTCAGCGCATTTATCATTCTACACATACCTCGTACTCCAGGGGGGTGTGTGTCCTGATACACAAGTCCCTGGACTACCATGAGCTGTCTGCCCTGTGTGACCCGGAGGGTAGATTCGTATTTTTGCATTGTATGATGTATTCTAGAACGTATGTATTTGCTGTGGTGTTGAGGGAGCTGGTGCGCTTCACCTTGGACAAACCTACTGCACTTTTGTTTGTTGTGGGGGACTTCAACGGGGTGCTGGATCCTTCCAGGGACAGACACCCTCCTCCCGGGGCTGGTCTGGGTGCGCGTGGCACCCCTTTGGCCAGGTTCCTGGGGGAGATGCCTTGGGTGGATATCTGGAGGCTGCGACACCCCGTCGAGACTCAATTCTCATGTTATTCGGGGTCCCACGGGACCCTGTCACGTATAGACCTCTGTGTTGGTACTGCAAGATCCTGTGAGGTGGTAGACAAAGTGCTATATGCGCCCAGGGGGGTTTCGGATCACTCACCCCTGGTCTGCTGGATCGTGATGCAACCTGACTCCTCCCTGCCTAGGGTACCCTGGCGCCTGAACGCCTACTGGTTGAAGATCCTACCCTCTGACTGTGACATAAGCACTGCCATAGCCAACTTTTTTCTAGATAATGACCTGTATCCTGACGCGCTGCTACAATGGGATGCGTTTAAATGCTACCTGAGGGGGGTGTTTATTGATGCCGTCAATAGGGTTAAGTCCTCCTCAAGGGAGATGGAGGAGATTCTGACTAGACATGTACGGGAAAAGGAGGAGTGTTATGTGGAGCAGCCCACGGATGCCTCTAGGGCGGCGTGGCTCTCTGCGCAGGATGCCCTAATAAACCTCATTTCCTCCAAGGCTGAAAAGAAGCATTTTTTCTCCAAGGTTACCTTTTAGGAAGAGGGGGAGCAGACTGGCCGCCTTCTGGCGAAAATTGTGAATGTGCGCCCCGCGGCGCCTGTTATAGGGGCCCTCCGTGGTCCTTCAGGCGGTATCCTCAGCTCTTGTGAGCTGGTCTTGGAAGAGCTGACACGCTTTTACTCTACGTTGTACTCTTCTAGGGTGCACTACTCAGATGCTGACCTTGCCACGTATTTACAGGAAATTGACCTCCCCGCTTTATCTGGGCGGCATAGGACGCAGTTGGAGGCTCCCATCACGGTGGAGGAGCTTCGGGAGGCGGCCAGCTCTTTTCCCACTTTTAAGGCACCAGGAGATGATGGCCTCCCTATGGAGGTCTTTCAGACCTACTCGGAGGCTCTCATGCCCAGGTTGCTCAAGGTTTTGAATGCGGCTCTTCGCAGAGGGGAGCTGCCCCCCTCCATGTCGGGAGCTGGTATTATTTTGCTGTTGAAACCTGATAAACCCCCTCTAGACCCTAACTCGTATAGGCCGATATCCTTATTACAGTCTGACATTAAGATTTTGGCTAAGGTACTTGCCAGGCGACTTAATCGGGTAGTGACCACCATAGTGCATAGCGATCAGGCAGGTTTTATGCCCAACAAATCCACGGCGGTGAATCTTAGACGGTTATTTGTTAACATGCAGACCACAGCGGACAACATGGGTTCTCGTGCTCTTCTGTCCCTGGATGCTAACAAAGCCTTCGACGGCGTGGAATGGGGCTATTTATGGGCGGTCCTGGAGAAATTTGGATTCGGCCCTAGGTTTATTGCCTGGGTAAGACTCCTCTACAGTGCCCCGAGAGCGGTTATTAGAGAAGGGGGCAGATAATCCTTACCGTTCCGATTGGGTAGAGGGACTAGGCAGGGGTGCCCACTTTCCCCCCTGCTGTTCGCCTTGGCGATCGAGCCCCTGGCGGCTAGCATCAGGGCTGACGACTCTGTGGTGGGTTTCCGCTATGGACCGATCCATGAAAAGATACTACTTTATGCTGATGACATGATGCTGATGCTGGGTGACACTGGTCCATCCCTGAGACGGGTGATGCAAATTATCACGTCATTCGGAGGGTTCTCTGGCCTCACAATTAATTGGAATAAATCGGCCTTGCTGTCCTTGGACCAGGGCCCGGATCCGCAGATGGTCACCTTTTGCCCCGTCCCGGTGGTGGAACAGTTTAAGTACCTAGGTGTTGTTATTTCAGCGGATATCACGGCATATTGCAGATTGAATATTTTCCCACTCCTGACGAGATTCAGGGATAGGATATCTGTGTGGTCTAGACTCTGGCTCTTGGTGGCGGGGAGGGCTAATTTGGTGAAAACGATTCTCATGCCTCAACTCTTATACTTTTTGCACAATTCCCCGGTGGTTGTCCCTCTTAAGATTTTCCGCTTGGTCAACTCCCTCTTCCATTCCCTGCTGTGGAAGCGGGGCATGGCCAGGGTTAAGCTAGAACAGTTACAGCGCCCCAAGGACCAGGGAGGGTTGGCATTCCCTAACCCTTGGCTGTATTATATGGCCGCACAGCTGCAGCACTTGCTGGGTGCCATGGCTGGGGGTGACGGTGGTGGAGGGGACTCCGCGCTTGCAGTGCTCTTACGGGCGGTGGGTGCGGAGGACCTTCCGGGTGCTCTAGAGTCGCAACTCCTGGCTAAGTCTAACAAGGCTTTCCCCACGTATAGATTGATACAAAAGGTATGGGCGAAGGCGAAGCAGCTTCAGGGAGTGACTGGCTTTACTGAGTTCAGTCCAATATGGCGGAATCTGACTTATCCGGAGCTGGCGGACCTGCCCTGCGAGGCTCTGTGGCGCAGGAGAGGGGTTACCCACCTGCACCAGGTGTTTGAGCGCGGTAGGCTGCTATCATTTGAGCAGCTGCAGACCTGGTTTGCCTTGCCCCGAACCATGCAGTTCTCCTATCTCCAACTACAGCATGCCATAGGTGCCCAGCCTTCCTTGCATTCTCCGGAGTTGTCTCCAACTCCGGTATTCTACATGATGAAACGCTATGCCTCCACCAAAGGATTTATCTCTGAATGCTATGCACTTTTGTTGGGCTATCACTTGGAAAAGTTCCGTGCCAGGCTCGGGTACAGTGGGAGGCAGACGTGGGCGACCTTACTGACGACCAATGGGAGGAGGCATTGGAAACGGTGCGCCACTGTTCACTGAATGTGACGCAGAGACTCTCGCAGCTGTACGTGCTCCTCAGGGTGCATCGCACGCCGGCGCGTCTGCACAGAATGGGTCTGCGATCAGATCCGCTGTGTACTCGCTGCCAAAGGGATACTGGTGACCTCATCCACCTGCTGTGGTGCTGTCCTAAACTCCACAGGTACTGGGCGGCGGTGGTGAGAACCATCAATGCAGCATATGTCCTCTCGGTGCCTGTGGACCCAAAGCCCTGTCTGCTAGGTATGGTGGAGGAGTTCACGGAGGATACTGGTGTTTGATGGGCGGTTACGAGATCTTTGTTCCAGGCGAGGAAGCTTATTTTGCAGCACTGGATTGCCCCATCCCCACCTACGGTGGAGATGTGGATTAAGGCCATGGGTAATACCCTGCGCTGTGAGCGCCTGATCTAACAACACAGAGGGGTTCCGCATAGATATGATAAGATCTGGGGAGGTTGGCTGGCGGTTCCTGGCCTGGCTCCCCAGGACCTGGTTATGGACCGCCTTCTGCAATAATTGTGGACTTGGAATGTGTAGGGGAGGGGGGGGGCTGTATATTGTTTATGCTGCTGATTACTATGCTGATTGGTTTGCCTCCCCGTTGGGAGCGGTTCCTGATGGGGGGATTTATTTTCTCATTTTTCATGTGTATGGCCTCGTTGGAAGTTTGTTTCTGTGCTTGCTAATGGGAATGACGTGTATTGAGTGTATTCTGTACAGTTGGTTCTTCTTAATAAACTTGGTTTGTGATTTAAAAAAAAAAAGTGTAACTATCTAAAGTGTAGATACCTACTTTCCTTTTCCCTGTCTGATTTACCTACACAGAAGATCTCATTCGGCTATGTTAGGGCTGAAAAAATATAAAAATATACAAAGTTCAGAAAATATAAAAAAAATGATATGTTGGACTAACAGAAGAACACCAAACTTTTCCTTTCGAAAGCATAGGAGCGAGTGGGTATGAGCATCAAACTTTTTATTTTCCAAGATTTTCAAAGCATAGAAACTCGTCAAAGTCCTCCATACCTGGTGATAGACAACAGTCTTTAGACATCGGGTGATCAGATTGCAGCTGCCGCACAGGTAATCAGGACCAGGCACTTGCCTCATGGCCGTTCTGGGTGAGACTAAGCTCTTAGCAGTTTGGGCAGAGGTATTTAGACTTGTGTATAAGGAATATACCCCCCCCCCCAAGCCAACTCCCTTTGCATATGACCCCTCAAGGACTTGACCAGTTAACAGTAACATTCCTTTGGCCAGGGGCGTAACTACAGGGGTTGCAGGGGTTGCAATTGCTACCGGGCCCCATGCTCCAGGGGGCCCGGTAGCAAACCAGTGGGTGAACTTCCAGGATCTCAAAGGTCACACTTGCGACCTGGCCCTGGCATTGCACCACTGTGGGGAGGCCCCAAGATTGCAGGAAGGGGGCCCACTGCATAACTTGTGAAAGAATACTGCTGCGGGACCGTAATAAAAGGCCATGCAACGAGAGTAAAGAGCCCCAGAAGTAGTGGGAAGAGCCCCGGGCTTGAAGGGAAGGGCCCCGGCCAGGGGTCTGGGGGGCCCTTCATGGTTTCTTGCATCGGGGCCCTGAAGGTTCTAGTTACGCCTCTGCCTTTGGCATACAGTAGAACTTTGCTTATGTCCTTTTATGGCTCCTAACCAGGATTTGGAGGCCTAGAATGCATTAGCGAGCCACTTTAATTATAAGGAAATATAAAATATACAGTTTCCCCATCAGGGACTCAATGCTGTCAGAATACACTGATCAGCGGCTGCAGTCGCTGATCAGCAAAAAGTTAGTTTGATGGACTCTTCCATATAAAAAAAGGTTGAGAAAGACTCCACCTTTGTTGTTTTGAGAAGCCAGTACAAATAAAAAGTAGTGGTGAAAAAAATGCTTGCGTGCATAACCAGTCAATTTTTGTGCATTAAATCAGTACTTAACAATATCTTTATTCTCCAATAATAATCCATACACTATCCACAATCGTCCTGCAATCTTTTTTCATTAAGTGTTTCTTACTGCTAGAATTTGTGCACCACTTGCGAATGTGTAGTCCTACCCCTGCAGGAGCTGCTTGGTAATTTGGGTTCTCTGTTCTGCGCATTGACTCCAAGAACAACCTCAGTCCCTCTGACACAACTAATTGAATGAAAGGTACTGCAGCACTTGGCTGTGATTTAGCACCAGGAAATAGCCCGTTTAGTGGTAAATGAACTCAATGTATTTGTACAGGTTAGAATAAATGGTGGTTTGAGCATAAATTAACCCACACAGAACATAGGTTCAGACATAGTAGACAGTATAGTCTACAGTGTCTACAGTACTAGACAGTATATTCAGTATTCCAAAGTAACTTTGAATAGAGTTCTGTACCACTAGACTGGGATTAACTCATGAAATCCCAAAGTCATCAATAAACAATGCATATAAGTGTTAACTTCTACTGTATGTAAATAATAATACTATAACTAGTTTAGAGTACATTCTAGGAGAATGGCTAGGATATGGTTCAGTGTCCCCTGAAAGGTACCACTTAGGATAAGCAATAGGTAAAGGTCTCTGTGTAGCAGCTGTAAAGGGGCAGTCTTTCGTCCCAACTCTTCAGCTCGCATTGGGAGCCTGTTGTACTGTTGGTACACATGAGAGGAATCCCAGTCAAGCCTGCAAGCAGCAAAAGGATAATATTTTGCTGTAAGTTCAGTTCTTAAAGGGCTCCGTCTCTTTAGTAGCAGATAGTAAATCCCCACAACAGAAGTTTGTAGGCAGGTGCAGTCTGTTTTCTCCCCTGCAGATAGCATTCAACACAGCAGGAGTGCAGAGGGAGTGGAGTGCAGGAGGAACATGGATCCTCTATGGCTTCCTGAGTCACTGGGGCAACAATCCCATTGGATGCTGACAGCCCATGTGGTCCTGGCAGCCATCTTGAGTCAGACAGAGTCTACTTAAGACCCTGGCTCCTGGGTTTGGTGCGCATTCAGCAAGTGAATAGTGTAGGGGCAGGTCATCTGTCTGTCAGGGACAGTATTAGCGATAGGGAAAGGTTCCAGACAAGTAGGGAAAGCATAGGGATCTGCCACACTTCTTGGAAACCTTCCCACTTGGGCTCAGACCGACCAGGCCACATTCCGTCCCTCCAGACAGACACTGTCAGTTTGGCTGAGAACTGCTCCACTACATGCTGCTATCATCCTTGAGTAAAACCACTGGGACTAGTGAGCCACAAGCTCACTAGTCCCAGTGATTTTGCAGCTCACATCCGGTCACACACAGCGATTAGTCCACTCTCTGCTTGGCACCCAGGTGACTCCGGCTGTTATGCAGTAGTGATGGTGCACACTGGACAGCAATGTGCACTTTCTGTTCTCCCTCATGGCAAGAGGAAGCTGTGTCCTATACAGCCTGGGAAAATGCAACTCTTTCCCCTTCTTCCAGCAATCTCTTCCCTGGGAAATGCAGTTCAAAAGATCTTGATTACACAGTAGAGTCTCTCTTTAGGGCTACAGTTCCCACAGTGCAGTTCTGCCTGACCGTATCTATTCTTCCTGCTCAGCAGCTCCCTCTTGCTGAAATAGCCATCAAACAGTTCAGCACCGCAGGGCAGCAGCTACAGAGAGCAGCTGCAGCCAGTGTTTCTCTCACTATAATTCTTAGGCAAGCACCTGGCTACAAATGTGTTTGACAATGAAAGATTTATATATAGAAATACGTATCTTACAGAAGTAGACTATTTTAGCTGACACTAAAAGTAAAGTGTCCAAGGTCAATATTTTAGGCATTGGCAATAAATTGTTGAGAGCAAATATAGTTCATTACTAAGCTGTAGCTAGAAATGAATATGCAGCACACAGCATTTTCCACCAAGGACAACAATACAGTTTGTGCATTGAAGATTTTTTTTTTTAGTCATTATTATTCATGTTTGTTATGAATTAGCACATTCAGTGATTTGTGCTTAGGGGTCTATTTATAAATGTTTTCACACAACTTTCACCCAGGATTTGCACTTTTTTATATCTGATTCCAATTAGAAAAATTAGTTTAACATTTAAATTGTTATTGTTATATTTTTTTTTTGCACACACCTTTATCAATGTTCTGTGTTCTATATGGCTATTATACCCTAAAATGCAAGAGATTTAGAGATTTGTAAATATTATTCATGTCTGTAGTGAGTTTTAAGTCTGCTTCTTGCTTGAGTTTTGTGTGTCATTTGTTTCCCACCTTCTTTTTTAATTTCATCAAGCAGTAGAGGTACTGTCTGAGTATTAGGGGTTTGTAAATAGCATTTAATTTACCTGTAGTTTTTCCCTAAAGTAGAACTATAGGCAAACTTTTTTTTTAAATTTTGGAAAGAGTGAGGGAGGGTTATAACCCCTGTAGGGTTTTTTTTTTCTTTTTTTGCCATCTTTGTCCGATTGGGGAGATTTCCCCTCACTTTCTGTCCAAGATTCAAACAGGAAGTAAGAGGAAATCCAAAATGTAAAAAAAAAAAAGTTTTGTTTATAGTTCTACAAATTAAGCGAATCGCTTGAGGACCCCCAGGTCACAGGAACTAGTGCCCCCTTAAGAAGATTTCCCCTCTTTTACTTTCTGGGGATAACCAAAAGTTTCAGATTTTATTTTACTTTCATTTTCTATTTTAATGGGGAACAGGAGGAATTAATCTACTTAACAGGGGCACAGGCAGCAATTAAAACCTGACAGGTGTTCTAACCCATCTCCTCTCTATCCAAAGCTAAACAAAAAAAAATGCCTTTAGTTGTAATATAGAAACATAGAAACATAGAATGTGTCGGCAGATAAGAACCATTTGGCCCATCTAGTCTGCCCAATATATCTGAATCCTATGAATAGTCCCTGGCCCTATCTTGTATGAAGGATAGCCTTATGCCTATCCCATGCATGCTTAAACTCCTTCACTGTATTTGCAGCTACCACTTCTTGAAATATCATCGGTCCTCAAGTGGCTTCCAGCAGTTTACTAGTCCTTGTGAAGCAAGAGACTAATAGGCAGGGCAGGGCTGGATTGATATAGAGGCAAAAAGGGCACCTGCCTTGGATGATGTGGTGAAGGGCTGCAGTTAGGGTGGGATCTGTCTTCTGTAGGTGATATTGAGGGTCCAGCTGTCAAAAAAACAGTGGTGTCTCACAGATTACAGAAGACCAGCAGCTCTCCTAGTGTAATCTGCCGTTCTTCGCTATCAGATTCATTGGTGGTCTGCTCTGTCTATAAAAAGCACTGGCAGTATTGACTTATACACAGAGTAGGAGTACCTGTCTAACTGACAGTGAGATCCTTCAGGGCTCCAGAGACTCGGATCAAGACAAGCTATCAAACGAAACAGTGGAGCCCTGTAGATGTCCCCAGATGAGCTGCTCACTCAGTGTAATCTGAAGGGCTGGGCTGACAGTTTCACATTCATAAGTAGTGCTTATGTGCAAATTGCAATTGAAATATTGTCCTTTCTGCATATAAAGCCAGTTCCAGCAAACCTGTAAGTGTAAATAAGGGTAAGGCCTCTTTCACACGGAGTGGACCGTATTGCGATCCGCTCCGGCACTTTTTTTTTTTACGGACGCGGGTGACACTTGTGTCATCCGGTCCGTATGTCCGCATATCATTCCATCCGTTTGCGGATGATATACGGACATAATGCATGTCTATGGGATTGCATCCTTTCCATTTTTTAAACGGAAGAAGAAATAGGGTTCTGTTCCGTTCCAAAAAACGGAACAGAACTGAAAGGACGCAAATCTGATGTCAGCGGATGGTCATCCGCTGACATCCGCAATCCCATTGACATGCATTATGTCCGTATATCACCCGCAAACGGATGGGGTGATATACAGACATACGGAACGCCGTGTGAAAGAGGTCTAAGATAAGGTTGTAAATAAGTGTAAATAAGTCTTCATAATTTCTAAACAAAGAGCCGGTTTACTGTCCTTCAGACATTAGGGGGGCCGGACTTTGCCCAGTGGGAGTAGAAAATATCTTATGGTCAGTGGGAGTAAACAATGCCCCATTTTTGGTAATAAGGAGAGGAATAGTGCCCCAACATTGGTATGAGTGGGAGGAATGGCTCATTGTTGGTGTCAGCCTCAGAAATTACACCCAACGGATGATGTCAGTGGGGAGAATGGTGTCGTTTATCGGAGGGAAGAATAGTGCCTTAAGGGCCAGTTAAAGGTAAGCAAAGGACCTTATCTGCCCTTGGGCCACTGTTTGGAGACCACTGGTATAAATAAAAAAATTAGGTATAAGGTTTCCATAAAGTTTGTTCCCTTTTAACCCTAGCAACACTGCTAAAACTATTTGCTCTTTACTTTTTCATCCACTTCTTCTCTTAACTATTAATTTTGATTATCTCTTCTTTTTTTTCACATGCAAACATTTTAAATTGTCATCTTTTTCATGTGTAATTAAAGTTACCGTACATTATAGCAGGAACATTATTTTGCTGCCCTTATAAAACTAGGTATACACTGGAAGTTTTTATTTGTTCAACTAGTGGGCTGAACTAAAAAAAACTCACAGGTCCCTGCAAAAGCGATGTTGATGCAGGAAATTCCCACGCTGCGCTATTTTACTATGACATCCGGGACCGCCCCTGTGGAGTCCAACCCCACCCCTCATCAAATGATGCTGGTTTTCCAGCAGGACTGTTCAACAGAAGCTTGCCTAATGATTGGCTTCTGTCAAACAGTGAGGGGTATACAGTGATCAAAATTTGGACAGTTCCTGCTGAACTGGCCGAATTTCAACACATGTACAGTGCCTTGCGAAAATATTCGGCTCCCTTGAACTTTTTGACCTTTGGCCACATTTCAGGCTTCAAACATAAAGATATAAAACTGTAATTTTTTTGTGAAGAATCAACAACAAGTGGGACACAATCATGAAGTGGAACGAAATTTATTGGATATTTCAAACTTTTTTAACAAATAAAAAACAGAAAAATTGGGAGTGCAAAATTATTCAGCCCCCTTAAGTTAATACTTTGTAGCGCCACCTTTTGCTGCGATTACAGCTGTAAGTCGCTTGGGGTATGTCTCTATCAGTTTTGCACATGGAGAGACTGAAATTTTTGCCCATTCCTCCTTGCAAAACAGCTCGAGCTCAGTGAGGTTGGATGGAGAGCGTTTGTGAACCGCAATTTTCAGTTCTTTCCACAGATTCTCGATTGGATTCAGGTCTGGACTTTGACTTGGCCATTCTAACACCTGGATATGTTTATTTGTGAACCATTCCATTGTAGATTTTGCTTTATGTTTTGGATCATTGTCTTGTTGGAAGACAAATCTCCGTCCCAGTCTCAGGTCTTTTGCAGACTCCATCAGATTTTCTTCCAGAATGGTCCTGTATTTGGCCCCATCCATCTTCCCATCAATTTTAACCATCTGCCACCACCATGTTTGACAGTGTGGATGGTAAGTTCAGGGTGATGAGCTGTGTTGCTTTTACACCAAACATAACGTTTTGCATTGTTGCCAAAAAGTTAGATTTTGGTTTCATCTGACCAGAGCACCTTCTTCCACATGTTTGGTGTGTCTCCCAGGTGGCTTGTGGCAAACTTTAAACGACACTTTTTATGGATATCTTTAAGAAATGGCTTTCTTCTTGCCACTCTTCCATAAAGGCCATGTTTGTGCAGTATACGACTGATTGTTGTCCTATTGACAGAGTCTCCCACCTCAGCTGTAGATCTCTGCAGTTCATCCAGAGTGATCATGGGCCTCTTGGCTGCATCTCTGATCAGTCTTCTCCTTGTATGAGCTGAAAGTTTAGAGGGACGGCCAGGTCTTCATAGGTTTGCAGTGGTCTGATACTCCTTCCATTTCAATATTATCGCTTGCACAGTGCTCCTTGGGATGTTTAAAGCTTGGGAAATATTTTTGTATCCAAATCCGGCTTTAAACTTCTCCACAACAGTATCTCGGACCTGCCTGGTGTGTTCCTTGTTCTTCATGATGCTCTCTGTGCTTTAAACGGACCTCTGAGACTATCACAGTGCAGGTGCATTTATACGGAGACTTGATTACACACAGGTGGATTCTATTTATCATCATTAGTCATTTGGGTCAACATTGGATCATTCAGAGATCCTCACTGAACTTCTGGAGAGAGTTTGCTGCACTGAAAGTAAAGGGGCTGAATAATTTTGCACGCCCAATTTTTCAGTTTTTTATTTGTTATCAAAGTTTGAAATATCCAATAATTTTCGTTCCACTTCATGATTGTGTCCCACTTGTTGTTGATTCTTCACAAAAAATTACAGTTTGATATCTTTATGTTTGAAGCCTGAAATATATATATTGATATGACCTTACACTTTTATTCAGTTAACCGGTCTAGGGATACTAAAGCAGAACTTTACTCTCCACATAGCACTTTTATATCATTTTCTCCCATCTCCTTCCTCTAACAGAATTAGATATTTTTTTTTTTCTTTTGTGAGAGGAATGTAACTTTTTTGGGAACCCTGCCGGTGTGGTGAAGGTGCACGATTATGTAATTAAGAGCACGGGAATATTGTATACAGGATATCTCCACAAAAGATTTTACTAGCAAGCTGGACTGTTCGTTTTTATTTTTTATTATGACACAATATGGACTATGTGTTTTAGTTGCATAGCGCTGTTAGTGTTTATATTAGTGATTTTATTATATATACACACCATTTGTTTATATGAAATATGCGCCATTTTTGGCGTGTTCCCATAGAAGTCTATTGGGGCTAAAATGTGCGCTTCTGTCCAAAAAAAGCTCATGTGCTTTTTTGAGTAACGAGCCTCAGGAGTGGGGTTGCACCACTAAATATAATTGAAATCCTAGTGTTGAGCCTTGAAGCACTTTTGTTGATGCTTCAAATTTCTCAGGTGTAAACAGGGCCTAAAGAGTACAAGTGACAGGACCCTGTTGAGGTGCAATCTAGATTCTGACAACAACAAATTACACCGAGCTCAAACTGAGTTAATTTGAGTTAATGTTCTGTATTTAGCTCACTTGTAGTGTGTGCACTAGTAACTCAGTGTTTGCTTTAATTTGTGTCCTGAAATTGCTGCTTAAGTAACTTACAGCCAAAATGTTCTTTATTTTATATAATCCAAGGCCTGGTATTAGTATGCATATTATTTTTCATTTACTCTTGTAGCACCTATTGCATATAACACACAAGGCTTTGGACCCATTTAAAATTAATAAAAATAATAAAGCCCAAATTAATTATTTGTGAGCATTACAATGTGCACTATCCCTTAAAATGTAGACATAACACATATACATTTTGGACCCATTCACATCAGTGCCTGCTCCACCAAAGGAGCTCACAATCCAATGTCCCTAGTACACTCACATACTCTAGGGGCCAATTTCAGAAGGAATCCAATTAACCTACCAATGTGTTTTTAGATTGTGGCAGGAAGCCCACAAAGACACACAAAAAATAAACAAACTATCTCCAATTAGTGTCACGTTAAGGATCCAGACCAGAGATAAGGTGTGCTCAGTTTTTCTTAAAGCCCAACTCCAGGCAACAAAAAAATGCCGGTATCCAAAGGTTCTTCTTTTCCAGTGGTCTAGGGTCTTGGCGTCATCAAAACCAAGCGGCAGGGTCCAGAGCCCTGCAATGGATGTGATGATGCAGAAGGACTGTCCACCGCGAGAGCGTAGAGGAGCACCGTCTGCCAAAGGAGAAAAGGGTTCGATAAAAAAATGTTCTCCTCTTCCCTAGACAAAATTAGCTTTTAAGCCTTGCAGTGTGGGCACAACCCCACTGCAAGACATAAATTAGAATTTTTAACTAGTGTGTCTGTGTTATGGATAGCCATAATTTTACCATTGGAGGGTTACTCTTAAAAACGAATGCAGTACTCATCATATAAATCAGTTGCTTTTTGTTCACTGCATTATCGACTTGTGGTTTGTCCTCTTGTATATCCCACAGGTCCCTTTCACTTTGTGTTGGTATTCTACAGTTGGTTAACCAAGAAATGTTAAGTGCTTGAATTTTCTTTAATGTACAGGATATTAATAAATATGTATGTATACATATGTTTAAGAGCAATTCCAAGCATTGCAAAGGTCATTTAGTGAATTAGTAATGTAGTCCAGTAAATGCAAATATTTTACTGGTGTAAAGTCAGAGAACCTACTCAGTTTACTTTAAATTACCTTTATAAAGGTTTGTTGCTTAACCACTTAAGCCCCGGAGGATTTTCCTGCTCAAAGACCAAGGCCCTTTTTTGCAATTCGGCACTGCGTGATTTTACCGGACAATTGCACGGTCGTGCGATGCTATACCCAAATGAAATTGATGTCCTTTTTTACCCACAAATAGAGCTTTCTTTTGGTGGTATTTGATCACCTGTGCGATTTTTATTTTTTGCGCTATAAACAAAAAAAAGCGTCAATTTTGAAAAAATAACAATATTTTTCACATTTTTTTATATGAAATTCCCCCCCAAAAAATGTAAAAATCAAAATGTTTTAATATTTTAGGCCAATTTGTTTTCTGCTACATATTTTTGGTAAAAAAAAATCGCAATAAGCGTATTTTGATTGGTTTGCACAAAAGTTATTGTGTTTACTAACTAAGGGAAAGATTTATGTAATTTTTATTGTTTTTTTTTTAACTAGTAATGGTGGCGATCTGCGATTTTTTTTTGCCGGACTGTGACATTGCGTCAGACAGATCGGACCACTGACTAACATTTTTGACACTTTTGGGGGTACCAGTGACATTACTATAGTAATCAGTGCTATACATATGCACTGTTAACATGTGGAAAAAGGGGGGGGGGGTTCTAAATCTCCCCATATGGGCAGAAATAGAACCAGAGGGGATTTAAATGTGCCACTAACAAGGATGTTTTATAAAAAAATAGTACTCTCTTAAAAATAGTAACAAAATTTATTCAAAATACATTAAAAACAGACATATACTGTATACAGGGCATTACAGTATATGTGATTGTAACAAATAGTACATATATCGTGAAAGAGACCATCAAATAGTTGTATTTGAGTGAGCCCAAAACAGGGACTACATATGAAACAGAATGTTGCTGGAACTACGCGTTTCCCTACAAATGCTTCGTCAGGCTCCAGCTGTTTCAAAACATTCTCAATACATATACAGAGTCCTCAAATTCTGGTCATAATAGGTTTGGCCATGTTTAACGATATGTATATACAGTAATCCTCCGCTCCATCGCAGTTCAGTTTTTGCGGTCCCGGTAATTTGCGTTTTTTTTTTGTAATGTTATTTTACTATATAAATCATTAAAAATGAAATATTTTTGTGTTTTTCATAGCTCTTGCTATGTCTCTCAGTATCTTTTATGTGTTTAAATGAGTTTCTATTGTTTTAAAAGTGTGTTTAAAGACCTTAAAATGCTTTTAAACGTACAGTGACAGTAAAAAAATCATGCCTACAATGCATTTTAATAGGGTTTTTCTATTTCGCGGAATTTCACTTTTCGCGGCTGGGTCCGGAACGTAACCCCCGCAATGGAGGGGGGTTTACTGTATTTGTGTCAGTTGATGTCAGAGAAAAAGTATGGTCAGCAGTTCCCCAAGGGTAAAGGTTATTCAGGACTTGATGGTATAGTGTGTATTAAGACTGTGATGAGTTGTTTACTCTCATTCACTAATAAGTGTGCATAAAAGAATAGAACATGAAAACGTGGGGGAGGGGAGAACCATGGGATGGGAGATGAGCCGGGAAAATTAAAGAGAATCCAAAACTCAAATAGAGTGGGGATTCATCAAAAAATAATATGCATCCATTGTGTAGTTATTCAATAGGAGCCATCCCTTAGAAGATGCTCTAAATTTGTCTATCGTGGTGACAGTCCATATAACCTTTCAATAGCCATGCGGGCCGACCTCGGAGTCAGGCACGCTTGCTGGGGAGATACTGTTTCATAGCAAGGCCAGTAAACTTAACCACTTGCCAACCGCAGCCCGACTATATACGGCGCGCTCCTGCCCCCGCTCTTACCCAAAGAAGCCGGCGCCTGTGACCGGCGGACCCGACGTCAGCCGGTCACTCGCGATCGTCGGGTGGAGAGGGATCATTCTCCCCTGTGTAAAAGCACTGATCACTCGGTCCTGCTATGTAGGACCGTTGATCTGTGCTGTTACACACAAAGCCACATCCAATCACAGTAAGAAACACGCCCCTAGGGACACACTTAACCCCTCCCTCTCCAATAAAGTTAACCCCTTCCCTCCCAGTGTCATTTTACAGTAACAGTGCATATGTATAGCACTGATTACTGTAGTAATGTCACTGGTACCCCCAAAAGTGTCAAAAATGTCAGTCAAGGGTCCGATCTGTCCGCCGCAATGTCGCAGTACCGCAAAAAAAACTGCAGATCGCCGCCATTACGCGAAAAAAAAAAAACAACAAAAATGACAAAAATCTTTCCCTTAGTTAGTATACGCAATAACTTTTGCGCAAACCAATCAAAATACGCTTTTTGCGATTTTTTTTACCAAAGTTATGTAGCAGAAAACAAATTAGCCTAAAATGTTAAAAAATTTTGATTTTTACATTTTTTTTGGGGGGAATTTCATATAAAAAAAATGTGAAAAATATTGTTATTTTTGCAAAATTGTCGCTCTTTTTTTGTTTATAGCGCATGATCAAAAAATCGCACAGGTGATCAAATACCACCAGAAGAAAGCTCTGTTTGTGGGGAAAAAAGGACTTCAATTTCATTTGGGTACATCGTCGCACGACCGCGCAATTGTCCGTCACGCAGTGCCGAATCGCAAAATAGGCCCTGGTCAGGAAGGGGGTAAAATATTCCGGGGCTTAAGTGGTTAATCAGGGACTCATCAACGCAGACAACTTGTTGGGGGGTAAACAAGGCTGCAAACCGCTGATTGAAGTGGTTTAAGAGGGGCCGAATTTTGTGGAGCCGGTCATATTCAGGGTCTCCCCAAGGACAACAGATGCATAAACAGCAGAATTTGCTCGTATCTCGCTCTGGACATGGAAGCAGAGTACACGCGCATATGGTGAATTGGGTTAGTGGACCAATAAAACGGCAACTCACTTCTTTTGGTTATGCCCATGTTAAGGGAAAGGCCCAGAAAGGTTTTAAACTCGGAAACCATTATAGGTTTCCAGCCGGATTGTCTGGCAAGGGACGAATTTGGGTTGGCGGCGATGTGTTGACCAGCGTATATATTGCTTTGGTCCACAATAGATCTGAAAAGATCTTCAGTGAAAAACAGCTCATAAAAATTCAGGGGAGTAAAATTGTCTGTTTCCACATGGATTCCAGGTTGGGTAGTGAATGGGGGAAGTACGGGCGCTGTAGTATCAGTGGGCTGCCAATTAGGATATGCCAGTGCATCAGGGAGGGCACTTTAGGCTCTACGGCTCTGCCTTCAAATTTGCGGTTGTTGAGGGTCACTACTTGTGCTAGCCACCGCACCAGCTTCAACTGCACTTATGGGACTCGCCACGTCACCAAGTGATACTGCAGTGCTGGTTGTTCTATGTCCAGGGTGTACTAGGCCGCTGGCGCTTGCCAGCTCACCAGAAGGATGAGCGGCACTAGTAATGGCTCTCTGCTCCATACGAGCACCCTGCAATTCCTGCACCTCAGCAACTCCAGAATGGGGTCGGGTACGCCTGGTCTTAACAGGGACCCATCCATCGTCGGAGCTATCTGTCAGGGAGCCACTGCTCTCTAACGGTTCGTATACTGACCCTGATTCTGCCAGTGAGGCTTCCCTATCGCTCTCATCTGACATGGTCAGTATATTGTAAACCTCTGCACTACTGTACCAATGTTTGGTCATTTTAGCCTCTAAATTTACCAGTACAGTAGTGTGACTCACAGGTAAAAGAGCACCTGGTTGTCAAGGACTATTTCAATGGCTACCAAAAAACTGCTAATGCTAGCAGAGATCAGGCCTGACTCTGCTAACACAGCGGTTTTGTGTGTTGTGTTTTTTGGAAGTGACAGTAATCTATTGATTACTACACTTGCCTGGGTGGGGTAGGCTGGGGTGGGCAGGGCGGAGGGGCTAAATGCAGGTGCTGGCAGGAATCAATGCTGATCGCGCAAACGCCGCGTTTTGGGAACACTAAACTATGGGGACGCTAGTATAGTTCTGATCAGATCAGATATTGATCTGTTTAAACACTATACTAGTAATGGAGGTGTATGTGTGTGTATGTGTGTGTGTATGTGGTAATCAAGGGGTTAACTAATATTTCTAACTATGCGCCGGGGATCTGCGCTGTCCTAGACTGACGCTAACTAATGTCACCTCTGACACTAATAATAGTGATCAGAAAAAAAAACTGTACACTATAAAAGTGACACTGTGACAGGGCAATGAAGGGGTTAACTGGGGGTGATCAGGGGGGGATCAGGGGGCTAAATCTTTATGGGGGGGGGTGGCGGGGACCCTAAACCTACTTGGGACAGAAGCTAACTCGCTAGCGCTAACTGAAGTCCCAATCACACTATCACAGAAATACAGAAAACCACTATATCACTATGTATCCATGTTGACCCCTCCCATTTCTCAGAAGCCCCACCCCTTATAGACTCCACCCATTTTGTCCCCTGTATTTTGCTTGCGTGAACAAATTCTCCCAATATATCACATATTAAGGGGTCCATCAGTACTAGTATATCCCATAATAGGGAGCAGGGGCCCTATTATGGGATATACTGTGAGAGACACCCTATTATGGGATACACGGACTGAGAGTGGCACAAACCCCACAGTACCCCACATGTCCTCAATGCAGAGATCAGCGTGCATGGCTCCAATGCAGTGACCAGTATACATGTTCCCAATGCAGAGATCAGTGTGCGTGCCTCCAATGCAGTGACCAGTATACATGTCCCTAATGCAGACATCAGCGTGCGTGCCTCCAATGCAGTGACCAGTGTACATGTCCCCAATGCAGAGATCAGCGTGCATGCCTCCAATGCAGTGACCAGTGTACATGTCCCCAATGCAGAGATCAGCGTGCGTGCCTCCAATGCAGTGACCAGTATACATGTCCCCAATGCAGAGATCAGCATGCGTGCCTCCAATGCAGTGACCAGTGTACATGTCCCCAATGCAGAGATCAGCGTGCATGCCTCCAATGCAGTGACCAGTGTACATGTCCCCAATGCAGAGATCAGCATGCGTGCCTCCAATGCAGTGACCAGTGTACATGTCCCCAATGCAGAGATCAGCGTGCATGCCTCCAATGCAGTGACCAGTGTACATGTCCCCAATGCAGAGATCAGCGTGCGTGCCTCCAATGCAGTGACCAGTGTACATGTCCCCAATGCATAGATCAGCATGCGTGGCTCCAATGCAGTGACCAGTATACATGTCCCCAATGCAGAGATCAGCGTGCGTGCCTCCAATGCAGTGACCAGTATACATGTCCCTAATGCAGAGATCAGCGTGTGCGTGCCTCCAATGCAGTGACCAGTATACATGTCCCCAATGCAGAGATCAGCGTGCGTGCCTCCAATGCAGTGACCAGTGTACATGTCCCCAATGCAGAGATCAGCGTGCGTGCCTCCAATGCAGTGACCAGTATACCATAAAAACCATTCAGCAACTGCTCATAATGACAAACCAGTTTAAATAGACCATTGGGAGCCAAGTGTGCAAGCTAAATGGTTTATGCATGAGCATGAAGAACTGGACTGGCATGTATAACATGTCTCTTTGCTCAGAAGTATGAGTAAAGCCTCGTACACACGTACCGATCGTCGGCCGAACGATCGGCCGTCTTTTGTCCAGGGCTGTCGTGTCTGTTGAAAAATGCAAAAGACTGCACACGAATTTTGTCGGCCAACAACAGCCGACTGCAGAAGTGATGTCATGTGATGGTTAACTTTCCTTGTCTTTTTTCTTTTCTGAGCATGCCCAGTCTTGCAAATCTGCTGTCTGTCGGCCGAAATCTGTACTGACTGGCGAACAATCGGCCGTTCTGGTGTTGGCCAACAAAAATTTTAATGCTTGCACGACAGATTCTGTTCGGCCGAAAATGCACTGTCGGCTGTCGGAAGCATCATACTAACAAGCCTACAATCGGCTGATCGGTCGTCGACCGAATATTTACGGCCGACAATCGGTACATGTGTACCGGGCATAACTGAACAATTCATACGAATATACTGGTTTTCTGGTGCCAGTAATCCAGTTTAATTTACAGCTATCTTGAAATCAGAGTTCTTTAAAATCTGTGTATCCCTTTCTCCTGAAAATGTAAGACTTACGAAGAAGGCCCCCATAACCCTCAAAATGTGTTGCTTGCTGACAGACTTTTTATCAATAAATCAATAATGGACTTGCTTACTTCATCTTTTTTTTTTTTTTTTAGATCCTCTCTTTTGAGGTGCGATGCGATGCGCCCCCCCCCAGTGTGGTGCGGTGCGGGCACCCCCGGTGTGATGCGTCCCCCCCAGTGCGCCCCCCCCCGGTGCGGTGCGGGCCCCCCCGTGTGCTGCGACCCCTGTGCGGTGCGGGCCCTCCCGGTCACTTACCGTTACCGGCGGACGGAGTACTCTCTGCGAACGGCCGGGCCCGGGAATGAACTTCCTTCCGAGTCCCGACTCCGCCTCCTCACACGTGGCTGGGCGGCTCTCGCTCTCCTCTCTGAATGGAAGGTGATCGCGACGCCGGGGCGGTGCACCGCCCACACGCGTCACGTGGTCCAGGTCCATGTCCTCCTGTGATTGGTACAGGCTGGAGTCTGGACCAATCACAGCCCGGACATTGGCAAAGTGGGGTGTGTCGGGGAGCATTGCTCTGCTCCCCGATGACCCCCAGAAGAGAGCCAATCGGTGCCTCTGTAAGGCGAAGGTGGGGTCAAAAACCCCACCCCCCATACCCAGCACTAAGTTCGGCGCCCCTAGTGGGCGAAAAATAGACTTTTTTTAATCTAATCTTTTTTTTTCTTCTGCTTGTGTTTGGGGGGGGGGGGGGCGGCGCCCCTGCGCCCCCTATGGGCGGGCCGCCACTGACAGATATACAGTAAACCACTATATTACCTGTATATAGTGTGCAATGTGACAGGGGGAAAGAGGGTTAACTGGGTTAACTGGGGGTGATCAGGAGGGGTCAGGGGATTAAATCTTTATTGGGGGGGTATCCTAACCCCAAAAGGAATGGCCTCAATCGCTAAACCAGGTCACAAGTCACACTAATACAGGAATATAGGAAACAGCTATATACTGTAGAGTGTGTGTTGTGACAGGGGGTGTAGGGGTTAACTGGGGGGGTGATCAGGGGTTAAGTGTGCCTAGCTAAGTGTGTGCAAGTGTGCTGTGTGCAGTACTCACAGTTTTGATCCTCTCTCTTCTATCAATGAATCCAAAAAGGATTTTGGGAGGAGAGAGCGGGTCATTTCTGTGCCTGTGTTTACATTACACAGGCACAGGTCAGTCTCAGATTGGGCAGGACTGATCAACAAGTCTAGGCCAAAAATCATTGGCCTGGACCTGATGACTGATCAGTTCAGAACCCAATCAGACCATCAGCTGGGCCGGGGGCGCGCGGGAGCACGCCCCAGAGCGGTTGGAGCGAGCGATGTAGTACTACGTTGCTTTGCCCAGCAGCGGCTGCCTGCCGCAGTAAAACTGTGGTGGGTGGTTGTTAAGTGGTTAAATGCATATGTCACTTGGGGACCTCGAAATTGCTATAAAAGGAAATATGATTTTGTACCACTAGAATTGCCTTTGATATGGACATTGGAGGAGCAGGGTAGACTTCACATATAGATACGTTTAGCTTTTAGAAATACTTTTGCTGAACAGTTAAACTAAAATTGCAGATATACTACAACTTTATCAAGAAGAAAGAAATAATAATAAAAAGGGACCTCTGTCTGCAAACCATCATTCACAGATTGTCATAACTAAACATGTTTGAATCAGAAGCAAAAAATGCTTTGTTCTCGTTAATAGTGAAGCTTTCTTTTCAGCGCTTTATTAGACATTTAGGATTTTTCATTGTTGGAACACAGAAACACAGAAGAGTGACAACAGTAAAGGCCAAATGGTCCATCTAGCCCATCCCCTTCATCCTTTTTGTTTTTTCTTAACCCTAATCACAGTATGGCTCTCACTTACTCCAAGTATTTTTAAAGGAAATCTAAGGTCACAGCATGCACTTGTATATTATACCATCAAAATTGTAATAGCAAGACAAACAAAAGTTATATTTGACAATCCAATAAAAGCTTACTTTAAAAAATCTTCTTTCATGTTGTAAGTGGTGCCTGTCTGCTGGCCATCTCTTTCCATAACTTCCTGGATTTACAGCATGCTTTGCAGCTTCTCCTCTGCTGTTTACTTCCAATTTCTAAGGACTATATATCCCACGGTACCTTGCTGCCTGCAAGCAGCGATTCCTGTTCTGACTCCGCCTCCTGAAACTCCTCCTCTTAGCAGCTCTGTAGTTCTCTCACAGGGCATAGTGAATACATGTCACAGAATACAAGGAAGTAAATGTGTGGGGAGCTTCACAAAGTTTACAATCGTCAAGACTGCTCAGATTAATAGGAGACTGGAAATAATTGAAATGCAATATGAAAATGAATAGTTGATGGTAATTTTCACCATAGACATGCTTTTAAGGATACTGGAATTAAAAGAGATGAATAGGGGCTACCATAACTGACCTTCATTTAAAAATGCTAGTTACTTGGTGGTGCCTGGCTTCAAAAGTTTAAGTCAATAACCTATAAACTGCATGCAGATCAGGGGAGTCAAAGTGAAGGCTGAATGCTTGATCTGCAAGACTCAAAAACAACTAAAGTCACAAATCAGCTTGACAACCTGGCATTCACCAGCATTCACAGTGTAAGCGCAGTTTTAAACAACACCCTGTGAACAAAGGAATTCCCCTTCCACTCCTGATCACGTTTCAAAATCAAATGAAAAACCTCCAAGGCAGACACATAGCGATTTTCAGTATCATTGTTGGGCTGTAGTTACATTCTTTGTTGCTCCTTACCCTGAATTATGTACTAAGTAATTATAAATCAGCTAAGAGAGCATTCTTTGAATGCCAAGTGCTTTCCTTGGCATCTTTGCATCATCTGATGCTTTATTCCTGTTTCTGTGATGCCACAGGGATCTGAGCTCCCTTGATAAATCAATAGATAGTTGATGATTAAAATAAATTCAAGTTCAGGTTTTCTGTCATTTTCAGTATGTGATACCCTGAAACCCGTGAGACGGAAAGAGTTCAGGGTGAGCCAATGAGAAGAAAAGGGTAATGCCTGAAATATTTGTAGCACACTTTGAGCCAGCTTACCATTAGAACACTTGCAATGGAATATGTCTTTATTCTTTTTAGGAGGTCCTCCTCCAGAAGACTGAGTGCTCTGGTCATTACGGGAGATAAGAAAGGATGCTAAAAATGAGAAGTGTCCCTGACTAATTGAGTGGGGGCTGGTGAGGTGAAGCCCTATCACCTTTGTATAGAAGAGGTTGTAAGATTGGTGAAGAGGACAGGAGGAAAAAAACTGTGAAATGCTAAGGATGTCAATCATAGGTACCTTGTTGGGACGCAAGTTTGAATCCATGGACATCTCATGAAAACAATCCCCCATTTGCAAGGGTAGTGTGCGCGCACACCATGTGTTACATCAACGTGTTCTGAGATTTAGTGGACTTGTACGTGAGCAGCAAAGAATGTGGTTCATAATGTATTCCTTTGCAAGTTAAGCCTTGTACACACACAACGAATTTCCGCCGACCGGTCGTCTGTCTTTTGTCCAGAGTGCGTGTCCGTTGGTTGGAATGTGCTCTAGACTGCACACGAATTTTGTCGAACTACAGAATTCTACTTCAGAAGTGATGTCATGTGTTGGATTGCTTTGTATGTGTTCTTTCTCTCTGAGCATGCCTAGTCTTGCTCATAAGATTTTTCCAGATCAAAATCTGTACTAATGAGACGAAAATCGGACGTGTTTTGACGGTCGACAAAAATTATATAGCCTGCACACCAGGATCTTTTCGGCCGAAAAGTCCATACTAACAAGCCGAAAATCGGCAGATCGGTCGTCGGACGAAATTTCCCGGCCGAATTTCTACTCGTGTGTACGGGGCTTCAATCTATTTAAGGACCGCTTATATATATATATTTTTATAGAACTTTTTGGATTGAATTGCGACCTTTTCATAGTGCTATTGTAAGCATCCAGATGTCCTAACACCAGTCCCAAGGACAAAGAGCTGAGAAATTTACAGCTTCATAGAACAAACAGTCTTTAATATTACATTTAGTGACAATTCTCCTTAAGCCACAACCCATAAACCTATCCACAATTTGACATCTGCACATTGCCAGATCCTGTTTCTAAGTTAAAATAAATTATTCATGTGCACAGCACACGAGTGCTGCTATTTTTATCGGGAGAAATTAAAATATGAATTTTGCCTAAATGTGAAAATCTGTGGAACGGGCTTGCTTTCTTGTTTGTGCTATACATCTGACAATAGACAGACCATATTTTAGGAGAGATTGCTAATGGATGGCAGCTGTTTGTGTCTCATTTTGTACTGTGAAAAATCACACAACACATCTTTATTTTTGTGTTTGTAGTTTATGTGTAGCGTGATTTAAAACCCGTTTTTTTTTATTAATGCCTTTGAACGACCTAAAATACATATGGGAAGTCTCAGATATCTAATGATATTTATTTTTCTTTATAGGATTATGTACTCTACTGGCAAGCATGTGTTTCACTTTATTACACTCTAATTCACAAATAAATATATTTTTTATTCTTCACCCAAATTCGTTTTTTTACTAATTCCCTAACCATTTGGCAGATTAGCCTATAAAAACCTTAAAGGCAATAGAATGCAAAGAGCCCTGCAGTAATAAATTACAATGAAAAGCAAATGATGGGTTGTGTTATTGGGCAGAACGTAGGCTTTATAAAACCATCCTCTGCAAAGGGCTAAACCAACAGGTTTGCCTTAATCCTCCCCTCTCAGCAGCATGTACAGTTGTGTTCAAAATTATTCAACCCCCCAATGCTGTAAAGGGTTTTAGGGAATTTAGTGTACATTTGTAATTGTATTCAGAATGAAATCCTACAAGGACTTCTTAAAGAAACATATGCAACAAAAATTACATCAATTGGTTTTGTAATACAGTAGTAAATGTTTATTTTGTGAATTCCTCATTGACACAATTATTCAACCCCTTAAAGACTACCACTCTGAAAAACAGAGGTTCATTGAAGTGTTTTCAATCAGGTATTGAAAACACCTGTGGATGTCAGGGAGCAGCAATAAAGCCTAATAAGCACCAATTAGGCAGCTTTAAAATGACTGATACTCAGCTCCTTCTAGACATTTACTGGTGTGGTTACAAACATGGTGAAGTCAAGAGAATGGTCCAGGAAGACAAGAGAAGAGGTGATTACTCTTCACAGGAAGGGCAATGGCTATAAGAAGATTGCAAAGATGTTAAACATACCAAGAGACACCATAGGAAGCATCATTCGCAAGTTCAAGGCAAAGGGCACTGTTGGAACGCTACCTGGTCGTGGCAGAAAGAAGATGCTGACTTCGACTGCTGGGTGCGACCTGAAGCGTAGAGTGGAGAAAAGTCCCCGTGTGACTGCTGAGGAACTGAGAAAAGATTTGTCAGATGTGGGTACTGAAGTTTCTGCTCAGACAATACGGCGCACACTGCGTAATGAAGGCCTCCATGCCAGAACTCCCAGGCGCACCCCCTTGCTGTCTCCAAAGAATAAGAAGAGTCGACTGAAGTATGCCAAAAGTCATGTGGACAAACCACAGAAGTTTTGGGATAGTGTTCTGTGGACTGATGAAACAAAATTAGAACTGTTTGGACCCATGGATCAATGCTATGTTTGTAGGAGGAAGAACAAGGCCTATGAAGAAAAGAACACCTTGCCTACTGTGAAGCATGGCGGGGGGTCAATCATGCTTTGGGGCTGTTTTGCTTCTCCAGGTACAGGGAAGCTTCAGCGTGTGAAAGGTACCATGAATTCTCTTCAGTATCAGGAGATATTGGATGGCAATGTGATGCAGTCCATCACAAACCTGAGGCTTGGGAGACATTGGACCTTTCAACAGGGCAATGATCCCAAGCATACCTCCAAGTCCACTAGAGCATGGTTGCAGATTAAAGGCTGGAACATTTTGGAGTGGCCATCACAGTCACCAGACTTAAATCCGATTGAGAACCTCTGGTGGGACTTAAAGAAAGCAGTTGCAGTGCACAAGCCTAAGAATGTGACTGAACTGGAGGCTTTTGCCCATGACGAATGGGCAAAGATACCCGTAGATCGCTGCAAGACACTTGTGTCAAGCTATGCTTCACGTTTAAAAGCTGTTATGACTGTAAAAGGATGTTGTACTAAGTACTAAGATTGAATGTCACTTGGGGGTTGAATAAAACTGATAATGATGTGAGCACAGAAAAGACATTTGTGGTTATTTCATTATAAATGTTATGTTATATTTGTCTGACCTACACGTGCCTCTTTGATTTAATTGTAAGCAGGATGACTGAATGATCAAAATCAATGTCAAACTGGCCAAAACAATCAATTTCAGTGGGGGGTTGAATCATTTTGAACACAACTGTACTTACCTTGCCTTCACACCCCTGCTACTCTGTTCAACACTGAAGGTACCAAGGCAAATACCAGGTACTTCTAGGTATGGCGGAGCATGTGACCCACTCAATATGACAGCGCTGTCACATGTAAAGACTCCAGCTTACAGACGGCTTTATTTTGTTCCTGTACAGTAGGGTGACCAGATGTCTCCAGACCAAGTTTGTCCCTGGTTTTGTACCCAGATTGGATTTGAACAGGGGACTGGGCAATTTTAAAGACAGTCAGTGCAGAATTGAAAAAAAAATTCTGAATTACACACCCCCGCGCCGCGGCCCTTACTAGCTCAGGGGGGTGTATTTTTTCCATTATTCGTGCCCATCTCTGGTGATCATGTGCTGGTGGGAGCGAAGGGACTAATTCTTCAGTTTCGGGCGCATGCCCATTCAGCTCCCGCTCACATGTTCTGCCTTGACTGAAGTCCTGGCCAGCCTGCCTACCAACCTGCCTATCTCCTTGCCTTCCCTGGCGGAGTGATACTCCTCCGCTCAGCTCTGCTCCTCACCCAATAGTAGCGGGTGCCCAGAGAGCGAGACTTGAGAAGCTGTGAGGCGGGCATTGGCGGCGGTGACAGCCACTGAGAGGAAGCTGAGCTCAGATGACAGTGTCTAGCAGCAGGAACAGAGGGGAAGCGGATCCCATCGAGGGCTGCCAGTGCCTTCAAGGCTTCAACACAGGTGTGCTTTGGGGATGTCTGTGAAAAGACTACATTGCACTGTGCCTGTCTCTCTGTCATTATAGATGGTATCATAACTCACAGGCAGGGGGCGCTCTATAATGGCTCTGGCTGGCAGTGCACTGTCACATTGTGTCACATGACATAGCTGCTTATTGGTCATAATTTAACAAAATCAGCATCCAGCAGCCATGTCATGTGACACACTGTGGCAGAGCCTGCCAGAGCCATGAGAGAGCGCCCCCTGCCTGTGTGTTCTCATAATGTTGAGGATCTTAACCAGTTGCCGACCCCCCCATAGCAGATTTACTGCTACAGGGCTGTCGCTCTGCGCAGGATAATGTGTATATATACATGATCCTACATTTCCAGGTATTGGAGCCAGTCAGTGGGTCCGGCGCACTCGATGTCTGCCAGTACCCGCCGATCGTTCTGTACACAGGCAGAACAGCAGGCGGTCTGTCAGTATGGAAGACATTAATCCTGTGTTCCTGCAAAGCAGGGACAGGGATCTATGCCTTCCCTTAGTATAGGCACCTCCCCCACAGTGAGAAAATACTGCCTAGGCACACATTTAAGCCCTTGATTGCCCTAGATGTTAACCCCTTCCCAGCCAGTGTCATTAGTACAGTGACAGTGCATATTTTTATCACTGATCACTGTATTAGTGTCACTGGTCCCTAAAAAAAAGTGTAATTTAGTTTCCGAATTATCCGCTGCAATATCGCAGTCCCGCTATAAGTTGCTGATTGCCACCATTACCAGTAAAAAAAAAAAATGATATTTCCCCAGATTTTTTTAAAAAATCTGGACAGCTTACTGTACAGAGCGGTCACGGAATGAAAGGAGGGCAAATATATGTATCTGCATTAAACTGAAACTGTTGCTTTGCCCTGCATAGGCAAAGCACAGGTTCAATTAAAGGGAATATATAGCGATTTTCTATAAACTTGCTTTACTTGTTATAGTCGGGACTAAAAATAAAAATTTGTAAAAATATTTTTTCTTTTTTTGGCAAACACCACATATTGCATACTACTATTTTGTGTTCTCATTTCAAGCCAAGAGATGAAATTTTAGGGCCTGTGTTGACAAGCATTTGTTCACTTTAAAACTGCTTCTCCCCATACAAGTCGATAGAAATACAAAAGCAGCTAGAGCAGGTCAAACTCAGGTCAGAAGCAGGTCAACAGCAGGGCAGATGAACCTGTCACTGAATTCTTAATGATCAAAAGCAAGGTAAAGTTTTACTAAACCCACAACAGTATAATCGGTCTGTATATGCAGTAAAGCATTCTTGTTATACTCACTGTGGAACCTAAGGGGTTACATAGTTACATAGTTACATAGTTAGTGAGGTTGAAAAAAGACATCAGTCCATCCAGTTCAACCTATGATGTGTGTGTGTGTTTGCTTTTAAACGTACATTGTATACCCCTGTATGTTGTGGGTTAATTCTCGACATTTTCTAAAAAGGCTGTTTGCTCCTGTATGCATAGATCCTCCCCTTCTTCCACTGACTCCAGAACATATCTTGATAAGACAGTAGAGAGACCCTTTGGAGTCAAGCTGCACATGCTCAGTTTGGTGGGTATTGCTAGAGAGTTTTTTTTTTCTTTGGAGAGTACATGTGATCAGCACAGGGCAAATCAGCACTATCCAGAGAGAGGGTCAGGGGTCCTGGTTCCTGATAGGACAGCTCAGTGCAGTATGAAAACACCTCCTACAAGCTTTACCAGGCACTGATAGAAGTCACAAGACTGCTATATACTGTTGAAGAGAAAAGGTATTTAGCAGTTTATTTACTATTTACTAATATAATTGCATTTCCATGTTCTGTGTACTGTGGGAGAACAGATATAGTGAATGCAGGGTCCTGGGTTTGGTAACACTTTAAGCATCCCCCTCTGTTGAAAAAATGCCTGTTATTTACAAGCATTTTTTAGTTATATTTGTGAAATATACACAAAGAACATACTGGTTCATTGCAATGACCCACCTCTTACCAGGCAACTCTGTGCACAGCTCGAGCCACCTTGCCAGAAGAGCAAATGCTCAGTACTGAACTGACTCTTTATTAACCTATAGTGCCGTGGGAATCCTTTGATATGTATATATATATATATATGTATATATATATATATATATATATATACACAGGTGCATATAAAAAAATTAGAATATCATCAAAAATGTATTTTATCTCAGTAATTCAATCTAAAAATTGAAACTCGTATATTATATAGAGATTTATTAAATACAGAGTGATATATTTCAAGCATTTCTTTCTTTCAATTTTGATGATTATGGCTTACAGCTAGTGAAAACTCAAAATTCAGTAGCTCAGAAATATAGAATATTACATAAGACCAATAAAAAAAAAGCATTTTTAAAACAGAAATTTGGCTTATTGAAAAGTATGTCCATGTACAGTATAGTATGCACTCAAAACATGGACGGGGCTCCTTTTGCATGAACTACTGCATCAAGGCATTAAGGCGATCAGCCTGTGGCACTGCTGAGGTAGTATGGAAGCCCAGGTTGCTTTGATAGCGGCTTTCAGCTCATCTGTATTGTTGGGTCTGGTGTCTCTAATCTTTCTCTTGACAATAACCCACAGATTTCCTATGGGGTTTAGGTCAGGAAAGTTTGCTGGCCAATTAACCACTTTAAGACCGGAAGGATTTGCCCCCTTAATGACCAGGCCATTTTTTTTTAACTTGGCACTGCATGCATTTAACTGGCAATTGCGTGGTCATGCAATGCTGTACCCAAACAAAATTTTTGTCCTTTTTTTCCCACAAATAGAGCTTTCTTTTGGTGGTATTTTATCACCTGTGCGATTTTTTTTTTTGCGCTATAAACAAAAAAAGAGCGACAATTCTGAAAAAAAAAAAACAATATTTTTCACATTCTGCTACATAACATTCCCAAAAAAAAAAATTAAAAAATCAAACTTTTTTAACATTTTAGGCCAATTTGTTTTCTGCTACATATTTTTGGTAAAAATAATTGCAATAAACATATTTTAATTGGTTTGCGCAAAAGTTATTGTGTTTACTAACTACGGGAAAGATTTATGTCATTTTTTTTTTTACCAGTAATGGCGGCGATCTGCCATTTTTTGCGGGACTGCGACATTGTGGCAGACAGATCGGACCTCTGACTGACATTTTTGACACTTTTGGGGGGACCATTGAAGCCACCTGCCCGTTGCATCCGCTTCCCCGCTGATGAGTGGGGGCAGGAGCGCACTGCCGGCAGTGCTCGCTCACCCCCTGGTTGCCTCCAAGTGACCAACATAGTCCTACGTTGGTTTGCCTGGGAGAGCCACACTGTCACAGTAAATAGGCGGCGTATGGTCGCCAACCAGTTATACCATGATCATTGAACAAGTTATTGGTACTTTTGGCAGGGTGGGCAGGTGCCAAATCCTGCTGGAAAATGAAATCAGCATCTCCATAAAGCTGGTCAGCAAAGGGAAGCATGATGTTCCCTAGAATTACCTGGTTGAGGGCTGAGCTGACTTTTGACTTGCTTGATAAAACACAGTGGACCAACACCAGCAGATGATGTGGCTCCCCAAATCATCACTGACTGTGGAAACTTCACACTGGACCTCATGTAACTTGGATTCTGTGCCTCTACACTAGTCCTCCAGACTCTGGGACCTTGATTTAAAAATGAAATGCAAAATGTACTTTCATCCAAAAAGAGGACTGTGGCAAACTCACTCAGGACAGGGGCTTTTGGAGGGGACTGCAAGCTAGCCTCTTGCCCACTGACTATGGGCCCTGGCTTGTGAGGGAACACTGCTCTTTGTGGGGTTTATACTGGGGGGACCCTTGGAGTAATGAAACTTTGGATTCAAGTCCACATATCCCCAAGACACGCAGACTCTGGGACTCTAGGCCTAGGATCCATGTTAAAGGCCTAGCTGCCTAATGCCAATAGGGGACTACTCTGCACAGTCAGACTCATGGCAGATGCTAATCTCATCAGCTCAACCACCTTTCTTCCACACATTGTTGATTGTGCTGATTAACTCACCTATTGTCTACTGTGGGGATGTGTTTATACTTATAATAATGTATACTATACTTCATGAGCTCGATGATGGCAAGTCTGCTAGTTAATTAGCTCAAGTTAAATAAATCACTGTCATCTATTAGTTGCTAGTGGGAAAGTAGAATACTATTCGTGTTGGTTGTTCGTTAGATATGTTAATTATGTTAATTATATTTCTGTACACAACTTAATCTGCATAGGATAATTTAATTAGACACCTGACCTGGTAGGGTATATTCAGTGTGAGTTTGTTCAATAAATGTTCCAGATCTTATACAAGCTATTCTCGGCTAGTTTTGTATGGGGGCGGCTAGAATATCTGATATGTATGTTCAAGACTGAAGGAAGCAGTATTCTGACGGAAGCACACAAGCACATTGTGGGGCCGCGGTTCCGTTACAAGGACTTTTGACAACTGAGCAATAGTCCAGTGCTTTTTCTCCTTAGCCCTGGTAAGACACTTCTGATGTTGTCTCTGGTTCAGAATGGCTTGACATAAGGATTGCGATAGTTGTAGCTCATGTCTTGGATACGTCTGTGTGTGGTGGCTCTTGAAGCACTGACACCAGTCATAGTCCACTCAAGTTTCCATTAATATGCTTGGATACAGCAAGCTTCTTTAGCAATGACCTTTTGTGACTTACCCTCCTTATGGATAACTGAATAAAATGAAACAGCGTTTACTCTGTGTACCAAATTATGCGGCAGGAAAATTTAGAGAAACGAGAGTTATTGAGTGAGTAAACATAGCTTCAGTTTAATTACTAAAGGTGGCTATACACACATACACTACACTGTCAAAAGTATTGGGACGCCTGCCTTTACACGCACATGAAATTTATTGTCATCCCAGTCTTAGTCCATATTGAGTTGGCTCACCCTGTGCAGCTATAAAGCTTTAACTCTTCTGGAAAGGCTGACCACAAGGTTTAGCCATGTGTCTATGGGAAGTTTGACTATTCTTCCAGAAGCGAATTTATGAGGTTAGGCACTGGTGTTGGAGAGAATGCCTGGCTCACAGTCTCTGCTCTAATTAATCCCAAAGGTGTTCTGTAGGGTGGAGGTCAGGATTCTGTGCTGGCCAGTAAAGTTCTTCCACCCCTAACTCACTCATCCATATCTTTATGAACCTTGCTTTGTGTACTGGTGTGCAGTCATGTTGGAACAGGAAGAGGCCATCCCCAAACTGTTCCCACAAAGTTGGGAGCATGAAATTGTCCAAAATGTCTTGATATGCTGACACCTTAAGAGTTTCCTTCACTGGAACTAAGGGTGCAAGCCCAACCCCTCAAAAACAATCCCACACCATAATCCCCCCTTCATAAAATGATTTGGACCATAATTTGGACCTCTTGCCTTTTCTGTGTCACCAATTCTAATGCTCCCTTCTTTCTCCTCCTCATAACCCACAGAGCTATTTTCAAAGGAAAACATCATCGTTGGCCAGCTTTTTCTTCTGCCTTTTCACAGCCAACCCACCGTTGACATCAGCACCAGATCTCAAGCATGCACAGTTCAAGATCTAGTGCCGTTGTTATTGTTTATGCAAAGCCCCGGCAACAGCATGCTGATGTGATTTTTTTTTTTTTTTGTAAAAGGGAGAAAAGTTCACTTAAAATACTGTATTTTTGTTTTCTCTAGAAGAGCAAATGTATCTGCTTGCTGTAAGCAACACTTCAATATTTTTGAAGAGGTTTATAACATGGTGATGTCTGTAAAGTAAACATATTCCATTTATTTAGGTATTTTTCATTTTTTTGTCTGTATCCAAGAAGACTAGAATATGAATGCATGCGGAAACTTTACATACAAACCATGATATCCTGACACTCAATCTGGTAAAAAACAGTACAGTCCTTTATCTCTATCTAGTGTGCTGAGTTGTAAGAGAAAACATGCAATATTTGAGGAGTAGGAGGCAAATAATTACTTTTTCGTAAAGATCCTAATGAGGTTGCAGAATATTTGCAGTGTGAAGCACCCTACAAGGTAGGTGCTAGGCAAAGTATAGTGGCCCTTGGCTGCCTAACAGCAGGGCCATGATTTTCAGCTAGGCTGTGTTGTCTCCCAGGTGTGGCTGCTGAGAGGGGAGTCTCCCCACTGGCTCCATGAGAGGATTCTCATTGGGTAGTGGAGGAAACCCAATAAGAGGCACATTCAGGCCTGTATCTACCCCAGAAGGCAGATTCTGCCGCAGAGGATTCTGGGAGTGGGTATAAGTTTGAGGGGAGCACATGACGCAGCGTCTTTGGCGGGAAGCAAAGTCCCGGGAGGGAGAGTACGGCTGTCTCTCCTCCTGTCAGAAGGATCGGGTGTCTCAGGTTGCTTGCCTGAGAGTACAGAGAGAGAGCTGAGCTGAGCTGCAGAGAGGATCCGGTGGGCCGAGGACCAGCGGAGAAAGAGGGGTTCAATTCCAGCAAAGCATTCCAAGTTCATGAGTACTGTGAACTACCCCTAGGGGTCTGCCCATCTTAAAGAAGACGACTCCGGGGAAGGTCCCTGGGATCCAGGAGCTAGCTAGCGGTAAAGGGGGTGCCGAGTGAGAGGACCCTAAAGTGTCAGAGGGGGTGCCTAGTGAGAGGACCCTGAAGTGTCAGAGGGGGTGCCTAGTGAGAGGACCCTGAAGTGTAAAGGGGGCCCCAGCGGTTTGGCCCTGAAGAGTTAAGTGTACAGCGTGCAGTGTGCAGTGTACAGTGTTGAGAGTTGCAACAGCACAAGCAGTTACAAGTAGCTACCTCAGTCAGTGAAGGGCTGAAGGGAGCTGTTCACCGGACTTTTGAGCTAAACAGAGTGTCAAGAGTCAAGTGTATTACAGTCCTGGATCTTCTGAGTTAACCAGAGTGTTAAAGTCCAAGTTCTACCACAGTTCAGCAAAACAGTATCTTCAAGCGCCAGAAAGTGTTGGTCGGCATTCAGCTGGGGTCAAGACAGCGCTAACAGGCATTTTTCTGTAAGGATTCCAAGTTAAACCTAGTTGAGCCAGAGGAGTACCCCTGTCAGATCACTGGGTGGAGGCCGAAGTGCTGAGAGGGCTTCCCTTGCAGCTCGGTGCGAATCACCCCTGGAAGTGAGACAGGAGGTGACGCGACCCAAGTACCACTGGATGCTTGTGGTGGTGCAGGTGGATGGCTGAGAGGGATATCCGGGTCCCTTCTGAGAAGCTCCAGTGAAAGCAAGCAGTGCAGTGGTAAATGCCAGGCCTGGGGTCATACACATGTGGTCAGTCCAAGTAACAGCAAGCCGGGGTCAGTACACAAGTTATCAGGCAGAAGCAGATCCGTGGAGCAAGCCGGGGTCCGTACACAGGTTATCAGGCAGAAGCAGGTCCGTGGAGCAAGCCGGGGTCGGTACACAAGTTATCAGGCAGAGACAAGTCCGTGGAGCAAGACAAGGTCACAACAGGAAACAGGCAACAGGAAACAGGCAACAGGAAACAGGAAGCTGACGATAATCCAGCACTGGATGAGAGGGTGAGTGATCCTTAAGAGGAGGCTGGGTTGGTACAATGTGCGTCATGACGCACGCACATGCGCACTCGCCTAGATGGATCGTAGGCTGCACAGCGGCGTCTGAGTCCCTGACAACCCCACTCATTCCTTTCTCCCATCCCCATTACAAAATAAACAAAACAAACCAAAGATGCTCATTGTCTCTAATCTCACACTGGAGTATTCAACTTAAATGTGTTGGAAGTGTTACCGGTAACAATGGCAGACCGATATCAGGCCCAATGCCTGGAAAACCTGCTACATGTGTAAGATCTATAATAATCCATTCAGATGTAGTTTTAAAAGTGGTTGAGCTACTTGTTTTTTTTTTACTCAAGTAAAAAAAAAATATATGTAAACCCTAACTAGGAACTTCTTTTTTTTTTTTGCTCCTTGTAAATATGCCATCAAAGTGGAGCTAAACTTTCCTTTATTTCAATGGTCTTCTTCCTTCTCTGGCGCCAGAATCTTCTTCTGTATGTGGCTGTTTGGCTATCTTCATTAGCTGGTGTAAGATGGCTTCACTGCTGAACATGTGCAGGAGTCAGTCATCCTGGCACACAGGGACCTTGCCAACAATGTAAGCTGAGCATGTGCAGCTCAGTTTGAAAGCCATAGAATGTTGCAAGGAGGTCTCTTCTTCTGTGAGCATGTCTCTTCCGCAATAAAGAGCCTGCCCACTTGCAGTTTGTGACGATGGAAATTTACTTCCTCTTTAAGTCCTCATGCATACAGGATGTTAGAAAAAATGAGCTGTAAAGCCAGTACCGATGCCAGGACAAAGTGGCTGTAAAAATGCGCTTTTTTGCATTGGCGTTAGTGCGTGTTTAGCCGCGTTAGCATTTAGCAGTGTTCTCTGCCTCTTCTAGTTTCCACTCCCAAATACAATTACTACAGTGCACAAGTAGAGATGTACCGAACTGTTCGCCGGCGGACAGTTCCCGGCGAACTTAGCATGTTCGCGTTCGCCGCTGCGGGTGAACATATGCGATGTTCGGTCCGCCCCCTATAATACATCATTGAGGCAAACTTTGACCCTGAACTTCACAGTCAGCAGGCACATTTCCAGCCAATCAGCATACCTCCCTCCCACACCCTCCCACCTCCTATAAATAAGCAAGGGCAGCATCCATCTTAGATCATTCTGAAGCAGTGTGTTAGTGAGAGCAGGGAGAGCTGCTGCTGCTGCTGCTGTTAATAGCTAGGGACACTTGTTAGTCAGTGTTCCTGGTCTTGCTAGTCAGTGTTCTTGGTCCACTACTGCTGTAAGGACAGCATCCTGACAGCACCCCAAAAAGCCCTTCTAAGGGCTGGTATTTGTGTAATTTTTTTATATATATATATATATATATATATATATATATATATCTAGTGTCCCCAAAAGCCCTTTTTAGGGCTGGTAATTGAGTATTTATATATATATATATATATATATATATATATATATATATATATCTATTGTACACTGCAATTGCCTGCCCGCTGTGTGTGAGAGGCCACAGACCCACCACAGACTGTACTGTGTGCACACCACACTCATTTCGGGTGGCACAGGCACAGTACCTTGCATTTTAAAAAAATATATTATTTTTTCCTCTGTCATAATTGCAGTGAGTGCTGTGTCAGGTCCACATAGTGCACTGTACCCACTGCAGTGCACTGCCCACCACTGATATATATACGGTGGCACAGCATCTTGTTGCAAATTGAAAAAAAAAAATATTTTTTATTATTGCAGTTGCCTGGGCTGCCAGTGACTGTCAGGTCCACAGAGTGTACTGTGCCCACTGTAGTGCCACTGCGTGCCCACCCACCACTGATATATATACGGTGGCACAGCAGCTTGCAAAGTAAAAATATATATTTTTTTTCATAATTGCAGTTGCCTGGGTGCCAGTGACTGTCAGGTCCACAGAGTGTACTGTGCCCACTGCAGTGCCACTGTGCACCCACCACTGATATATTCGGTGGCAGGCATGACTTTTTTTGGATTAGTGTCTGGGGGGGTCTAAAAAGCGTACCTGTGAAGTTTCAGCTCTGTAGCATGTCCAGAACCAGAAAAAAAAGATCATATAGGTGCAAAAGGGGTTCCCACCATCCCTGCTCTACTGAAAAATTATCTTTTTTTCTGGTTCTGGACATGCTACAGAGCTGAAACTTCACAGGTACACTCTTCACAGGTACACTTTTTAGACCCCCTAGACACTAAATCACACAAAAAAGTTCTTAAAAATTGTTATTTTTGATAGAGAGCCAATTATTGGAAAAAAAAAAAAAAAAACTTAAAAAAAAAATGTCTTTGTATTTATTGTCTGGGGGGTCTAAAAAGCGTACCTGTGAAGTTTCAGCTCTGTAGCATGTCCAGAACCAGAAAAAAAGATCATATAGGTGCAAAAGGGGTTCCCACCATCCCTGCACTATTGAAAAGTTATCTTTTTTTCTGGTTCTGGACATGCTACAGAGCTGAAACTTCACAGGTACACTTTTTAGACCCCTTAGACACTAAATCACACAAAAAAGTTCTTAAAAATTGTCATTTTTGATAGAGAGACAATTATTGGAAAACTTAAAAAAAAAAAAAAAACTTAAAAAAAAAAAAATTCTTTGGATTTATTGTCTGGAGGGTCTAAAAAGTGTACCTGTGAAGTTTCAGCTCTGTAGCATGTCCAGAACCAGAAAAAAATAGAATTAGGGTTAGGGCTAGGGTTAGGGTTAGGGCTAGGGTTAGGGTCAGGGCTAAGGTTAGGGTTATTTTTAGTGCTCAGGGTTAGACGGTTAGGGTTAGAGGCGTAAGGGTAGGGTTACTAACTCTAACCCTAAGTATCTCACCGTAACCCTAACCCTAGCCCCTAACACTAAACCTAACCCTAACCCTTAAAGCTCAGTTCCTGTCCCATTTTGGTCGGTTCTGGTCTGTTTGCGGTTGTTTGCGGTGCGTTAAACGGGGAGTTTGGTCTGTCACTGTGAAGCGGGCGTAACCCTTACACTACCTGATCGATACAACATCATACCTGATCGTATACACACACTGGATGTTTTAAAGCACGTTATTCCAAACAATTTAGGAATGTTAGGTGATTTATGCCCTTTATGGAATAAAACCCGACTCTGCGTCAACTACGTAATTTTCCATGGGAGTTTTGCCATGGATCCCCCTCCGGCATGCCACAGTCCAGGTGTTTGTCCCCTTGAAACAACTTTTCCATTACTATTGTGGCCAGAAAGAGTCCCTGTGGGTTTTAAAATTCGCCTGCCTATTAAAGTCTATGGCGGTTCGCAATGTTCGCCGGTTCGCGAACATTCGCCGATGTTCGCGTTCGCCGTTCGCGAACAGCGAATTTTATGTTCGCGACATCACTATGCACAAGTCGCATGACATGTCAAAATCAATGGTTCGCTATAAAAGCCGTCTTAACTGATCCGACTTTGAGCCCATTGATTTGAATAGATAGTCACATCCATGTCCATCCATGTCAGATTATCATGATCTGGCTTGTGACATGCGACTTGTGCTCTGAGGATCCTGAAACGCCAAAATTAAAAAAACGGCTTGGATCCCTCCCCCCCCCCACCAGATCCATACCAGGCCCTTTGAGTCTGGTAAGGATGCCAAAATGAGTCTCATGGTGATGTCACCGGATGGTCATGCCCCATGGCTAGATAAGAACCGGCAGATAATGAACCTGGCACAACAACGGGAGCCAGCGTCACAGGAGGACCGGATCAGTGGCGGAGAAGACAGCAGCAGCGGGAGAAGACCAGAGGAAGAACACATCTCTGGAGGGAGAAGACCTAAGAAAGAACACATCACTGGAGGGGGGAAGACAGCAGTGCTGGAAGAAGACCGGAGGAAGAAGACACATTGGAGCTTCGACGGGGGACATTCTTTATTTCTAATAACGGACTTGTCAAAAACTGTCTTTTGTTTTTATTTACACTACACTGCTTTTTTTGGGGGGTGAATGGGTAGGGGTACAATTTACCCCATACCCATTTACTTGGGGGGGCTGGGATATTAAACCCTTGCCGGCAGACCCCCACAACCACCGTCCAGAGTTGTTGGGGACAAAGTGCTTTGGGGTGGGGGGTGCAGAGCCCACTCACTCACCCACAGGGCATGTGGCCTGGTATGGTCCAGGAAGAGGGGGGCGCTCCCTCACCCCCCACCTTTCCTGACCTGCATGGGCTGCATACTCAGCTAAGGGTCTGGTATGGATTTTGGAGGGGACCCCACGCCTTTTTATTTTTTCGGCATGTGGTGTCCCCTTAAAATCCATACCAGACTGAAGGTCTGGTACGATCCTGGTGGGACCCCACAATGTTTCTTTTTTTTTTTTCATTTTGGCATGGGGACATCAGCAGCAGAGGGAGAAGAACCAGCAGAAGAGCCAGAGGAAGAAGACATCAGCGGCGGAGGGAAAAGAACCAGAAGAAGAAGACATCAGTGGAGGGAGAAGAACTGGAGGGGGAGAAGAACAGGAGAAAGAACACACGTTGGAGCTACGACGGGGGACATTCTTCATTTTTATTAAAGTCCTTTTCAAAAAACATCTCTTTTTATTTACACTGCTTTTTTTTTGTGGGGGGGGATGGGTAGGGGTACAATGTATCCCATACTTATTCACATAGGGGGGCTGGGATCTGGGGGCCACCTTGTTAAATGGGGATTCCAGATTCAGATAAGCCCCTTGCCAGCAGACCCCCACAACCACTGCCTAGGGTTGTCCGGAAGAGGCCCTTGTCCCCATCAGCAGAGCCCCCCTGCCCAAAACACCTCGCTCGCTCGTTCACCCCCCCCCCCCCCTTTCCTGACCTGCCAGGCTGCATGCTCAGATAAGGGTCTGGTATGGATGTAGGGGGGGACCCTAAGTAATTTTTATCATTTTGGCATGGGGGTTTCCCTTAAGATCCATACCAGACTCAAAGGACCTGATATGGAATTGGGGGGGGGGGGACCCCACGCATTTTTTTTTAAAATGTGCCGTGGGGTTCTCCTTCAAGATCCTCAGAGCACAAGCTGCATGCCACCAGTCGGATCAGTTAGATTATGATATGGTTTCAATGATATTAAATGGGCTGAAAAGTCGGACTGACTTGTGTCTGACCAGTTAAGAACGGCTCTTATAGAAAACCATGAATTTATACACGTCATGCAACATGTGCTCTCAACATGTGGTTCACACTGGTGCGACATACATGGAGCGTATGTCGCACCGGTGTGAACAATGCCTAAAACTTGAAAGCTGATTGGTTTTTTTGCACAGCTACACCATTTTTTTGCATTCTTCCATTTTAGTAAATAACCCCCACTCCGTGTTACTGGCAGGAACATAAGGTGAAAAAAAAAAAAGAACTGAAAAATCAAATGCAGCCACCTCCTCTGACTGGATGGCAATATACTAAATGTTTAGTCTTGGGGTTAGATATACTTCAAGCCGACTTTTCTAATACATGCAGTACTATTAATCAGACATTTCTATTCCATGCAGTATTATTTCAGGTTTGGGATGAATTAAAATTACAATTAGCTGAAAAATTCAAATATCCTTTATCTCAAAATGTATATTCTGCAGATTTGAAAAGTTAATAAAGTACAAGGTATAAACTGGAAGGTAATAATTGGGAACAATTCAGAAACTAGTTTCTTATAAAAACAAGACACTGGAGGTTATAAGATTTTTCTCCTTGTTCACACTTTAGCTCTACATGCTAGTTGAGAAGTTTCTTGCTGTTTAAAAATGCATAAAATATTATATTAATAATAGTGGCAACATATAGAAATCCCTTATATAACTGAACCAATGAATAGGAGGAAAGCATAAAAGATACGGGCCAGCTAATTTAAGTTTGAGCTACAGGCTGCAGTCAGTGACTCAATAATGTGAAGCTGGATTACAGCCAAGTAAAACTTTTTGAAACAATAAGAAATGCATTTTCTATAGTAATCAGAAGTGGAAAATTGGTGATCTGTATGGTAGATATCAACATGCCCAGGACTTTAGATAAAAAAACTCACAATGATGGTAGTCTTTTTGAATTTAGCATTACGTCATTATATGAATCTGTGATTTTAGAAATGTGATTTTATCGACCTGGTGACAAGTAACATCTCAGTATGCCCGGTTTTTGGGGACAGATTAATTTCAAGTAAGGTATTTATTATACAGTGACACACTATCCCAAATTTTTTAAGGAGATTATTGATTTTTGGCAATTATATCACATCTGTAGGGTAAATCAAATATCAGTTACAGAGGCTTTTCCTATACAAGATAAGCAGCTATACCACTCTTTTTTTTTTTTTTTTTGGTAACAGGAACTGGAATTCACCCTTCCTCTAGCTTCTGTGGGTACTCTAAACCTATCAGCTTGTATGTTTATGTGGTCCCTTAATTTCTTCTTGAAGCCTAAAGAGGAGCTTAACTGTATTTAAGCACCTCAAACTGAAACTGCTATTTAATATATTATTAAAATGCAGAGCAAAGACACTCATCCATCCATGTCTTTATGCTTTATTTTGTTGGGAACTCACTTTAAAAACACCCGGCTGTTACTCCTCCACAACTGCTACTCACTGCGCATGTGCGGGCCGGACTGTGTATTGTAAAAAGGTTCTGCAGCCCTCTGGAACCTGTGACATGTCCCAGAATGCTACGGGGGGGGGGGGGGGGGAAATTCCGCTCTAAAGGGGGGAGTACGAACAAAATTGGGAGCAGGTATATATCAAAACTAGGTACCCCCCCCCAATAAATAAATGTCAAAATATGTCAGAGGAGGGGGGAGTCGGTGGAAGAGCGGAGCTTCCCCTTTTGGGTAAAGTTCCACTTAAAGAACTACAATCCAGATCTATTTAATGTCTTCCAAAACTTTATTTGCAGATCCAAAACAAGTGTTCCCTACAGTATATCCTACTAAAGCTATAAATAAAAACATTTTATTGTAAAATAAAACAGCGAGTTAAAAAATGGACAGTATCAGCATCTGAGACTTTCAGACACACTGTTTTACTTTTGAGCTCCAGCAAAACATGTTTAGCACATTAAACTAAATGTTTCACATATTGTGGATGCCTGGACATATACAAAACAGGAATATTTTCTCCCTGCATATTCTAGTTAGGGTCCTTTAACACGGGCTTTCCACCCCGCGGACTTCGTTTTGCTCAGCGGGGGATCGATCTGCCGATCCCACTGAGCAGGTGAATGATAGGTCCATCTCCGCTCTCTGTGCAGAGATGGACCTGTCAGAGCCCCGCTCTCCTCTATGGGAGATCAGATGAAAACAGTCTGCCTGTCCATTTTCATCCGATCCTATCCGATCCGATCCTCCAGACGGATGGAAAATAGGGTTTCCATCTGTCCGGATTTCACTGCTGACATCTCCTGCTCCATAGGGGTGAATGGAGCATCCGATCGGGTCCACCTGAAAAACTGACAGGTGGATCTGATCGGAAAGCCCGTGTGAAAGGACCCTTATCCTCTCACTAGCAAATTCTCTCTAGCAACAGGATCGCTAGAGTGACTTGGACCTAGAACACTATTCAAAAACCTATACATGCAAAGGTATGTAGTGCTGAACCCTGAAGAAGCTGCTGTTTTCCTGGGTGCCTTGTTCTAGTCCCTAAGACTCTCCAAGCAGTCCTGACATACCAGGACTAATGAGTGAATATTTATTGCAACAATGCACAATAATTCAAAAACCAAAGAATGGAAAATGGCAATAAGCACTTCAAAAAGTATGTGAAACAGTTGCAAAATCACATACACACATGATAATAAACAAGCAGAACAGCGACTGACCCCTTATCCCTATACTGTGAGAGGTCCTGTCTAAGGGGCAGTGCAAGCGCAATGGTCTGACAGTCTCTGGCAAATGCATTGGGCTCAAATGCGGCATTGGAGTACTCAAACTTGAGTCCACTATCTGCCAAACGACTACCTTGAGCCGAGGAACAGTCCTTCCTTTTCAAAGCTCTGGTAATGCTGGGATGTGTAGTCCATAGCCAATCTGCAACACAAGCTCCCTGGGGACTACATCTCCTACAAGTCTTAGCTCCCCCAGCAGGATCTGTCCTTTCCCAGGCTGCACAGCACAAGTGTTACTGCTTTCCTTTTTTTCCCCAGGTGGTAGGCAGGGCTTTTCTCTGGCTGCACACAGCCCTGCACCACAGCCTTACAAATGTCCTGTGTTCTCCCTCTTTCCTCACTGGCAGCCCAAGAGAGGGGGAACAGTTGCAGCATTGGCTGTGTGTGAGCTGCAGCAGCACGTGTGACAGTTAGTGACAGCTTGGCCCATGCAGCTGTAGTTCAGGGTGTGCCTCGGACTGGGGCTACAAGTAAAACATCTAGAGCAACCAGATCTCATTTAACTTGAGTCAGACTTGCTGAAGTCTGAAGTGAATTATGGATGTTGTACCTTTTCTTATGTCTTAACAGTTTTCCTTATCCCTTTTTGTTCTAAGAATCATTTTTCATTATTTTACCTGTATACATGCTAAAATGCACATTTGTTAAATTGAAAAATGTACTAAAGACCCCCAAAAGGAGTTAAAAAAATAAAAATGGAATTGTTTAAATTTTGTATTTTGCACACAATAGCATTTAATCTCCAAATTAATTAATAAGTTAATAAATAATAAGTATATCCAGCATTAAAATCACACTCACTTGTATATAGTAAAATAGTAGACATATTAAAACAAAACCCTTATAGCTCAGTATGGAGTTAAATCTAAACGATATTCCTAAAATTATTGCTTTACCTCTGACATGTGTTGTGCTGTGTAATATTGTATATGTTACATAAAAGGTGTTTACTTAGGCTGGCCATACACTATACAATTTTCTTCTTCAACTTTCCTTTAGATTTACCAAAACCATGTAATATAGGGTCAAACCTAAACACTTTCAATTTGTATGCAATCAGGCAGGCCCTTGCACTACATAGTTTAAGGTAAATCTAAAGGAAATTGAATAAGAAAATTGTATAGTGTATGGCCAGCCTTACCGGCTGCTGGAGGAGTGCGCTGTGTGTATCTATTCTCCTCCTCTGTCCCCACCACCATTGTGTAGCAGGGTGTGTTGCCAGCTGTGTGATACTGATGTGTTTTAACCTTGTTTGCATTGGTTAAAATCAGGTTTAGCACTACTACAGTTCAGTTGATTGTCATCGCATGGGTCAGTGCTGACATTATCTATTACAGATCTTTAAATGTGTTCAATTGCTTGTTCATGGATCCATAAATTGTCGAACTTGCCTTGCCATAATACATCTAATTAATCTACTACCATGTTGCTTGTAGCCTATTTTCTGTGTATTATTATAGAGTGGTAGCATGCTTAAGTTCTAGCAGGATTTGGCTGCTCAAAGACCAGGGCCTATTTTGCGATTCGGCACTGCGTGATTTTAACGGACAATTGCGCAGTAGTGCGACGCTGTACCCAAACGAAATTGACATCTTTTTTTTTTCCACAAACAGGGCTTTCTTTTGGTGGTATTTGATCACCTGTGCGATTTTTATTTATTGCGCTATAAACAAAAAAAGAGCGTCAATTTTGAAAAAATAACAATATTTTTCACATTTTTTTATATGAAATTCCCCCAAAAAAATGTGAAAATCAAAATTTTTTTACATTTTAGGCCAATTTGTTTTCTGCTACATATTTTTGGTAAAAAAAATCGCAATAAGCATATACTAAGGGAAAGATTTATGTAATTTTTATTGTTTTTTTTTAACTAGTAATGGCGACGATCTGCGATTTTTTTATGCGGGACTGCGACATTGTGGCGGACAGATCGGACCCCTGACTAACATTTTTGACACTTTTGAGGGTACCAGTGACATTACTACAGTAATCAGTGCTATACATATGCACTGTTACTGTAAAAATGACACTGGCAGGGAAGGGGTTAACTTTATTAGAGATCCAGGGGTTAAGTATGTACCTAGGGGCGTGTTTCTAACTGTCAAGGGGCGTGGCTTTTGATATAAACACAGAGACATATGATCCTACATAGCAGGACCGTTAGATCTCTGCTGTTACACCAGGGAGAATGACAGACGGCTTTGTTTACATTAGCCGTCTGCCTTTCTCCCTCTCCAGCAGGAGATCGCGAGTGACCGGCGGACATCGGAGCTGCCGGTCACTCGCGATGGGGATGCCCATGAATGAGCGGGGGCGGGAGCGCGCCTCCGGCAGCGCGCATTAGCCCCCTACAGGCTCTTGGGAGAGCGACGTAGTACTACGTTGCTTTGCCCAGGAGGGGCTGACTGCCGCAGTAAATGTACTTGCGGTGGTCGGCAAGCGGTTAAGTTATACAGGTGTGAGCAGCCTGCAACTATATATACTATATAGATATAGTATATATACAATATACAGATGTGTCTGAAGGACCTAGCGGCCTAAACAGTTGTGGCAGAGGACACATCATACCAAGCAGCTCCTGTGGGGGTAGCGCTACACTAAAAAAGGGTCGTGTGCATTTTGGCAATCCAGAGGCTGCCCTAATACAATGCATGTTAATGCCAACATGCGCATTGAATGGGCCCTTATTAATTTTTAATGAATGTATTATATCTTATTATTTAAAATACTTTTTACCTTTTTTTTTTTTTTTTAATCTTTCTTACTATTATAAGGGGGCTGAAATGCTCCATGTGGTGCAATATGAAATTATGTTGGAACACTATTCAAAATGAATGACACCATGCCATGTATCGTACTTTATTGTGCAAAGCAGTAACAGTAATCTTCTTTTTCTAAATTGTAAACCCGATGCATAGTATGACTGGTATTGAAGAAAAGGAACATATTAGTTGTAGTGAAAGATGGTCATGTACTAAACCACACAATTATAGCACAAAGACAGAATGATGGTTATGTTGGACAAAAGTGTGGACAAGTATTTTGAACAGCAGCCAGAGTAGGTTAATGCCTGAGTGTTTCAGTGCCTGATGCATGCCCAGACTCCTTAACACTAGATCAGAGAAGAAATTCTGTAATGCAGCTGTTAGCTCTTGTGCTGTCAGGCATTCAAGCATTCGAATTAAAATAGTTTTCGATGCTGTCTGCAGAGAAGGAACTTACAATTTACCTCCACTGATCTGAAAAATTGCTACCCTGAAAAGTTTTCATCAACGTTGGCTCTATTCTAGGTAGTCATTGTGGAAGGTGGTTTATCCCTCTCAATCGGGCTCACTCATTTTTTATTCTTCAAATTTTGTTTAGGTAAATGGAGGATCCAGACACTAATTTATTTCAGACCCGCAAAGGACACCGAATAGAGCAGATGGTTGTGCGATGGCTACGACGGTCACGAGATAATTCATCCCGGTAAGCTTCGTATTATCTATTTATTTAATTGCTAACTCTTTGGTCTCTACTCAGTTACCTTTATGACACTTGCAGATGAAGGCGCTGGACAAGATGCAGAAATACCACATGAAAAAATGAGTGTAACTTAGGAATAAACTGCAAAGGCGTACTAGGTTATTAGACAGTTTAAAGTGCTGTGTGTTCTACTAAATTATATGAGAGATGTGGAAATAAACACTTTAATGTGTGAGGTAAAAAAACAAAAAAGGACACATTTTGCAAAGTGTAATGATTTACAGGTGTACAGTATTTGTAAAAAAAAAAAAAAACTACAAAAGTTTGCAATGGGGCTGATATTACTGTTTACATACAGCTGTGCTACAGCCAGGAATTCACTGTCCACAAATAACACCCTCCTTTTGCCCCCCCCCCTATTTCTGCAGCAGCAATACAAAGAAAGCTAAAAGCCCCTTGTTCTCTCCTTAAAAACATACACTTAAGTAAACAGAATTTAGAAAATCCACCTAGTATGTCAAAGATAAATCAAATAAAAAATAGAGAGGTATGAAAAACATGGACAGACCTCCAATACTACTCCAACAGACCTTTATACTACTCTGTAGCACACAAAAATCCAAAAATATGATTCTTTAAAACAAAATGATTACTTCTTGACAATGATTGATAGATGAGAGTTGGTGGGAGTTTGAGGAGACCTACATAAGACCCCTTAGCTCCTCTAAGGACAGAGTGATACAGCTTGGTTTAATGGTTTTGAAACCATTTGATAGAGACTCTACTACTTTTTAGGTCTTTGGTATTAATATATTGTTAGGTGTCGTTATGTTTTTTGTCCTCCCCTGTATGTTTAAAATAAAATACTCTTTTGGTGGTACAATACTATTGGGGTTCATGCACACTGGGCTTTAAAAACTTCAAAGAACTCAATCTTTCAAAAACTGATCTTGTAATATTTCCTCCTCCCGGATCCCCTCCCCATGACTTTACTATTAAGATCAACGGCAGAACCATTGGTCCCTCCACACACGCCAGGGAGCAAGGTGTTATCATAGGCTCTGACCTCTCCTTTAGTGCCCACATCCAATCACTGGCTAAATCTTGCTGCCTTAACCTTCGCAACATTTACAGAATTCGCCCCTTCCTAACTAATGACACCACTAAACAACTTAAGCCCCGTACACACGAGTAGAAATTCGGCCGGGAAATTTCGTCCGACGACCGACCTGCTGATTTTCGGCGTGTTAGTATGGTGCTTCCGACAACGGACTCCGACTTTTCGGCTGAAAAAATCCTGGTGTGCAGGCTATATAATTTTTGTTGACCGTCAAAACACGTCTGATTTTCGTCTCATTAGTACAGATTTCGAGGGGGAAAAATCTTATGAGCAAGTCTGGGCATGCTCAGACATGAAAGAACACATAGAAAGCAATACAACACATGACATCACTTCTGAAGTAGAATTCTGTCGTGCGGGAAAATCGTGTGCAGTCTAGAGCACATTCCAACCAACAAACACGCACTCTGGCAAAAGACGGACGACCGGTCAGCGGAAATTCGTTGCGTGTGTACGAGGCTTTATTCACTCCTTGGTTATTTCCCACCTTGACTACAGCAACTCCCTCCTCACTGGCCTACCTTTACACAGGCTATTCCCCCTTCAGTCTATAATAAATGCTGCTGCTAGGCAAATACACCTTACTAACTGATCCATGACTGCTGCCCCTCTCTGCCATTCTCTTCACTGGCTTCCCCTAACCCATCGTATAAAATTCAAAATACTAACCACAGCATACAAGGCCATCCACAACATCACCCCCAGCTACATCACCAATCTCATCTGCAGATATCACCCAAATCGTCCTCTCTGCTCCTCCTAGGACCTCCTGCTCTCTAGCTCCCTTGTTACCCCCTCCCATTCTTGCCTCCAGGACTTCTACAGAGCCTCTCCCATCCTCTGGAATTCCCTGCCCCAGTATGTCCAGTCAGCTTCTACCCTGTCAGCCTTTAGGCGATCCTTGAAAACTCACTTATTCAGGGAAGCCTACCTTACCTCAACCTAAGAACTGTACTCGAGTCACATCAATCAGATCATCCCCTGCAGCTATTACCTTTTGTACTGGAGGTGGTTTAGATTGTAAGCTCCAAGAGCAGGGCCCTCCTACTCCTTCTGTTTTGAACTGTATTGTAATTGTACTGTTCCCCCTTTATGTTGTAAAGCGATGCATAAACTATTGGCGCTATATAAATCCTACATAATAATATCAATAATTTTGTACAAGCGTTTAGGAGCATTTAGCATTTTTTTTTTGCCCATAAACTCCTCTAAAAAACACAAACCACAAGGGGTTTTTTTTATCTGCCTCTAAACGCTGGGCCTAAAATATGCCTCAAAAAGTCCTAACGTGTATGGACACAAAGGATAACAGTGAGCTGCTTCTACGGGCAAAACGTAAAACTTCTGTAGAAGCAGCATTTTTTAAGCCAAGTATGCACAGACCCTTAAACGTATAGTTATAGTGCTTGGTATATTTAATATTGTTAAAATGGAAATAAAAGGTAAGAGCCCAGGCCCGTATTTACCCTTTATACTACTCTGTAGCACACAAAAATCCAAAAATATGATTCTTTAAAACAAAATGATTACTTCTTGACAATGATTGATAGATGAGAGTTGGTGGGAGTTTGAGGAGACCTACATAAGACCCCTTAGCTTCTCTAAGGACAGAGTGATACAGCTTGGTTTAATCAAATATACTACACTCCTGCTAAATTACAGGCCCTTGACCCCAGTTTTAACCCGATATATATATATATATATATATATACTGTATATATATACCGTCATATCATCAAATTATCAACTTTAATTAATTTGCTCTGTCTAATGTTCTTTCACCTAAAACATGTCTGCTTGATCTGTATAAGGACCTTATTCTATTCTCATTTCTACAGGTCCATCTCAAAAAATTTGAATATCATCAAAAAGTTATTTATTTCAGTAATTCAATATAAAAAGTGAAACTCATATTATATATATAAAAACTCTTTTCAACACTTGGAAGTCCACTGATGATTCAATAAATACTTTTACAATCCTATGTCTTTGGGTCAGTCATGAAAGACATAGCAATAAGAGGATACAATGAAATTTTTAATCGATCATTTAAAAACTGGACAATAAACCATTAAATCAGTACCAGTAACCATGATCAAGAATCGAGGCCAGTAGGGGCAACTAGCAGTTTAAAGAGTAAGGAACAGCCAGAAAGGACTATGACAAACAGCCCAACTGGGAACCCCAGGCCATGCAAGTTTAGAGGTACTGCTTCTACAGTGGTGCTCATGAATGATTCACATCAAACAGTAGAGAAAACAGAAGGTCTCTGAAGAAACAAGACCAGAGAACAAAAAGTAGAAAAAAAATGAAAAGATTAAGAAGGAAAAGACCTGCCCAACTTTTATATAATATCATTTAGGTGCATTTACTATATTTCATAAAGATGTGGTATTGGCAAATTATTCATATATTACTCAGTTTAGCCATCGAAAATGACCTTTTAGACTAAATTAAACTTTCCTAAACTGAAAGAAGAATTATAATCACTTCTATATATTAGGAATACTTAAAATAATTTAGTAGGGTTAATGTACCAGAATTGGAGCCAAATCATAATTGGTGTCTATAGCAATTGTTGTGGAGGTGTGTTTTTTCTTTATTTTGAAATTGTGGCTCCGCATTGGTAGCATGTTCATTTGCTTCATTCTAATCGGATTGGTTGCTATAACTGCTCTACTTTTGCTTATCTTTCTTCACTTTGATTTTGAAAAAGCAAACTGACTAATTCCATTTTATTAAATATTACATTAAAATCTTGTCTTTTAGATTTTAGTTTCAATTTTCTTATTTACTAAGGGAACAGAAAATATAAGAGCTGACTGGTTGTTGTAGAAACGGCCCAACTTTCTTTTTGGTTTCTTATAGCAATCCCTGTTTAAGGCTGGATTCACACTGATGCAAATTTGATGCGGGTTTCTCCGCATCCAATTCGCATGACAGGAGAGTGTGACTGGCTCTCAATGGAACCGGTTCACACACCTCCAGGGTGGCTACGGTCAGCATTGGAAATGGGTTCTTTGCATCTTTGGCTTCGAATCAAGTGTGAATTCAGGCAAAAATTTGGACCTGATTCACACTTGAATCAATGAACAGGGATGCACTGGACCCCCCGCTGTGAGCTGCGACCGCATCAGGGTAAACCCAGCCTTAAGTTAACCACAGTTCAACAGGATATGCTACCTGAGTTATTTGCTGGTTACATTGCAGTATACAGTATATATGTAATTCAAAACCAAATTTGAAAACTTTGTACTATATTGATGACAATAGAATTTCTTTCAAATGCTGCTGCTAATTCATCTAGCATGATTGTCTTTTCTTGTATTGTTTCCTACACAGTGCACGGGTCTCTACGGGAGAGAGTCCACTTATAGGACCAAATCAGTATGGTTGCTCCTTGAGTCTAACATTAGAGATAAAGAAAGATCTTTATTTTGAAAACTATGGGTTTGATATATCTCAAAATCTACCCCTTACTGTTACAGTTGTCAATGCAGGTAAGCAGTTCTATTCTTTTGAATAAATTAAAAATTTGTCTGGTCCTCAAGCATTATATAGCTGAATTGCGCAAAAAAATGTGTTCCTAAAATTGCATTCTAAACTTAAAATAAGGCAAAGCACGTGACCCGGAGACAGCCAAACTAGCCTCAATTAAATACCAGCAACACGGGAAGTATATTGTTTTTAATAAATCTGCTGGTGAGAAGGAGCATCAAAGCATAACCACTGTGTAATGCTGCAAAGCAGAGCAGAGTATGGCTACACACTATCCTTAAAAAATATTTTTTTCCAAATAATAATACATGCCGACAACATTATTTATGTTAAGCCAATCCCCTACAGTTGTGTCTGAAAAAACATTGAAAGACTTCAAGCTCAGCGCGCCCTCGTAGTATGTGAGCATCCTGTGAAACTATGGTACGTGCCCAAGTCATGGAACTTCAAGCTCAAGAACTTGGCACTATTTATTACAGAAAAAAACATTTTTCCTTAAAGTTTTATTGATTTATAACAATAAAGTTATATGAAAATACGGTAAAAGTAAACCACATCCAGGGGTTCAGCCCTCTGAATTTTGAAGAGTTGCCTTGATTCAGTGGAAATCTGGCCACCACATATCATATATTTTGGATGTGCCCACGCATTGATGTTTTTGGCATGATCTTATTTCCATTTTGACATTCTATGCACATTTTTTTGACCTTTTCAACACTGGATGGGAACCTAATATCACACAAAGGTTTCAACATATGACACCACTTGATTGAGACCTGTTTGCAACAGCTCCTTTGTGTTGAATATATGCAAACCAGCCACTGCACACAATACAGTCTAACCCAATGGCAGTTGCTTTCCAGGTTCTCATGCTGTGATTGTAACTGACTAGTCACCCCTTGAGAAGAGACTTGTAATGTTTATGTTTGGGCTGCTAAAATTCACAACTGAACAGAATCAGCAGCTGCACAACAAGATATCATGTGCATGTACTGACAATTTTATTCTGACTGAAATTCCTGATTAAAAGTACACTCAAGGTAAAATATTAAACTAACCCTTTAGATCAGTGGTCTTAAAACTGTGGCCCATGGGCTAGTTATGGTCATTTGCGTGCCTTTATCATGCCCATTCCATTTCATCCACTGACACCAACCATGGGGCCCTATTCCTCCCACTTACACCAGTGATGGGGCACCTTTTTCTCCCACTGACACCAATGATGCAGAATCATTCCTCCCAATGAAACCAATGATGGGGCACTAATCCTCCTACTGATCCTAATGATGGGGCACTATTTCTCCCACTGATACCAATGATGGGGCACTATTCCTCCCACTGATACCAATGATGGGGCACTATTCTCCCTACAGACACCAGTGATGAGGCACTATTTCTATCACTGATACCAACAACGGGGTACTACTCCTCCCGCTGACATCAATGATAGGGCATTGTTTACTCCCATTGACGTCAGGGCATGTTCTGCTCTCACTAGCCTCAATCTGGCCCTTCTAAAGCCTGAAGGATGGTAAACTGGCCCTTTCTTTGGAAAGTTTGGAGACCCTTGCTTTAGATGCATACAGGAAACATGGGCCACTTTCTCAGTACTTTGTTTTTCATCCAGGCACTGCTCTATGTACATATTCATCCCTCTCTCTTTTGTTGGTAAACTGGGGATCCAGGAATATGCCTGCTTATGTTGCCCTTGTCAGCACAAAGAGGCTTCTAACAGCCACCAATCAGATCCGAACTTGCCTTGGAAGTCTAAATGTGATTGATAATGCCGGACACAGATAGACAGAAACTTACACACACACAGTCCAGGAAGTGCACTCCTTTTCCACTCCTACTGACTCTGAGTTGCTCTCTTGTCATCTGGTTGAGGTGGATTACACAGAATTTAGATTACAGTTATTATGGTGACTGTTCGGCTTTTAGCATCGCAGTTTTAACTTGATAGCGTTATTAGCTCAAAGATTGCTACTTCTGGCCCCGGGGTGCTTTTTAACATTTCAAGCTCAACAGTGAAATGGCATATGTTAATAAAAACTACAGTGGCTATGAGAAGCAGAAATTCAGAGAACTACAGTAAGCAAACAACTTGCACAAGCTATGCCCCAATTATTGTATCAAATTGCATAATCGAATGAGAATCTATTGACATGTACTGTATGTTTGATCTTTTCCACTTTACATTTCACAGGAGGTCCAGCTGAAGGGAAGCTTTTACCAGGTGACCAGATATCTGCAATAAACAATGAAAATGTGGAAAACATTCATGCTCAGAAAGCAGTCGACAAGATCAGGTAATGTATCCTGTATGTTGCCATTGTCTAACGCTAAGTGCAGAGGAGCATGCTTTTAGTAGTACATTAACCATGCTGGATTATGCATGACAGTGGAAAAAGAAAAAGGATGCGACTACCCTAGTTCTTGTGTTCAAAGATGTTTATACAGGAATTGGAATAAAAACTTTTTGTATGTTAACATACTGTTCTTAGACAAGTCTAATTTTTGTAGCAATTATGTTCTATAAATTATACATGGATTAATAGTCCTCCTACTCTTTATTGCTATATGCAGTATATCTGCCCATGTTTGCAGAGGTGTAACTGCAGGCCATAAGGCCCCATAGGAAAATTTTAATAGGGCCCCCAGCAACCTCTCTTTATGCCATCTGGCAGTGTCAACTCTAATATGTGTCACTGATCTTAGCATGAAGTAAGCCAAAATCAAATATAAGTGAAAGGATAGCTGTCAGTATAATTGGTTAGGTACTACCTAGGACCAGTGCTAGAGATAAAAAAGATAAAAAGAGCAACAGTGCAGGAAATAAACTTTTAACTTTAATTTTAAGCTAACTACTCTTTGCTGTCTTTGTTGCTTGAAATTTTCTTGTAATCAACTTATAATTTTTTTGGAGTGTAATATATTGGTTCAGCTAAAGAGTCCTTTCACACGGCACGGTCTGTTTTTTCATCCGCTCAGGCACTTTTTTTTTTTTTAACGGACACGGATGACACTTTGGAGTGTCCGTTCTGTATGTCTGTTTATCATCCCATCCATTTGCGGATGATGAACGGACATAATGTATGTCTGTGGGATTGCGGATGTCAGCGGATGACACCGCTAACATCCGTTTTTGCGTTTGTTCCGTTTTTTAAACGGAAGTAAAATAGGGTTCTCTTCCGTCTCAAAAAACTGAACAGAACTGAAAGGACGCAAATCGGATGTCAGCGGATGGTCATCCACTGACATCCGCAATCCCATTGACATGCATTATGTTCATTTTTCATCCGCAAACGGATGGGAGGAAAAACGGACATATGGACTGCCCGTGAGAAAGGACCAAAACAAAGGAAGGAAGCAATGGGTGCTGTGATTAGGACTGATCCTGAAGCCTCCTCCTGTCCAGTTTATTTTTTGGAGACTTCACAAGGGGCCCGGGTTTGCATTCACTGCAGTCTATCTGACTTTAATGATATAGTACAGGATCTGTGTTATCTTCATATGATTTCATATGCATTTTCTAAGGGGCACTTCAACTCCCTGACCCCATAGCAGCCATGTGACTTGTTATGGTTATTGTCATGCTTTTGCTTGTAGCTATTCATTTTTGAGTTCTCCTTGAAGGAATATTAGGTGGAAGTTTTGCATAGTGCGTTAGTAAACTGAAAATTGGCGATTGCTGATTATTAGCATTTTTTTCTTTTAATAAAGCATGTTGCAATGTACACTTTTTAATACAAAGCCTAGAAATATCATACTTGTCTTTGCTGTGATCTGAAGTGCCAATGAGCTATTTCAAACGACCTGCAATGTACACTCCCACAGAAGCTTGGCAGGAGCCATCAATAGAAAAACATGGCAGTTACTGTATATACAGTATCACAGAAATTATGCTGTTTTACAAAGAAATTACCTTCAATTTAAACACTCATTTTAAAAAACTAAAAAATTATCGTGATTTCATACAGTGGTTTGGTTACAATCAGCCAGAAATGTTTTTCTGTATCAAAACTGTTGTCCTACAGAATTCAATCAGGTGGTCCTTAATCAATGAGCTCCAAACAGCATTCTGCAGACCTGTTTGTAAGCAGGTGTAGTATATCCTACGTGCTGTAGGTGACACTATATTGCTGTGCTGCCATGCAGATGGAAGTTTAGGCTAGAAGGAACATTGTTCCTCCACAGTCTCTGTAGGTGTTATCAGGGGAGCTGTGCTCTGATTGGACACTGCTGCCCTGAGTGACCTTTGGAGGTCATCTTTAGTATGGGCAGTGCTAAAAATAAAACCAGTGCCCTACTGGGGTTGGCACACATTATGCAAGTGACTAGAGTAGGGAGAGGAACCATGCTTGTCAGGGACAGTAACCAAGCCTCAGGAAAAGGTTACTGCATGAGGAGAGAAAGCTTAGGGACAATAATATATGCTCTGCTGCCCATCAACTGGAAGATTATTACATCTCAAGAGCTGCTTGTGCCATTACTTTGCCAGTCAGCCTTCCCTCTAGCAGATGTAGTGCTCGGAAATATAAGCCATACAAGTGTGACATATGGAGTACTGAAAGATGTGGGCCACCAACATTGCTGTATTTGTTACTATGTTTGTTCTTGTACCATCAGTGATTACCGAGTTGCTACTTCAAGAGTATTTGGAACTGTTCCCGCAAGAGTGTGCCGCAGTTAATATAACGAGTGTGTTGTGATTGCAGATTGCTATTTGCCTTGTTGACTGTTTACTTACAACTCTACAGTTCAGTATTCTTTCAACCCTTTTTCTGAATTCTGTGCTCTGTTCCTCCAGTTTGGGTACAATCTCCTGGTCCCACACCACATGTTGCTGCCAGACTAAACTCACCCAGCTAAGAACAGATCAACATGATTTATTCATATGAATTATAGATGATTGGAGGAATATTTTTCATTTCTGATCTACATTTTAAGGATAGTGTTGTAATAATAAATCATTAGTAGCATTGTTACTTCAGAAACCAATAAAATAATATAATTCTGCTATAAATTAGAAAATATGTAACTGCATTCATTAAGTACTAGCTGTAAACAGTATTACATGTAAAATATTTTTCTGTTCAGAATAGGGGGTATAAAAAAATATATGTGCTTTTGTTACAGGGATTCTGCTGACACCCTTATTATAACAGTTCTTCGAAGTACCTCAGTAAGTATTTGCGTTTTTATTTGTAGTTTAACTATTAACTATACATAGAAGGGCCACATTTGTGTTTTGCATTATATGGTTTATTTGATCAAAATGGTGTATTATTTGAATTTAATTAATTTGACTTGGTGACTGGACTAGTCACATAGTCAGGTTAAAAAAGACACAGAAACAAAAAATTCAACCAATAAACAACTATATCAAGCTTGTTTTATTTGTGGAGGAAAACTGCACTCCTGTTGCCAAAACAAAACTCACCCCGCTACTCTCTAAACCGGTCCTGGATCTTAGTCTTTACCCATCTACACCATGAACACATGTGCAAGGATATTGGTAAATTTTTTGGAAGTCCTACTTTTCTTTTGTACATATTAAGATTGGCCGTTATAGAAATATTTCAGAATGAGTGATAAGAGATTAAACAAATGCAAGTGCATGGGAATAAGAATTCTGGGAATTCTTGTTCACAGCAACATTTCTCAACATTTCTTCAGCCAGTGCATCCTTAAAAAGTATGAAAATCTTGAGGCACCCCAGTCTAAAATTAAAAAAATGAAAATGTTACTTACCATCGATGGAAAACCTGAGCCTGGGATAATGCACACAATGGCCCTATTCTGGCAGGGATGGATAAGAAGCAGACAGGGAGCTCCTGGTGCAAAATATACAATCAGTTTACTCCAGTTAAAGCTTTAATTAATTCATGGAAGATTTGACTTTGGGAGCAAACCTGCTAGTGGGGCAGAGAATATCTGACCTGCAAATTCACGAGGCTTACCAATTTATTTTCCACCCAAAAAAACACATTACATGCAAAAAGACAGGAAGGAAGGGATACTGTCCCATTACAGCATTTCTTAACTTTTTTATAGTCACAGCTGAACCCAAAAATGTAAGCTGTCATTAGAAAAGGAATTGAGGAACATAATTTCAAAGAGGGCTCTTGTTGGGAGACAACTAAGATATGGTTCCCCTTCCTTAGGATAGATTTTCTCACTTCCTGTTGTGTCTACAACTTAGGAATGGAAGAAAAACCTTCACAATGGGACACAGATGTTAAAGAATCTAACATTTTAAACATTCCATTCTATGTAGAAATAGAAAAAAAAATGTTTTCACTTTAGTTCTCCCATTTGCCACTTAGGTGTAAAAGTACTAACCCCTGTGACTTACTGTATGAGGTCATATTGGTTGAAACTGAAAATGGTAGAAATTGATGGAATAAACAGATAAATTGCAAAGGCCGCATGCCACTTATATGCAACAATATGGTCATTTGTTTGGAAATAGGGAACAAGTGTAGTGCTCACAACAGGGAACAGATCCATTAAATGCACATGGAATCCAAAAGCAGGTGCTCTGGCTCGTTATAGTGTGCTTAATACACCAGAGTTTAGCATAAATCAAAAGTAGTATCTAGCAACTCCAACATCCGTATGAATATCTTTCTTGCACAGGAGTAGATAAAATGCTTACATGTTTCACCAAGTAGCCTTGTCCACAGAAAAACACACAGTAAAAACATAGATCTTATACTACTACAAAGTCTACCCACTTATGGGCTGTATTGCAATTATCATAATTATTTAAAATCAAGAGTAGGTGTGTGTTATTAGAAAGAAAAGGTGTAGGCATGGACCTTCATTGTTGACAAAAAAAAGACCTTATATACAAAAAGACGAACCAATACAGATTGGTATTACAAAGCATATGTAGAAAACACACATTAAAACCCTAGACAAATGAATGGCCTTAGAAGGGGGGCATATGAGAGTAGTCCTACCAAAGAATTCACAAAGTTTTCCTTATTTAAGAAAGAGATCCACATCCCACCTGGAATTGAGTCTGGCAGTTGTTCTAGTCCCCAGGGAAAAAATCCACCACACCTCTCTTTTAAAAGGTCTGCAGTGGAGAGCTCTCTTAACCCTCTTTAGACCACTGAAAGTAAATGCATTCATATTAACAGCATGTGCATATTTGATGAAAATGTGCAGAAAAATGGCGCCTCCTATGTGTTTATATTAAAATGCAGCTGCCATCAATTTTGGGAGAACCCCAAAGTAAATATGTAAATACTGTAGATTAAATTTGAGGCACTACTTATAATAATGATACATAACATGTGTATAAATATATAAACATGAACTTGTACCAAAAACACTCAATATATACATATAAATATACTGTAAATATAAATATACTGCATACACCCAAAATTATTAAAAGAGCTTAGTGGTGAGCTGGCAAAACCATTAACAGCTTTATTTAACCAATCATTAGTAACAGGAGTCGTCCCGGAAGATTGGAAATTGGCAAATGTCGTGCCCATTCACAAGAAAGGTAGTAGGGAGGAATCGAGCAACTATAGACCAGTGAGTCTGACATCAATAGTAGGCAAATTAATGGAAACCCTATTAAAGGATAGGATTGTGGATTGCAAGATGAAAAACAACATGGGTTTACTTCAGGGAGATCATGTCAAACAAATCTTATAGATTTTTTTGACTGGGTGACTAAAATAATTGACGGTGGAGGTGCAGTAGACATTGCATATCTAGATTTTAGTAAGGCTTTTGACACTGTCCCACATAGACAAAAAGTGTCCGAAATTTTACAAAGAGTGTCCAAAAGTAGGTGACTTTATATTTCTTCCACACCACTTGCTTAAATGTGCTCAATATGCCTTCTCAAATGTGCTCCTTAGTGGTGCTCCTCCACCTTATTATAAGGGGGCCACTCACCAGATAAATTTGGGCCACCAGGACCCTCTCAGCTTTTATTTAGATCTTTGGTCTCAACTTTAATCCCCCATCTTCTGAAAAGATTGATTCTCGCAAAATATCCATGACCTTGACAGGTTTATATGTTCCTCCTTTATATGAAGTCAGGCTCTAAATCTCCCATAGGGATCCCCAGAACAAAGCATAAAGCATATGATCGTGCAAAACGTTTATTAAAACATCTTGTTTCCAAGCTTAACAGTAGATAAAAGACCCACATTTCAATGTGCCTGCAGCGGCACGCACTACAATCGTGTAATGTACAATATTCAGCGCTGTCCGCGGAGCACGTTTGAGAAGGCATATTAAGCACATTTAAGCACGTGGTGTGGAAGAAATATAAATTCACCTACTTTTGGACACTTTTTGTAAAAAATTTTTTGAATAAGTTATATATGTTTATGTAAACACTGAGTGTTTTTGGTACAAGTTCATCACGTTTATATATTTATACACATGTTATGTATCATTATTATAAGTAGCGCCCCAAATTTATTCTATGTACATATTTGAAATGGTTATATACATTAGATACATTTTGATCATTATTGTGGGCAGTACCAAATTCGGTTTCAAAGGTGTCTGGGATGCACCCCACATATTGGAATGCACATAAAGTGCACTCCAGGACATATACTACATTTCTGGTACTGAAGCTAATGTAGTTTTGTATTGTGAGTTCTCTACCATTGGATCGAGAAACAATAGTGGCTCTAACTGTGTTTATTGCAACAACGGCATGAATTAGGGTCACAGCAAAAATAACCATTTATTTCCAGCCATGAATTTTGATGAAATGATGATGGAAAAAGACTGGGTGACAATATGTTCCCCAGAGTTTTAGCATGCCTACTGGAAAATCTGCAGCCACTGGAGAGAACTGGGATAAGATCTTTATCTATTGATAATACAGGAAGATTTTTGTGAATTATATTTCTAACTTGAATAAACTCTCTAGAAAAAGTAGTGACAAAAGTAACAGAATTGTCTGAAGTGGATTTATCCCCCCGTGGATGATGTCCTTTTTATTTCTATTTTTGTCTCTGCTTTCATTTTTGGCAGTGCTCCTATGGCTGATAAGGGACAGTCTGTCCCTACCAGAAACCATATGAACAGCTCTATTAATATGCCAATCCTTATAACCACGGTCCTTTAATCTGGAGGTGATTGTATTGCATTCCCTAAAGAAGCTGCCTCTATTAGAGCAGTTTCTTCTAGCTCTGATATACTATACTCCGGGTATAAACTGGATAGAAATACCTGATTCCTCCATGAGTAGTGTCTGTGCCTATACCATGCATACCGCCTGAAGATTTGGATTGAAGCCTCTCAAATGTGGCCCTTGCAAACAGATCCTGAAAATTGAAATTATCTGGAACATCTTGATGTTAGCATAATTCACTTGAAAGGGTTCAGGGGGCTGCACTGGATTAGAAAAAAAAATTCTAATCAAAATATTGCAAATAAACCTGTTAACATCTAATAATGTTGCAAACACATCGAAATGAGACATAGGTGCAAACAAAAGACCTTTGGATAGCAGTAAGATTTCAGAAGGTGTTAGAGGAACATCAGAAAGATTAATGACATTAGTCACATTGCTTATACAATCAGTCACCTCTATTAGTCCTTCTTGTTCCTCACTTTGCGTGGGTACTTTCCGTTTGGAGGGGGATCCCACTCCGATTTTCAAGTGACAGTTGTACCCAGAGTACGGCTGTTGAAATGTTTCAGAGTCTAGTGGAGAGGGATCTCCTCAGCCTTAAAGAGAGTTTTACTACTACCTCCAGCCCTTTTGGAGATAACTTGACTAAAGACGAGCCCTCTTTAATCTTAGGGATCGTTGCGATAATGTAATATGCAAGGCTGACAAGGGTGTCTCAGTGGCTATCCTTACCTCTGAGGATTATAAGACTGAAGCATTGTGTCAGTTAAATGATACCTCTACATGTCGCCATTTGGAGGGGGATCCCACTCCAATTTTTAAGCAACTAAACCATTCCATTGTCCTATATAAATATATATACCCAAAAGGTGTCCTGCATTTAAAGTATAAAAGTATATATGAATTTTTTAACACTGCACTGCATTTACCCAGCCTGTACTACATATACCACAATTACAAACACAAAAAACATTTATATATATATATATATATATATATATATATATATATATATATATATATATATTTACACACACACAATGGCAGAACTATCAGGCTCACAGCAGTCCACTTCTGACTGGGCCCTGGAGTTCTGCCACTATGGGGGGGCCCCGCCTGCCTGTTCCATCGCTGTAGGGGGCCGCATGTTCCACCCGCCAAAGGGGGAAGGGGGAGTAGGGTGTAGGGGGTAGGGTGCCAGGGTGCTCACCCGCCCTCTGCCTATTGCTGCAGAATCCATCCAGTGATGTTGGGAGGCAGAGCAGAAAGTCAGTTGGCCAGCTAACAGCCATTAGAGTGGCCATCCCTCTGCCTGATCCCACCCCTCCACTGCCAATCCTCTGCTTGATCCAATCCCTCTGCTTGATCCATCCCTCCCACCACCCTCCCTCTGCCTGATCCCATCCCTCCCACCACCTTCCCTCTGTCTGATCTCCTCAACCCCCCCCCTCTCATGAGGCAGTGGTGATGGGGGGGATAGGGATGACATCAGTAGCGGTGGTGGGGGGGAGGTGGGGATAGGGATGACATCAGTGGCAGTGGTGGTGAGGATAGGGATGACATCAGTGGCAGTGGACATTGTCATTCCTATTCCCACCACCACTGCCACTGATGTCATCCTTATCCCCACCACCACTGCCACTGATGTCATCCTTATTCCCACCACCACTGCCACTGATGTTATCCCTATACTTACCACCACTGCCACTGATGTCACCCCTAACCTCATCATTCCCACTGATGTAATCCCTATCCTCAACACCGCCACTGATGTTATCACTATCCCCACCACCACTGATGTCATCCCTATCCTCACCACCACCGGTACTGATGTCATTCCTATCCCAACCACTGCCACTGATGTCACCCCAATCCCCACTACCACTGCCACTGATGTCATCCCTATCCCCACCACCACTGCCACTGATGTCATCCCTATTCCCACCACCACCGCCACTGATGTCATCCCTATCCCTCCATCACCGCCGCCACTGATGTCATCCCTATCCCCACCACCACTGCCACTGATGTCATCCCTATCCCCACTGCCACCACTGCTACTGATGTCATCCCTATCCCACCACCACCATACGAAACTAAATACACATTTTGGGGGCGCCTGTGAACCAAAACCTTGATTTTACTACACGTGTAATACATCACCCTGCACACTGGAATGAGAGCAATAATTATAGGATCAATATTCAGGGTTAACTCTGAACTGATGATGACCTGTATGATCTTTAATAGCTTTGCCTATGGAAAATATAGGGTACTGAAATGTGTTGCTATTTTCAGGCATGCATAGTCTTAAGGTTTGACATGTTGGATATTTATTTACTTGACAGAAACTCATCTTTTATATTTTACCCAAAAATTGGTAATATATTTTTAATGTACCCTAAAATTAACTGTTATCTCCTAGCCTGGGTTCACACTAAATGCAAATCGCATCTAAATAGCAACCCGTCCATGCGAACTGATTGCGGAGTGTATGTTAGGTTAATGACACCCTGCAATCGGTTTGCAAAACGCAGCGCAATTTGCAGAATCGGATTGCATGGGTGTGCAGGCTAAATATAACTAAAAAACATAGAGAAACCGGTAGTTGTCATCATTGGTCATTTTGTTTATCCTCCCTGGCGGTCTGATTATGTCAGGATTTCTGTGCTAAAATCGGTACATTGTTTTGCATGGAAATCTGTTAGTAAAATATAAAACACACCTTCCCCTGCGATCCCCCACCGTCCTCCCCCGCCATCCTCCCACCGTCCTCCCGCTGTGTGCTCGGCCAATGCCGGCATATGCCTTTCTGGTTCCCTTCCCTGTGATCGTTGCGATGCAGGGGGGGTGGAACCGGCGGCAAATTCAAAAATGTAAATACACTAAATGACGTGATACAAAGCTGTGATCCTAACGGATTACACTGTATCATGCCATTTTTACCACAGGATTGCACCTGGTGACTTTTCCAGGGCCCTGCCTGTGGTTTTCCAGTTCTTTGAGCCTGGAAAATAGAGAACGACCATGGCGTCCAAAAAGCGTTATTTTTGTACAAAAGAGCTTTTATACGAACTGGAAGACAGCGAAACTGAGTTAATTGAAGAACTGTGCGATAGCGATTTGTGGGAAAATTCACCATCAGTTACGGAAAGTGACGACAGCGACGATTCTGATGTCTCTTAAATGCACATAGCTCCGTTGGAAATTCTGAAGAATCATTTGATATACTTTCCCAATTCCATAAGCTATGTGCCAGAAAGAGACATCAGAATCGTCGCTGTCATCACTTTCCGTACCCGATGACGAATTTTCCCATGAATCGCTATCGCTCAGTTCTTCAAGTAACTCAGTTTTCGCTGTCGCTGTTTTTCAGTTTGTCTTAAAGCGCTTTTGCGCAAAAAGAACGCTTTTTGGACGCCATGGTCATTCTCAATTTTCCAGGCACAAAGAACTGGAAAAGCACAGGCAGGGCACTGGAAAAGTCACCAGCTGAAATCCTGTGGTGAAATTGCATGATACAGTGTAATCCATTAGGATCCCAGCGTTGTATCATGTCATTTAGTGTATTTACATTTTGAATTTGCTGCGGGTTCAACCCCCCTGCGTCGCAATGCTCGCAGGGAAGGGAACCAGAAGGCAAGTGCCAGTATTTGCAGAGCACAGAGCGGGGAGAGAGTGTGAGGATGCCTGCAGGACGGCGGGGAGTGCAGGGAAGGTGAGTGTGATTCTGGGGTAATCCCGAGCGTGGCTTGGGGTTACCGCTTTTGGTACTGAAAATTAACCCAGAGTCACACTCGGGAATACCACTAAAGAGTTTAAAAAAAAAAAAATGGGCTGCTCAGCCTAAAATGCCCGGGCCTATTTAGTGTCCCAGTCCGTGCCTGGGTTCCACAAATTTTTAGTTAGGAGTGTCAGAGTAAAGGGGGCTGAATAAAAATGCAGGCCACACTTTTCAGATATTTAATAGTAAAAAATTTGGAAAACCATTTATCATTTGCCTTCCACTTCACAATTATGTGCCACTTTGTGTTGGTGTATCACATAAAATCTTAATAAAATACATTTACGTTTTTGGTTGTAACATGACAAAATGTGGAAAATTTCAAGGGGTATGAATACTTTTTCAAGGCACTGTATATCAGAGCTAGAAGGAACTGCTCTAATACAAGCAGCTTCTCTAGGGAATGCAATACAATCACCTCCAGGTTAAAGGACAGTGGCTATAAGGATTGGCATTTTAATAGAGCTGTTGATATGGTTTCTGGTAGGGACAGACTGTCCCTTATCAGCAATAGGAGCACTGCTAAAAACGAAAGCAGAGACAAAAATAGAAATAAAAAAGGACATCACCCACGGGGGGGATAAATCCACTTCAGACAATTTTATTACTTTTGTCACTACTTTTTCTAGAGAATTTAATCAAGTTAGAAATATCATTCGCAAAAATCTTCCCGTATTTTCCGCAGATAAAGATCTTTTCTCAGTTCTCTGTAGTGGCTGCAGATTTTCCAGTAGACGTGCTAAAACTCTGGGCAACATATTGTCACCCAGTCTTTTTCAATCATCTTTTCAACAAAATTCATGGCTGAAAACAAATGGTTCTTTTTGCTGCGGCCCTAATTCATGCCATTATTGCAATAAACACAGTAAGAACCATAACACTATTGTTTCTCTGTCCAATGATAGAGAATTACCAATACAAAACTACATTAACTGCAGTACCAAAATGTAGAATATGTCATTGAGTGCACATTTATGAGCACTTCAATAAAGGCGATCCCCGGGTTACAAACATCCGACTTACAAACGACTCCTACTTACTAACGGAGGGAGACAACAGGAAGTGAGGAGAAATCTAGCCTTAGGAAGGGAAATTCACTCCTGTTAGAGTTCTCATGGGAAAAAGGTGTGTAAGGTAAACCAGATTTCCTCCACCAGAAGGCCAGTACAGAACTTTCGCTCACACCCGTGCACATTGCCACCTGCACTCACCAATTAGCATTTGGCTCCCAGTGGCCTATTTAAACTGCTCTAATACTGTGAGCAGTTGCTGAATGGTCTTCAGCTTGTTCCGTGGTTTTGAGACCTGATCTGTTGTTACTTCTCACCTGTGTATGACCCGGCCTGCCTTTGGACTTTCCCTCTGCCCGTGCTTCTGCTCCGTTGCTTACTACCCTGACCTTGCCTTGCTTAAACGGATCTGTGTCATGGTCTTACCTTCTTGCTGTTCTCCTTCGTTTGACATGTGCTGGCAGCCATCTTGGTTTCTGGGTTTCTTGTAGCCTCCCACCCTGTGGCTCCTCCTTCCCACTGGGAGGAGCTGGATGCCTAGCTCATATATATAGGAGGTCTGTGGCTTCAGTTCCTTGCTTGGTCCTCCTGTGTTCACATGCTTCTAAGACTGCTGCTGCTTCTGGTTCCTGATCCTGGCTTCGTCTGACTACCCTGCTGGTTCCTGATCCTGGCTTCGTCTGACTACCCTGCTGGATCCTGATCCTGGCTTCGTCTGACTACCCTCCTGGTTCCTGACCTCTGGCTTCGCAAGGACTCTGCCTCGGTTTCACCATCCGTTTGGACTTTTGCTTTACAGCTTGATTTTCAATAAAGCCTTCTTATTTTCACTTATCTGTTGTTGTACGTCTGGTTCATGGTTCCGTGACATTAGGACCAAGCCATGAATTCTGACGGTACAGGGCCATCCTCGCTACCCACGCTGGTTGCCAGACTTGATCAGCAGGATCACCTGTTGGGTCGGTTCGCCATGGCGTTGCAAACCATGCTTGAACGCACGGCTCATTTCGCTCCCGTTGCCGATGGGTCGGTTGTCGCTCCTGGGCCCGCTCCTACTGCCGCTCCGGTTGTTGCGCCAGAGTCTACCCCGACACCTGTTGTTGCGCCTGCGGTGTTTCGGGGTATGACCGGTTCTGCCCCCCTTCCACAGCGCTTTGGGGGAGAGCCAACTCAGTGCCGAGGTTTCCTTAACCAGGTGGGCATTTATTTCGAGTTGCTGCCACATGCCTTTCCTACTGAGAGATCAAAGGTGGGCTTCTTAATTTCGCTGCTCTCGGACAAGGCCTTGGCCTGGGCCAGCCCTTTATGGGAGAACAACAATCCGGTGGTTGCCGAGTTTTCCGGTTTTGTTGCTTCTCTTCGGAGGGTATTCGATGTGCCGGCTCGTGCTGCCTCTGCTGCGAAGCTCCTTATGTCCATCAGACAGGGTTCACGATCCGTAGCTGAATACGCCATTGAGTTTCGTACCCTGGCAGCAGAGGTGGGCTGGAATAATGAGGCTCTGGTCGCTGCTTTCTCTCATGGTCTCTCGGATGCCTTGAAGGATGAGGTTGCAGCTAAGGACCTACCAGTGGAGCTCGAGTCTCTTATTTCTTTCCTGATTTTGATTGACACCAGACTCAGGGAGAGACCTTCCTTTAAGGAGAGTCTGCGGAGGCCTCCTAACAGATTGGCGCCTACCTTTGCTGTCCCACCCGTGCCTCCCTCTCCTCCCACGCCTCCTGGGGATGACTTGGCTGGGGGTGAACCCATGCAGCTGGGCTTTGCTCGCCTGTCCGAGGGGGAGAGGGTACTCCGGAGACGCGAGGGTCGATGCATGTACTGTGGTCTCGGTGGGCATTTTCGGTTGGCATGTCCGAACCGTCCGGGAAACGCTCGCACCTGAGATCCTGTCGGGGGCAGATCTTGGGTGGAGTCTCCTCGTCCCCGGTTTCCCGTGTTGACAAACCACTGATCACTGTTGTCCTCTCCTGGGTCGGGGGCTCAGTGACGACCCAGGCGTTGGTGGACTCTGGTGCTGGTGGTTTGTTCATTGATAGTGTGTTCGCTGCCGCCAATTCCATTCCTCTGCAGGCCCGAGGTTCTCCACTGGCTCTTGAGGCGATAGACGGCAGACCCCTTCTGCCGCCACACGTGACTCATGAGACCCTTCCAGTGGGGATAGCCATTGGTGCCGTTCACAGAGAGTCGGTCTGCTTCCAGGTTATTTCGTCTCCACACTACTCGGTGGTCTTGGGGTACCCCTGGCTCCAGAAGCATAATCCGACTTTCGATTGGAGATCGGCCGAGATCCTCTCGTGGTCACCGCAGTGTGGGGCTAGTTGCATCCATGGGTCTGTCAAGTTGCTGTGTACTTCCTCTGACTCTCTGTTGCCTCCTGAATACGAGGAGTACCGGGATGTATTCGATAAGGTGCGCGCGGTTGCCCTACCTCCGCACCGCCCATACGATTGTGCCATCGAGTTACAACCTGGTGCCGTTCCTCCTCGTGGCAAGGTCTATCCACTGTCGGTAGCGGAGAGTGAGGCCATGGAGGAGTACGTGAAGGAGGCGCTTTCACGCGGACACATTCGCAAATCCTCGTCCCCGGCAGGGGCTGGATTTTTCTTTGTGAAAAAGAAGGGAGGTGAGTTGAGGCCTTGCATCGATTACAGGGGTCTCAATCGCATCACGATCAAGAACGCTTACCCGATACCCTTGATTTCCGAGCTGTTCGATCGCCTTAAAGGGGCCACGGTCTTTACCAAACTTGACCTGAGGGCGGCATATAACCTCGTAAGGATCAAGGCGGGCGATGAGTGGAAGACCGCGTTTAACACCAGGACCGGTCATTATGAATCCTTGGTTATGCCCTTTGGGTTGTGCAATGCGCCCGCAGTCTTCCAGGAATTCATCAACGATGTTTTCCGTGACCTGTTGCAGCAGTGTGTGGTGGTCTATTTGGATGACATCTTGGTATATTCTGAATCCATGGAGACCCACATTCTGGATGTCAGACGAGTGTTGCAACGGTTACGAGAGAACAAGCTGTTCGGTAAGCTTGAGAAATGCGAATTTCACCGATCCCAGGTAACCTTCTTAGGTTACATCATTTCCGCTGAGGGGTTCTCCATGGATCCTGAGAAGGTTTCGGCTGTCTTACAGTGGCCCCAGCCCAGTGGTCTTCGCTCCCTGCAGCGCTTTTTGGGCTTCGCCAATTATTATCGGAAGTTCATCAGGGACTTTTCCATGCTAGCCAAGCCTCTCACGGATCTGACCAGGAAGGGCAGTAATTCCCAGGTCTGGCCGCTCGAGGCCATCCGAGCTTTTGAGGCTCTAAAGTCCGCCTTTGTGTCGGCTCCGATTCTGTCGCATCCCAACCCTGGGTTGCCCTTTGTCCTCGAGGTGGACGCGTCTGAGACGGGAGTAGGCGCCCTTCTGTCTCAGCGTAGAACACCAGAGGGTCCTCTGCTTCCTTGTGGGTTTTACTCCCGGAAACTGTCTTCCGCGGAGTGCAACTATCAGATTGGTGACAGGGAGTTATTGGCCATCGTGCAGGCCCTTAAAGAATGGAGGCACTTGCTCGAGGGTTCGGTGGTTCCGGTCCTCATCCTGACGGACCACAAGAATCTGACCTACCTTTCTGAGGCCAAGAGATTAACACCACGTCAGGCCAGATGGGCTCTGTTCTTGTCACGTTTTAATTACGTGGTCTCCTACCTACCCGGTTCCAAGAACATCAGGGCGGATGCCTTATCACGGCAGTACTCCGACCTGTCCAGGGAGGAGTCGATTCCGACTTCGGTCATACCTCCGAATCAGATCCTGGCCGCCATTCGCACCAGCCTGACCTCTCCCCTGGGTGAGCAGATTTTGGCGGCTCAATCTGGTGCTCCCTCTGGGAGACCCAACGGCAGATGTTTTGTGCCTGAGGAGTTGCGCACTCGGTTGTTGCGAACCTACCATAACTCCAAGACCGCGGGGCATCCTGGAAAGAATCAGCTGTCCTGGGCTGTTTCACGTCTGTTCTGGTGGCCTTCCCTACGTTCCGACATCGCCGCATATGTAGCGGCATGCTCCATTTGTGCCCAGAGTAAGTCCCCTCGGCACCTTCCGTTGGGCCTTCTGCAACCCATAGCCACCGGGGAGCGCCCATGGTCACACCTGGGGATGGATTTCATTGTGGACCTCCCTGCATCCCGAGGCCATACGGTCATTCTCATGATTGTGGATCGGTTTTCCAAAATGTGCCACTGTGTTCCTCTCAAGAAGTTACCCTCTGCACAGGAGTTGGCCACGATTTTTGCCAGGGAGGTCTTCCGGTTGCACGGTTTGCCCAAGGAGATTGTGTCGGATCGGGGGAGTCAGTTTGTGTCCAGGTTCTGGCGCGCCTTTTGCTCCCAGTTGGGGATTCATCTCTCCTTCTCCTCGGCCTACCACCCTCAGTCCAATGGGGCCGCAGAACGATCCAATCAGGCCTTGGAGCAATTCCTTCGTTGCTATGTCTCCGATCACCAAGACAATTGGGTTGACCTCCTGCCTTGGGCTGAGTTTGCCAGGAACACGGCGGTGAACTCTTCCTCTGGGACGTCTCCCTTCATGGCCAATTATGGGTTCCAACCTGCCGTGTTACCGGAGGTATTCTCTCCCCAGGATATTCCGGCTGTGGAGGATCACCTTTCCATCCTACGTGCTTCTTGGGTACAGATCCAGAAGTCCCTTGAGGTCTCTGCGCAGCGCCAGAGACTCCAGGCTGATCGCAGACGAGCGCCTGCTCCTTCCTACCAGGCCGGAGACCGTGTATGGTTGTCCACCCGCAACCTCAACCTTCGAGTGCCCACTCCCAAGCTGGCGCCTCGCTTTGTTGGTCCCTTCCGAGTGCTTCGCAGGGTAAACCCGGTAGCCTATGCCCTTGCACTTCCTCCTGGCATGCGGATCTCCAACGTGTTTCATGTCTCCCTGTTGAAGCCACTGGTGTGTAATCGTTTCACTTCCACGGTTCCTCGGCCTCGTCCGGTCCAAGTGGGCAATCGTGAGGAGTATGAGGTGAGCAATATCCTGGACTCACGCCTGGTCCGCGGTCGGGTGCAGTTTTTGGTTCATTGGCGTGGTTATGGTCCAGAGGAGCGTTCCTGGGTTCCCTCCGCAGATGTCCATGCTCCTGCCTTGCTCCGAGCCTTCCACGCACGCTTCCCTCAGAAACCGTTCTTTACTCCGCGGAGGAGGGGCCCTTGAGGGGGAGGTGCTGTCATGGTCTTACCTTCTTGCTGTTCTCCTTCGTTTGACATGTGCTGGCGGCCATCTTGGTTTCTGGGTTTCTTGTAGCCTCCCACCCTGCGGCTCCTCCTTCCCACTGGGAGGAGCTGGATGCCTAGCTCATATATATAGGAGGTCTGTGGCTTCAGTTCCTTGCTTGGTCCTCCTGTGTTCACATGCTTCTAAGACTGCTGCTGCTTCTGGTTCCTGATCCTGGCTTCGTCTGACTACCCTGCTGGTTCCTGATCCTGGCTTCGTCTGACTACCCTGCTGGTTCCTGATCCTGGCTTCGTCTGACTACCCTCCTGGTTCCTGACCTCTGGCTTCGCAAGGACTCTGCCTCGGTTTCGCCATCCGTTTGGACTTTTGCTTTACAGCTTGATTTTCAATAAAGCCTTCTTATTTTCACTTATCTGTTGTTGTACGTCTGGTTCATGGTTCCGTGACAATCTGATCTGCCTGCTTACCCTGTACCGCGCTGCCCGGCTGTTATCAACCTTGGTTATCTTCTGGACTTGCTTGTTTGCTGATTCTGTACCTCACTGCCCGGTTTCCGCTGGCTACTTTTCCCACGCTTTGGTGCCAAGCTGCCACTGCACCCTGTTCCAAGGACTGCAACTACCAGCTGTACCCACCTACGGAGTGAACACCACCAGCTAGCCGCTACGGCACTCGTGCTTCTCCTCGCCTTACACTCTCTATTGCCACCTTCAGGAGTGTAAGGCGGGAGGAGCAAGAGAAGCCTCCACAACATTCCAGTCTTCACCAGGTACGTGATAGTACCATTCAGCCATGACTGAGACTGGAGGAGGCTCCTCTCTGCTTGAAGCCAAGTGCCAACAAATCACAGCCTTAATCCAAGTGGTGACCGGACTCCAGGAGAATTACTTCCGGATTGAAGGTCATTTACTCTCCCTGCCCATTGTATCTCAAGCTTCAGTATCTGGCACTTCAGCTACTGTTCCTGCTCCAGCTCCTGCATCTACAGTAATGGTTCCTCCCCCGGAGCCTCGGGTACCTACCCCGGAACGCTTTTCAGGAAATCGCTATAAGTTTCGGGCCTTCCGCCATGCCTGCCAGTTGTATTTCGGGTTACAACCACAAACTTTCTCCCTTGAATTTACTAAGGTGGGCTTTGTCATTTCTCTCTTGCGTGAGGAACCACAGTCATGGGTTCATCAGCTTCTGGAAAAGGCCAGCCCAGTTCTTGCATCAGTCTCTTCCTTCTTTGAAGCCTTGGCCCAGATCTATGATGATCCCCAACGGACCTCCACAGCAGAAGCTATTCTACATAAACTCCAGCAAGGGCTTCAGCCTGTGGAGGACTATGTTGTTAAGTTCCGCAAATGGAGTTCTGACACTGCCTGGAATGATGCAGCCTTGCAGTACCAGTTTCGTTTGGGTCTTTCAGAGGCTCTTAAAGATGAACTTGCCAGACTAGATCCACCAACTACGCTCTCAAACTTGATCCAGCTTGCTATTCAGCTTGATCGCAGAATCCGAGAGAGGAGGGCAGAAAAATCTGGAAACATTCCACCTACATGGACACCAGCAGCACCTGTATCCCCAGCTCCGCCACCATCCTCTTTCAAGGTTGAGTCTGTTCAGTTGGGACTTTCTCGTTCACCTCTGTCAGCCAAGGAAAGACTTAGACGCAAGCAGAACAACTTATGCCTTTACTGTGGGGGCATTGGTCACTTTCTGCGTGACTGCCTGATTAGACCACGTAAGACTGTCCTTGTTTCTGATACTTCCAGATATCCTCTGAAGACCATCTCCTCTCACCTTTTGCTGACTCTCTCCCTGCAGCTACCTGGAGGGAGCATCCAAACTCAAGCCATTATTGACTCCGGGGCCTGCAGTTGTTTTATGGACTATTCATTTGCTGAACAACATAAGGTCCCACTGCAAGCTAAAATGCAGCATCTGAAGATTCATTTGGTCAAGTCAGATCCTATCACACAAGAAACTTGTCCGCTACTGGCATTAACCTCCTCTAATCATTCAGAATACCTAACCCTGGACATTATCCCATCACCTTTGTTCCCCATCATCCTGGGCATTCCGTGGTTGCAGGCACACAATCCCCAAATAAACTGATAGTCTGGAGCTGTTTTTTTATTCCCTACCACCTACTGCCAGCAACATTGTTTTCCCAATACGGTCACCACCTCGGCCCCCCTTATGGAACTGCAACCAGAGACTTCAGTTTCACAATATGTTCCATTAACTTACCATGATTTCTTAGATGTTTTTGATAGGAAGAATGCTGAGACCTTACCGCCCCATCGGCCGTACGATTGCCCGATTGAACTGTTACCCGGGGCCGAGATTCCATTCGGACGTATTTTTCCCCTATCAGAACTTGAGCTTGAGACATTGCGCCTATACATTAATGAGAACCTAGAAAGGGGATTCATCCGTTTATCCACATACCCCGCTGGGGCTGAAATATTTTTTGTTGAAAAGAAGGATCACACCTTGAGACCCTGTGTGGACTATAGAGAGCTAAACAAAATAACAATTAAAAACAAATACCCTCTTCCTCTTGTTCCAGAACTTTTCCAGCAGTTCAGAACAGCGAAAGTGTTCACAAAGCTTGACCTTCGAGGTGCATATAACCTAGTAAGGATCCAGAAGGGGGATGAATGGAAAACAGCTTTCCGGTCCTGCTTTGGGCATTTTGAGTATTTAGTCATGCCCTTTGGACTGTGTAATGCCCCAGCAACGTTCCAGCATTTCGTCAATGATATCTTTAGGGATTTCCTTGACCTTTTCATGATTGTGTACCTTGATGACATACTCATTTTCTCCCCTTCCATTGAAGAACACCGGCTGCACGTTAAAAAGGTCCTCAACCGTCTCCGGGAACATCGGTTATACGCCAAACCTGAGAAGTGTGAATTTGAGAAAGAAACAATCCAGTTTCTGGGGCTTATTATCGTAACATCAGGCATTGCAATGGACCCACAAAAAGTTAGTGCCATTCTTGAGTGGCCAGTGCCAGCAGATCGAAAAGGAGTGCAGAGATTTGTTGGATTTGCTAACTTTTATCGTAAATTTATGAAGAACTTCTCAGCTATCATCAGCCCCATCACACAGCTTACTAAACAAAACACCCGATTTCAGTGGACTCCGGCAGTGCAACTTGCCTTAGATAAATTAAAAGCTCTCTTTACATCAGCACCAAATCTGCAACATCCTGATCCTGCATTACCTTATGTCCTGGAAGTCGATGCTTCGGAAAATGCAGTTGGTGCTATCGTATCTCAGGGACAAGGCACTAAGTCTCTTCTACATCCCGTGGCTTTCTTCTCAAGAAAACTCAGTCCATCAGAGAGAAATTATGATGTGGGAGACCATGAGTTACTCGCCATCAAGTCTGCACTGGAGGAATGGCGTTATCTGCTTGAGGGAGCAAGTCATCCAATCCTGATTTTCACGGATCACAAAAATTTAGAGTATCTCCGTACAGCTAAGCGTCTAAGACCCCGTCAGGCCAGGTGGGCCTTATTTTTTTTCAAGATTCTCATTTCACATAACCTACAGACCTGGTTCTAAGAATGGGAAACCTGATGCCCTGTCAGGTATGTTTCTGGAAGAAAAGGAAGCTACTCAACCTGACACCATCCTATCCTCACAAAATTTTCTGTTACTGCAAGGAGATTTTGTGTCACAGCTCAAACAAGCATCAAAGGAGGAAGGTCCACCATGTGATTCACAATTGCAAGAACGGGATGGATTGTTCGTCCATGAGCAACAAGTTTTTGTACCTTCAAGTCTTCGCCAGTCAGTCTTAAATTTGTGCCATGACCACCCTTTGGCAGGGCATTTTGGGATGCGCAAGACTCTGGAACTTTTACAACGGTCTTTTTGGTGGCCTAGTCTGAGGTCGGATTGCCAGGATTACGTGAAGACTTGTGAAACCTTTATTCGAAACAAAGGAGACAAGACTAAAGCTTGGGGCCTATTAAGGCCTTTGTCCATTCCTACCAAGCCCTGGGAGATGATTAATATGGACTTTATTGTCGAGCTCCCAGTATCTGAAAACTTTACTTCTATTTTTGTGATCATTGATAGGCTATCAAAGATGGCACACTTTGTACCAATGATTGGAACACCATCTGCTCCAGAGACTGCAAAAGCATTTGTCAAAGAAATAGTGCGGTTGCATGGGGTTCCTCAGAGCATAACGTCTGACCGAGGGGTCCAGTTTACGTCCAAATTCTGGAAAGAACTTTGTAAGGCACTTAAGATTGAGACATGGTTTTCTTCAGCATATCATCCCCAGACGAATGGTCAGACGGAACGAACCAACCAGACCCTAATACCTTCGGTGTTTTTCTTCTTTCTCGCAGGATGATTGGGCTTCGCTCCTTCCTCTAGCAGAGTTCGCTTACAATGATTCTGTCCACTCGGCTACTGGTCAAACTCCATTCTTTGCGAAACTTCGGATTCAATCCTTCTTTTTTACCTGATGCAGTCTTTGATTTACCTGTTCCAGCGGTCCAGGAGTGACTGAGGTTTCTACAAATCAACAATAAACTTCTGCAGGAAGCTATTGCCAAAGCTCAACAAGACAACAAAAAATACTTTGATAAAAAGAGAAGGGGTGATCTGGATCTCAAGCCAGGGGACAGGGTTTGGTTATCAACCACTAATTTGAAGATGGCCTGTCCTTCCAAGAAATTGGCCCCCAAGTACATCGGTCCATTTGCTGTAAAAAGAATGATAAATCCGACAGCTTATAAACTTTTTCTACCTGAGAAGTACAAGATTCACCCAGTTTTTCATGTGTCCCTGCTAAAGCCTGCTGTACCAGATCCCTTTCCTGCCCGTAATCCGGACCCTCCAGCACCAATCATGATTGACAATGAAGAGGAGTATGAAATTGAGGCCATTGTGGATTGTAGGAGAGGGAGAGGAGGTACCCAATATTTAATCAAGTGGAAAGGTTATGATCCTGAGGAAAACTCGTGGGAGCCTGAAGCTAATGTTCATGCCCCAAGACTGGTGAAAACTTTTTTCCAAGCTCATCCTGCGAAGATGTCTCAGATGGGCATCCGGAGGCTGCCCATGTAAGGTAAACCGGATTTCCTCCACCAGAAGGCCAGTACGGACTTTCGCTCACACCCGTGCACATTGCACACCTGCACTCACCAATTAGCATTTGGCTCCCAGTGGCCTATTTAAACTGCTCTAGTACTGTGAGCAGTTGCTGAAGGGTCTTCAGCTTGTTCCCGTGGTTCTGAGACCTGATCTGTTGTTACTTCTCACCTGTGTATGACCCGGCCTGCCTTTGGACTTTGCCTCTGCCCGTGCTTCTGCTCTGTTGCTTACTACCCTGACCTTGACTAGCTTAAACGGATCTGATCTGCCTGCTTACCCTGTACCGTGCTGCCCGGCTGTTATCGAACTTGGCTTATCTTCTGGACTTGCTTGCTTGCAGATTCTGTACCTCACTGCCCAGTTTCCGCTGGCTACTGCTCCCACGCTTTGGTGCCAAGCTGCCACTGCACCCTGTTCCAAGGACTGCAACTACCAGCTGTACCCACCTACGGAGTGAACACCACCAGCTAGCCGCTACGGCACTCGTGCCACTCCTCGCCTTACACACTCTGTTCCCTCCTTCAGGAGTGTCAGGCGGGAGGAGCAAGAGAGGCCTCCACAACATTCCAGTCTTCACCAGGTACGTGATAAGGTGTCTCCACTGAAGCTTTATCACCAATCCTTGTTTCCACAACAACCCCAAATTCTCAAAATCCAATTGTCACAGGGACAGAAAGTAAGGTGAAATCTTCTGAATAGGGGCACAGACAGCAAAAACAAATGCTACAGGGGTGTTAACCCTTCCCTATGCTATCCAAAAAACGTAAAAATTATTCTTTTGGCTGAAGCTAAACTTAAAAAATGTACCTGTTCTGACTTACAAACAAATTCAACTTAAGAACAAACCTTCAGTCCCTATCTTGTTTGCAACCCGGGGACCGCCTGTATGCACCTCCAGACACCTTCGAACCAGAATGACTGAACACTATAAGGTTACTGCCTATAATAATGATAAAAATGTATCTAATGGATCTAGGCATTTCAAATATATACATGCTGTTAAAATGAATGCGTTTACTTTAAGTGTTCTAGAGAGGGTTAAGAGAGCTCCCGCATACTTCGGGAATAGGAGGTGTGGTGAATCATTTCCCTGGGAACTAGAACACCAGCCGGACTCAACCCCAGGTGGGATATGGATCTCTTTCTTAAATAAGGGAAACATTTGTAAATCCTTTGGTAGGTCTACACTCATGTGCCCCCCTCCTAAGGCCATTCATTTGTCCAGGGTTTTAATGTGTGTTTTCTACATAAGTTATTTAATACCAATCTGTATCGGTTTGTGTTTTTGTGTATAAGGTCTTCATTTTGACTACAACAAAGATCCATGCCTACATCTTTTCTTTATAATGACATACACCTACTCTTGATTTTAATAATTGTGATCATTGCGATACAGCCCACGAGTAGGGGGAGTTTGTAATAGTATATATGGTCTTTGTTTTTGGTGTGTATTTTGCTGTGAACAAGGCTACTTGCCAAAACATGTAAGCATTTTATCCACTCCTGTGCAAGAAATAAAGATATTTATACGAATGTTGGCGTGGCCATCTACTACTTTTGCTATGGTAGTTTGTTTACTTTTGGCATTGTTTACAGAAGAGTGGGAAATTCCATTTGCAAGTACACTCGGAACTTACAAGGAATATAATTCTATTAATCGTACAGTACGGGACACAGACTTAGTCATAGACTACTGGGTTATATGCTGCCACTTTCAGGGAATTGGATACTCAGGGCTAGCCCAAGACATTGTGCTGACTGGGTCCAAAAAATGAAATGCTGCCCTCCCCCTTCCCCAAAAAAAAGATCATGCCCACCAAAAAGCCCACGCAATTTTATTTTATATCATGATAATTAAAAATAAAATTAAATTTATCAGGAAGTCAGATTTATATGCAACAGCACCTTGTCTACATGCCCAATTATATGACATACCATTATAATCAATTCCAAACCACAAACTCCAGTATTATTTTGTATGTCTGACGTCATTGCACTGAACCCTCCTCAACATATTCATATTCAACATATTCATCAGTTTGCACCACAGGCGGCAGTATGAGATGGGAAAATGCCACCCGTAATGCCCCGCAAACTGATGACACACAAAACTGCTGGAAAAAAATCTTGGGCTTCATTTTGCTGCCCCTGTCTAAGAGCTGCCTGGGTCCAATGGACCCACTGGGACCCATGGTAGGGCCGGCCCTGTGGATACTGGCAACAAAATTGGTAGAACAGCCCCATAATTCCCCTACCAGGCCCAACAATTCCCAGTTTTTTCTTAGTTAGGTAATTCCCAGTCTTTTCTTGGTTAGGTAATAGGCGTATTCTGTCTACTGAGTGAAGGGAATGGCTTCCCTTCCAGGACATTGTCCTTCTTTCCCTCTGAGAGTTTCTCTTCACTGTTTGGTGTGTGCTGTGCAAGCTTCCTCTCAGCTTCCTTTCGAGAATGGGATTGCCTCTGTGTTTTCTGGCAGACTCATTGTTTAAGTCTACACTTTGATGGATAAAGTTCCTCCCTTCCCTGTTAGGACACACACCACCAGATCCATTGGGCTTTTTAGCATCAGGCAAATGTTTCCCAGATTTGCAGAGCCTGGTCCTCTGTTCATTCATTTGTTACATTTTACCAGGTAGATATTCAGACTTCCTCTGAAGCCAGCTTTGTCTGCTAGGTGCTTCAAGCTGCTCTGAGTTTAGTTTTTTTTTACTTTTGTTCCCTGGTCCTGTTGGCATTTATTTGCTGTGTTGTCCATCCCTCATTTGTATTGCTTTTGGACATCTCAGTAGTCTATGAGTAAGCCTGTGTGCTGTACTATAATAGGATTTTTGAATTAGGTGTAAAATGCTACCATCGGTTTCTGTGATTTCTTCCAATTGCTTGCTAAAAAAAAAAGAGGATTGTGGGGACTGGGAGGAGTGGGAGGAGTTATATAGAGTTGTCCTTTCAACTTTGTTTGTCAGTGTCCAATCACCTGAAGGTGGCAGCATATTACCCAGTAGTCTATGAATAAGCTGGTGTCCTGTACAGTATTTCAAGAAAGAGATTTAACAGGTAAGTCAAAACTCCTATTTTTCCTCTGCAACATACAACAAAGCACAAGAAAACTTCAGCATGGCAAGGGGAGACTTGTGAATGAAGCAAGATTTCACAGACAAGTTGCCAGTGGAGCTCACCTTCTCCTTCATCGCAAGCAGCGATGGGGACATGTCACATCATAGTTTGTTGATTTTTAATTTTTTTAATTCATTTTTGATGGTACCCCTGATAAACTCAGATTGTACCTTGGTTGATAAAGTCTGAACTACAGATTGTCAAATATACCATATTTTCTAAGGCAATGTATTTACTCAATCTTTATAGTTTTTGAAAATAAAGGGGCACAAATTGAAATGGAAAGATGATTTTCAAAAACATTAAAGGGTAACTCCCCTTTTATGGGTGAAAAAATCAGCAAATAAAGAAAAAACAATATACCGTATAAAATTGCGACACAAATTATATTGTAATTGAAAGTTATTAAAAATTACCTTTCCTTTTCAATCTGCAGCTGTTGTAATTTTCGGAAAATGCAATGCAATATGGCTACCTGGAGCTGTTCTGTACACAGAATGTGTACTGACCATACCCCAGAAACATAATTTCCTACTTGTGTGATTGGCTCCCCATATTTCCCAGAAGTCTGCCTAAGATACAAGTCAGATTTCTGGCATCCCCTGCAACAAAAATATAATTTTTGGTGAGATACTCCCAATAGGAACACATCTAAAGGGATGCAGGCCCAGCAGCTTTCCTCATTAGAGCCCTGCAGCTGCCACAGCTGATAGATAATTATGAAACCACTCTCATTTGACCCACTCAGCACAGAGGCACAGATAAACAAACAATGATTTCTTCAGAATAACAAAAATTAGGAATCTGCAACAAGGTTTGTTAAAATCCTTCCAATGTACAGAGATCATCCAGAGGGGAATGTTTTTTTTCTCAACAAAAGTGGAGTTAGGCTTTAAGCTACGTTCCTACATTATAACTCAAACTAAAGCCTTCAAGAAACTGTTATTAACTGATGTTTAATCACAGCTAAGTCACTGACTCCCAACTTGTGGACAAGGAATAACCTACCTAACCCCAAAAAATGGGCTAAATACTATGCAAACTTTATAAACCTTGAATTTCATAAACTTTGGAAGCCCTGGGATAAATACTTAACTCATCTCAAAGTTTATTGCTCAGTTGAACTGTATTTTAAAACTTTTCTTTCTTTATAACATCACTATCATATCAAAATGTTTAACTGTCTACAAAGCAGCTCCTAAGTAAATTACGCAAGACATTTTGATAAGGTTACTAGGAATACACTTTTAGTAATTAACAGAATTACTGCAAACCCAGCTTTTACTTCTTTTTCCTATTTCTTTTTTTATTAAATTGTGTTACATTATTATGTTTTTTTTTATCTATTCTCTATCATGTGTCGATTATAGATAACATTTTGTACATATATCAAACGTATTGTTACTGATACAGATGTATGCATATTGTTTCTATCGGTTAATAAAACAAAATTTACTGCAACATAAAATTAGTATTGAGGGAGGGAATTATTATTCCAGGTTAGAGCTTCAACCCACATGAAGCTGATTCACTATTTAGTTTGCCTCATTCTTCATTCTGGTTAGTCTCCCTTGTGATGTTATATTATGGTAATTTTGAGGATGTGGCAATGCTTGTTGTATAATGCTAGTGTTACTTTAGAAGGGGAAGTGAGCCCACATGCTCACTTTAATTAAGGCACAGTATTTTATAAAGTTCTCTTATCCTTGTATGTGTACATTGTAATTTGGCCATTTACATTACTAAATAAATTGTACAATCTTTATATAATATTCTGTAGATTTATCAAGCACGTTCATGACAAAGTTGTTGGTAGATCTAAAAGATATTGTACATTCAGACTGTAATGTGTATAGTCAGCATAAGATGTGAAAACTAGGTAACAGCTGATGTTCACTAACTTTATTCTGTTTTACACAGAGCCCCAAATCTTCTTTTCTTACTGCGGAAAAGAGGGCCAGATTAAAAAGTAATCCGGTAAAAGTAAGATTTGCAGAAGAAGTGATTGTCAATGGACACACTCAGGTGAATGGTTTTTCATATTATAGGTACATATATGCTGAACATGTGTTTAAATCTGTGGATATTTGTGGATATTTTTTATTCAAAAAGTTTAAGTCCCCGTTCACACTAGGGCGACCTGTGAGGCGACCTGGTCGCCTCACAGGTCGCCGTAGGTCGCCTTCCATAGGGAAGCTGCGGACCCGTTCTAATAGGAGCGACACAAGTCGCTCCGACTTAGAAAAAGGGTCCGGAGCTTCTTTGGGGCGACCAGGAGGCGACCGCCATAGACTTCAATGTTATGAAGTCCGTGGCGGCCGCTCCGAGGTCGCGGCGCGCTGCTCGCACCGCGACCTCGGAGGTCACGGTGCGAAGTAGCGTCGCCCCTATGTGAACGGGGCCTCATTAAAGTGCAAGTGAATACAAAGCACTGGAAGATAAATATGCATTTAAAAACAAACAAACCACTGTTGCATGGGGATTCAGATATACAATGAATTACCTACACATACAGTAAATTTGAAAAGCAATAAGGTCCAATTAATCCTCAACCATCCAAAATAAACTATCAAAAGAACCAAAATGGAAGGAAAGGGAGAGGGGGATGCTTGCTTGTAGGGAGGGGTATACAAAGAAAATGTTAAGGAAACGGAAAGAGGGGAGGTAAAGAGGAAATGAGGAGGGAGGGCAGGACCAAAAAGGTTGTTCATGGTTGAGTAAAATGAAGACCCCAGAAAAGGGGATACTCCTGTATAGTACCCCCGGAAGGAAGAAAAAGGGGGGTTTTGCAAAAAGAAAAGGGGAAGGTATTCGTCCTAATAAAAGCACCAAGGTTAGATTGTTACAGAGTCCATTTGAAAGGAGGCACGTAGCTGTGAATTAATGGGATCCAGAGTTTTGTGAAATTTTGGACACTGTGTTTTGCTGAAAATCAGTGAGTTTCTTATATAATATACCTGAGAAACCAGGGCATTGACCTCTGCAATTGTTGGAAGGCTTCCACACACTGACAATAACCCACATAGTGGCTGTGAGGTTTTGGGGGACCAGTATAAATTGAGAAGACGTAAAGACTTCAGTTTATTATTAAGGAGAATTCCGTAAGGGGTCTTTATGGAAAGCAGCCCAATCACAGTATAAAGCAGTCGATAGAGCCTATTCTAGAACCTCTTTACCACCAGACGTGCAGAAAGGTTTCCTCGGCCTGACAAACATGAAAGCAGCTAGCTGGGTAGGGACAGAACAAGAGATCCACAAAGGAACTAAGTACCAATGCATTAGTAGTTTGCAATTAGTATTTTATATGAGGGTAGGGCATTATGTAGATTTGTAAGAAGTACTTTGTAAAAAATAATATAGTGCCCAGATCCTGCAGGTTTTGCTTTAAATCAGGCATGTCCAACCTGCGGCCCGGGGGCCGAATGCGGCCTGGAACCGCGGGCAATGCGGCCCACTGCCCCTGACAATTTTTTATTTTTTTTTGCTGGGGAGGAAGGAAGTCAAGTCGGGGGCACGGCCACAGAGGCAGCCTTGGAGGGGATCATCCACTAGTTGTGTTAAATTAGTGCTTGGGGGGGAGGCGCGGTAGCACGGGAAGGCGTTTTATTACTTATACACCTCAACTATAGGCCCGAGAAAATTTCTCTACACTCAATGTGGCCCAGAGAAGCAAAAAGGTTGGACACCCATGCTTTAAATGATGCTCACAAACTGCAAGAACAGGAGGCCTTAGACATGGGAGCTATGCTGCTGGGAAAATGTTTTATCAGTAAGTACTAAAAAAGAGCACCAGGCCCCAAGTCATGTGAAGACTGTGGGGTCGAAAAGGATATCACCCCAGAAGTTATCAGAAAATGTTTAGTTAAGCACAGTCCACTTCTGAAGCCTGGGGATTCCAAGGATGGTCAGCAAAAAGGTGTACAATCTTCAAAAATTGTGGATTCACACCCTTTGCATTTTTAATTTTTAATGGGTTTTACATGTGGTACCATTGATCAGAAAGGAAAATGCACTTTCTGTACACTACATAAAAAATTAATTAAGCAGAGTTTAAAAGAAAATGTACCATGGTAACATGTATATTTGTGAACTGTGCCTTACTGGGCCAACTGTACGTTAAAGTTCCAGACTCACATTTATGTCACATTTATCTTAATGAGAATGCATATGGTGTACATTTTATATATTTTAATTTTTAACGAGGTATAAAGTATTCTTCATTTTAACTTTCTAAAACCAGCAGGAATTGAGCTCCAAAAGAGAACAGCAGTTTTATCCAGCTCATTCTACTGGGATTGCATTACAAATATTTAACTACAAATAGTTACATTTTTTTCATCTACACTTTTACACTTTTAGATTTCAATATGTTTAATAATTTTATAAGAAGAAGGAACACACTTGGTGCATACAGTTAACAACCATAGTATAGGTTAACATAAAAAAAAACACTAAACATTTAATATGGTCAACAGAGAGGCTATGTAAGGCTATGTCATACACTTTGAAAACAACATATCACTGGCTCTTGCCGTGGGACGGAGCCATGCCAACTCATCCCCTCCAGCACCCCCAGGGGAACACACTGCGCTTCGAGGGGGGGAAGCGGCCACCCAGCCCACTAAACAACTGCATGTATAGGAGATCTGCACCTCCAGCATTGATACAAAAGAACCGTTGACATGGCAAATATAAATAATGACCACGATAAGTAGTAGCAGAGGGTCAACAACGGCCCAAGATAACCACATCTGCATTAATCACTGTGTAATAGAGAAAGGAAGAGGGCATGAAGGGAAGAGAAGTGAAAGAAGAGGAAAAAGAAAATGAAGAGGAAATGAAAAAGAATACAAACAAAGAGTAGAGTGAGGAGTAGAAGTAACAGAAAGTCGTTGTCCAGATCCGCGAAAGGAGGGCTCAGGTGACTTAATTAAGCCACCTGATCCCGTTATAAGAGGGGTTCCCCCCGTTCATGGGGAGCCCGCCAGGTATCTCACCCAGGGGTCCGAAGTCTTCTCAAAGAGGAGCATTTTGTCCTGGAGGATGCCCACCATACTCTCATTGATCATGATCCAGGTCAGTTTAGCTTTAAGCAACTCGATCGGCACTACAGGTTCTCCAGGAACGGGCTTTAGCTTTTTTAGCTGCAGTGAAAATAAATGTCACTAGGTTAATGTGTGTGAGGGAATATATAAAATTATAAATGCGGATCCAGAACCGTCAGACCTTAGGACAGGTCCACCATATGTGCAGGACCGTGCCCCTTTGGCCACACCCCCTGAAGCACTGCGGAGAAGCCTCTCGGACCGCTGCAGCCAATCTGACCGGGACCATGTACCACCTCAAGAACACTTTATAATTGGCCTCTATCAGAGATGTGTTAATTAAGGACTTTGAATTAAGTTGTGCCAGTGTATTCCACTCAGATATGTCCAGTTCCTCATTCAGATCCACCTCCCAACGTCTCCTATAAGACAATTTAGTTTTGTCGTCATGCAGTATATTGTAAATCAGGGATATGAATCCCGTCTGTTTATCGATCGTATTGCAGAGATGCTCCATGGGGGTGGAAGTAGCGATATCACACATACGTTTCATTGAATTCATGTCATGAGAAATTTGTGTGTAACGAAAATATTCCCTCACCCGGAGAGAATGTTTGTCTAGTAAAACTGCTCTGGGGAGCAGACCCTTCCTATCGCAAAGGTCCGCCAACCAGAGAAATCCCTTGTTCGTCGACCATTCAAAAGCAGGAGGACAGAGGCCTGGAGGGAACGACGGATTGCCTAATAAGGGAGCAAGCAGGGCGAGGGGGAACCTGAAGCCATGTCGCTTTGTCAATCTGTCCCATATTCCCAGGGATAGGGACAAGGTAGGGCACAAAATCCCAGGGCGGTCCCTGGGTTGCAGCCACATTTCATGGTTAACAGGGGTAGTGGGTAAATGCATGGCTTCAAGCTGCATCCATATAGGATGAGATTCTTTGGAGTGAAATCTAATCAAGTGGGTAAGTTGAGCAGCATAAAAGTATTTTACCAGATCAGGGACCCCCAGACCTCCCCGCAATTTAGGTGCAAATAGGGTTCGCTTATTCACCAGAGGCCTCGTATCCCCCCATATGAATTGCACAATCCTATTTTGAAATGCTTTGAGATCCGACATATTGATCGATATCGCTAGAGTTCTAAAGAGATATAGCAACCGAGGCAAGATATTCATTTTTACTGAATGCAATCTGCCGAACCACGACGGGGGGCTAACCGCCCATCTAGTAAGATCAGCCCGCAAGGCCTTATACAAGGGTGGGTAGTAAGAAGCATAGAGGGTGTCTACAGAGGAAGTAAGGTGGATGCCCAGATACGGTAGTGACTTGTCCAGCCACTTGAAAGGAAAGTTTGTTTTAAGCACGGAGACCGTGGCGTCATCTAGTGTCAGATTCAGGGCCTGGGATTTGGAGTGATTCACACGCAAACCAGAGACTGCGGTGAACGACTCCAACTCCCTAAGCAAATTTGAGACAGAAACCAATGGCGTAGATAAGTATAGTAGGATGTCATTGGCAAAGAGCGCACACTTGTGCACTGTGTCGCCGCAGGGGATTCCCTGGATATTAGAGTTTTGGCGTTTTTTATGAAAAAGTAAAAAATCCGCGCTTAGGATATTTTAGATTCCTATTATAGCTGGCTGCAGCCTACCTCTGAGACTATAATCCTAGGATTAATAGTAAAGTGATAGAATAGAAGGGAGGTTATGGCGCTGCCTGTAGCTTCCTGATTGGTTAAGATAAAAAGTGCTATAGTGCAAATAAATAATCAGTAACCTGGTGTAAAAAGTGCTATAGTGCAAGTCAATTAATCAGTGACCTTGTGAAATAAATAGCTGGTATTAAAAAATTAGGTGAATAAATAAGGTATTAAATACATATATCCAAAAATATATAAATATGTGAAATATCAAATAAGGTGATAAAAAGGTGAATCCGTGTGATAATGTGATAAAATTATGTCAATAAATATTAGTAACAATCAAAATAGGGTGAAAAAAAATAAGCAATGTATGCGTCATAAAAGGTGTAAAACCAATAGGATGCTAATTCCAAACTGGCTAAGAGATACTCAATATATAATAATAAACTTATAAAACAGCAGGGAATCCCACATAAAACCTGAGGTAAGTGCAGGAATAAATATATAAAAAAATACAAAAACCACTTTCAATCAAAAAAATTAATCAACGCTGGATGTACACAGTCCCACAATAAATGTCCAATAGCTTATAATCCACAGAGCAAAAATATGACTGTCACAAATAACTCTGGTGTGGAGAGAAACAATTTCCCAACAAGGTGACTTCAGTGCAGGTGTTCCAGTAATTCCTTAAGGTGCTGGCTATGGTGATCACTCAGTGCTCCCCATGACCCCTATGCCGCACTCACCAGAAATGATTACCCCTGTAGGGGTGACAAGCCTTGGGTATAGTATCGCTTTTGATGTCTCCGGATACCAAAAGGATTCTCCGGCCGATCCTCTCTACCCTGTGCGCTGTCCTATAGCCTGCCCGGGTCCACTCTTACTGTACACTGCATATGCACTCCGTAGATGTATATGGGGAAGAAAGGGCCTCACATAGAGTAGTATTGCCTGCTGGTAGAGGCCGGGGAGCCTGCTTTCCTCATCACAACGCACTCTGATGGCTACTGCGATGACGTAAAGCTTGAGTCACTCACAAATAAATGCGAGTGACTCAAGCTTTACGTCAAGCATTTATTTGTGAGTGACTCAAGTGACAACATTATCACACGGATTCACCTTTTTATCACCTTATTTGATATTTCACATATTTATATATTTTTGGATATATGTATTTAATACCTTATTTATTCACCTAATTTTTTAATACCAGCTATTTATTTCACAAGGTCACTGATTAATTGACTTGCACTATAGCAACTTTTACACCAGGTTACTGATTATTTATTTGCACTATAGCACTTTTTATCTTAACCAATCAGGAAGCTACAGGCAGCGCCATAACCTCCCTCCTATTCTATTTTGGCGTTTTTTACACTTTTAAATTAAGAAAATTATTAAAACTGACTAAAACATTTTACATTCCCTGTAAGTATGAAATATGACGTATTTTTCTTGCATTATTTTACCATCCCTGTAAAATGTGTTGTCTTATCTTGTTTATTTCCGGGGAATATTGTAGACCTCTGCCCCCAATTTCCATTTACTTGCCATTATATAATATTGTAAATGACTGTAAAATGGATTTCCTAGCATTGCAATCTGTAAAGCAGATGTAATCTTGGTTAATGGAATGTGGTCTTCTCTAAGGAGCTTCTGTGCATGTTTGCATGAATACCTTGTACACCACCTTATCTGTTTCTAACATGGTCTTTCTGTTGTAGGGGAATTCACTTCTTTTCATGCCTAATGTCCTTAAAGTCTACCTAGAAAATGGTCAGACAAAGGCTTTTAAATTTGAGAAGAAAACAACTGTGAAGGTGCAAATCACTTTTAATATTTTTAGCTATAGTTCAATGTAAATAATTTTCATTTATGTGTAATATTATTGAAGGAGCACTCAGATATTTCACAACGCATAAAAACATAACATACATGTGTTAGTGCATTGTGTTGGCATTCAACATGCCTCAAACAAACATGCTTTGCAGCTCATCACAGCGCACAGTAATTGATTCTAAAAAAAGTGGTTCAATATTGGTACATTTTGGTGTGTTGGCTGCCCATTCAAATAAATGTTCGTAACTGGTGCTAACATTACGTCAAAAGAAACACAGCTAGATATAGTATAGTGAGTGATCTCGCTATATCTGGGACAAGTGCATAAAAGACTAAGGTGGGGGGGGGGGCCAAATGCATTTTAAATTTGAACACTTTCTTTAAACTGAGTTGAACAAGTAAGAGCTGGTACCAGGACTGAGCTACAACTCTCGGCCACTGGTGTGTACTGTGTAGAATCAGTGAGAGGCAGTGCAATGTGCTGTTATAGCACCTCACACTGTTTACTTTTTGTGCCTTTATTTAAAGTGTAACATGTTTAAACTTTATTCAAGCCTCCACACACCAGTGCATTACAATATGCTGTGGTACAATGACATATAGTGCTGTGTAATGTGGTGATAACTGATGCCTCACCATGTGGCAGTGCCAACCAATGCAGCACATTGGTATGAACATGCCCTATACCAAGCAAGGCTTTTTGCCTTGTCTTTGTATTATGTCTGTGCTGTAAAACACTGCCCAGCATAGCACAATAGCCCTGCTGTGAACCTGCCCTTATACTGAAATATGAAAATATAGCAAGCTGCCTCTTTTACAATTATTGTGGCTCCATGAAGAAAAAAAAGAATAACTTTTGAGGGAGCAAAAATATAGTAGGTGATAATGTCCAGTAGAATTAATCCAAGCTCAGATGAGAAATCTGGGGTTAAAATATGTGTGGAAGGAAGAAAAGACTGGAAAGAGACAGAAAACAAATAGAAAAGAAAAAAGAAAAGAAGAGAGAGAGGATTGGGTACCAGCCTTTTTTAATTATGCCCTTTGGCCATTAAATGGCAAGTAAAGAATCCCCATTGTTTAATGTTCGTTGTTTTTTGTCTGATTTTGCACAAGCAAGAGACCAGGAATGTGTAATTACAACTGCTATTAATTAGATTAATTGCATTTTAAATAGACCCATATGTGGTTAGCATTTCTAGTGTAAATAAATTCATTTTTAATTGACTGAGAAGTTTTATTGACTTCATGTTATTTAGTTGTTCTTGCAATACATTTTAAACCAGTAATATAGTGAGTTATCCATCTCAAAATGTTTCTGGTGTTAGCAGCAGACTTATGAGATCCCTACAAACAAATGTCAATAGCTGCTTCTATTTAGTGAGAATGCCATAAAAAACAGTCAAGGGTATAAAGGCAAGGTGATTAGACTTAGTTAATAAAGCAGTGGCAGAAACTATAATGTCATGCAAAGAGTGCTAATTCACAGCACTCGATCAAGTTCAAGTGGGATCAGTGAAATGCAAATTCTCTTTGGTTACTGCAGTTTACTAAACCTATATTACTGCAATTTTCCATAAAAAAGTGAATGTAAATTAGAACAATGAGCTTCTCTTATTTGCTTCCTTTTAGTGCCGGTTCACACTATAGCGTGTGCGGCGATCTCATGTAATATCGGAGCGCACTGCTCCTTCATTACATGCGATCGGATGTGCAGTGCGAATTCAGCCATACACTTTGTATGGCTAAATTCGCACTGTACCCACACAAAAGTCGCACATGACCCTTTTTTTCAGCCGCATCACGATCGGATCGTGCAGTGGTTCACACTTGTGCGATCCGACCCTGTGCGAACTGTCAGATCGCACTGCGATATGCGATCAAACTGGGGGTGTCATTAACATTTCATTGACACCCCCTGCGTATCGCATATGGCATTGTGAACTGCCAGATGTGCGTTTGCGATGCGGGAACAGGCTGCGAATTCGCAGCCTTCCCGCATCGCACAAGTGTCACACGGCACATAGATCAATAAATATGATTAAAAACGTTTTAGCTATATCTGTTCAATGATTGCAAAAACACCTGTTGATTTTTGTCAAAATTCCTGTACCCTGTGCACTTTGTCTATTTTATCTCAAAGAGTCTAATTAGCTAGTCATTGTACTGGAATGCAGAATCATTTGTCTCTTGTGCTATGGAGAAAAAAAATAGGGGAAGAGTTTTAGTAGTTTATAAAAGACATCTGGGCAGGACTGACACTACTCAATCCACAAAATTGCTGTGCTTGTCAGTTCAAAACAGGACTAAGGTGTAATCCTGGTGAATTGACAGGAATCTTTCTGTACTTTCAGGTTCTTTATAAGGATAACACATAGGAAATGTGCATGGTTTGCAAAAATGTACTGCATATTTTTGTTTTTTTATTTTTCCCTGATATACACGTTAAATATGTCTATACATATGTCTATCTATCTATCTATCTATCTATCTATCTATCTATCTATCTATCTATCTATCTATCTATCTATCTATCTATCTATCTATCTATCTATCTATCTATCTATCTATCTATCTATCTATCTATCTATCTATCTATCTATCTACCAATCTATCTACCATATCTCACAAAAGTGAGTACACCCATCACATTTTTGTAAATATTTTATTATATCTATTAAAGAGGAAGTAAACCCTCCTCTGCATGTTGTACCTATAGGTAAGCCTATGATAAGGCTTACCTATAGGTTCTGTAAATATCTCCTAAACATGTACCGTGTAGGAGATATTTACCTTAAATGCAGCCAGTGACGTCACTGGCGCATGCGCTCTGAAGGAACGGCCGCTCGTGCCGTTCCTTCAGAGCTCCATGCCGTGACCGTCGACCCCCGCGCGCGTGCGCGGGAGTGTCGTCACCGCGGCTCCAGTCAATCAGATGGCCGGATGCCGCGATCCCGGAAGAAGGGCGACTGGACATGTCGCCCGTCATGCAGGTAAGCGGATGGCAAGGCGGGGGCTCGTTCTAAGGTAAGTATTTCATAATGAGCTAGTATGCGATGCATACTAGCTCATTATGTGTTTGTCTTGCAGGTTGCAAAAAAAATAAAAAAAATTTGGGGGGTTTACAACCTCTTTAATGTGACAACACTGAAGAAATTACACTTTGCTACAATGTAAAGTAGTGAGTGTACAGCGTGTAAAGCAGTGTAAATTTGCTGTCCCCTGAAAATAACTCAACACACAGCCATTAATGTCTAAACCGCTGGCAACAAAAGTGAGTACACCCCTAAGTGGAAATGTCCAAATTGGGCCCAAAGTGTCAATATTTTGTGTGGCCACCATTATTTTCCAGCACTGCCTCAACCCTCTTGGGCATGGAGTTTACAAGAGCTTCACAGGTTTCCACTGGAGTCCTCTTCCACTCCTCCATGATGACATCACGGAGGTGGTAGATGTTAGAAACCTTGTGCTCCTCCACCTTCCATTTAAGGATGCCCCACAGATGCTCAATAGGGTTTAGGTCTGTCGACATGCTTGGCCAGTCCATCACCTTTACCTTCGGCTTCTTTATCAAGGCACTGGTTGTTTTGGAGGTGTGTTTGGGGTCATTATCATCTTGGAATGTTCTGAGTGGAACCTGTTCTGTTAAACCACTGTACAGTCTTGGCCACCACGCTGCAGCTCAGTTTCAGGGTTTTGGCAATCCTCTTATAGCCTAGGCCATCTTTATGTAGAGCAACAATTCTTTTTTCAGATCCTCAGAGAGTTCTTTGCCATGAGGTGCCATGTTGAACTTCCAGTGACCAGTATGAGGGAGTGAGAGCGATAACACCAAATTTAAAAAACAATGGCTGTGTGTTGAGTTATTTTGAGGGGACAGCAAATTTACACTGTTATGCAAGCTGTACACTCGCTACTTTACATTGTAGCAAAGTGTAATTTCTTCAGTGTTATCACATGAAAAAATATAATACAATATTTACTAAAATTTGAGCGGTGTGCTCACTTTTGTGAGATACCGTATCTATCTATCTATGTCTGTATGTCTATATGTTCTTATTCAAGGTTCTAATGGTAGTAATCCCATGCAAAATATATCTGACACTGTATTTATCAGAACTTTTGCTTTAGATATATTTAACAACATATATTGCTGAAATTGTGTCTTATTTCAGGACATAATCATGACCCTCAAGGAGAAATTGTCAATCAATATAATTGAGCACTTTGCACTAGCTCTAGAAGAGCAATATAACATCTCAAAGCTTTACCTTCTTCACGAAGAGGAGCTTATCGAACAGGTGCGGTTGGAATAATCACAGACAATGGCAAAGAAAATGCTATTTTATTCCTGTCTTATAGCAATTGCTTTTTTGACATAATAGTCTAGTTCCATTAAAGAAAGTTTGAGCTAGACTATAGAGTTGAATATTAGGAAGAAAAAACACTTTTTTTTTTTCTTCCTAATATTCAGCTTTATGGTCTAGCCCCAGTAAAAAACCTTCTTTGTATCTTTGTATAGAGTAGGTTAAAGTCTCTGTCTGGTTTTTATTACTGTCTTACTGTCTGTGCCATCATTCAAGGTGTTTGCATTCACTTTCTGTCCCTTAGACCAACAGTCAGGGAAGGACTGAGAACATTTGGTCTTTGGTGCAAACACAACCAACTAATCTTTTCACAGTATAATCAACCTACATTGTGGGCCTTATGATGATAATGAGGTCTGAAGAACCCCAAACTGCATGGAGCGAATGGGGGAGTCATACTGAACACGGTGCCTCCCCAAGTTTTCCCAAAAGTCACAAGCTGGCAATAAACACAGTCAGTTTTAAATCTCATGTCAGTGCTAGGCATTCATGGAAGATAGCACATTTGATGAAACACATTAAACTTTAGACACATTTAACAAAAAGCAAGTGTGCCACAAAACCCCACTGAAACAGTCTAAGCTTGAAGTGAAGCAGAGATTTTGTAAACAGCCATTAGCTAGAGTCTGCAAAAGACTCCCAATGGTCCTGCCATAAACAGTCTAGTCAGGAATATACATCTCTCAGACTGTGGGGTAATGACCTACAGTATATTGAACTATAGCTAAAATGCCATCTTGAACGCTCAACTTAAATTATTATTCCATAACTCCTACAATAATGGAGTTACCTTTGTAAAAAGTGGTTACACTAATGTATGGGAATATGCCAATCAGTTAGACGCCGTTCATGCCTATATTGCAAGGCTCCGGAGGCTGGTGGGACACAGACTTCTTAACAGACATTCGTAGTATATAGTGTCATATTAGGTGTCAAACAAATCGTAACTGCACTTTATGAAATAATTGGTTGTCAGATTTTAAAACCTTGTCATCTTAAAATATGGCTGTATTTAGGATAGTTGTAATTATGGGTATGCTGATCATAATAAAATATTCCAGCACACCAATTTACACACCCCATGGACCCTTTGATTGAAAGTAGTTTGATGTGGAGCATCCTTTTAAAGGATAAGGAAAGCTGCTGCATTTAGTAGCTCTGAGCTCTCATTTAACATCAAACCTACCAGGTCTTTGAGGTCCAGTAACTCTGCTTCATCAGATATGTCCTAATCTGCAAACAAATCAAGCATGAAACCAAAGACCACAAAAACTTTACCTGAGGTAAAACTAAAGAAAACAAGTTTTTTCAACGGAACGAGTGGAGAGGGATTCATCCTCTCTATTTGTCATATTTACTTTTATCACTGAAAGTGAAAGTAAAAGACAATCCCCAATCTTGGGTTGTCCCCAGAACAGGAATGAATGAGAAATCTTCAAATGGGGACACTAGTTCTAGTGACCCTAGGGACAACCAGGAATTCCCTCACTTTAGAGGGATTTCCTATCACTTCCTATTTTGGTCATGGAACAGAGAGCACAGCTAAATGGTGAAAAAAAAAATAAAAGAGGTTATACCCCTCCCTTACTCTTTCCAAAATTTAAAAAAAAAAAAAAATTATTGACTTTAGTTCTACTTTAAAGCCAAGCTAATCTCTCTTACACTTTACAGCCAAAAAGCCATCTTGGCCTGTTTTTTTTGCAGTTGCCATGGTGCTGCACTTGTGATCAGCTATGACATCAGCCATTTGATGACTTAATAGTTTACTTGTTAAAAAATGAAGGGTGTTGGGGTATTGAAAAGGTACCTCATCCATTTAGGTAATTGTCTACAAAAAACATTTTGAGATATATTGAACTTATCTGGTACCAGAGAGGGACGACCACAGAAGATTATAAAAAAAAATGTTTTATAACAAACAATAAAAAACATATTTGTATGTTAAAAACATCAGAATACAATTACAAAGGCGATGTCAGCCATACTAATAACCATCACTATTGATTTTTGCAAATTGATCCAAGAGGTCGATGCATTTCACCTATTAGCTTCCTCAGGACCTCCTTAGCTTAGTTGCAAAGAAAAAAAGCCTAACTAAAGGAAAGACAAAACATACAATAATCAACATAAATCCTATCATATTTTGATATGATCAACATCTTTTTTTCTTTCAATGTCAATTTACACATCACTTTTCGGGTATCTCTTGGAGATGGTGGTACTATATGCAGTATTGGTATTAATATTGCGTTATACTGGTGGTAAGGCCCATTTATATAATTCCAATGGCGTAGAGAATTGGTATACAGAACTATATATAAACAATATGGATTAATACACAGCTACCAGAGGTTCCTCACAATAGAATCACAGTAGCAAACTATAGCACACTAACTCACTAATAGCCATGAACAGAGCCCTGTTCTATCTATCTCCACTCAAATATCACACAAAAAATGGCTGGTCTGGGAAGGAAACTTTTATAGGGTGGAGTGGGTCTATGAGTATTGAGCCACGATTGAACACATTCATCAAAACTTTCCCCAATTTCTGGCTCTGACATTGTTCTGTGCCCTAATTGGGCAAAGCCTTCATTGTTTCAGCCAATCAGGGCTTCCAACTACAGTGTGGTACACAGTGCATTGTGGGGCATTCAGTGAGCCAAACAAACAGTCGACAAACAGTCGAACCCGCCAATTCGGGTGTTAGCCGGATGGGAGAACAGCCAATGTTCAGCCAGAACTCATGCTAAGGCCAAACCGTAAGCCCAACTCTAGTTATAACCCTTGTCCGGTCTATTTTGCCATCTGTGTCCAAGAAATGCCAAAAAGTGCCACTTAATGTCAGAATTGTACACCACAATGTTGCAGTCCCTTTAAAAAAAGTCCATAAATTTATCCCATAGATTGTAGACGCTACCAATCAATATACACTTATTGGGGTTTTTTTTTGTTACCAAAAATATGTAGCAGAACACATATTGGCCTAAACTGATGAAGAAATTTGTTTTTTTACATTTTTTTATTGGATGTGTTTTATAGCAGAAAGTAAAAAATATTGTTTCTTTTCTAGAAATTGACAGTTTTATTTTGTTTATAGCGCAAAAAAAAAAAAAAACCCCCACAGAGGTGATCAAATACCACCAAAAGAAAGCTCTATTTGTTGGAAAAAAGGACATCAATTTTATTTGGGTTCAGTCACATGACTTCGCAATTGTCAATTGTCAAACTTTCTGATCACATGATTACTGTTATTAGTTGTCACAGTGGTCACACGATCAGGAACTTATCCCAGTATATTAAAGGTTAAGTTCACTTTAAAAAAATAAATAAAAAAAATAAATGCACATTGTTTTGCAGGTAAAACAATGTGCACTTATTTTTTTTTTTATAGAAGCCTACAGAGCATTGCATCCCTGATCAGCAGATTGTGGGTGCAATGCCAGGCTCCCGCATAATCTAAGTAAAGCTGTCTGCTCAAACATCCTGGGTAGAGAGTTCATGTAGCGCAGGAAGAACCTATGAACTACGAAACGCTTATCATGACCTCGCAGTTCATTGAGAACGACAAGCCGCCTGCCATAAATGGAAGTGGTACTTGTAGTTAATTCATTCACAGAACTTTGTGAATGAATGACGCAGCTGTTGGAGCACAGAGGCGACCTTGGAACTCTGCTGAATAGACTCACGCTTGTTGGTAATGACAGACTTAGATTGATCTCTGGGGCCACTATAAGCTTGTTTCTCTGCTTGGCAGAGGGATATGCTTTCCCTTTTGAGGTCTGAGTCCTGCTCATGGGAGATATAGACACATAAAAAATCTCCAGGAATACATCAGCTATCTAGGTTGATTTCTTTCATATCCCTTTTACTTTGGATACATGGTTTCCAGTGCTTGGCATTTTTGCCCTCTTTCTTTGTGGACCTCCAGCATAATATGAGATGTCTGTAAATATGATCATAGATCCTTCTAATATGCTAACTACTGCCATCCCCCTGAGGAAGACTTAATGAGTTGAAATGCGTTAGCGCTCTGGACCTATGCAATCAGGAATACTACATCATGTCTCATGGCTTATTGCCATTTATTGTTTAAATAATATGTGATATTTTTATGGAGTTTTGATGGTTCTTGAACTTTCCCCTAGACGGTTGTTCTTGGGGTTACTTTTAATAATATTTCAATAAATATTAGATTTTATTGTTATATGTGTCTTATATCTTGTGGGTATCACAAAGTCCCTCCCTTTCCCCCATCTCTTCCCGGGTGGATTTTACTACAGGTCAGCAAACCTCACAACTTTTTGAGATGGGAATGAGGGACACCTAATAGCAAAAGTATGTAGGCATAGGACACACCCCCTTTAAGGAGAATTATACAAAACAAGATTAGGTAAACCCACAAGTCCTTTTTTTTTTTTTATCACTTTATCACTGCTATTCCTGTATACTGGCTTTTGGAATTTACAAATGCAGCAATTTAGAAACTGGATGAAAAAGTTTAGCACTGGGAAACACTTTTTGAAAGATAAAAAATGCATTTTATATACAGCTATATAGATCAGACCAAAAAGAGGGACACATGAGGAGGAAAGAGGGACTTTGTTCCAAATCAGGGACAGTCCTTCGAAATCAGGGACAGTTGGGAGCTATGGGTCAGTGACTCAGAAACTATTTAATCCATTACATCAGCATGATAGCCAGACAACTAAGATTTTAGGAAGGGTGGGTGGGTAATAAGAGCCTTCTCTACACAATAACATACTGTATAGTGTTACCATATTATCCATATTTATTAAGATACATAAAAATAAGGGTGTTGTATTCCAGCATATCAATATTTCCCTATGGCTCTAGTTTCATAATATCATTGTTCTGTATTTGTACATTTTTTTCCCTTTAAATTAGTGCCCCCTGCTGGCCATAATAATAATTATCTGTGTGTATTCAAAAAAGTCTATTAGTATACTGTACTCTATTTTTCATCTTCTGTGATTAGATGCTATTTGTAAATATTAAACATTTAGGTTTATAAGACTGTGCCCTGTAGCAGACTACTGAAGTCATATTTTTGCATTACAGGTAGTACAGAAGAGAGAGTCCCATGACTATAGGTGTCTCTTCAGAGTTTGTTTTGTACCCAAAGATCCCTTTGAGCTTCTGCAGGACGATCCAGTTGCCTTTGAATACCTTTACTTACAGGTGAACATTTTCTATTTTATAAAATACAAACATGCAAATTATTCTTTTGAATTTCAAGGGAAACCATTCCAAACACAACAATATACTTTTAAGGGAAAATTATAAAGTTTCACATATGGTGTCATATATTTGATCATTGAATGCAACAATATGGAATTATAGGGACACCCTTAAAACATATCTACAAAGTCTAAGGCCTCAGTCACACCTGAAGAGTTTTGTAGCTTGAAACTCAAAAATACGAAACTCTCAATAAACAAAATCCCATGTAGTTAAATAGTGGCTGTTCACAAATGAGGGCTCAGGCACCTCTAGTTCAACGTCTGATGCTCCAAAAGCTGCATGAATTAATTTTAAGGCAGAAATGGGTTTTTTTGACCCCATAGTCTTAATTGGGAAGATCTGTAAAAGCGCACACCTTTCACGACAGGATGTACCTCCAAATGTTTCCTGTATATATATATATATATATATATATATATATATATATATATATATATTTACACTATTTTTAATGTAGATATACTAGGACAATGCATTTATCTCTGTATTGCCAGTTCTTGTTTTAAATATGTTTGTCACTTTCAGTTTCAATAAAACTTTTATAAGAAAAAAAAAACACACCTTAAGCGTTTCCACTAGGGTTGCACCGATACCATTTTTTTAATGGCGAGTACGAATACCCAAGTTTATGCTCATGTACTCACCGATATTGATTATGATATCTTTGTGGTGCGATTTGAGCCTATACAAAATGAATGGGCTCAAATCGCACTGCAAAGAATCGCATGCAATTTGAACAGGAATGCAGTCCTGTAACACTGTCCCTGTAGGGGACAGTGATGACTTGTTGGGCCTCCTCTGATTACTAGCACACAGTCGATTAGGGTACAGTTCACACATCCCTCCTTACTCCCGATGGCTCGTCACTCAAAAAACAGTCCAGGGGTATTGGTTTTTAGTGTTTATTTTGGAACATGGATGGGAGAAGGGAATAGTGGGATACTCCAACTGTAACTATTCACAATGGATAAGGTCAACTCTCACTTGGCCTCACCAGGTTGCTTGTGAAAGCAGCTGCACTGCTTAATCCATACTGCCACGTGTATGGAAAGGGTTAAGTCTCCTTGCTCTCTCTCTCAAGCAATAGACTTGGTGAACTATATTCTCTTTGGGACACTCACTAGCATCCCCCTACTGAAACCTGTCCACTGACTCTTCTAGCTGCAGGGGTGGCCCCCCTCAGGTCAGGCCCCTTGATACAGATCTGTACTCACTGTATTGCAGAATCAGATCCTCCAGTGTTTCCCCTTTCAGTCAGCTTCACAGGACCTCTGGGTTCAGTTCCTCTCTAACACCCCTTAGGCCCTCAGTTCGACCCCCCTAAGGCCGCATGGTACCTCTACAGAGGAGGAGGCAGCTGCCACCTCCCTCTGGGACTCCACTATCCAGCCGAAAGACCCCGAGCACATGTGCTCCTGGCATTTATACAGTATCCCAGCATGCAACAAGGCACTTTCATCTGCCAAATCACCAGGGCTGTATCAAACACCTGTTCACTCATTTGTCCGGTTTCCTCCCACTGTCCAGCATGCCTCCCTATTGGACCAGTGTGAAACACTCTGCAAACAGAATGAGTTGCACCTGGGCACATTGAGCAGACCTCACTACCAGATCCTGCTCTCTGGTAGGCAGAGAGAACAATATAGATTTACCTGCAATCCTTCTGGTAACCAGACAGGATTGAAAACCATACTTTCTCTCTCTAGCACCTACCACCTAGGAGGGGGCTACATCCACCCCCCGCCAAACTGCGCCATGTCCTTACTGGCTCTGGACATCCACCCCTACAAAAATACCTGTACAAAAATTTACAAGGAGTATCCCATAAACCAGGGCCAGATTAACATAGGGGCTATTGGAGCTGCAGCTCCAGGCCCCTACCTTAATATAGGCCTCGGGTTGGCCATATTCACTGTTACTGCTCTTCTGTCACTTGTAAACACAGAAGTCTGGCTTCTATGCTCGCTTCCCCAGGCAGCTCCCTCAGAACCTCCCCACACAGCACGAAGGCCGGACAAGGAGGGACAGTTGCCGATGCATGGATGTGTTTATGGGTTTCAGAGACAGCATCCCATGTTGAATTAGGCATGCATGGCTGCACCCTTCCTCCTCTGGGTGCATGCCAAGGCACGGCCCTTAAGGCCCTTCAAAATCCTCAGCACCAAGCCCATGATGCTCTTAATCCGGCCCTGCCATAAACTTAGAAAGGGGAAAAGGGAAATAACATACAGGGCCATGGGGCATACCCCATATGTGGCCAGTAAATACAATAATGAGAAGCAAATATAAAAGCCTGTATGCCAAATGAGGTGTGGCAATAAATAGGTAAACTGATATTAAAATGACAAGATAAAAGAGAGAGGTAAAAAACTGTAAAATGTGGGAATATGAACTATATAAAAATAGGAAACAAATGTAAAAGAATCAAAAGTGACAAGTGCATAAATGAATTAATATATATATATGACCATCAACTTCAATCTAAAAAATATAATAGTGATAAAGGTGCATGCGTGACTACAGGTAATTTGGAATGTAAATAATAATAGTACAAACTGTCATAAACTCAAAGTGGCAAGTGCATATAAACCAATAAGCAGAATACCATAGACTCAAAGTGCCTATTGCGTGGAAATACAAGGCTGGTGTAGGTGTATACCAACGTAAACTAGTGACGTATATAAATAAATAAATAAATGGTGATAGTGTATAAAATGGGAAAAAGAGTCCAGTGTTAGATATGCAGGATAAACTGGTGATAAAGTGACTGGAAATGTCCAAAAGGTGATAAATTGGTAATTAGGTGACAATCTTCGTGTGGATTAAACACAATAAGTGACCCCGTGGTGGGTAGTTAGGTGCTCTGTGACCCCTTTGGTAAATAGCCAAAAATACCCACCCCACACAGGGGTATAGAGCGGGTATGAGTAGTAATCCGGTGGATGGATCCTATTCTCCTCTACAGGTCCTGAGTTGGACGTCTATGGGGATTCCCGGATGGGAGGATTCCTGGGGGGAGTTAGGGTCTGGTAGTGTCCTGGCGGTATGGGCTATGTACTCCAGATGTCCGTGGGGTATCGATGGAACAGGTGTTCAAATTGTAAAGGAAAGGCACATAGTGTAATATTGCCAAATAGGGGTTTTATTTGCACACAAAACAAGATTAAGGGTACTCACATTAGTGCAGTAAAGAACGAGCAGTGGAAACAAGCGTGTGGAACGCAATGCGGTCCACGACTCAGTACAGGAACCGGAAGTGATGCGACACGCCGTACGCGTTTCGTAATAGTACTTCCTCAGCAGCGGTTCCCGTCACTCTGTTGTGCACCTGTAATAGACAAAACAGAACAACTCCTGCCAATCTAACTAAATAACACATTGTCACAGGTTCCATCTGGTAACCACATTTGACTAGCAATAGGCACAGTCCCTCTTAAATACCAGGGCACTGACTCTTTCCTATTCTTTTTTTTTTTTCAGAAACAAACTTTTATTAAGTGTTGTGCATAAAAGAAAAGAAAACATTAACAATACAGAGAATCAATTCTCAAAACAGAGGTAGAAATACAATCATGCAGTCAGTGCAATAGGAACAGGCGATCGTCAAGGCAAGATGAAAAAAAAAAAAATCTGTGAACAACATATGTAGAGAAGAAGTATATACTGTACTACAATTAAGACATACAAGTCGTAGGGGATTGTAACCATTTACCCCATATTTTATCATATCTTGTCGGACAACCTCTATTAACATCATTTTTTTGAAAGGTAGAGTATTATTAATATCTGCTATCCAAGCAGCAAGGGTGGGGGGGAGGGATGATTGAATCCATGCGTGGGCTATGAGCCTCCTGGCACTAAATAAAGTTGCCTGTAAAAATCTGGCAGTATGTTTGTCTATGCTTACATCAGGGAAAATTCCCAGAAGGCATATCTTAGGATCCACCAACACCAGGGAACTCATCTGGTCGTGAAGAAATTGTACTACTTGTGCCCAGAAGCCACTAATTCGGGGACAATGCCAGATGAAATGCCCGAAGGTGCCAGCGGATAACAAACACCTGGGGCAAGTAGGATCCCGAGAGGGGTCAAACTTAGCCAACTTGACCGGAGTGAGATATGCCCTGTGTGTGATACATACCTGCGTCAATCTATCTGGCAGCTTCTGGGATACTAGTTTACAAGTTTCCAATGCATCTGCCCAATCATCATCCGCATGTTCTCCGGTTTCCTCCACCCACCGACCCCAACTCTTTCCTATTCTAGTCAGACCCACAAGTTAAAATGAAGAAATGCGGAGTCCACCTGACTGGTGTTCACAGTGTCCTTTCTTTCTGTAACAACGAGGCAACACATCTTCCCCTGGCGGCAAACTATTCTTGCTGGAATCTGAGCAAAGCTTTACTTATTTGTGAGTCTCTGTAAGAACTCTTTAAGGGATCCTTCACTCTGGTATCCCTCTCTCTGAAGAAGCAATGAGCCGCTACCCTTCTCTCACAAGGTAGCAACTCGCAAAAGTTCCCTTCAGCATTACTCTGGCCCACTGGCCCAAAGGATCTTCTCAAAGTGTCCGTTAAACAAAGTATCTTTGCAAAGTGTCCTTTCCCTGCACTTAGTTATCCTGACCGTTGGCCCAAAGGATCTTTTCAACACTCCCTTTAACAGCAATAGCAGCCCAAGGCCAATAAGATCTTCACAAAGAGTCTTTTAAATAGGAAGTCTCTGTAAACTAGGGGGTTTGACCCCTCCAGGTAGCAGCCCCTGGCTTTAACAGGAGAAGTTCTTTGTGGCAAAGGTTCTTTCTCCCATGTGAAGAAACTGTAGCAGTTTCGTTGAATCCCATCTTCTTTTGCAAGGATAGAAGGGAAGGGGATTTGGGAACAGGGCCTCCAGCCCTAATAGCAACTTTCATTTCAAAGGAACTCTTCAGGCACACTAGCCCCTTTGTAATTCTTTTCAATCAACACATCACACTCCACGGGCTAACTAGCCCAGTGATAGCTCAACTTTCTGATAGGAACAAGAACTCGGCACACCTCAGTAGTAGTGATCAGGATGAGATATGCGGAGGATCTTTCTTAGAACGCTGACAGCCCAGGCTTGGCCTTTTGCATCTGGGCGGTTGACTTCCACTCTATCAATGTAGATGGGCCACCCCAGATTCCAATTTGCCTTGACAGATAGGAAGGTGTCTCATAATTGAGGCTTGGATTTGTTCCGATGTGGTTTGGGGTCATATAGAAAATCCCAGACGGCTTCTTCACACCAGGCCCTTCTCTTATTCTCAATCTTCTCCATTATCTCCAGGGGAGCATATGGATAAACGTACCCATATTCCATGGCCACCTTCCTCTGAATAAGGCGTTGAAAGCGGGAGAACCTGGGAAGTTTTTGCCAGTCTCCTCTTCCAGGTGGGGTGTATAGGGTCTCCACCCTCTTGATCAGACTGGGGTAAGCGACGTTCTGGGCCCGAGCATGGGCGTAGTTGTGAGGTGGGCACAGATTTTGAACCCTAGTGGCGTAGGCCTCACAGAACCCCAAATTCCTTGTGCACTGCATGCGGACGACGACTGCCTCAATCTCCTCACTGATCGAACTGGAACTCATAGCGCTTCTTCTCTCCTCAGTTCCCCAGTCCCACTCAGTCTTCGCTTCTGACTTCCAGTCATCAATTCCCTCTTCCAGGGACCCACAACGATGCTGGAAACTGGGTGACCCTACATCAATGGCCCCAGCCTCCTCCTCACTGGACACACTGGAAGCCTTCAACTTCTGGGCCCATTGATCCCCCTCTGCCTCTGTAAGAGCTAGACTGTCAATTGTTGCAACGGTTGCTGCTGCATCTTGCGGCCACTGCTTGCCCCTCACAACTTGCATGCACTGCACCTCTGAGACATGGGTCTCCCTTGTTTTGCAGATAGTAGTACGCGTTTGCATTAGGGATAGACCGATTACCGGCAAGGCCGATATGCACTTTCCTTGATATATCGGTATCGGCCCCGGCACTGGCCGATATTGCCAATATTTTTGTGACATCATTCTGCCTTCTTAAGCCGCCTCCCTCGCCTTGGACAGCCTTGTTTGGAGTCGGGAATATTCTCGCGGGAGTGTATCACAGCCATACACCCACCCACAGCAGCCCGGTGCCAGCCAGCCACCCACAGGCCCTGTACCAGCCACCCACCAGAGGGTGCCAGACAGCCAGCCACCCACAGACAGGGTGCAAGCCAGCCACCCACATACAGGGTGCCAGCCAGCCACAGGCACTGTACCAACCAGCCACCCACAGCCCCTCTGCCAGCCACCCACCTACCACAGGGTGCTAGCCAGCCACCCACCACACGGTGCCAGCAAGCCAGCCATTAAGCATTAAACAAAAATTAACATGTTCAGTACCAGATTTGTGTCAAAAATTGTATTTATTTTTCGAAACTTTAAATGTACTAAAGGGTTCACGGGGGGAAGAACACCTTCCACAGGCTACTAAGGGCAAGGACCCTCGTCGTAGATGTGGGCCTTCCTTCTCGGCTCATAAGAAGTTGTTTTGTCCCTCAGGGTCGACTGACAAGGGATCGGAGCCCTTCGGGGCCTCCTCTGGAGGATCCAAGCTTACTTGGTCTGGCAAGTCAAGTGCGGGCTTCTCCAGACCCGGGAACAAGTCCCCTTCAGCAGTAAGGTGCGCCCTCAACAGTATCTGGGGTTGAGCCGCGGAACGACAGAGTTCCTGGTGTGTTGGCTTCATTCTTCGGTGCTTTGGCTGGGCAAATCCTTCCTCCCCTTGTATTGGACAGTGGTCACCACGAGAGCCAGCCTGTGCGGTTGGGGAGACATCCTCTGCAAATATTCTGATCTGGGGCTCTGGACACTGGAAGAGTCCAGACTACTGATCAATGCCTTTGAACTCTGAGCAATCAGACTGTGCCTGGAACATTGGGCGGATCATCTTCAGGGATGTCCAGTGCGTATTCAACGCCGTGGGTTATGTCAGTTACCAGGGGGGCACAAGAAGTGTCCTGGCAGCTCTGGAGGTAGCCGGCATTCTAAGGTGGGCAGAACGGTTCGTTCCAGCCCTCTCCGCCGTACCCATTCCGGGGGTGGATTACCTCAGTCTGCAGGCGTTGGACCAAGGGGAGTGGTCCCTTCATCCGAAGGTGTTTCATCAGTGGCCCCGTGGAGTCAGTATCATTTGATTTACGCCTTCCCTCCTCTCAAGCTTCTGCCAAGACTTCTATGCAGGATTGAGGCAGAAGGGATTCCGGTCATCTTAGTGGCCCCAGACTGACCTCGCTGGGCTTGGTACACCAATCTGGGGTGACTGGTTACCAATGTTCTTTAGAAGCTTCCTCTCAGGGAGGATCTGCTGTCCCAAGGCCCAATCTTTCATCCTGCTTTACAGTCGCTGGCTTTGACAGTCCGTGTTTCCAACGCTGTTATAAGCTAGGAAACCTACTTCTAGGAAGATCTACCATCGTACGTAGAAGATGTACATTGCATGGTGTGAGTCTCTTGGGGTTCATCCTCGCTCTTGTTCAATGGCTTGGATCTTGACCTTCCTTCAACAGCGGGTTGAGCAGAAACTGCCCTTGAGTACTATCAAGGGTCATGTGTCGACCTTTGCACCCTTATTTCAATGGCCCTTGGCCACATACTCCCTGGTGTGTACTTTTCTTCAGGGAGTTAGGCACTTGACACCTCCAGTGCAGTCTCTGTTGCCGCCTAGGGACCTCGATTTGGTGCTTTCAGTGCTCCAAAAGCCTCTTTGTGAGAATCTTTGGGAGATTCCCCTGCTTACGCTGTCCCAGAAGGTGGCCTATTCGAGGACTTTCACCTCTGCGCGCAGGGTGTTGGAATTGGCAGCATTATCCTGTCGCTCCCCTTACTGGTGGTTCGCAGGGATTAGGTAGTTCATCGCCCCTGTCCTTCGTCCTTCCTCAGGTTGTCTCTGATTTTCATTTGAATGAAGACATTGTGTTGCCTTCCCTGTGTCCCAGGCAAACACATCCGAATGAAATTGCTTTGCATGCCTTGGATGTGGACCGGGCAATGAATGGGCCTCGGAAAGGGTTGTTCGTTTCCTCTGTGACAATTTCCAGATGGATCAGACAGACAGTGGTTCAGGTCTGTTCCATCCAGGGTCAAGTTACTCCTTTCCCTGTCAAGGAGCTTTCTACTTGGGCACTCAGTGCCTCCTGGGCTTTCCGTCATCAGGCATCAGTGACGCAGGTTTGCAAGGCGACCTCGTCGGTGCACACTTTCACAAAGTTCTATAAAGTGGATGTGTTGGCATTTGCAGATGTTTCCTTTGGCCACAAGGGTTTTTTTGCTGGCTGCTGTTTGGAGGATCTGGTCCTCTTTGAGGGTGTACTGTTTTTTTCAGGTGAGCTCCAGTTGTTTTGGTTGAACTCCTGTTTACCTGGTTGGCTATAGTTAGCCTTGGGAATTTCTTTTTCACTGTTCCCACCCCCCATGTTTAACACTGCTGTGGGACATCCCGATGGTTAAGAAGATCAGGAGCTGTGTCCGTCAATGAACGAAAAAGAAAATGGGATTTTTGACTTACCGTAAAATCCATTTCTCTGATATTCATTGAAGGACACAGCACCCACCCCTCTGTGGAGTTGTAATTCTTCTGACACTGCTTGTAACACAACTGAGTACCTATAGCAGAGAGAGGGACTGTACCCCCTGGGACTGCCCATAGGCGTAGCAAGACTTTTTTTCTGCCTAGTGTCCTACTCCTGTAGGGGGCAGTATAACCCAATGGTTAAGAAGACCAGGAGCTGTGTCCGTCAATGAACATCAGAGAAGTGGATTTTATGGTAAGTCAAAAATCGTATTTTACGTCATTGTTCACTCCCTTTGCAGTCACACTCTTCTCTACAGTTCAACACTCTGGACATCCTCCCATACATTGTAGAAATGCTGGTTTTGCATTGTAAGGGATAAAGTCAGAAAGGTGCAAACAGTTAGGCAGAGGGACCGTCACACACAGAGCAAGAAAATAAGATACATTTATCATCTGATTTATTATCACAAAGGCAAATAAGGCAGTTAACCCAATTCACTAATGGAGAGGGACCCACTTCAAGGGTAGATCCCCCCCTCTTTCCCCAAGTTCAGCTTTATGTTGCATAAACCTAAGTAAAATACACTTATCCCATACAACATACTTCTTTTAACTGGAGTGGAAAAAAGGGTAACTCCACTTCAGTGGGAAAAAAATAGCAAAAAAAAAATAATATAGTGTATACAATTGCCACTTAAGTTATATTGTAATTGAATGTTGTTAAAAATGTTAAAAATTACCTTTCCTTTTCAATCTGCAGCCGCTGTAGTTTTCTATCAAATGCAATGCAATATGGCTACCTGAATGTGTTCTGTACACAGAATGTGTGCAGAATGCCCCCCAGAAACATAATTTCTTGCTTGTGTGATTGGCTCACTGATTTTCCCAGAAGTCTGCACTAAGATACAAGTCAGATTTTTGGCATCCCCTGCAACAAAAATGTCATTTTTGGTAAGATACTCCCAATAGGAAATCACATCTAAAGGAATACAGACCCTGCAGTTTTCCTCAATAGAGTCCTGCAGGTGCAGCAGCTGATTGAGAATTATGAAACCACTTCCATTAGATTAATTTACCACATGGACACAGACAAACACACAGGGATTTCTTCAGAATAACAAAAGGTAGGAATCTGCAACAAAGTTTCTTAACCTCCCTGGCTGTATGATTCTGTCAGGAATTCTGTTCCAAAAGCGGTACAATTCTTTTCATGGAAATTTGGCGTTATATATTATAGGCCTACAATTCTTAGTAATTACTGACTTAAACCTGACCAAAACAAGAGTCTAGTAGACATCCCAGATGTGATAAATTTGAAACACAAACAAGTGAATTATAATCGAATCAATAATATTATTTTATTATTTAATATATAATGTATATAATAAAATTATATTATTGATTAGATTATAACTCATGCGTTATATTATATATATATATATATATATATATATGTATATATGCATATATATATATATATATATATATATATATATATATGCATATATATATATATATATATATATATATATATATATATATATATATATATGCATATATATATATATATATACATATATATATATATATATATATATATATATATATGCATATATATATATGCATATATATAATATAAAATGTGTTATGTGTTTTGTGCAACATTTTTTTTTTTTTTTTTTTTGAATTTCCCTCCCTAGTTCCGCTCCCATGCAGCATTGCTGCTGCAGGGAACGGAACTAGGAAGTCCTCCTACCGACAGACGAGCGGCGGAGATCTCGGCTGGCGGTCACAGCAATGAGAGCTCATCGCTGGATCGCCAGGATAAGGTAAGAGAAGCTCCACTGCGCTGTCTGCACGCTCTGCCCATTGACCCCGAGCGTGACTCGGGGATACCGCTAATAGCAGAAAATTCCTACCCCGAGTCACGCTCGGGGATACCGCTAAGGCGGTTAAAATCCTTGCAATGTACATAGTTCACCCAGAGGGGTATGTTTTTTTCTCAACAAAAGTGGAGTTACTCTTTAAACCTTAGACAGAACATGTCTCACAGTGAATACCTGAGCAGAGTGTTACTCACATAATGCAATATCTTGTATCATTACGTCTGAAATAACAAAAAGAAACAACATAAAGCTTAACACAATTCAATCCACTTTTTTTTTTTTTTTTTTGTTAAAAATGATTAAATGTATTAAATACAGCTACTGTAATTACTAGGCTTCAGTCTTAATGATAACTTCCTTCAATGCTATCTGTGTCTCCATAGAGCAGATTATTCCACCTGTTCCGTCTGACATCTGTCAGCCTCACAGGACACATTCTTTCATATCTGTAGAGACATTCATTTGACATTCCCACTATCCAGTTGGTTGAACTTCATGTTTGTAAGACTAAGCTGTAAAACAGGAGGTCAGGAGTAACTGCATTAGACATTAACAAGGTGCCTAATTAAAATAATTATTAATTTATCAAGAAGTATATATATCTGAATGTATTTTAGTTTTGTGGATGTGTCATTTTGTTTGAGCAAAAGCTAACTATACACACTACAGTTTTATAGTACAATCTGTTTCATATATGTATGCTATAGTGCGAGGTCTAACTTGATTACAAATTGAATGGATTGTTTAGGTAGGTCCTCACATCACATAGTTCTGATAAGGCCAACCATACAGGGTTTGTATTATTAGTGGGCAGGCTGAATTACCAAGTTGATCAGTTAAAACCAGCCTGCCGGGAGTGCCCGATTCGCTTGCGGTTATCGCAAGGGGCTGCTTTAGCTGCGATAGCGATAATCACTGTCTTGAGATGACAATTACTCAGCAGGTGGGATTCCTCTGTCTACACTGGCTGTGTTGATGGGGGAACCATGTGAATCTCTTTCCTGCAACCCGTGGTTGCAGGAAAGAGATTTGCACTGTCTATGGCCTGTCTTAGTCGTAGCCTAGGTTCACACTAATCCACTATCTGCAGCTGGTGTCAGTGTAATCTTAACTCCCAAATGGAGGTCGCAAAAACAGTACCTTTGTCTGCACTGGATCGCATAGAACAAAACGACCATGCAAACTGGTTGCAGTCCGGTTCCAGAATTGGTACATACACGACTGAATCACAAATTAATTGAATAGGAATGTGGTGTGGTTTCTGTGCAATTAATACGTGGTTCACAGGGTGAAACGATGCTAAAGCCCCGTACACATGATCAGATTATCGAACGATCTGACGTCCGTTTTTTGTGGCATGCTATTCTGATGTGGAAAGTGAAGAGGTTATTTTCATACGAATTTTCCCGAACAACAGAATTCTACTTCAGAAGTGATGTCATGTGTTGGATTGTTTTGTATGTGTTCTTTCGTCTCTGAGCATGCCTAGTCTTGCTCTTAAGCCTTTTTCGTCTAAATCTGTACTAATGAGACAAAAATCGGACGTTGTATTGACGGACGACAAAAATTATATAGCCTGCACATCAGGATTTTGCCAGCCGAAAAAGTCGGAGTTGGCTGTGGAAAGCACCATACTAACAATCCGAAAATCAACAGATCGGTCATCGGACGAATTTTCCCTACAGATTTTCTTATCGTGTGTATGGGCATTTAATGAGATTTTACAATGAAAGTGCATTGTGCATGACACTGACCAGCTATAGGGTGTACCTGACAAATATTGATACTTTTAGATTGGCTTAACACTTATGTGTTGCACATGTGTATGGAACCAAATGGCTCTCCAACATGTGATGCAATGCCATTTATTTAAAATGGTAATTCAATGCACAAACATACCAGGTGCCAACAGTACTATACAATATGGTACCTGTGGATCACTGTGATAAAATAAAATGCACGTACAGTTTTTTTTTTTCCAATATGCATTAACACACAACAACAGAATGGCCAGGTATGTTGGGGTCCTAATAATTAAAAGTACAGCCTAAAGTTAGTCGCACAAGTTAGAAATTTGACTTTATCATCTCATTTAGAACTACCAACAGTTATGTAATGCATGGGCCTGCCTGATTGGTTACAAAATGAATAGACTGATTGGGTAGACCCTAATATTTCACACTGCTTTGGAATAAGAGATTTTTCATATATTGCACAACCAGATTGTAATGTGAATATGTGTATTGCTACTTTAAAGTATAACTAAAGGCAAAACGTTTTTTTCAGTTTTGGATAGTGGAGTGGAGAGGGATTAGAAACCCTGTCAGTTTTTATTGCAGTCTGTACCCCTGTTTGGAGATTCACCCTCTCTATTTGTCCTGTTTACCATTATCATTGAAAGTGAAAGTAAAATCCAAACATTTTGGGTTCTCCCCAGAAAAGTAGTGAAGGAGAAATCTTCTAATGGGGGACACTAGTTCTGGTGACCTGGGGGTCCCCAAGAAATTCCCTTAATTTGCAGGGATTTCCTCTCACTTTCTGTTTGGCTATGGGACAGGGAGTGAAGGGAAATCTCTGCAATGGGACACAGATGCTAAAAAAATTACCCTTTTTACTCTATTACTTATTTAAAATAAGTAATAAGTTAAAATAAAATAAAATAAAACGTTTTGCCTACAGTTCTACTTTACGTGCAGACACTACAAAATGTCTTATATTACCCAAATTACCCAGAAAACCCTCCTCTGTTTTTGATACTGAAACTGGCTTCATCTTTGACCAAGTCAATAAAGGTTTTCCAAATGGACTGGGAGATAGCTGGTTAGTAGGACTTTGGAGCCAGAGAAATAAGGTCCTAATTTACAAATTAAAACTAATTCCATAGTGGTGCATTCAGAAGGATATTCTGGCTAATATAGGTAACAGGAGTACTTGTTCTTAGGCAAAACCTTTCAGGTTTAAAAAAAGGCTGACAGTTTTTCTTCTGAGCTGTGATTTAAGTGTTATTTTTAATGATTTGGTCTAATACTGTTCTGTCTTCGAAGAGCTGCAGTGATGTGCTTCAGGAAAGATTTGCGATGGAGATGAAATGCAGTGTTGCTCTACGCCTGGCTGCCTTACATATACAGGAGCGTATTCACACTTGTGGACAGCCACAAAAGATATCATTCAAGTACATTGAGTAAGTAGGAGACTAGATTCTGTATTCATCACTACATCTAAGCGCATCATCATTTTTCTGTGATTGTATACAGAAATGTTACATTATTAACCACTTAAGCCCCGGAAGATTTTACCCCCATTCCGACCAGGGGGTATTTTGCGATTCGGCACTGCGTGACTTTAACGGACAATTGCGCGGTCGTGCGACGCTGTACCTAAACAAATTTGGCGTCCTTTTTTTCCCACAAACAGAGCTTTCTTTTGGTCGTATTTGATCACCCGTGCGATTTTTACTTTTTGCGCTATAAACAAAAAAAGAGCGTCAATTTTGCAAAAATAACAATATTTTTCACATTTTTCTATATGAAATTCCCCCAAAAAAAAATGTAAAAATCAAAATTTTTTAACATTTTCGGCCAATTTGTTTTATGCTACCCATGTTTGGTAAAAAAAATCACAAAAAGCGTATTTTGATTGGTTTGCGCAAAAGTTATCGCGTTTACTAACAAAGGGAAAGATTTTTGTCATTTTTGTTGTTTTTTTTTTTTAACGCGTAATGGCGGCGATCTGCGATTTTTTTTGCGGTACTGCGACATTGCGGCGGACAGATCGGACCCTTGACTGACATTTTTCACACTTTTGGGGTTACCAGTGACATTTCTACAGTAATCAGTGCTATATATATGCACTGTTACTGTAAAAATACACTGGTAGTGAAGGGGTTAACTTTATTTGGGAGGGAGGGGCTGTGTGTGTCCCTAGGGGCGTGCTTTCTACTGTGATTGGCTGTGGCTTCAGCTGTAAGGACACTGATCAATGGATCTACATAGTAGATCCATGTGATCAGTGTCTTTGCAGCGAGGAGAATGACAGGCAGCTTGTTTACACAAGCTGCCTGACATTCTCCCTCTCCCCCGCCGATCGCCGAGTGGCCGGCGGACATCGGGTCCGCTGGTCACACGCGCGGGGGGGTCCGTGACCACGCGGGAGCGGGAGCGCGCCTCCGGGGGCGCGCGCTCGCTCCCTAGACCCTCACAAGCAAGCAACGTAGCCCTACGTTAGTTTGCCTGTGAGGGGCTGACCGCCGACGTAGATAGTCGTGCGGCGGTCGGCAAGTGGTTAAAGGGTGACTCGTTTAAGCAGTGCTTTAAGGGAGAAAAGAAGTATTGGAACCTCCATTGCTGACTTCTTTTTAAAGGTACAGATTTCAGTCCTTTTTTGTCATTCTGGCTTAAGTAGCTAGTGAGTCAATGACTTGAAACAAGTATACAGGGGGGGGAATTTAGACTTTTTAGGCTTAAAGTGCTACTAAGCCCACAACAGTAAAATCAGTCTGAAAATGCAGTAAAGCATTCTTGTTATACTCACTGTGGAACCTAAGAGGCTAACCCTGCGTATTGTGTAAAAGGCTGTTTGATCCTCTGATCCAGCCCTTCGTTTGCAGTCTCTAATCTATCTATGATAGAACAGAGCCTTGGGGCAAACTGCACTTGCTCAGTTTGCTTTTTATTGCTGAAGATTTATTTTTTTCTTGGGAGAGTGCATGTAATCAGCACAGGGCCAATCAGCACTGTCCAGGCAGAGGGTCAGTGGTCCTGCAGCCTTATAGGAAAATCAGGGGGAGATAAAAACTCCTCCTACAAGCTTTAACCAGACACTGATGGAAGTCACAAGACTGCTCTAACTGCTGATGAGAAAAGGTATTTAGCACTTTATATTTACTTAACCACTTGCCGACCGCTGCAAGTTTATATACTGCGGCGGTCAGCCCCGTGCAGGCAAAGTGACGTACTGGTACGCCACTCGCCTGAGAGCCAATAGGGGGCGAGCGCGTGCCGCCGGAGGCGCGCCCCCACTCGTTCACGGACCCCCCGCGCATGTGAGCAGAGGACCCGATGTCCGCCGCTCACTCGCTATCGTCGGGTGGAGAGGGAGAAAGGCAGGCAGCTAATGTAAACACAGCTGCCTGTCATTCTCCCCTGTGTAACAGCACAGATCATTCGGTCCTGCTATGTAGGATCGTAGATCTCTGCTGTTACATCACAAGCCACATCCCTGCACAGTAAGAAACATGCCATTAGGGACACACTTAACCCCTCCTTCTCTTTAATAAAGTTAACCCCTTCCCTGCCAGTGTCATTTTTACAGTAACAGTGCATATGTATAGCATTTATTACTGTAGTAATGTCACTGGTACCCCCAAAAGTGTCAAAAATGTCAGTCAGGGGTCCGATCTGTCCGCCGCAATGTTGCAGTCCCGCAAAGAAAATCGCAGATTGCCGCCATTACTCGTTAAAAAAAAAAACAATAAAAATGAGAAAAATCTTTCCCTTAGTTAGTAAACGCAATAACTGTTGCGCAAACCAATCAAAATGCGCTTATTGCGATTTTTTTTTTACCAAACATATGTAGCAGAAAACAAATTGGCCTAAAATGTTAAAAAATTTAGATTTTTACATTTTTTTTGGCAATTTCATATAAAAAAATTTGAAAAATATTGTTATTTTTGCAAAATTGTCGCTCTTTTTTTGTTTATAGCGCATGATCAAAAAATTGCACAGGTGATCAAATACCACCAAAAGAAAGCTCTGTTTGTTGGGAAAAAAGGACGTCAATTTCATTTGGGTACAGCGTCGCAGTGCCGAATCGCAAAATACCCCCTGGTCAGGAAGGGGGTAAAATCTTCCGGGGCTTAAGTGGTTAAATAATTACATTTCCATGTTCTGTGTACTGTGGGAGACCAGATTTATTAAATGCAAATCACACTTTCACTTTCTCGTTGCTGATCCAGGTCAATACTTACTAGCTAGTGAAGCTAGGATCAAAATCTAAGAGTCACCAAAGACAGAGCTTAGATTTCTGTCTTTACAGGTTTAATTAGCATTATAGTATGCATTTTAGTTATGATAATTTAAATGTGATAAAAATAATACAAAACATTTTCTGTGAACAAAACACCATTCTTGGGGGTTCCTAACAGTCATACTATACTATGTGGGGGAATTAAATAGGTTAGCACCACTCCTTGTCTTTAGTATGACAGTGATGCTCAGGTTCAGTAAGGCTGCCATTGATTCCTTATGATCAAGGCAAACATAGACATAACATTATTTGGAGCCTGGTTTAAAAAAGTAATTTATTTGTATTACCTGTTCTTTCAGTCAACCTTTTTTTAATTTTATTTATTTATTTTTTAAAAGAGAATAGAATTAGACATTCTGTCAGTTATTTATTGCTGTATGTACATGGGCCAATACTGTACAATCTTATTTAATCCCTTTTCCTAGAAGCAAAATCAATTTTGCCAAAATCAATTTGCTCATTCCTAGAGGTCACCAATAGCAACCTCCATGTTTCTGTTAGGAAAATCAACATTTCTTTAAAAGTTAAATTACATGTAGGAACTGTGACCCAAGAACTGCAAGCTTTCTGTTGTGTTATGCCCCATACACACGTGCAGATTATCTGCAGACTTTTGTCTGCAGATTTACCTTTTCTATGTAGTGCAAGGGCCTGCCGGATTGCATACAAATTGAAAGTGTTTAGGTTTGACCTCATATTATATGGTTTTGGTAAGTCTGCAGACAAAAGTCTGCAGATAATCTGCACGTGTGTATGGGGCATAAGAGATACACACATTAACTTGCATTCAACAAGTGTCTACACTGAGAATTCATGCATGAAAGCAATCATTCTTTCACGGTTCTTTTTTTATATAGGTTTGAACTTGGTTCATTGCTGTTAGTATTGACAATTCTTACGTCTGACATTTTGATAGATGCAGCTCATTGCTTGTATCTTTTTAGCCTCATTTGTAAAGAAGTCAAACAGCTGGTAAGATAGTGGCTATATAATGCCCAGATTATTTAGCTCACCTACAGGCTTGAGGCAAATTTTAGGAAACAAAATGCTTCTTCAACAATTAACCTGAATTCAGCAATACATTTATCCTGCCCAATAAAATAACAGCGACCCCCCCCCATTTGTAATGTTTCGGTTTGGTAATGTTTGTTTGGAAATTGTAGCTTCCAGTATATTTTTAACAGCACTCACAACTTTTTTCCCCTGTAGGAAAGACTGGGGAATAGACAATTTTCTCTCTCCAACATTACTACGTAATATGAGAGGGAAAGACATAAAGAAAGCCATCAGCTTTCACATTAAGCGGAACCAGTGTATTCTTGAACCAAGACAGAAGGTAAACATCCATAATGCTGCCCTTACAAACAGGGTAATTTTGTAGGAAACCTGGTCATGTGAAAGAATTCATATTAAGCTATTGTGATACTGTTTAAACCGGATGTGCTTCTCTGGTCCAGTGCCTCTTCATGAAATCTTCAATCTGCAGCAGACATATGCCAACCTATGTGTAGCGCCCTCAAGCGTTTGCTACCAGTGGTGAGAGTAGGAAAAATATTGGCTCTCAACCTAATAGATTAGACCTGAATCATAAAATCTGGGTCAGGGTTACTAGAGGCCAGACCTGGAAGACTCATCCTCTCTGGTGCCTCCCCCTGTTTCCAGAAAATTGGAGAATGTTCCAGAACTAGTGGGTGGAGGATAGGAGAGGCTGCCATGAATATTTATGGGCCCTCAGCCAATCCCCAGGAGTGGGCCTGGCAGGTGACTGGGAAACCCATAAATTGACATGGGCCATGCCAGCAAGGGAGTCGGTAGAAGATGGAGATGAAGTGCTGAGGGAGGCTGTCGGTGGCCCTTGAGGGACTTCTTACCGGGGGGGGGGTTACCTTAAGTTGGAGCTCGAAGGTTGACCTGGAAGGATCTAACCAAAGGAGGCAGTTGGAGGGATTCAAGCCAGAGAGGCAGTGGAGAGAGACAATGAGTAGATCAGCATGGTGGAGATACAGACAAGGGCTGAGACTGCCATCTGTAGCAGGTCTCTCTTGAATACAGCGGTGTGCCAAGTCTTCATCCATCCTTGCCCTAGGGAATCTCCATGTGTATGTGTCAGTCAGGCAAGACTGAGGCAGGGAGACAGTCAGGAGGACTGGGAAGGAAAACAGCCAGGTACAGCTGGTGGCAGTCAGGTGGGCTAGCATTCTGCAAGCACGTGGAGCTGGGATCAGTGGCCACAGGACAGCAGAAGGAGATGTATCATGCTGTTTATTCCAATTGTGCTACTTTTGTCAAAGGGAATGTGAGTTCCTGCCTGTAATTGGCCTTTGCTGAACTAGCAATAAAACTGTTACTTCCCTCAAGAGTGAATCAGGAGGAGCTGTACATAGAGGAACCAAGTGTGTGCAGGTAGAAGGAAGAAGAGGATCTTTGTAAATAGGGAGGAAGTTGTCCCTTGTCCTGTGTTCTGGACATTGTCAAGTTGGACATCCCATAATTCCCTACCCCATCCAAGTTATCATCCCCTAATAAAATAACCTTTGTGTTTTCATTACATACATAGTTTAGGATGAGGATTTTAGGATGAAGCTTTTTAGCTTCCTAAAAGGGTGGCATTCTGACCTCAACTAAAAGGCTTGCATTCTTTAATGACCACCGAGGGGCATCTTTCTCACTTATTCCCAATGACCTAATTTTAACAGGGTTTCCCTGAGACCTGATAATTATTTGAATTACACTCTGGGGTAAAAGATGTTGAGAAAGGTTGCACTAGATGGATGCCATCACTAGGTCTCTTCAATATGCAATGCAAGCAAATCATAGCTGGAGCGAGGTATCACCAGGGTGGTGTACATAATTTCCTGAAAACATCATAGCACCCTGCCTTAGTACTCCACTCAAGAGCCTTCAGTCCTGATGCAAGCAGTGGGCTGGTTCTTCGATGAAATTATGCAAATACCAAAATGCTTTGATAGGCAGATGTCAGTTTTGAGAAGTTGATATTCCTTGGCAGAGTGCCCTATGTAATGCCCACATTGATAACTGAAAGATCTAAAATCTATTGCATGAAATGGGTGGGTCAAGGATAGTAAGGCTGAATGGAAATGAACTAGATGGTGCTGGATGTCCTGCAGCCAGGAAATGAGGTGGGCATTATCTGACTTGCTTCAGCTTCTAATGAACATTGTGAGAAGGTGGCGGACAAGGGACTTTCAGTCCCGGGCATGCATCTGACATCACCGTCACGTTTTGTAAAACAACTTTCTCAAAGGATGTAGCCTCAGACAAGGAAGCGCTATTTATAGCGAACTTACGCCCTTTCTCTCTTTAATATCGGCGCCATTTTACCTCATGGCAAACCTCGCTCATACTAATGGAACTGGGTACTGTGTTTTGTTTGGATTCCTGCTGGGGAGATCTGACTTCCAGTTTTGTCCTGGTGACCAGTTACTGAGACAAATTGTGAAGAAAACCAGAAACAAAATAAAGCGGTAATCTCATAACATGGGGTAATGTTCCAGTAACAACTATTAAGGAGGGCAATTCACCTCTCTTTATGGGGATTTCCCTTCACCTCCTGTTGTATCTCTGTGTCAACCGGACACAAATTGAAAAAAAAAAAAAGCTTACAAGCAATTTAACCCTCCCTACTTTATCCAAAACTAAAAAGAAACATTTAGGCTATACCATTGTTTTTAACCTTTTTTTTTACAGTCATGGCACTCTTTAGATCTGTGCACAATCCCAGGGCACACAAGTCCTAGGGCTTGTTCACACCAAGAGGTGCTTCCGAGCGTTCCCACTTTTTTATGCATGCAAAAAGGTGCCTGCATGCTTTTAATAATTACACAGCACCTAAACAGTACAGTACCATGTGTTTTAGCAGGCACAAATGTAGGTGCATTTGCTAGATGTGTGGGGGTGTCATTAAGAATTAATGGCACCCCTGTGCATCTGCAAAAAGTACTGTATTTTTGTGTGGCACAGGAAGATTAGTTGTAAATATTCTTCCCCCAAATCCCTCCTCCTCAAACAACCCCCAAAATCCCCATCCCCCCAGCAGCAGAGAGAGCCAGGAGGTGTGGGTTGTGCTCTATCTCCCCCCCCCTCCAGCTCCTCTCCCTCCTGTACATTCCCATGTGAGTGCTCCTCCTGTGTACAGAGGGGGCAGAGAGCTCAGCCTGTACCTCCTCCCAGCTCTCTCCTCCTCTCTGTACTATTTCCGTTGAAACAGAAACCTGTGCTGGCTGCCTGCCTGCCCACGTCCTACTAACCGATGTCCTAATTGGTTGCTAAGAAGTTGTCGGGGGGGGGGGATAAGCTCTTTGCCTCCTATGTACACAGGAGTTAACAGAGGATTGCTCACATCAGGCTGTTGCCACAGCACCCCTGAGGACTCCTTGTGGTTCCCCGGGATGCCGCAGCACCCGGTTGAAAAACTTTGGGCTATACATATCCTTTAAAGCTGAACTATAAAAATAAGTCACCGTCTAATCCAGTTCTATGTTCATTAAAAAATTGAATGTAGCTGGCAGAACTACCTGAATCTACTTTAATCAAATAGATTTGTGTGGCTTTCGGCGAGGTTGCCAACATCCCTTCATCTTTTAACGAAAAGTTGAAAATAGTCATAGTGGGACTTTAAAGGCAACTTACCTTCACTAAAAATCAATTTACTATTTATTAAAATCAAACTAAATATGTAAATGGAGTATCTTCACATATAATTACAGAACATGTATAAAACCATGTAAGAATTCCTTCAAATAAAGTTATAACATCATGTGATACAAATTAAATGGTATTCCCAACAGCTGATTGTCAACCCGCAACCATTCAGCTAGGGAATCCAACATGTTTCAAAATTATTTATGCAAACTATCTTTTATCTTATTTTCTTTTTATAGTTTTCCACAGAATTGGGGAGGCATGCTTTGATACACTAATGGTAGTCTGACATACCTTTGGAGTAATAAATGAGATGCATTTTAAATAATTGAGTTTTATCTCAAGGACAGACTCTGTATTTTTTGATCACCACAAATTATCTTTAAACTCTTTGTTTAAAAGTGGTTAGTACTACTCTATATATGTTTTGTACTATGGCATTTGGTGACACATGCCTTGGTATATATGTGTATTTTGTGTATGTGTCTGTTTACCTAGAGACAGGTATATGGAAACTACATACGGTATTGTTTTTTGACAATGGAGCATTTGTTCTGAGCTATGTCACCTATTGTCATCAGTTGCTTGTTAACATGTACCTACTTTAAAGTGGTAAGAATTATTTTTAATGCAAAACATGTGTTTTGGTAACAAGAATATTGATGTTGTAGAATATTGATGTTGTATTGAAGAAACACATAATGTGGTTTTAAGCAGTATGATAAATGTATTAACGTGAAAGCAAAATATAAAGGCAAGAGGCATAATATTATTGGGGCATGGGAAAGGAATGAGTGGGTTCTTTTTTCATTCACTATGGAAAGCTAGTTCAGCTAATGTTCTGTAGAAAATCGATAAGTAACTATCTTTCTTATATATTTTGACTTACTTTAGCAACCTGTATCTGCAGCTCAAATCCGGTTACAATATTTAAAGATTCTTGGAGATATGAAAACCTATGGAGGGAAAATTTTTAATGCTACATTAATGGTATGTGTTTTAAATTTTGAACTCAGTTTGTGGAGTATACATATTATATGTACAAAGGCAAAGGCAATTCAGTGTAATGTGCAAAGCATGATTTAAGTTTTCTGTGGAACTACGAGCACCTCTTTCTGGTAAAAGTGATTATAAAGTCTTGTTTAAAAAAATAAATAAATAAGAAACATGTTATACTTACCTGCTCTGTGCAGTTGGTTTTGCACAGAATGGCCCGGATCCTCCTTTTCTCGGGTCCCTCTTCTGTGCTCCTGGACCCTCCCTCCTGTTGAGTGCCCCCACAGCAAGCAGCTTGCTCTGGGGGCACCCGAGCTGAGTCACAGCTTCCTGTGTCCATTCAGACATGGAGCCGTGACCCGGTCCCACCCCCTCTCTCTCCTGATTGGCTGACTGATTTTGACAGCTGCGGAAGCCAATCGCGCAGTGCTGCTGTATCAGCCAATGAGGAGGGGAGTCCCAAGCTGCTGAGAAACTCCTGCAACATCGCTGGATAAAGATGGGCTCAGGTAAGTATTAGGGGGGCTGCTGCACACAGATTTTTTTATCCTAATGCATAGAATCTAATAAGATAAAAAAAAACCTTCTGCCTTTACAATCCCTTTAAGAAATACATATTATATTACCATGCAATTAGCCATAACAGACACAAAGGCACTGTATTTTTACTTATAGTTCTATTACAAAGCTTTGCAATATGCCACTAAATATGGCTCTTTGTCTCAGTTGACTTTCCTTTTGTCAAAACCTGAAGGATTTCGTCAAGGGATGACCCTTACCTACGCACATCACTAAGATGCCCAGAACCAGCTATGTAATATGCTGTGCAATAAAGTCCAATCATACCTGTGTTTTATACACAGATTGGTTGGTATTTTATTTTGTTTTGTACTTATATAGAACCGTCAATTTACACATCGCTTTACATATATATTGTACATTCACATCAGTCCCTAACCTCAAGGTGCTTACAATCTAAGGTCCATAACTCACATTCATACATACACATACTAGGGCCAATTTTGACAGGATCCAATTAACCTACCAGCATGTTTTTGGAGCGTGGGAGGAAACCAGAGTACCCAGAGGAAACCCAGAGGAGATGCAAACCGATGACCCTGTGCTTCTAGGTGGAAGTGCTAACTACTTAGCCACTGTGCTGGTAGATGTCCTAATATGGTGTAAAATGATGAATAAAATAAATGTTTTAACCAACATGCTTAAATGTAGGCAGTTAGGTTACTAAATTTAGTAAATCCCACAACTCGGCTTTTACAATACCACAAGTCCCAAAAATTTGCAATGTTGTCGGTTTATGTTAAATTAATAATATTATTTTTAGTATTACATCTCATCAAGTCAATGTGGGCTCCTGGTGACCGCATGGATAGTGTTTCTCCAGAATGGTTTTTCTTTTGTTTGGGGATTATATCTTTGCAACAGCAAGCTCATAATTTCTGTGACTATATCCATCCATCCACCTTATAGGTAGCCATCCTCTTCTCTATATCCATCCACCTAATTGCTGGCTAGCCTCTTCTTTTCCCTTTAACTTTTCCAAGCATAATTGGCTTTTCCAATGAGTTAGTTCTTTGCACGATATGTCCGGAATAAGGGTTCTATCTGTTCTATTGCACTGCTACCAACACCCATAAGGCAGGACACTCGTGGACTCATGTAGGTCATTTAGCACTTAGATATATTTTTATCTCTGCTTTCTCCCTCTATACTCCTGTCTCACAGCCTTTTATCTTTGCAGTGTATGGTTCTAACAAGTTTAGCTTAACTCTCCCTGAGTACAGTAGCAGTGTGGTATACTGACTTTGTTCAGTGAGAAAATCATAGGCCTTCTTCTTAGAGGATCAAAGACTAGGAGGCATCAAGAAGGACATAAAGGTCCATGTCAGGGGTATAAAGTAAACATAACCTGAAGATTGTGGTGCCACACAGGTAAGGGAGTAGAGGAAAATGTTTTCCACTTATGGAGGAAGGAACACAATTCACATAGAGAAAAAGAGGGCTTAAAGAGGATTAAATGAGAAATATGACCAATGCTTTTTTGTTACACTTCTCTTGTGGGTCACAGGAGTGCGTTTACTACTGCTCTCCTGTGACCCAGAATCATTTGACAGTGGACTAAAGCCCATTGTTGGCTGATGCCACAAAGCTGTTCCAGATTCTGAAAGGATCCCAACCTTGACAGCTGGCTCTGGCTCTCAGTACTTGGCCTCTCAAGCCTGGAGCTCCAATGACTGCTTGAGAGGCAGAGCAGAGAGCGGTGACTGACAGTCACCGCTCTCTGCTCAGAGCTGACCAAGAACTGAGCGATAAGTGGTCATTTGATTGCTCAATTCTTAGGCTTGAGGCCGGCAGGGGACAGCTGCAGCATGGAGGTGAGTATGTGTGTTTTTTTTAACAACCCCAAACTTCTTCTTTTAGTATGAGACGGAGTACAATCCAATAATGGAAAGGAATTCTATAGTGGAGAAGAGTATGGCCGTGGGTTAAGTAATACATCCAGAAAGTATTTCATATGGAATAGCAATCCCATATGTTAGGCTACAGAAAAATACCCAGTCAACTCTAAATAAAAGCACAATCCGGTGCAAGAATGTCAATAAAAGAAATATCTAAATTTTAGAATAGAACTACAGGGGAAAACCCGAGTAATGAAACTGCTCAGGTGGGTGGGCACTATCTACTAACAATTAAATGACCTTGAGATCTGCCACTTAAATGGAATAAAGACTAAGAATGTCTACTATGTATTGATGTAGAAATAGAAGAAGAATGGGGATGTTCCACATAAAAATTTTCCCAGCTCTAAAAATCAAATGAAAAATTTGTTAAGGCAAATTATTGTGTAACAATTTGCTATAAAAACAGAGGTTTTTTAAAGTGGTTAAAGGGAGGGGAAAGCTACCCCCCGGGGGAACACAGTCACTATTGCTAGCAGCTTTAAAAATCCTATGTAAAATCTGGGAGGCTGGTTGTACCAAAGTTACACAAAGCCAAGACTCAAGTTTTAAACTGTCTAGGGCCGATCTTATCTGCACTCTAGTTGCAGTCTTCACACTGATCTGGCCAGATCAAGGGGAATGGATGCCCATTTTATTTATTTATTCCCAGATAGGATCAGATTGGAAGTAAAAGGGTGTAAACGGACACAATTCCATTTAAATCTGCTGCTCCATAGAGGAGAATGAAGGGTCCAATCAGGCCTGCCTGAGAAACGGACAGGCGGACCCCATCGGAACACTCATGTGAAAGGGGCCTGAAAAGCAATACGCACCGACAATGGGGGAGAATACACAGGCAAGGAAGTGGCCTCATACTTGAAGAGACAAAGAATAGTACACCCGAAAAACACACCATACACTCCTGAACAAAATAGTGTAGCAGAAAGGATACATCTCACTCTTATAGAAATGGCCAGGTGCATGTTGTCGGATGGCAATCTACCTCACAAGTACTGGGGAGAAGCAGTCATGACTGCAACTTACCTACAGATCAGACTACCCTCAGGAGTCATTAAAAGTACTACAATTGAAATGTGCCATGGATCAAAGCCTAGCACAGGGCACATCAGAGTGTTTGGATGTAAAGCAGTTGTCTATATTCCAATGAGAAACGATCCAAGCTGGAGAACAGAGCCATAGAGTGCATTCTAGTAGGCTACAGCAATCAAACTAAGGGTTACAGAATCCTACACCCAAAGACTGACAAAGTGACAATAAGCCATAGTGTTTATTTTGATGAGAGCCCATCACCAGAAACACTGATCCCTGTAAGCTGTGAAGTGAATATGTCCAACAAACCAGAAGTAAAGGGTCAACCAAAGCGAAAGCACACCAGGAGTCAGAACAAGAGGAGGAACTCAAAGTGCCTAAACAAAGTTCCCCACCAGATCCTGCCTGAAATCAGAAGATCCACTCGGACCACAAAGGGGATACCACCCCGTAAGCTGTCATACATTGTTAAAACACACAGTATACTGGAACCAACATCCTGGGAAGACATAGAAGAACTGCCAAAACGTAAAGCCAATAAATGGAGAAAGGCAGCAGAAGAAGGATTAAAGTCAGTTCAGGAAAATAAAACCTGGACACTCACAGAGCTCCCTCTATAGGAAGTAAGTGGACTTTTAAAGTAAAGCCAGACGCAGAAGGGAATATCCACAACTACAAAGCCAGCCTAATTGCCAAGGGTTACTTACAGAAATTCAGTGAAGATTACAATTAAACATTTGCTCCCATTGTGAAAAACCATCAGAGCGCTTCTTAGCGTTGCAGCCGGGAAGGGCATGCAAGTCATACACCTAGACATTCAAACTGCTTTCCTATATGGAGACATTAGAAAAGACCTCTACATGGAGCAACCACCAGGGTTTGAGCAAGGAGACAACCTTGTGTGTAAACTTCAGAAGAGCATTTATGGTCTTAAGCAATCTGCAAGGATGTGGAATGAGAAAGTGAATAAAGTGCTTACTAGAGAGGGATTCTCAAGAAGTAAAGCAGACCCCTGTCTCTACTCCGGGAATCAAGAAGATAGATGTGTATACATCCTTATCTATGTCGATGACATAACTTGTTTTGAACAAGAAGAGAAAAACAATCAGATAGTTCACAAGCTGAAAGAAAATTTTCAAATCAAAGCTAGGGAACATTAGCTACTACAGGGGAATCCAAATAGAGAGAGAAGGTGGAAGTAATATTTTCAACCAATCTCAGAAAATCGACGAAATCTTGGAACAATACCATATGCAAGATGCAAAGGAAGTGAAAACTCCTATGGAACCTGGCTATCAAAAGAACAATGAAGCAGATAACTTGCTATCCAACCATGGCCTGTATCGCAGAGCAATTGGCAAGCTGCTATATGTTGCCACTGTGACAAGACCAGACGTAGACGCAGCAGTGAGCATACTATGCAGGAAAGTCTCAGCTCCCTGTCAGCATGACTGGAACGCAGTAAAAAGAGTGATGCAATACCTCAAAGGAACAAGTCAGATGAAGTTACGGTTACCAGCAACATAAAATCCAAAACTGGTCAGATATGTGGATGCTGACTGGGCCGGGGCCGGGACTGCACAGAACACAAATCCACAAGTGGATTATTCTTCCAGTATGGAAAAGGAACCATAATTTGGTCTAGTCGAAAGCAAATAACTGTTGCTCTATCTTCATCTGAATCAAAGTACATTGCAGCAGCACATGCATGTCAAGAAGCAATATGGATTTGTCAACTTTTTTGTGGACATTGGGGAAGACATGTGAAAACCAATTCCCATTTTTGAAGACAACCAGGGACGTATAAAGCCTACACAATCAGAAAGGGTCAATCCTAGGACCAAACACATCAACGTCAAGTATCACCTAGTGAGGGATAATCAAGAGCAAGGTGTTATTGACATTCAATACTGCCCTTTGTTAAAGGAACGTAATAATTATATCCAGAAAAGCCGAATATAATTTGATAAAGCACATGCTGTTGAGAAGGGGTGTTGGAAGAGCAACGGCAAGTACTGTGCCTTTATACTGTATGCATTAAGCTCCTTGAGGGCAGGGACTGATGTGAATGTGCAATGTATATGTAAAGTGTTGCGTAAATTGACAGCACTATACAAGTACCTGAAATAAAATAAATAAAATTATACCTGTCTAGGCAGCAGGTGATGCTGTAGTATTATAGTGTAATGTGCATGTAAATCCATGATATGAGGAAGCATCATCTTTCTCTGTATATGGTCTTGTTTGTGTTCTCTTCCTGTTTCCAATGCTGTAAAAGATGCTTTGCAATTCTCCATGCAAGTAAAGCAGCTATATGTATTCAAGAAGCTACCAGCGCATCATTTCAATACTCATGCCAACATGACACAAATGGTTGAATGAAAGTTACTGCAAGCACTTATGAGAACACTAGCATAGATACCATTAACTTGGCTGTGAATTAGCACCAGGAAATACAAGACCGTTTAGTAGTAAATTACCTCAATGTATTGGTACGGGTTAGAATAAATGTTGGTATGAGAATGAATAAGCATACAGAAGATAGGTTCTGGTAGACAGAATAATCATTCTGACAAAGTAACTAAGAATAAAGTTCTATATCACTAGACTGGGAGTAACTTAAGATTCAGCAAAGTCAGCAATAAACAGTGCATATAAGCATTAACTGCAATGTGAATAATTATACTATAACTAGTCTAGAGTGCACTCTAGGAGAATGGCTAGGATATGGTGGAATGTCCAATGAGAGGTTCCTCTTAGCATAAGCATTAGGTGAAGGTCTCTGTGTAGCAGCTGTAAAGGGGCAGTCTTCAGTCCTAACTCTTCAACCGGCTAGCTGGGGCCCAATTGTACCATTGATGCACATGAGAATAGTTCCACTCAAGCCTGCAGGCAGCAATAAGGCTGCGAGATGGGTGTATGATCAGTTCGTAAAGGGTTTCGTTTTTTTCTCTAGATAGTAGATAGTAAATCACCCCAGCAGCAGCTCACCAGTCCCAGCAATATTGCAGCTCATCATCCAGTCACCCAAAGCGTTTAGTCCACTCTCTGCTCTGTACCCAGGTGACTCTGGCTGTCAGCACTTCAGATCCCACTCAGGCCACTGTTATGCAGCAGTGATGGTGCACCCTGGGCACCGATGTGCTCTCTCTGTGCTCTCTGATGGCAAGGAGAAGCTGTGTCCTGTACAGCCTAAGAAAATGCAGCTTTTTCCCCTCCTCCTGGCTATCTCCTCTCTAAGAAATGTAGTTCAAAAGCTCTTGATCTCTCTTTCTCAGCAGAAGCTCCCTCCTCTTGCTGAAATAGCTGTTACCAGTTCAGCCCCACAGGGCGCAATTGTCCGTTAAAGTAACACAGTGCCAAATTGCAAAATAGGGCCTGGTCAGGAAGGGGGCAAATCCTTCCGGTCTTAAAGTGGTTAAAAGAGCAGCTGCGACCAGTGTTTCTTTCATTCTTAGCAAAGCACATGACTACATGTATGTATGCATTACTTAGTTTTAGTAGCCCTAAATGATATTGTATAGGGAGGGTTCAGTCGGATGTTAATGTGACCAGCTTTACACATTAGGTATTTGTCTGCATCCTATTTACCTTCTGTGCTCATCTTTTTGAAGACTTAAAGTAATTGTAAAGCTTCATTTTTTTTTTTTTTTAAATAATAAACATAATACTTACCTGCTATGTGCTGCTTCCTAGGGGGGCACACCTGCGAGCTCGCTCCCGAGCTGGACTGTGGGCGTCTATGGACAAACACATCGTGGCTCAGCTCTGCCCCCTGCTCTCTATTCACAGGATTTGATTGGCAGCAGCAAAAGCTAATGGCTCCTGCTGCTGCCCCTGTGAACAGACAAAGAGGACAGCAGACAGGTACAGTGCTAGATCGAGATTGGACTCAGGTAAGTATCCAGGGGGGTAAGGTGGAGATACAAATACAGGGAATCCTACATTAAGGTAAAAAATGTCCAGCCTTTAGAACCACATTAAGCACTTCCAGAATGCACTGTGCATCATAAGCATTGTCTTTCTGTGTTTACACCTACATTTGCACCAGTGGAGGCATTAGGAGATAGTGTACTATTTTTTAAAACCTAGGGATTTTTTTTTTCCACTATGTTCTGTAACCTGTCAATAAACTACATTCACTGGTCATATGATAGATTCCAGGAAAATACAATGTTGTGTAACTTCTTGACCAGCATGGCTCTCTGTAGGTAGCTGCAATCTATGTTCCCTTTAATTATAATTTTAGGAGAACCCATTTGTCATTGTAGATTATTCCTTATTAATGTGGCATGTCATAACAACAATTTATTTACTTTACCATTTTCTCTTGTCAGCTGCAGGACAGAGAATCATACGTCACACTTCTAGTTGGAGCAAAGTATGGCATCAGTCAGATTATCAATAACAAGCTTAACATTATGATAACTTTAGCCGAATTCTCCAACATAAGCAGGATAGAGCTGACGCCGGAGTCTGAGAAAGTGAGCCTAGTAAAGGTTTATCTACAGGATGTAAAGGTGACTTTATTGTATTAATGTTATACTATGACTGACCCTGAATTCACTTCCTTTTCTAATGCTGTGTACGGTATTTCTAGTCTGCCAGAAAAGATAAAAGCTGGAAGAAAAGAGCATATCTAAAGATCAATATCTACTAAATATTAAAGCTGAACTCCAGGCAAACAGCCACATACACATTCCACATACATTATAAAATCCATATACAGTGCCTTGAAAAAGTATTCATACCCCTTAAAATTTTCCAAATTTTGTCATGATACAACCAAAAACGTAAATGTATTTTATTGAGATTTTATGTGATAGACCAACACAAAGTGGCACATAATTGGGAAGTGGAAGGAAAATGATAAATGGTTTTCAAAATTTTTTACAAATAAATTTGTGAAAAGTGTGGCATGCATTTGTATTAAGCCCCCCCTAAGTCAATACTTTGTAGAACCACCTTTCACTGAAATTACAGCTGCAAGTCTTTTTGGGTATGTCTCTACCAGCTTTGCACATCTAGAGAGTGATATTTTTGCCTATTCTTCTTGGAAAAATAGCTCAAGCTCTGTCAGATTGGATGGAGAGCGTCTGTGAACAGCAGTTTTCAAGCTCTTTCCACAGATTCTCAATTAGATTTAGGTCTGGGCTTTGACTGGTGCATTCTAAATTCTAATGCATGAATATGATTTGATCTAAACCATTCCATTGTAGCTCTGGCTGTATGTTTCGGTTCAATGCCCTGTTGGATGGTGAACCTCCACCCTAGTCTCAAGTCTTTTGCAGACTCTAACAGGTTTTCTTCTAGGATTGCCCCGTATTTGGCTCCATCCATTTTCCTATCAACTCTGACCAGCTTCTCTGTTCCAGCTGAGGAAAAGCATCCCCACAACATGATGCTGCCACCACCATGTTTCATGGTGGGAATGGTGTGTTCAGGGTGATGCGCAGTGTTAGCTTTCCGCCACACATAGTGTTTTACCTTTAGGCCAAAAAGTTCAATTTTAGTCTTATCTGACCAAAACATCTTCTTCCACATGTTTGCTGTGACCCCCACATGGTTTCTCACAAACTGCAAACAGGACTTCTTATGGCTTTCTTTCAACAATGGCTTTCTTCTTGCCACTCTTCCATGAAGGCCACATTTGGGGAGTGCACGACTAATAGTTGTCCTGTGGACAGATTCTCCCACCTGAGCTGTGGATCTCTGCAGCTCTTCCAGAGTTACCATGAGCCTCTTGGCCACTTCTCTGATTAATGCTCTCTTTGCCCGGCCTGTCAGTTTAGGTGGATGGCCATGTCTTGCTAGGTTTGCAGCTGTGCCATACTCTTTCCATTTTCGGATGATGGATTAAACAATGCTCCGCCTCCGTGAGATGTTCAAAGCTTGGGACATTTTTTTTATAACCTACAGTAACCCTGCTTTAAACTTCTCTACAACTTTATCCCTGACCTGTCTGGTGTGTTCCTTGGCCTCCATGATCCTGTTTATTCACTAAGGTTCTCTAACAAACCTATAAGGGCTTCACATAACAGCTGTATTTATACTGAGATTAAATTACACACAGGTAGACTCTATTTACTAATTAGGTGACTTCTGAAGGCAATTGGTTCCACTAGATTTTAGTTAGGAGTATCAGAGTAAAGAGGCTTAATACAAATGCATGCCACATTTTTTACATACAGTATTTATTTGTAAAAAAATGTTGAAAACCATTTATCATTTTCCTTCCACCTCACAATTATGTGCCACTTTGTGTTGGTCTATCACATAACACCCCAATAAAATACATTTATGTTTTTGGTTGTAACATGACAAAATGTGGAAAACTTCAAGGGGTATAAATACTTTTTCAAGGCACTGTGTACGAGCTGTTGCCCTGCCAAAGGATTTGTTTCTGTCTATCCATTTCTCTGATTTCCACAGCTCTGCCACACAGCACAACTATCCTGAAGATTTAACTTTTCCTGACTGCAGGTACTGTAAATAACCCAACCAGGCCTTGTTCCTCCCCCAGCCCGTGGATTTGACAGTAAAGGAGTTTGCTCTTTCCTATCACCATGCTGCTTGCACTTTAGCACAACTGATTGGCTCCTGGTGCTGCATCTCCTACTTCTAGTCTGAGCTCTGCTGAAAATTGAAAGGGTGAAAGAATTTGATACCAAGTCAAATTCGGGTACTTACGCTGCTTACCTTTAAAATAGTACATTTAATTATTTATTAGGTCAAATTCATACCAGCTGTGTGTGATTATTTTTTTTTTTTTTTATATTTCTTTATTAATAATTTTCCACATACAAAAAAGTTTAATTCAAAAACATTTCCTCTTAACAATTTTTCCAATTCCAATTGTGATGCATTACAGCTCGTTGGTATGCATTGTGCAAAAATGCAACATGTCCAAATTTCCATACTCTTGCATTGGGATTGTGTTGGACAAGGGTGCTCAATTTAGCTGGTGAAACAAGACATCTGTAAATACAGAGATGCATTCATTTGTGTCTTTTATATCTACCTGGAGTTCAGCTTTAAAGTAAAATTCTGAAAGAGGGGCTAAAATATTGTATACACAAATACACATTACCAAAAGTATTGGGACGCCTGCCTTTACATGCACATGAACTTTAATGGCATCCCAGTCTTAGTCCTTAGGGTTCAATATTGAGTTGGTCCACCCTTTGTAGCTATAAAAGCTTCAACTCTTCTGGAAAGGCTGTCCACAAGGTTTAGGAGTGTGTCTATGGGAATGTTTGGCCATTCTTCCAGAAGCGTATTTGTGAGGTCAGGCACTGATGTGGGACAAGAAGGCCTGGCTCGCAGTCTACACGCAAATTCAACCCAAAGGTGTTCTATCGGGTTGAGGTCAGAACTCTGTGCAGGCCAGTCAAGTTCCTCCACTCCAAACTCACTCATCCATGTCTTTATGGACCTTGTTTTATGCCCTGGTCCAAATCATTTGGTGGAGGGGGGAATATGGTGTGGGTTTGTTTTTTAGGGGATTGGGCTTAGCGCCCCTTAGTTCCAGTGACGGGAACTCTTAAGGAATCAGCATACCAAGGCATTTTAGACAATGTCATGCTCCCAACTTCAACTTTGTGGGAACAGTTTGGGGATGGCCCCTTCCTGTTCCAATATGACTGCGCACCAGTGCACAAAGCAAGGTCCATAAAGACATGGATGAGCGAGTTTGATGTGGAGGAACTTGACTGGCCTGCACAGAGGTGTTCTATCAGTCCTAAACCCAAACTGATAGAACACCTTTGGGATGAATTAGAGTGGAGACTGTGAGCCAGGCCTTCTCATCCAACATCAGTGCCTGTCCTCACAAATGGGCTTCAGGTAGAATGGTCAAACATTACCATAGACACACTCCTAAACCTTGTAGACAACCTTCCCAGAAGAGTTGAAGATGTTATAGCTGCAAAGGGTGGGCGAAATCAATATTAAACCCTACAGACTAAGACTGGGATGCCATTAAAGTTCATGTGCGTGTAAAGGCAGGCGTCCCAATACGTTTGTTAATTTAGTGTACATTTCAAAGCATGGGGGTAACTTACAAAAGGCACACTGTGTCACAAGGGAGTCATTTATACACATGCATCATTTTTGCATGTACAAACATAAAATACACACCAAGTTTATAAGGAATCTTTCTCAATAAAAATATGAGGCTTCTATTTCTGAGCTCCTTGTGAAAATGCTAATTGTTTGGCTTTTGTGATAACACAGTGCGCATAACAATAATGTCAGAGTAAAGTCCTTACCTAAACACTTGTTCTGGGTCAATTACTTAACCACTTGCCTGCTGGGAGGGTTTACCCCCTTCCCGCCCAGGCTAATTTTCAGCTTTCAGCCCTGTTTCACTTTTTCACACAAATAGAGCTTTCTTTTGGTGGTATTTAATCACCGCTGTTTTTTTTTTTAAATTTGCGAAATAAACTAAAAAAGGCTGAACATTTAAAAAAAAAAACCCTTTTCATAGTTTGTTATAAAATTTTTCAAACAGGTAACTTTTCTCTTTCACTGATGTGCGCTAATAAGGCTGCACTGATGGGCACTGATAGGCTGCACTGATGAGCACTGATTGGGCGGCACTGATGGCCATTGATTGACACTGATAGGCTGCAATGTTGGGCACTGAGGAGGTGGCACTAGTGGGCAATGATGAGGCTGCACTGATAGACAGCACTGATGGGCACTGATAGGTAGCACTGATGGGCACTGATAGGTGACACTGATAGGTACTGATAGGCAGCACCAATAGACAGAACTAACAGGTGGCACTAATAAGCACTGATAGGTGGCACTGATAGGTGACACGGATGAGGAGTAGGGATGATCGAACTTTTGAAAAGTTCGGTTCGACCAGAACACCCGAACTTCCCGAAAGGGAAAATCCGGGTCCGGATTCCAGAACCCCATTGAAATCAATGGGACCCGAACTTCGGTATTTAAAAAACACCATTTTGAAGCCCTAAAACCCAATAAATGCCCCTAAAAAGTGCCTATTAATCACACAAAAAAAAGTTCTTAAAAATTGTCGTTTTTGATAGAGAGCCAATTATTGAAAAAATTATTGAAAAAAAAAAAAGAGATTTCTTTGGATTTAGTGTCTGCGGGGTCTAAAAGGTGTACCTGTGAAGTTTCAGCTCTGTAGCATGTCCAGAACGAGAAAAAAAAAGATAATTTTTCTTAGAATTTTTATTAGCGCAGGGATGTGGCTGTGCTCCTATCACACCTATATGTGTGTATGTGTATATATACATATATGTGTGTGTGTATATATACCCCTATACAGAAGTTCAGATGTTATGCCTGCTTCCAAAGACGCCCAAAAAAACGCCTGCAACAACACACCTGGGCGTTTTTGTTGCAGCCGTTTATTGGGCATTTTTTGGGTGTCTATCAAGTACCTGGTGTGGAGGCCAATGGAGAGAGGGCTTCCCTTGCGGCTAAGTTCCAGACTCCCCTGAAAGTGAGAACAGGAGGAGTCAGGCTCAAAGTAGCACAGGTCGCCTGTGATGTTGATTGCAGAAGAATTCAGAAAGGTTTCTGATGTGCGAAGTAGTGGCTGCAGCCAGGTGGCCTCTGTGAGAGGTGCCAGGTCTGTGTTTGCACTAAGGCAATGGGAAGAGTTCAGAGCCGGGAGGATACCAGAGCAGACAAGGTCAGATAGGGAAGCCGAGATCAGACACAGGTAACAGGAGAGAATATCCAAAGACAAGCCGAGTTCGGGTCAGGAGACAAGCAGAATAGTAAGGACAAGCCGGGTCGGTAACAGAGAACTTTCAGGAACAAGGATCACAGGAACACGGTACAAGCTGAAGATCAATCAGCAACTTCAATCACTGGCACACTTCCTTATAAAGGCCCATGTGATGTGCTGGCTGAGATGCTGGGTCCTAGAGCCCTTCTCCTGCCATTGGTGTCCTGACTGATGCTGGGTCCTAGAGACCCTCTTCTACCACTGGAGCCCTGATAGCATCTTTGGAGGCAGGCATGACATCTGAACTTCTGTATAGGGGTATATATACACACACACACATACAGTTGTGTTCAAAATTATTCAACCCCCACTGAAATTGATTGTTTTGGCCAGTTTGACATTGATTTTGATCATTCAGTCATCCTGCTTACAATTAAATCAAAGAGGCACTTGTAGGTCAGACAAATATAACACAACATTTATAATGAAATAACCACAAATGTCTTTTCTGTGCTCACATCATTATCAGTTTTATTCAACCCCCAAGTGACATTCAATCTTAGTACTTAGTAGAACATCCTTTTACAGTTATAACAGCTTTTAAACGTGAAGCATAGCTTGACACAAGTGTCTTGCAGCGATCTACGGGTATCTTCGCCCATTCGTCATGGGCAAAAGCCTCCAGTTCAGTCACATTCTTAGGCTTGTGCACTGCAACTGCTTTCTTTAAGTCCCACCAGAGGTTCTCAATCGGATTTAAGTCTGGTGACTGTGATGGCCACTCCAAAATGTCCCAGCCTTTAATCTGCAACCATGCTCTAGTGGGCTTGGAGGTATGCTTGGGATCATTGTCCTGTTGAAAGGTCCAACGTTTCCCAAGCCTCAGGTTTTTGACGGACTGCATCACATTGTCATCCAATATCTCCTGGTACTGAAGAGAATTCATGGTACCTTGCACACACTGAAGCTTCCCTGTACCTGCAAAAGCAAAACAGCCCCAACGCATGATTGACCCCCGCCATGCTTCACAGTAGGCAAGGTGTTCTTTTCTTCATAGGCCTTGTTCTTCCTCCTCCAAACATAGCGTTGATCCATGGGCCCAAACAGTTCTAATTTTGTTTCATCAGTCCACAGAACACTATCCCAAAACTTCTGTGGTTTGTCCACATGACTTTTGGCATACTGCAGTCGACTCTTCTTATTCTTTGGAGACAGCAAGGGGGTGCACCTGGGAGTTCTGGCATGGAGGCCTTCATTACGCAGTGTGCACCGTATTGTCTGAGCAGAAACTTCAGTACCCACATCTGACAAATCTTTTCTCAGTTACTCAGCAGTCACACGGGGACTTTTCTCCACTCTACGCTTCAGGTAGCACACAGCATTCGAAGTCAGCATCTTCTTTCTGCCACGACCAGGTAGCGTTTCAACAGTGCCCTTTGCCTTGAATTTGCGAATGATGCTTCCTATGGTGTCTCTTGGTATGTTTAACATCTTTGCAATCTTCTTATAGCCATTGCTCTTCCTGTGAAGAGTAATCACCTCTTCTCTTGTCTTCCTGGACCATTCTCTTGACTTCACCATGTTTGTAACCACACCAGTAAATGTCTAGAAGGAGCTGAGTATCACAGTCATTTTAAAGCTGCCTAATTGGTGCTTATTAGGCTTTATTGCTGCTCCCTGACATCCACAGGTGTTTTCAATAGCTGATTGAAAACACTTCAATGAACCTCTGTTCTTCAGAGTGGTAGTCTTTAAGGGGTTGAATAATTGTGTCAATGAAGAATTCACAAAAGAAACATTTACTACTGTATTACAAAACCAATTGATGTCATTTTAGTTGCATATGGTTCTAAAAAGTCCTTGTAGGATTTCATTCTGAATACAATTACAAATGTACACTAAATTCCCTAAACCCTTTACAGCATTGGGGGGTTGAATCATTTTGAACACAGCTGTATATGTATATATACACATACACACATATAGGTGTGAAAGTAGCGGAACCCAATCCATGCGCTAATGAAATTATTTGCAGGGATGTGGCTCCGCTCCTATCACACCTATATGTGTGTATGTGTATATATACATATATGTGTGTGTGTATATATACCCCTATACAGAAGTTCAGATGTTATGCCTGCCTCCAAAGACGTCCACAAAAAAGTCCAATAAACGCCTGCAACAAAAACGCCCAGGTGTGACAGGAGCGGAGCCACATCCCTGCTCTACTAAAAATTCTAAGACAAACAATATTTTTCTTATGGCGGTCACCCTGACATGGATGGATTCGGTCACCCTGGCATACAAGGAGCGGAGCCCCATCCCTGCTCTACTAACAATTCTAAGAAAAATTATCTTTTTCTTATGGCGTTCACTCTGACATGGAAGAGTTTGGTCACCCTGGCATAGCAGTCAGAGTCAGTTCACCCTACACTACGATCCCCCTGACACTTAACACTTTCCCTACAGAAACTAGATTATTGAATCTAACTATAGTGGTATATAGTACCCTAACTACACTAGATATCCCTTTCCTCACACTAATAATTGCTAAATGACATTTTTGCAGCAGGAGTAACAGAACTGCTTCCACTCTCTTCCACAGCCTCTCTATTACAGTGCTAGAGATTTGGCGGGGCTATGTTATATACTGGGGGGCGTATTCACTACTGATTGGCCTCTGGACCCATAGTCACTCCAATCACATTCCTAGTGTAGAGCTATTTTGATCACTCTTGGCAGCTACTGGGGTATGATGATGCCACCTGTGTAGTATTTAGGAGCAGAGTCTATATAATCTGTGTGATCAGGACAGGATTTATAGTAAGCGCCAGTGCCTCCACTCAATCAGGGCTTGTGATTAGCAAGTGAAATCCCAATTGAGAAAACATATCCATATAGACAATAATCCACACAGGTTGCCACAAACTGTCAGGTTTTTTGTTGGCAAGCAACGGTACCAGGGTTCGTCCCCGTGGAGGCCCCAAATACAGTAGAACCTATGGAGGCCACAGGGAACGAACTGGGAGTTGCTCAAACTCCTGCTACCCCAGTCCAGACCCCAGTTGTACGCCCTAAAACAGGTGTGTCACACATACCTGTTAGACCCATGTTGGAGTGGACAGGACCTCCAATTAAGGGTGTGAACAGGGGGAATAAAAACAAAAATAAAAGGGGTACTACTAGAGGGGGTTCCCAGGGAACGGGGATTCTAACCCACAACCAGTATCAGGCCTTGGCCAACAGATCTAATGGGGTGATGGATGATACTGGGCCCAAAACTCCACTGAACCCACCTAGACAGCCTTTTTTGGGGCGAGGCAGGGGCAGGGGGAGGGGCCGGAGTCGACCATACAACACCCAATACTCACAACCGGAGAGACAACTGTATCGAGAGAACACAGGCCCCGAAGAGGAGTACGGGCCGGAAGGAGGATACAGCTCCAAAAAAAGAAGGAGAGACTGGTAAATGAGGGGATATTCAACATTAGCAGTGTAACTCTAAATAAATGTGAACTCCATATTTTGGACCAAGGGCTTAAATGCGCTCCAAAAAAGCCCATCAATAAATTTAATACCTATATTGATGTACATAAGTATATTAGAAAAGTGAATTTGAAAAAACACTTTCTAAACAACCCCATCACATCAATCAGCAATAGGAATAATGGAAGGATGATAAATAGTGGTCTACGTAATAAATCCACTTTTAACCCACCAGTGAGTAACAACCACTGTGTGGAAGTATTTAAAAATCTAGTCCTACGCGACCTGCAGGCCTTGGAACCTGGGTTTGAAATAACCAAGAAGTATAAACATATACAGGAAGGCCTAGATTCGCTAGAATCTCGTAAAGAGATTATCATCCGCCCAGCTGACAAGGGTGGAGGAGTGGTGGTGATGGACAAGCAATTCTATCACGATCAAATCATAGCTATGTTAAGTGACACTACAACTTACACCAGATTATCAAAAGACCCGACAGGTGACTTTGTAAATGATTTGAAACGTTTGGTAGAATCGGGTTTCAGGGACGGTGTCCTGACAAAGAAGGAACGCAATTTTCTAACACCGAGCGTGTGCCGGATCCCGATTCTATACACGTTACCTAAGGTCCATAAGGACGCAACTAACCCTCCTCCACGCCCAATTGTGAATGGGATTGGTTCAGTCAGTGCTAGACTGGGCCAATATTTGGACCAATTTTTACAGAAAAGTGTGGTTCAAACCAAGGCCTTTCTGAAGGATACCACGGATCTTCTTCTCATGCTGGATGGTGTGGTACTTGGGGACGACTCGCCGGTCTTCCTTGTGACGGCCGATGTGTCGTCCCTGTACACCATCATCCAGCATGATGATGCTTTGTTGTCCTTAAATTGGGCACTTAGCCAGAGGGAGGATCTACCTCGAGAACAGAAAGTATTCATTGGTAGGGCGTTAGACTTTTGTCTGAGCCATAACTATTTTTGGCATCAAAGTAGGTTCTACAGTCAAAAAACAGGTGTTGCCATGGGCGCCAAATTTGCCCCCAGCCTGGCAAACTTGTTCATGTCGGAGTGGGAGGACAAGTTTGTCTATAACCAGGTACGGCATGAACTCAGGCTATATAAGCGTTTTATTGATGACATCATTTTCATCTGGCAAGGGGCAGAGGAGGATTTGGTGTCTTTTATGGAACACCTTAATACCAACCACAATAACATCAAGTTGGATTTCCATCATAGTCCTGATGAAATTAATTTCCTGGATGTCACTATTAAGAGAGAAGGCAATAGATTAACCACGAAAGTGTACTTCAAAATGACAGACAGGAACAGTTATTTGGCCATCCAAAGTGGACACCACCCTAACTGGCTTAGGAATATTCCTAGGGGTCAGTTCACCCGAGTCAGGCGGAACTGCACTTCTGTAAATGACTACATGGAACAAGCAGCAGTTTTGAGGGATAGGTTTATGGCCAAAGGTTATGATGAGACCAACTTAAATAAAGAAATCACCAGAATTGGCAATGCCCCCAGACCATTAAGACCTGCGGCTAAACCTGTTAGGTTGGATGATGATCCTAAACAATGGAGCTTCTTGTCAGATTTTTCTAACGACTACAAAAAGGTAGAGGAAATCTTTAGACACCATTGGCCTATATTGCAGATGGATAGAACATTATGTTCAGCTTTACCAGCTAAACCATCGTTTATATATAGGCGAGCCCCAAATTTTGGTGACCAAATCGTAAAGAAAGTACTAGACCCTCCCAACGTCTCCTTCTTCCCGAACATGAAGGGGTCTTTCACCTGTGGAAGATGTAGAGCCTGTTCATTTACACCGACCAATTTCAGGAGGAGGGACTCTTTCATGGTTCGAGCTATCAATAAATCCTTCAAAATCAAAAGCTTAATTACGTGTGACACCACACATGTGGTCTATGGACTGATGTGTCCTTGTAATTTAGTTTATATTGGCCGTACTAAGCGGGCCCTAAAAGTCAGAGTAGGTGAGCATATCACCAACATTTTGAAAGGAAATCGCGACCACAATGTGCCCGCACATTTCCGCCAATTCCACCAGAGGGATCCTAGAAGCCTTCACTTCTGGGGCATTGAGAGAGTTACCCCGTCGTGGGGGGGGTCAAATTGGGTGAGGGAATTATCCAAATGTGAGACTAAGTGGATTTTCCTCACCCAGGCCCTCGCACCGACGGGGTTAAATATAGAGTTAGACTTGAATTGCTATATTAGCGATTCATGATCTTGCCTTTTTCATTTACCCTTATAATGGTACTGGAGTACGATTGATTTGTCTCAATCTATATTTTGGATTCCAGTGGTGTGCTTTTTTAATATGCTTTTTATATGTTTTTTATCATTTCTAATAGACATTACATTGGAACCTTCACTATGGGGGTACTGATCAGTGCAATGTAGATGGTTGCTGCATTTTTAATGTTTACCATGATTACCTGTTTTTTTTATGCAGAATGTTACTGGCAATGCTCTGCAGATCCATATCGGCACGGGGTAGAACTCCAAGAAATAACAATGTTATCCTTTTCACCATATTATAGCACCTGTATTGTTATTTATATTTCAGTGCCAAAGTGAATCTTTATGATATGGCAGGTTTTCCCTATTGTTGTTATTGATGTCGGAAGTTCCGCAATGCGGGGTGCTGGTTCACTTCCGGTTCACTTACCTCATTGCCGATTGGACGCAGAGCGTTCCAGCAGGGCTATTTAGATGCCAGATGTTGTCGTTCAGGTCACGCCTCCAGTTGAAGTCGGACATGACGAAACCGGTCGGGGCGTGACCTGACGACACATCCGACATCACGGGACACGGCAGAGGAGCTACCCGGAAGGGACTGGGCTGGCGTGGAGTTAGCCCAGTACACTGGACGAGATAGGCTTCCTTTCTGACCGGAGACATGCTATTCAATGCCTACCCATATGCTTTTACATGTGAGTGCAAAATTTTTATGTTTTAATAAAGCAAGTGTTTTGACGGTACTTCACTATTTGGAGCCCTTCTCTTTTTCCATAATACCATTACATTGAGGAAAGTGTGTGAAGGATACTTTTATGCGGCAGTGGTGAAGTGACTCTGGTCTTCCATGCGTGTATTCCCTACATCTGTATGGTATCCCTGCTCAGTTTGCTCTGGTGTGAGAACACTTGAGCATTGTTTTCTGGTGAGTTGCCATTTCTGCTATCTATCGGTGTGACACCTGGTGGTGGATGGTGATCCATTTATATACTTCACGCACTCCTGGATTTATGGACTTTTAAGGACATTGCTTTTCTCTACATGTTTTTGAGTGTTTATCAAGCAATATCTTAGACAAGCATGCTTTTTACACTTTAAGTCATTTAATAGTGATTTTATGCGCTACTTCTTTTCCATTTTAATAATCCACACAGCATAGTGTTTAAATGTCCATGTATTGAAGAAATAACATTCAGTGAACCATACAACATAAGAAATTCTCCTCATAGGAACATGAAATCATTAGCAGTGTCTCTGTGAGTCTCGGTGAGGGGATGTTACAGCACTTACAGTCTGTTCTCTAAGCAAGAATTGTCTGTGTCTCCTCATGTCTTTCCTTTTCCAGTCTTACCCAGCAATCCTTGCTCTGCCCTTTTGAATGACCTCATCCTTCTTGCAGAGAGAGAAAGAAAGCACAGCAGCCATATTGACAAAGGGCAAAACAAACACTGCATAACAGGAATACACACTTGAAAGATGGGCAAAGAAATTATCACATCACTACACTAGCATCTTCCTGCCCCCTCAATTGGCTTTTACTGTTGTTTCTAGTCCAATCACGGGCTTTTAAAGCCCAGTTCCTGTCCCATTGCATGTTGGTCGATTCGATTGGTTGCCGAATTCCGAACTTTTTCTGCAAAAAGTTCGGAATTCGGCCGAATTTCGAACAGTCAATGTTCAGGTCGAACCGATGGTTGACCCAAACCGTTCGATCATCCCTAATGAGGAGGCGCTGATTGGCAGCACTGATGGGTACTGATTGGCAGCACTGGTGGGCACAGATTTGCAGCACTGGTGGGCAAAGATTGACAGTGGTAGTGGGCAATGGTGGCACTGCACTGATAATCAAGACCCTGATGTAGATGTCCCTTTTAGAGAAGCTGGTTATTGGCTATCTTCTCCTCTCCTCATGCGGTCAGCATGAGGAATAGAGTGCAAATAACTGGCATCTGTTTACCTTCGTGATTAGCTGTCATTGGACACAGCTGATCACATGTTAAAGAGCCAGTGATTTTCTCTTTTCTGCAATCTGTGATCAGTAGTGTCCGGAGGACACTACGATCACAAAGCGCGACGCCTGCGTCCAGGCGGGGGCAATCATGGGACGCCATAATACTACATACAACTAGATGACCGCCCAGTAGCCGTCATTCACCTATAGCGTGGTTGACAAGTGGATAAAATGGTTGTAAACCTCCAACATGAAATATGAACAAAACATATATCCTTCTATATCCCTCTATAGTGCGTACTTGCCTCAATTAAAAGCACTAAGTATAATTTCTGTCTGCTGCTTTGTTCCTCTGTTATCAGCACGAGTCACTTCTCATATTGTTTTCTAACACCAAGAGAAAAATGGGATCTTCAGCTGATTGACAGCCTCAGCACTATTCCTGTGTTCCTGTGTTCCTGTAAGTTGTGCGAAGGGGAGTGTGTCCCTTCCCTCCAATCAGCTTTCAGAGCTCTCCCCACTAAGCTCTGCAGAGAGTAACTTCGGCTCTCCTCCCCCTTTTTTCTGAACTCTAATGGGCCATACACACTATAAGATTTTCTGAAGACTTTTTCCTTTAGACTTACCAAAACCATATAATATGAGGTCAAACCTAAACACTTTCAATTTGTATGCAATCTGGCAGGCCCTTGCACTACATAGAAAGGGTAAATCTGAAGGAAAAAGTCTTCAGAAAATCTTATAGTGTGCATGGCCCTTTAGACAAGCTTATAAATCCAGCATTTGAATAGCTTTAGAGAAGAGAAGACAGCAGATAAACAGGTACAACTTATATATGAGGATTTTTTTTTTTCCATCTCTGTGTATCACCTGAGGATAGTCCCTTCACTAGGTATATGTAAGGGTTTACAACCATTTTAAAGTATTTAAATTAACACGGTCAGCATGACAGCCAGCCAACTACCATTTTCTGAAGACAAACAATGACAGCTTCCATATTCCTCTCCTATTATGAACTTAGTCAGGCCAGATAGATCCTTATAAATGATGATCAGATAAACAATACACTTAGCGCCGGTTCACACTACCGCGACGCTACATCCCGGGGCGACCTCCGAGATCGCGGTGCGAGCAGCGCGCCACAACCTTCATAACATTGAAGTCTATGGCGGTCGCCTCCTGGTCGCCCCAAAGAAGCTCCGGACCCTTTTTCTAGGTCGGAGCGACTTGTGTCACTCCTATTAGAACGGGTCCGCAGCTTCCCTATGGGAGGCGACCTGTGAGGCGACCAGGTCGCCTCACAGGTCACCCTAGTGTGAACCGGGGCTTATGCAGTTTCTTTATTTTTTACTTATTAAAGAAAAAAGTACTCATTAACTACCGCCTTTAGCTATCGTTCCCGCTCTCGCCTGCAATGGCCCTTCTGGGGAAACCGGATGATGACCAGAAGCCTAGATGTACTAAAATCTTGCTATGCTACCTTTTTTATTATGCTAAAAGGGAAATTATTCTACACTGGAATAGCCAACCCCCCCCCCCCCCTCGATAGGAACGTGGGAAAAAGCTATAAACGCAGCTCTCCCTATGTATAAATTGACCTATATTAATAGAAATTGTTAAATAGAAAGGTTTGGCAGCCGTGGACGGCTTAGTTTGCACAGTTGAGGTAATGAGGAGGTTTCTCCATGTGCCCTTGTATGTTTGCCGACTGTCAACGTTCCTATTCATTTATTGGGTTGAGATGTCTCAAGTGTCATTCTATACCTGTGATGTATGCCCATAATTTTTGTTTGTAGATGTACCATTTCTACTTTCCACTGTATACCCTTGTATTGTATTCTTCTATTTTTTGATTCAATAAAGGAACAGTCTGTTCGTAAAAAAAAAAAAAAGTAGACCTTAACACCATACTAACTCTATTTTTTTCAAAGCCACTTTCTCTATTGTTGGAATCAAATAATGCCAAAGACATTGCATGTCTCATTTCTGGGTATTGTAAGCTGATTTTGACTCCTGCTGCATCTATATTTGAATGGTGCCCTCATAGCCAAGTTCATCGTATTTCTACTGAAGAAGGTAAGACATAACAAAAAAAAAAATGGGATGTATGATGAATCCGATCAGTTCCCCTAACAGCATTATGTTTCATAAATTGAATTGTGTCACTTGTATTTATTTAACATTTACTGCCTTTCTGAATGAATTTTGTGGCCAAGTTGACGCAAACTGAAGAAAATAAAGTCACTGTCCACTGGTCCTAGGGTTAGCACCTTTTGGTCCATGGAAAAGCAAACTGAATTGGAGACAGTTGCAATGTGGTAAACCAACGAGATTTAGTGCCGGTTCACACTATTACGACTTGTCAGGCGACTTGGTCAGCCTGGCAAGTTGCGCACCGTCGCGGTCCATTGAGTAGTACAGGACCGGTTCTAATAGGAGTGACACAAGTCGCTCCGACTTAGAAAAAGGGTCCTGTACTACTTTGGGGCGACCTGGAGCGACTTGCATAGACATTCATTTTATGAAGTCCGTGCAAGTCGTGCCGAAGTCGCGGTGCACGCGACTTCACAGGTCGCCCCCTAAATCGGAGCGACCTAGTGTGAACCGGCACTTAGTCATAGTGAGCACAGTGAAACAGAGCATTATTGTAACCAACATTTGTTTTTTCATCTAGTAACTGAGGTAGCTTATAACTGCTGTAAAGCATACATTTTAGTCAGTGATTTGTCCTTTTTAGGTATTAAAATTGTGTTTTTGTAGACAGCAGATTTTTTTTTTTTTTTATGTGGAGCTATGAAAACAAATGTTTAAAAAAAAAACTTAGGAGAAGAAATGAATTAATTAGTTAATAAACACTACTTAAGGGTCAATAAGAGGTTACAATTATTTTTTATTTTATTTTTTATTATTTACATATAATACTAATTTATGAGCAAAGGCTGCAACTGCATCTCTGCCAGCCTAATCAGAGGAGCCCTGCTGTCACTATGGCAGCCGGTCTGACGCATTCTGTCTTAGGAGCGCTGACAGTGCTCCCTAAAAAAGAGTCAGGACAGCTGTCATACTGACAGCATACCTCCACATATTACACAGGAAGAATCACTTTCCCAGTCTAATCTTCAGGGCTGGGCTTTCAGTTTGACAACCTGTTCCTGTAGAGTACAACTGTGCCCCCACTCCACCATCCCAGCCCCCTTCGGGACAGGTTCCTCTACTTTTTTTGTGCTGACCAAGGCCTTATTACTATATTAAATATAGCATAAAGATAATATTAAATCAACTAGAGTTGGTAAAAATAATAACTTGGTATTATAGAATCCCCAGTGTGGTGATTGTAAGCTGTGTGTTAAAAAAATAATTGTAAAAAGGTGATCATTTGTTGAAAAAACATCTAGAAACCCTCATGTATAGGTAGCTTTAGTAAAGGTATGAAAGAGGAGGAAACATTTCAATATACAGTAAACCCCCCTCCATTGCGGGGGTTACGTTCCGGACCCAGCCGCGAAAAGTGAAAATCCGCTAAATAGAAAAACCCTATTAAAATGCATTGTAGGCATGTTTCTTTTACTGTCACTGTACGTGTAAAAGCATTTTGAGGTCTCTAAACACACTTTTAAAACAATAGAAACTAATTTAAACACATAAAAGATACTGAGAGACATATCAAGAGCTATGGAAAACACAAAAATATTTCATTTTTAATGATTTATATAGTAAAATAACATTACAAAAAAAAACGCAATATACCGGGACCGCAAAAACTGAACCGCGATGGAGCGGGGGTTTACTGTAGTACAAATGGCAATTAATATTACATAATTAAAATACAGGCAGTTAAGATAAAAATATGGGTGCTGCTACTGACTTCTTTTGAAGAGACATACTCTGGGCTTTCATCCGTATCCATTTTGGTGAGTCACTGACCTACAACAAACATATGCATATCAGTGGTTGAGACACCTGGTAGACAAATCTCTGTTCCATGCCATTGACTAGTGGAGGAAGGATTAGATGGATAGCCATGAAGCATGAAGCTTCAAATAGTCATCAGAAGCCACCCACATATCCCTTTCTTGACGCATTCCTCTTAAAAAAACATATTTTTGTTACGTATTATATATATGGTTCTGCTTTTTTTAAGTGTACTGCTTATATAAAAAAATTTACTAACGTCAAATTATTTTCTTTTAAGGATATGAATCCAGAGCGTGCAGTGATTCAGAGGAGTCATCAGATATTGATTCATCTTTAGACCTTTCATCAGAACTCCAGTTTTTAAGACAACGCAATATTAAACCTTTGCAGGAAGAAGAGGAAGAAGAGGAAGACGTGCAAGTGGCGAAACAAGATGAAGAATCACAAAAAACTGCTGTCAGTGAGGAGAACCGATGTGATTGTGGAAACAATGATACCGACAGTATTTCTGAAGGTTCTGATTCAGCTAACACAGAAAGCCAGGGTTACAAAATTAGCTGGTCCAGTGACTCGATCGATGCTTTGGAAGAGGATGACCTAGAGACCTGTTCTTCTAGCCGGCCAGAGTTCTTCCAGTTCTATACACCCATCTTAAATGATGTAACTGCAGAAGATCAGGGGGTTTTTGCTGATAATCCAGATATGAAATGCAAAGGAGATGGGTGTGAAGAATCAGATCCGTTGCTTTGTTTCTTGCAGATGGCTAATAGCAGGGAAACCACTATAATGGATACTAAGGAAAAGCCTAGATCACCCAAAGATGGAGACTGCAGAGAGGACAATGAAATCCTCATGTTTCCTGGATGTCATCTTACAGAAAACAATGTTATGGAATACTATAGTCTCTGCTCAAATGTCTCCCCTGCTAGTAGCGTGGACAGGAACATCCCTAGTAGCCCAGAGAGCAACTGTGTTCAAGATTTAATACTAGAAAGTAAACTAAAGGAGAACGGCTGCAGGCGGAAAACATATAATGAGGTTGCTGCGCTTATTCTTGAGCCTCCTCCGGGTTTTGGTGACAGCAGTTCTGAAGAGGAGTTTTTTGATGCTACAGACAGATTTACACCGACACTAACCTCTCCAGGTAAAATATTATTAATTTGCCTGAAAAACATCATAAAGTGCAGCTTAGTACTATGCATTCGAATCTAGGCAAGATCTATCATTTTCCTTCTCCCCTAGGCCAGCTACCTTGTGCCCACACCCCAACAACTGCTTTAAAGTGATTGTAAGGTTATTTATTTTTTATTTTTATAACAAACATGTTATTCTTACCTGCTCTGTGCAATAGTTTTGCACAGAGCATCCCAGAACCTCTTCTGGGGTCCTCCACCAGTGCTCCCTGCTCCTCCTCTTCTGTGTCTGCCCCTTTTAGTAAGCCCCTTGCTAGGTGGGCAGAAGTACGGACTCAATCTCAAGCCTGGCTGTGTGCATATTTGACACACACAGCGTGGCTCACCCCTGCCCCCCAATCCTTCCTTATAGAATTTGATTGACCGGAGAAGGAGCTGCAGCTGCCTCCATGTCCAGTGAGAAGAGAGAGGGAGAGCAGCACTGTTGCTCTTGGGCACAGAACTGGTTCCAGCTCAGGTAATTATTTAAGAGGAAGGTGACCATGGAAGGTTTTTTACCTTTTTTTTTATTTTTATTTTTTTTAATAACAGACATGGTATACTTACCTGCTTTGTGCAATCGTTTTGGACAGAGCAGCCCTGATCCTTCTATTCTTAAGTCCCCCAACGGCATTCCTGGTTCCTTTTCCCTACTAAATGCCCCCATAGCAAGCCGCTCACTATGGGAGCACTCGTGTATGCTCACTCCTAAACCCTGCTCTGTGTCCATAAGACACACAGAGCGGGGCTCGGTCCAGCCCTCCGACTTCCTCCTCACTGGCTGTGATTGACAGCAGGGGGAGCCAATGACTGTGTCTGAGCCAATGAAGAGGGAGAGAACTGAGAGAGCATCTGCTCTTGTGCACATTGTTGGATCAAGATCAGGCTGACCTAAGTATAAGCGGGGCTTGGGGAGCTGCCACATTCACATATAAAAATGTAAAAACACGGGGAGAGGCAGCAGTGTGGCAATGGACAATGAGTGGCTAGATTTCATAGTGGTTACCTGGCAATGCTGGCACCCAGTTAATACTAAAGTAGGAAAAACAAAACCCCAGAAAGGTAGCTGTTATTTTTTTTACTTGCAGAGGCCCCTTCCTGGTCCCATTATTAGCTGCCATATTAATTACCTGGAAAGTAATTGTTTTATTATAAATTAATGTAGCTGGAGATATCATTTTTTCTAAAATGTACACTAATTTCCTTGATATAAAATAGCAATCTATGACTATTGCTTTGTTATTTGACCAGTACTCGGGTTGAAATCGTACACAAATGATGGTACCCCCCTCATCAGCATATGTGATAACCCATACATTTGGACCCAGGCTATACTGAATATTTAATATGTAATTCATTTATTGAACCTCACATTTTTTTGTTTAGGCTATTATTATGCATATTGTATTTTCTTGACTTTTGTAGCAATTGGCTGGTCCAAATCCTGCAAAAATCGAATGAATATTATGTCTCAGCCTCTTTGTGGATGAATGAGGCAGCCCCTAATATTAAAAGACTAATAAGAAAGGGATGTTCCGGAGCCAAAAAGACATGTGCCAAGCCTGATTTTGATAGAAATAGTTGACATGTGCTTTTAATATCAGCTATTCCTCTTTATCCACTGATCATTTGGACAGTGGGGTTCCCTAAAGGCAACCCCAGCGTATGCATTTATTTCATTATTTGGTAGGTTTGAATTGCCTACGTTTGTAACATGTCATTTTTGACCTTTGATTATTTTAATTCATCTGAATTTTTCATAAGAGAAACAATATACTAATCTATTTGTATGAAGCTACATGGCAAATGTGTCTTCTTTCTGTTGTACTCCCAAAGTATTTGGTATATGATGATTTTCTAAAGACTGTCATGGATGGCAAATAATATAGTAGTTATTGCAGTCATTTTATTTTTTATTTCAGCCTAAGGCCTTGCTCACATAGATGTACTGCAGTGTATACATGTGCAAGGACCATTTTTGCCCGCTTAGTGATGCACAGGTGTCCCGTGTATCCCCATGAGGAAGTCATATTCATGTAATTTAGGACTCATCGGCTACATAGGCACAGCCACTTCTACCAATTTTCAGTTTGACAACCTGATCCTGTTGACATGCACCCACACCCACGCAGATGTCAGAGTGGGAACAACAACTGTGTCCAATTGGCATGAATGGGACTGCCTGCACGGGGATGCACAGGACACCTTTGCATCTCCATACGGGTAAACAGAGACCTTGCACAGGTGTACACCTATTTATGCCTGTGTGAACAAGGCCTTATTCTAATGGATATTCAGCCTCTTGATTGTTTTATATATTATTTTCACATTTGAGAATTTACAACACACAACTCAACTTCTTTCTGTCTTTTGCAGGTGCACAATCAGAAACATCATTTCTCTACCCAGATAGTGCATCAAGTGGGTCAAATGTTCAAAATTTGTCTGAAAAATGCAGAAGAGAAAAGCCATCAAAAAAAACATCAAAGATGTTACGGAAAAGAAGATCTTACTTGCAAACGGACTATACCTCTCAGGTTACATTCCCTATGTCCCCCTCTAACTCTTTGGAGAACATGGACCATGTATGTTGCTTTGAAAAAGAATCTCACCTTCCTACAGAGTCCCATTCTCCTACAGTTTCTTCATTAAAAGATATTGAGGCTGAACCAGCTCTGCTTGAAACTAAACCACTTTTACGCAAACCCATATTAAAGTCCAAAAGTAGAACACATTCACCAAACCTAATGGAAATGGAGCCTGACACCATGGAGACCAAGTCAGTTACTGAATCTGTATCATCTTCCATATCAGCAATACGTTTCAAAGGTGACTTAGGAGTCACAGAAATAAACCAGAATGGTAAATATTGTGTCCATGGATTTAGTACTGCAGATAACACACCCAACTGTTATATTTCCGAGGAAAATGGCAGAGTTAGTCCATCTCAAGTATCACTAGAGCTTAACAACACTGGTATGTGTGGCCTCTCAAACTTTACCTTGGTGCCAGACGATCACGCTACAGAGGGCTCAACAAGACATATGGGGGACATCACAGAGGATGCCGAGGCTGTATTTGGAAACATATTTGCAAATGAAGTAGAAAAGGAAAAAAACATTGTTTCTATGTTATTGTCAACTCCCAGTGACAGAATGTTACCGTACATTGCACATTCACAAGCCCAATCAATCAAAAATGAGTCTATGAATTCTGAAGGAGACAGTTCAGAAAAAGAAAATGTTGGTAATGAGAGTTCTCAGAGTTCTAAAACACAAAAGTTGTTTAGTTTCCCCAGTGCTACAGACTTACTTTTTGAGTTCAAGGGAATTACTGACCTTTTTACCAGTTTTCCTATAAACTCCTTTAAAGCGGGAGGGGCTGCAGTAACCAAAGTACCACCTTGTGAAGAAACAGTGCATCTCTTAACAAACCAAGAGCTAGACTACCTAACATCAGTGGACTCAACCGATATGACAAGGAATTCCAACGAGAGGAAGGGCTGCTTGTCTCCATCAGTGTGTTCCTCTGATACAGTAGGGGATACTCTAGAACTCTGTTATGAAGAAAATTATGAAATAGTAGACTCATGTGCTAAAACCATAAGCTCAGATAAATGCTCTTATGGACATGTATTATATAAAGAGGACTGCATTTCAGAAACACAGTCATTCATACCAAAAAGTCCAGACTCTGCCAGCAAGAGTTTTAGGGGGAAGGAAGTATTAGAAAACAGACATGTAGATCTTAATGATTCAGAACAAAAGAGCCCTAAGATCTCCAAAGTAGGAAGCTGTAGCTGCCATTTATCCTACGCCAACTGTTTCCGCCCTATAGACGATGATGCCGAGGATGAAATTATTGACTTTGCTGGAACAGTGTCACCATCACCTAGGATAATACCACCTAGATCTGGAAATTTTTTCTTTGGAAAAAATACTCTTCTTTCTAGCAAAAACTCACCTTCTATAGAGCACTGTGAAGCTCTGGATCTGTTAAGAACCAGAATACACGATTCCCCTATGGGCTTTGGCAAGCTGAAAGACATTGTCCTGGATCTTCAAAAAATCTTAGAGGAATATAAAAACAAGCGTAAATCACATGCTGAGAACAAATGTGCTGCTCTGTTCTCAGAACAAAAATCTAGTCTTTGTATTGTCTCTCGGAATGTCATGTCAGCATCACAGAAAGTGCTTAGACCAAACCAAACTTCAGAGGAGATTTACCAAGCTGTAGAAGAAACATTCTACAGTTTAGTGCACATGACAGATGTGTGTTTGCAATTTTCCAGTTGTGTGAAATGCAACAAAAGACAAACTGATGTCCAGACTAATCTTTGTGATCTAATATGCACATACCACCAGTTTGTACAAGCAGCTAAGAAGGCTGCTGAGAGGGAAGACCAGGAATTGCATCTCAAACTGCTTTCTCGCCAGTGCACTGCACTTACTGCTGCTATTTTTTGCCTGACTCAGCAATTCAGAACATTAATATCCCTATAAAATAAGATCAGTGTTTCTCTCTTTATAATGTGTCTATGAAAATAGTTTCATCGACGCTAGAAAATCACTTAAGAATTTGCACAGAATTGCTTTGAGAAATTACTATAACACCTACAGCTGAATTCTGGGCAAAAACAATTTTTAGACATTTGCATAGTAAAAATATATTACCACTAATAAAGTGTATCCCATGTGTGGCTGCTGTTTGGTTTGGTAAAATTGCTCCTTTTTTTCAGCCCACACACTACAGTAAAGCTAGGTACACACGGGATGAAAAAAAATGGTTGCTTTCCGGCAGTTACCGGCTTACTTTTGGGCCTTGTGTACAGTTGCTCATCCTCAGAAGCCGGTCTCACAATTGGCTTCTGTCGAAAAAGCATGCTGGAAAACCAGCAGCGGGTCGGCACCAGTCAGTGCTTGCATCCAATGGCTGAAAAGCACTGACTAGTGAGTTTTGTCGGAGGGGGCAGTCCCCCTTCCAGAACACAATAGCTCAGCAGGGAGATCGCCGTACTAACATCAGATGTGTTAGTATTGTGATCTGTAATTTTTTTTTCAGTCAGCCTGCTGGGTTGAACTAAAAAAATACATTGTGTCTACCCAGCATAGGGGCCAAACATCAACGCTGAGAGTTACAGTTCAGGCTGCAGTACAGTTCTACACAGTTCTCACAGGCATTTCTTCTATTTTAAAAATGCCCTGTATTCATTTTAAAGAATACAATGCATTCTGGGATTATAGGAAGTACGAATGAATGTCCCAATCTCCCCTCGTCCAATCACAGAGTTCTGTGTTTTCATTGAAAAGTAAACAATAGGTTTTCTGAATGTAAGAGGTGCAACGTAGTTGGTCTACTGTGAGTACTGTACTGCAACTAGAACTATAATTCTCAGTGCCTGATGTTCAGTGCATACTGTAGTGTGCGGGCTGAATAAAAGTAAGATTTTTACCAAACCCAGCAGCTGCTACCCATGGGTCACACTTCATTAGTAGTAATTTATTTTTACAGTGCAAGTGTCCAAATATAGTTTTTGCCTGGAGTTAAGCTTTAAATCCCATAATATTTCAACAGAAATGGCAGCCAATGTATATTTTATTCAGACCTGCCACATAAAAATAAGTCTAAATGCACACTGGCACCTGAGGCAGTATAGCGTAACATTCAGGCATTTTTCCCTACCCTGGAGTCAGAGGTGCTGCATACAGCAATGGAAATCAATGGTGGGTATATGTTCATACTTGCGTAAACATGTGTATGCATACAGATGTACAACCCCAGACACAGACAATCTGCATCCAGGGTAGCACATCCATACACACGTTCACGGGTTTTCAGAAGAACAGGTGTATACCCACAAACAGGAAATGGCTGTACACCACACCTGTGGCTCCCGGTCAGGGAAATACTCCCGAATTTTACGTTGTATTGCTCTAGGCTCACATGTGCAAGATAATGGGGTTGATCTGAAAAGGAGTACATTCTAATAAAGGAGTACTCCCTGTGAGTAGTACGTTTAATAGCTAACCTTATAGAAGCTTTAAGCCATGTCTCAAGGCACATAGTCCCTTTAAAAAGGTCTAAACCCAATCACTAAAATCTCATGTTAAAGCCCAATAGTATTTTTAGAAAAATGTGAAAACTTAGGCTGTATGAAAATAGTAATAAAAAATTTGCATAGCAAGTCGCCCGTGGAAAGTGCTTGTACATTCATTCTGTGTGAATGTGCAAAATATGAATGTTATTAGGGTTTTCTCTGTGCTGGTCAAATGTGTTTCATGGATTTACATATGAAAATATTTGGCCACCCCAGATATCAAGCAATTGTGCTGCAAGTTTGAAAATGACTTGCTAAGCTATTGCTAGACTTGCCAGGCTTCACAATATTGTTGCGCAATTGCAGCGAGTCCTCATTGCATGACTCCAGATCAACTTTCTTTGCAAACATTGTGGAAGTTTGCTGCAAGTTCTGGTTGTTATGTTGTGCAATAGTCATCCCACCACAGGGGTCACTGTGGCTGATTTTTCAAGCTGTAGGCTTGCAGAGCTCTTGCTGTAGACTCATTACTGCAACTTTTCTCTTGCTAGAGACTTACCACGCAAATTTTCTACAAATAGGAAAAGTGTCAACTAGAACTTGTGCTGCAAGTGTACAACGTGCCTGTGAAAATGTGCAGCAAGTTAACAGACTTACAATTCAACACTAAAGCCCCGTACACACGTACCGATCGTCGGCCGACCGATCGGCCTTCTTTTATCCAGTGCTGTCCTGTCCGCTGAAAAGTGCCAAAAGACTGCACACGAATTTTGTCGGCCAACAACAGCCGACTGCAGAAGTGATGTCATGTGATGGTTAACTTTCCCTGTGTTTTTTCTTCTCTGAGCATGCCCAGTCTTGCAAATCTGCTGATTGTCGGCCGAATTCTGTACTGACTGGCGAACAATCGGCCGTTCTGGTGTCGGCATACAAAAATTTTAATGCTTGCACAACAGATTCTGTTTGGCCGAAAGTGCGCTGTCGGCTGTCGGAAGCATCATACTAACAAGCCTACAATCGGCTGATCAATCGTCGGCCGAATCTTTACGGCCGACAATCGGTACGTGTGTACGGGCCTTTACATTCAAGTTATCCTTGGTATCTGGGACTGGATGGTGCTAAGTATCATATGAATTTCCTATGATATTTAGTGTTGTATAGTGGCCAAATGTAGTATTTTTCCTTTTTATTTCAATTGCAATTATTCACACAGTACAGGGAATAGCAAAAAATAACATTTGTTTTTTTTTTTGTTTTTTTGCCCATTTACACAGAATGAATGTAAACGCACATTTACCGGGTGACTTGCAATGCATATTTTTTATAAAGACACTTCATAGTGTTCCTTTTCAAAGTTCCCCAAGTCATACATAAGGATCTGTTCACACCATGGAGGTGCGAACGAGCGCATGCGCTTTTTGTTTTGCGCATTTCCTGCATGTTGCATTCATTCAGGGCAGAGTTGCCCTATGTGCAAGAAAAGCACAGAAAATGTGCCTGCAGCATTTAAAAAATGGTGCCACACCAAAACGTATGGTTCTGTGCATACATTTGCAAGATGCTTGGAGGTGCTGATTTTGTTGGTGTTCCCGCAAGGCACCAGTGTGAACGAAGCCTAAAGCTGGGTTCACACTGGTGCGCATTGGATGCGGGTTTCCTCCGCCTCCAATTTGCATGTCAGGAGACTGTGATTGGCTCCCAATGGAGCCGGTTCACAAAGCTCCGGGACAGCTGTGGAGCAGTTTGCAGAAGGGTCCTGTGCGTCTTCTGGTCTGTTTCAGGTCCAAATTCAGCCAAAAATTCTGACCGAATTTGGACCTGAAACGGTGAACAGGGGAGCAGCGGATGCCCTGCTATGAACCGCACCACATACAGTGTGAACCCAGCCTCAAGCTGGCGATAGATGGATCAATTCAACACTGACTGTGTTGATGGAGGAATCCCTCCTGTGGAGCTATTGTGTTCTTCTGACCAGGGGGGCGGGGAGCTGTCCCGGCCAGGAGAACACCCAGTGATTATTGCTAGCCACTATACCTGCTGGCAATATTCACATGAAAAATCCAACAGGCTGCTTGTACCCAAGTTGATTGATCAACTTGGGTACAACCAGCCTGTGTATACATGGTTTGAATCCCTGGTTCCCTTGGTTCGTTCCCTCCTGAACCGGCTGAGATTCAAACTGTCTATGGCAAGCCTTAATGTCTAATGCTGGATTGAGGCTGCAGCTCTGCATGAGTGGAGCTTTCCCTACACAGCGTTTTGACACACCCTTTGCTTGGTTAGAACTTCAGTGGGGCAATCACTGGGAGCATGAGCTTTGCATGTGTTGTACAGAGAATACCGTTTTTTTTTGTTTTTTTTTTAACTAAAACTAGAGATTTCAAAATCTGGTGCAACTCTGCATAGAAACCATTTAGCTTCCAGGTTTTATTGCCAAAGCCTAATTGAACAAGCTGAAGTTAGAAGCTGATTGGCTACCATGCACAGCTGCACCAGATTCTGAGTGCTCCAGTTTTTGTAACTTTACCCCACTGCTCTCACACAGATAGCAGGGGTCTTTAGACAGCAGCCTCTAGCTAACATAGTTTTTTTGCTGGGATTTGGGAAACTTTGAAAAGCGTGCAAACCTGAGATTATTTGTCACATTTTTTCAAACATACAATTTGATTTTAATATCATTTCAAAACTGACTTGCATTAAATTAATACCCGTGAGTCTGCCATGAAGATGTTTCTTCACCTCCTGGTAAGCAGTGACAACTTTTTTTCAATCGTGCTCCTGCGTTCTCATCCTATCACATGCACTAGTTTAGGCTACAAGCGGCCATGCCGACACGTATTGCGCAGATATGCTCCATTATTGTCTCTATCAAGAAGCCAGACATAAGCAGTGATGTGCAGCTGACACTGGACTGAGTGCATTTCCACAGAAAGTGGCTGAAATAGGCTAAAGGCAATTAGCAGCATGAGATTAAGAAAAAAAGGTTTTATGAAAAAAAAAAAGAAAAACACAATTTTATACAATGCTTTAGCCAACTAAATTTGGTCCAGTTTGGATCTACTTTAGGCAGCCAGGTGAATACTTGTGACTTTGACGTTTTGTCTGATTTCCACTACAGTCACCTATTAAAGGCTTAAGCCCCATACACACACGTACCGATTGTCGGCCGAACGATCGGCCATCTTTTGTCCGGTGCTGTCCTGTCGGTTGAAAAGTGCTAAAGACTGCACACGAATTTTGTCAGCCAACAACAGCCGACTGCAGAAGTGATGTCATGTGGTGGTTAACTTTCCGTGTGTTTTTTCTTCTCTGAGCATGCCCAGTCTTGCTCATCTGCTGTTTGCCGGCCGAATTCTGTACTGACTGAGGAACAATCGGCCGTTCTGGTGTTGGCCAACAAAAATTTTAAAGGCTGCACACCAGATTCTGTTCGGCCGAAAAGTTGCAGTCGGTTGTCGGAAGCATCATACTAACAAGCCGACAATCGGCCGATCGGACGGTGGCCGAATATTTACGGCCGACAATCGCTACGTGTGTACGGGCCTTAACTCTACCTAAAGCAGATATTTCAGTTACATGTGGTGGCTGCAAGCTAAAACACATATTACATATACCTCTTGGTGTCTTCAGTGGCAAGGTATCCCCTCTACAATTCCATCTAACTGCTACAATCATTAAAAAGTCAAGCATCCGTGTCATGCTCCCTTAATGAACTCTCTATATAAAGTCCATATAGTAGATAAACTCTCTAATATACTCTAAATAAGTAGGAAATGCAAGTGCAAGAGAGTAATTCTTTAATTTTGCGTTAATAGATAAGGCAGATAAACATCTAACATTGGGAGATCATATCACTGGAATTTCAGAGTTATAGAAGAAGTTTGACGGTGATTTCAGCCCACTAGTGCCCTCCCAAAACCTAAATGCCAATTTTGGTTAGAGATACATTTTTTATTCTTATTAAGCCACAAAAGTACAATTTTTTGGTATGTCTTTTACATATGGGTTTGTTCCACACCATTCGTGGTGTGTTTTTTAGGTATTATTTATGATTTTTTTATACCACAATGGAGTAAACTAGGTTCCTTGAAATACAATCATTTTTCGTACTGTGCAAACGAGCTCTGGACACTAATCCATTTGAATAATACTGGTTCTGTGGCTAAATAATTCCAACTCAGTAGTTAAATAAAAGCTGTACTAACAGTCTGATAGGCAGGGTTTAAATCATCTTGAGAAAATACTGCAGAAGTTGCCTTTAATGTTGGTCAGATGGCCAAAAACCTGGGCCTTTAGTCACATATCTTTTAAACGGAGGTTCCTCCTCCAAAGAAGAGATCCCATGACCTAACACCTAGGTTTTTTTTATGATCAGCAAAGGAAGGTGATAGCTTGGAGATGCAGTTCTTTTACTCTTTATATACTGCAGCAGGAATGGTTATACAGTCTTATGTTGACTTTTGAATATGGGTCAGTTGTCACAGGTATTTTTGTTCTGCTTCTGACATCAACTTTTACATTAGATGGATGTGGATAGCAGTATTTGAGGACTGAATTAGATCTCGCAGAGCAGTGTGCACTTGTATTTATTGCTGATTTCCCCATCCATCTTGTTTTTTTGCTTTTATTCCTCCATGCAAAATTGAATGTGAATAGATCTCAGATGTGATGTCAAAGTGATAGCAAACTCACCTCAATCTAAAATGCAGGTCACGTTTCCATGTCTTGCTGGATACTAAGTCTGAAATCCTCCTATGCTAAAACTAAGGCATTCCATACACGATTTGATTTTCTTTCCTTCCACCACAAGTGGAAGGAAAGAAAATTGCTAGATTCCCCCATCAACACTGTTGGTGTTGATGGGGGAATCCTTCCCTCTGAGCTATTGTGTTCTGCTGGTAGGGAGCCTTCTCTGCTGGCAGAACACAATGATTACTGCTAGCGGCTATAGCCACTGGCAGTAATCATATGTATAAAATACAACAGGCTGGTGGTACCCAAGTTGATTGATGGCTCGAATAGCTGGATCCTATAGATGGATCGAATCTCAGTTGGTCCCTGCTAAACTGGTCAAGATTCGATCCATCTATGGCCAGCTTAAGGAGCTGACTGAATCTAACTGGAACCTGTATAAACTAGATAGGAAAGTTGAATTGGCAACCCTGGGCTGAATGGATGAATAGATGTCAATATTGTCCCTGACAGCACAAACATGACAGCTGGGTGCTTGGCAACTATAGTCTATGGGGGTCTATTTAATTAATGTTTTTACAAAAGATTCATAGAACTTTTACCCAATATTCATATGTTTTAACTAAATCGTATGTAAAAAAAAAAGTGTGAATCCAGGATGAAAGTTGTTTGAGTCTTGGGAAAATCATTGGTAAATAGAAAATTGTGTAGTTCTTTGAGACCAACTGAATGTGTAACATGATTGTTAAGTCTGACTTTTAAATGTTACCATTTATACCACAAATTGTATCAATAACGGAGCACAATATCAGTATTGCCTTACTCTTTGTCTTCAAGAATCCAACATAAAAGTGTTAATATACTTCCTTGAGCCCAATGTATAGCCCCTAACTACCTTGATCCTTAGAGATTATAAAGCGTTATTATGATGACTGTAACTGTACAATAAGTAGAATGTTTACACATATGGCTCCCAGGAGTATCTTTATTATCCTTTATATTTAAAGTATGCACCAAAGAAGTATGACATGAAAAAAGGAATAGTATATAAAACGGTCTATATTTTCAACATGAACAAATAAATTATATTATTGTAAATGTTTTTTTGAGTTGAGAGCAGACTAATTTTGCTATTACTAAATATAAAATATGCTTACTGTATTTTCTTCTATAAAGATATTGTCATATCCAGTTGCACTATTATATGTAACATGAAGGTATAGTCTTTCTCTGTGGCTGCAGAGAAGAAACACATATTACATTTTTTAAGAGACTGAAATAACTCTAATTACAATCACTTTATATCATATGATATATTCACCTGACTGCACATGTTCTGCATTTAAGATGTTAAATACAGCTGTTGTATGATTCAATGTTGTTTTATCATTCCTTGATCTATAGTATTTATTTGGTTCTTAAATATTTTATAAAAAGTTGTCTTTAAATGTTCTAGTGTAACTGTATTATATCTGTCACTTAAAGAGTGATAGCTTCCAAGTTGCCTCATGTCTTACTAAAACATTTTTATTCAAGATTTAAAGTGGCTGTTAACCTCAAACATGAAATATGTACAAAGCATATCCCTCTAGTGTCTCTATTCAGAGCACTAAGTGTAATTTCTGTCTGCTGCCTCCTTCGTCTGCTATCAGCAAGAGTCACTTCTAACAAGTTTTCCTGACACCAAGAGATAAAAAGTTGACAGGGGGGGGGCTCCAGCACACAGCCTGTGATTGACATCCTCAGCTCTGTTCCTGCATGCTGTGTGAAGGGGGGTGTGTCCCTTCCCTCCAATCAGCTTTCACAGAATTCTGCAGAATGTAACTTCAGCTTCCTACCCCCTGCTTTCTTAAAGCTCTGACAAGCTGTATAAATTCTACACTTTGACTTACTGTAGAGAAGAGAGGGCTGGAATTTATTTAGGATGATTTGTTTCATCACTGTAGATCACCTGAGGCCAATCACTTCACTGGGTATATGTAAGGTTTACAATCACTTTAATGGTGCAATTTTCTAAATGGAGGTTTCCCCTTTTTGAGAAAAAGCTTTACAAATGCCTTGGTAAACCTAGTAGATGGCCTGGGTTTTGTGGCCTGTGATTTTGTACAGAGGCTAAATTGGTGGGCCAATATTTAAAAAGTTCTAAATCCACCCAGATCTGGAGACTTTTGGTTTAAAAACTGTATAATTGTGGAGATGACATGACCAATGTAGAATAGATGTCACCCCCAAACTCTTAGGCTGCTTAAAGCCAAAGGCTCCACCCCCATGCCATAAACCTTTCCCTTTACCTAAATAATTGAGACCACACCGTGCTTGGAGTTAATTGGCCACAGCAGCCATTTTATTAACCCTTTTACCTTAAAATTAACATAAGGAGAAAAAACATTCCTTACAAACATAAAACAATCAGTCATTAGGCCTGTTGGTCTTTGAGGCTCCTCCAAATAATTCCAAATCCTGCACTGCGGGACCTGTGCCCTGATAGGCCTCCAGCCGCGTCACCGGCTCGGAGACAAACCACTCCCCGCAGTGCCACCATTTTGAATTCCATTTAAACTGACATTAAATGGAATGCACCATAGGGACCCATACCAACGATGAGTCCCAACCATACCCTTATCCTAAACTGTTCACCTCCCCCGCCAGCAAAGACCAACAAAACGCCCAGCTGCCATGACAATATAAAATTCCCCCAGAAAGGACAGAAAGCACAAAAGACATGAATCAAAATCAACCATAACAGTCCCAGAAATTAGGGAGGGTGGGTGGGAAGCTTCTTCTTCCTTCGTCCGTTGAACTTCCACTGACCTCCAATCTGAGGGGCCACCCCTCCTAACTGTACCTCAACCCCTCCCAAACCTGATACACCAATCCCTGAATACCCCCCAACTCAAAACAATTTAATTTAACTCACACCTGCCCTGTCTCCCCTCTTCACATGGTCATGTCTGCCCTGCGCTATTTTTTTTTTTTTTTTTTTCTCGCTTCGGGCCTTGCTTGACCAATGTAGAATAGATGTCACCCCCAAACTCTTAGGCTGCTTAAAGCCAAAGGCTCCACCCCCATGCCATAAACCTTTCCCTTTACCTAAATAATTGAGACCACACCGTGCTTGGAGTTAATTGGCCACAGCAGCCATTTTATTAACCCTTTTACCTTAAAATTAACATAAGGAGAAAAAACATTCCTTACAAACATAAAACAATCAGTCATTAGGCCTGTTGGTCTTTGAGGCTCCTCCAAATAATTCCAAATCCTGCACTGCGGGACCTGTGCCCTGATAGGCCTCCAGCCGCGTCACCGGCTCGGAGACAAACCACTCCCCGCAGTGCCACCATTTTGAATTCCATTTAAACTGACATTAAATGGAATGCACCATAGGGACCCATACCAACGATGAGTCCCAACCATACCCTTATCCTAAACTGTTCACCTCCCCCGCCAGCAAAGACCAACAAAACGCCACCAGCACCCAAGGGTGACACCTTACCCTTGCGTGCCCCTCCAAACCCTCAAGGCTCGCTGGATCCCATCCTGTAATCCCAGGGCCCATAAATCTATACCCACCGCATTGAGGTGGACTCCATCATCCCGCAGATACCGCCATGTGTCCACTTCCAACTCCAGGTGGCGAACCACCAACCCCCCATTCCGACACACAAAGCGCCCCACTTCCTTGTTCAACTTAATCCGAGCCTTATTAAGGCGCGCGACCGACCTGGCCATGCGCCAGGACGTGCGGGCCACCATATCCGACCAAACTACAAGCAGCGCCGGAAAAGCCGTGCGCAGCCGAAGGAAATCCAACTTTATGTCCCTGATCAAGGCCCGCGCGGACCTGGCCCCCAAATCGTTGCCCCCGGCATGCAGCACCAAAACATCTGGCTGCCTGTCCAACCGGGCGAAACGATGCACTTCGGGAAGGACCCTGCCCCAAGTAAGCCCCGGCACCCCCAGCCACCTGACACAAGCCTCGTGCCGAGAAAAACCAAGTTGTCTACCATTAGGACGCACCTCCGCTCTCCGGGCCCCCCAGAAAACATACGAGTGTCCCACGATCCAAACAAGGCAGGGTTCCAAACCTACAAGAAAAGGGGACAAAAGGAAAAGAAAACCAACCAACAATCAGACAACCAGCCGGGCCCACACCCCCCCAACGACAAAACCACCCCCCGTACATACCCTACACCAACAGCTGTGGACGAACGTACAACAAGAACCTCCTAGACTCCCAGCGCCCAATGCGTTTGACCGCATCGTCGTTCAATCCCCAGCGTGCAGCCTCAGTGGCCGCCCCGATCCGAAAGGAATGAGATGCAAACCTACTGGCATCCAAACCCAAAGAGCCCACACACCTTCTGAACACCGATACAAATTGAAAACGAGATAACGACGACCCGTCCGCATGCATTAAAAATGAACCGGGCCGCGAAGGGCGGATTGCCCAGTAATCCCGAACCGCCCCTACCGGGCACAGCGGTGAAGACGGCACCGCGAACAACCGGACACGGACCCCCTTGCCACTCTGGTCCGTTTTGGACCGTCGAAGGAGGATAGTAACCCCCTCCCGACCGACAGAGACATCCTGACCCAATAGGCCCCCCTGCACCGTCCGGGAGGAGCTGACCAATTCCCCAATCCGGAAAGCCCCGAAAAAAGCGAGAGAAAAGGCCGCCTTAAACAACACCACCTCGTAACTCGAGGCGCAGTGCTCCCCCAATTGCCGGCAGACGTCCTGCAAAAGAGCGAAGGACACCGGGCGCCTAGTGTCCCTCCTCCGATAAGCCCTGGAATAGCCCCGTAACGCTTGTCTCACCACGAAGTCCTTCGTGTAATCCTGACAACCCAGAAATTTAAACAGAAAGGCCAAGCCGGACAACTTGCGAGCCACAGCGGAAGCCGACGCGCCCCTCTCAAAATGATCAGAGACAAAAGAAAGTAACACCCACCTGACCTCCGGACCCAGAGGATCCACCGATGCCACCCGCAACACCTCCAGCCACTCCCACCATACCTTGCAATAAGCCGACCACGTGGACTCGCTCACCGACTTCCTGATCCATCCAGCGAGGACCCCAAGGCAATCCCCCATAGCCACTCCGGACACGGGACTCCGCGTTGCTCCGCTGCCGGTGCCAACTCCCGGAACCTGTCCCACTGAAAACGAGACAGCGCGTCAGCAATATCATTCTTAACCCCCGGAATGTGCACAGCGTACAGGAAAACATTCAACCGTGGACACCGCAACACCAAATACCTGAGGAGGCGCACCACCGGCTGAGACGAAGCCGACGCGCGGTTGATCACCTGAACCACCCCGAGATTGTCGCAATGGAGGCGAACCTTCAGGTTCCTGAACTCCGCCCCCCAAATCTCCAGGGCCACCACCACCGGGAACAGTTCCAGCAACACCAAGTTGCTGACCAGCCCCGCTACCTGCCATGCCCCCGGCCAAGGGGCGGCGCTCCACGCCCCCCGGTGAAAAGCCCCGTACCCCGCCGAACCAGCAGCATCGGTAAACAGTTCCAAATCAAAGTTGCTGATCGGCCCGGCCATCCACAAGGATCTACCATTGTATGTGGCCAAAAAACCGTGCCACAGACGCAAGTCATCCCTGTGTTCCCTGTTGAGCCTGACGAAGTGAGTGGGCAACTTCACCCCCGAAGTCGCCGCCGACAGCCGTCGGCAGAAAACCCGGCCCATGGGCATAATGCGGCAGGCAAAATTCAATTTACCCAGCAACGACTGCAAGCTGCGCAACTGAATCTTGCGCAAACCCAGCACCCCTTCAATTTCAGCTCTCAAAGCCCCCAATTTATCCTCCGGTAGGCGACACTCCATGGCCTCCGAATCCACGACAATGCCCAGGAAGCTGAGCACCGTGGTCGGGCCTTCCGTCTTGTCGGGGGCCAACGGAATGCCGAAGCTCCCGGCCACATGCTGCAACGTGGCAAGCAGGATCGCGCACCCGTTGGAAGAGGGCGGGCCCACACACAGAAAGTCGTCCAAATAGTGGATCACCGAATTCACACCGGAAACCTCCCGAACCACCCACTCCACAAAGGAACTGAAGGTCTCAAACAGCGCGCACGATATGGAGCAGCCCATAGGAAGGCAGCGATCCACATAATACGCCCCTTGCCACCGGCAGCCCAGCAATCGAAAACTGTCCGGGTGAACCGGGAGCAACCTGAACGCCGCCTCAATGTCCGATTTGGCCATCAAGGCCCCCCGCCCATAATGTCGCACCCAGGCCACCGCGGCGTCAAAGGAAATGTAAGACACCGTACAGGCATCCGGGTCGATGGCGTCATTCACAGACCCACCCTTTGGGAAGGAGAGGTGGTGAATGAGGCGAAATTTGTTGGGTTCTTTCTTGGGAACCACCCCCAACGGCGAAACCCCCAAGTCACGCACCGGCACCTCCGAGAACGGGCCCGCCATGCGACCGAGAGCCACTTCCTTGTGCAACTTATCCGACACCACCAAAGGGTGGCGCAATGCCGAACGCAAATTCCTCGCCACCGGCGGCACCGAGGCCAAAGAGCAAGGGATACGAAAACCCACCGCAAAACCCTCCCCCAGAAGTCGGGCAGCCGCCCTATCGGGGTACCTATCTAGAAAAGGCCGCAGCCTTTCCACCCTCACCGGCGTCGTCCCCTTTGTGCGAAGGCTCTCCGGACCGCCCTTTTCCGGACTTAAAACACCGAGCCAAGGAATGGGAACCTCCGCAACCGGAGCATTCATGTTTGAAGCGACATGTGCCACCGAACTTACAGGAACCCTCATTAAATTGCCAGCAGAAACCCCTCCTCTTTGCGGCCGGCTGTCCCGGGGTCGCAGAACCACCGGCCCCCCCTGGAAAAAAACTGATTCGGAGCCTTCGCAGACGACATGAGCCGCATCCACAGGCTGATGTCCTTGTGGTCCCACCGCAAGGAGGGCCTAACCGCCTTCCGCTGCCGGAACTGTTCGTCGTACCGCAGCCAGGCCGACCCCCCGTAAACCCGATAGGCTTCCCCTACAGCGTCCATGTAGCAGAACAGGGCCGAGCAGTTTTCCGGCGCCTTTTCCCCTATGACGCCCGCCAGAATGGCAAAGGCCTGCAGCCAATTGGCGAAGGTCCGAGGGATAAGCCGATAGCGTCGCGCCTCCTCGTCCTCCTTCTTGCGCTCCTCCGGTTTAACCCTGTCCAGGTGAAACTTCTCGAGGGGCAACAGCGTGAAGATTTCCACGTACTCACCCTTCCAGATCTTCTCCCGGACTTCCTGCTTCAAATGTGCCCCCAATGGGCCCTCAAAACAAACATATACCTCACCTTTCGCTGAATCGTCCAGGCGAACAGCGTCCGCCTTCCCCTCCTTCGCCGTCCCGGTCTTGTCCCCCGCCGCCCCGGCCGTCACCGCCACCACTGCCGGCGCACCAACAACCTGGGGAGGGGCCCCAGCCCCCCCCGCAACTAGCCCCGTGGAAGACGGCCCCGCCAGCCCCGGGGCCCCCCCCGGCTCCGTGTCCGAGCCCCCCGCCGGAGGCACCCAAGCCGCCGCTGGAGACAAGCGGCCCCCGTCCCCCGGGGGCAAACGCCCCAAGAGGTCCCGTAGACCCAGGAGGAAGCCCCTCAAACCCCCATCATCACCCCCTTCCGGGGTCCCCGCCCCCACTGGCCGGGACACCCCCACCCCCCGAGCTCCAGCACTCCCACCCCCCACATCAAACAAGCCCCGCAAATCAGACAAAGCCAGAGAAGGAATTGTGACCTCACCTGTCTGCCCAGGGGGGGCGCCCCCAGCCGCCGATCCAGCCTCCCTCGTCGCCGACCGACCACCGACATCCTCTTCCACATCCGATCCGGACACCTCGCCTCCCGAACGATCGTCCCCGGGCACCGCCGACATCCGTCCACCAGGTGTCGCACTCCCGCCATCTGCAGAGCCGAGCGACAGGCGTCCACGCCCCCGTACTCCAGCTCCGCCCGACGGAGACCTCTGTGAACCAGCCGAACTTCCGATGACCCGGCCACGTGACTTGCCCCGCCGCGTCATCTCTCTGCGCCCAGCCAAGGCCGACTCCGAGTCCCGCCGATCACTGCTGCCACCGGCCGCCATGAAGCCGCTCCCACGCCGAGGCACCCCTCCGACCGGAGCATCGCCAGTAGGGGAGCCCGCCAGTCCAGTAGCACCCCGGCGAGAGGGACGGGGAGAGACCGAAGGCCGCCTCCCCCCACTACCCCCAGAGCTCCGTCCATGCAGAGGATTCCTCCCAGAGGCGCGCACGGCCGCAGCAGGAGTACGCTTAGCCGGCGGCCCTGAAGGGTCCCTGTCGGGGCTCCTAGGATGACGCTGAGCTCGAGGGGAAGGGTCCGGTGAAAAACGCTCCGGCGGCCGTGACCGCCGAGCCCGCGGGACCGCAAGCCCCTCCGAATCCTGTGCAGAGTCCTGAACCCCCATCAACGTGGAGACCTGGGACCGGAGCCACTCAGTCCCCTTCACCGCGGCAGCGGCCTTAATTTGCTCCAGCAAAACGTCCAAATCCGCCATCACAGACCAGGGAAGCTGAGGCGAGATACTCTGCAGGGAAAAAGGTGGGTGACCAAGCTTCTTCTTCCTTCGTCCGTTGAACTTCCACTGACCTCCAATCTGAGGGGCCACCCCTCCTAACTGTACCTCAACCCCTCCCAAACCTGATACACCAATCCCTGAATACCCCCCAACTCAAAACAATTTAATTTAACTCACACCTGCCCTGTCTCCCCTCTTCACATGGTCATGTCTGCCCTGCGCTATTTTTTTTTTTTTTTTTTTCTCGCTTCGGGCCTTGCTTTGGTCTTGGTTATACTAAATATAAGATATGCAAGATCTAATCTATATACAGATTTGGGAGAGACAAGTGATGCCCAAATCTATTTATCTCAGAAACATTGTTCTCCGACTATGAAGTTTAACATTATAGTATGAAAAATTCTGAAATTCTGACATCTTGACATGGTCTACAATGCTGTTGCCAAAAGCATTAGCCAATGTACTGTTATTAGTCTTTTTGCTGTTATTAAGCTAAAAGTATTATTTTGTTTAGCCTGGCCATTAATTTTTTGTTTTATGGATCGGGATGATCGAACTTTTGAAAAGTTCGGTTCGACCAGAACACCCGAAAAGTTTGGGTCCGGATTCCAGAACCCCATTGAAATCAATGGGACCCAAACTTCGGTAATCAAAAAACACCATTTTGAAGCCCTAAAACCCAATAAATGCCCCTAAAAAGTGCCTAGGGTTCTGGGTCAAGCCCCAGGGACTATTAATCACACAAAAAAAGTTCTTAAAAATTGTCATTTTTGATAGAGAGACAATTATTGAAAAAATTATTGAAAAAAAAATGAGATTTCTTTGGATTTAGTGTCTGGAGGGGGGGGGACTACCTGTGAAGTTTCAGCTCTGTAGCATGTCCAGAACCAGAAAGAAAAAGATTGTTTGTCTTAGAATTGCAGTAGAGCAGGGATATGGCTCCATTATTTTCACACCTGGCCGTTTTTGTTGCAGGCGTTTATTGGGCTTTTTTGTGGACGTCTTTGGAGGCAGAAGTTCAGATGTCATGCCTGCCTCCAAAGATGCCAAAAAAATGCCCAAAAAAACGCCTGCAGCAACACACCTGGGTGTTTTTGTTGCAGGCGTTTTTTTGGGCATTTTTTTGGCATCTTTGGAGGCAGGCATGACATCTGAACTTCTGTATAGGGGTATATATACACACACACATATATGTATATATACACATGCACACATATAGGTGTGAAAGTAGCGGAGCCCTATGCCTGCAAATAATTTCATTAGCGCAGTCATAGGGTTCTGCTACTTTCACACCTATATGTGTGTATGTGTATATATACATATATGTGTGTGTGTATATATACCCCTATACAGAAGTTCAGATGTTATGCCTGCCTCCAAAGACGCCCAAAAAATGCCCAAAAAAACGCCTGCAACAAAAACGCCCAGGTGTGTTGTTGCAGGTGTTTTTTTGGGCATTTTTTGGGCGTCTTTGGAGGCAGGCATAACATCTGAACTTCTGTATAGGTGTATATATACACACACACATATATGTATATATACACATACACACATACAGGTGTGAAAGTAGCGGAGCCCTATTCCTGCAAATAATTTCATTAGCGCAGGCATAGGGTTCTGCTACTTTCACACCTATATGTGTGTATGTGTATATATACATATATATGTGTGTGTGTATATATACCACTATACAGAAGTTCAGATGTTATGCCTGCCTCCAAAGACGCCTAAAAAATGCCCCAATAAATGCCTGCAACAAAAAGGGCCAGGTGGGTGGAAGAGATTCCGCGCTTATGGACAGAGAAAAAGGGCTGCGCCCGACCTCAAAATATAGTCCAAGGACTATATCAATAAATGTGGGATGGGTGAGATGAGATGGCGCTGCCTAGTTATATATAAGTGGTGTGAGAAGAAGGGGTGGTAGGTCAGACAAACCAGTGCACCCCTCCAATATCTCCCGCACTCACCAGAAGTATGTACCCCTACAGGGGTAATGAGCCTTGGTATAAAATCCTCCTCTTATCCACCAACTTTGATGTATAGGACTCTTGGGGGGGGGGGGGGAGGTATCACATTCACCTGGGTAGCGGAGCCTCTCTTCCTCAAACGTTTGGTGGATTTTTTAAATTTTAAAAACTTTTTTAAATTTGTGAAACACCATCACTACCCTTTCACTGACATACAGTTTTCATTTATCAATTTATTTAAATATTTATTGCATATATCACTTTGAGCACAATTTTGGGTAGGGTGCTCCTTCAATTTGTTATATTTTTATATACACTCATGCCCTATACTGTGGACTGCACGCCATTATTCAAACTAGCACACTAGCACTTTAGGTTGTGACCATTAGATTAACTTCTTCTCACACCACTTGTATATAACTAGGCAGCGCCATCTCACCTCACCCATCCCACAAAAAAGGCCAGGTGTGAAATGAGCGGAGCCATATCCCTGCTCTACTGCAATTCTAAGACAAATGATCTTTTTTCTATGGCGGTCACCCTGACATGGAAGAGTTTGGTCACCCTGCCATAGCAGTCAGAGTCAGTTCACCCTACACTACACTACAGTCACCCTGACACTTAACAATTTCCCTACAGAAACTAGATTATTAAATCTAACTATAGTGGAAAATAGTACCCTAACTACACTAGATATCCCTTTCCTCACACTAATAATTGCTAAATGACACTTTTGAAGCCGGAGTAACAGAACTGCTTCCACTCTCTTCCACAGCCCCTGTATTACAGTGCTAGAGATTTGGCGGGGCTATGTTATATACTGGGGGGCGTATTCACTACTGATTGGCCTCTGGACCCCCTAGTCACTCCAATCACATTCCTAGCATCCTCCTGTCCCCTCAATTGGCTTTTACTGATGGTTCTGGTCCAATCAAGGGCTTTTAAAGCCCAGTTCCTGTCCCATTGCATTTTGGTCGGTTCTGGTTGCCGAATTCCGAACTTTTTCCGCAAAAAGTTTGGAATTCGGTCGAATTTCGGTCAATGTTCGGGTCGAACCAATGGTCGACCTGAACCGTTCGATCATCCCTAATCACTGCAGCTTTTTCTGTTGCCTGCAGTCAAAGCTTAACACTAGGTATGATTTTTTTTTTTTTTTGCATAGCTACATTGATACAGCTAGGGGTCGCTCACTTGACAAAGTTGCCATTAACAGAACGCTTTGCATATTTTCCAATTAATGTAAGGTGTTTTTTGATTGGACAAGGCAGAGACGCAGGGCAGTGACATCATGATCTCCACCTTGTCCAATCAAAGAACACCTTGTATTCAGTGAAAAAATATAAGTTGTTCTGTAAATGATGGCCATGTTGCGCAAGCAATCACCTGCATTCTTTATGTAGGCACAGGACCTGGAAAACTGCGGTGATCACTGTAGTAGCGCTGACTGCTGCAGTGATTCTCCACTTCCACAGCGATCCCACAGGTATAGCAGACTGTATGTATACTTACATTGGACCAGGCTGGATCAATGCAACTATGCTACAAAAACCATACCTGGGAGGCAGCTTTATTTAGTGAAATACTTCTTTCTAGTTTTACTTCCCCAATAGAGCTACCTATAAATCTTTAAAGGTTCTGGTTTAAATTTGCAAGGCACGAATCAGATTTTTACATAAATTCTCATGAGTTAGACATTCTTCAGGAAATCACCAGTGGTAAATGATACTTACATATAGGACCGTGCTCTATCACACTAGAACAAATTATGGTCTTATCAGATCTGACTGGACCTTTGTTGACATATCTAACAAGAAAAGACAAGACGTCAAAAGTCAGATAAGAAAGAGTCGCAAAACCGTAAGTGTCAGAATACAAGTCAAATTGAGAAGACAAACCAAGTAAATAACCTAATTGTCAGAATGTTTATACTGCTCTGAATATAACAGTGTCTCCATTTATGTAAATAAGCAAAGATCTGTAAGGTAGGAGAATCTCAACTTATTTCCACAAATCAATATGTAGCAAATTCTTTTTAATCGATTCATTTCTTTTTAAAAGCATATACCAATCTTAGTGAAAACAGTCTACAGTAGGGAATATATAAGAATATTTATTCACAAGACATGTATTCACAATAAATGATCAGACTTGAGATGACACAAAGTGATAACTTTACATAAAATACAAACTTAAAACGATAAATGCAATGTGATATTTAACTCAATAATGAAAGTTAAAATAAAACAAGATTACGTTTTTCCCCAGATGTAGTAGCATGAACCATAAATAAGTGTACTATATAATCAGACCACAATTGTCTGCAAATTGCGCAGCCGACAGTCACTCCACTGCAGATGGAGCGAGAATAGGCCATGCAAAATGTGAGACTAATACGCCAATATGCGCTAAATCTGATATTTATAAAAACGTATAAAAACAAAAATCAATTTTTAAAGAAAAATCGACATGGTTTATACGACTGGGGCTGTAATCTCGTTACCCTCTTGCATGAAATGTAAAACATTTAAGGAAGTACATAAACAATACTGAATAATGAACAAATAAACAACAAGGTATATTTACCACATTTAAAATGGCTGCTAGCTTAAAATGGTTGTTACCAGAGTCCTTAAGATGGCTGCCTTCCCAAAATGGTAGCCAGTTAGGGAGGAGTTTCGTTTGGCGTCCTTCAAAGTTTCAAAGACATGATGAAGCAAAATGGAGTATGTATAGATGAGTATATGTATGGATGTGAGTAGCGTGTATGTTGTAAGTGTAATGAGTGTTGTCAGTAATGTGTAATGTGTCTCTCACATCTGGGTTCTCCTTTTTATATTGTATTGAACAAAAGGGCTGTAAAATTACCATAGGTCGAACCCAGAAGGAGTAACTTTATCCCCATTGATTGGGCTAACTTATCCATTAACCGGTGAGGTCATTGGGTGACATGTCATGGTTGACAAATATTGGATATTTAAAACTATATGATTTCTCCATTTAAGAATATCATAAAAACAACATAATAATCTATCCATACTCTTATCTATTACATTTCCATTTAATATCTCCATCATGCATCTAGGTAAGGAATGAATCTGGTAACACCATAATATATTATTAATATATATATCTATATATATTGGAAATGACTGTCTAAACCAAAGACTTCACTTAGCATCAGTCACCAAAGATGGCAGTATTGTGTTGCTCTTAGATTCAGTATATAGCAATATAACAAATACACTTTGAACCTTATATTGACAAAGAGCCTATAATCCCAGACCTTCTAGACTAGACATCAGACGTCAGAAAAGTTTTATGGCAAATTTACCACTTACAAAAGTTTACTCACTAAACATGAGATCATGAGTCATCAATATCAGTTAAAGCTAGAATTTAGCAAGAATGAAACAACTATAATATATAACGTTTTCCTACATATCTATGTATGTTATTCATATATATATTTAATTGTTAATATTCTTTTACAAATAGGATTATAATGTATCTGTAAATCTTATTTTTAAATGGGTCTAAACATAGAAAATACTGACTAGTGTTCTATGGACACACACACAGATAAGATTACCTTGGTATAGCGTGAGGTAGACTTTATCTAAAGAAAGTCAACAGGCTATCTATTTATTTACTGCTTAATATTTCTATATAAAACAAAATATGACATATTTACATTTTTCTTTTATTTAATCTCCTCCCTGACATAATATGTAGCAAGAAGCATCTTTGGGCAACAAAGTCCAAAGAAGTTGAAGTACTACACTCTGTGGGAGAGTCAATGATAGGACTTCCGAGCCATTACACCTTTGGGTATAAGTACCGCACTTTTTTAATTCAGGGTGGCGGTGTCTCTTGTGGCCAGCTGCACACAGGGATATATGTAGACTGCAGGTTACCTTGATTGGAAATCACGAGTGTCTTCAAGCTCAACTTGGTTTTTCTGTTATATCACCCATTGGTAACTCGCATTTATTTGATAGTTCTTTGGACTTTTTCAATTACCTAGCATGTTTAATTACTATTACTAGCACGACTCTGTTTTTACACATAATCCAACTTAGAGCTGCACGATTCTGGATAAAATGAGAATCGTGACTTTTTTGCTTAAAATTAAGATCACGATTCTTGGTGTAACATTATACAAAAAAATTGGTTAACTTTACTGTTCAGTTTTTTTTATTTATTGAAGTGTATTTTTTCCCCAAAAATTGCGTTTGAAAGACCACTTCCCAAATACAGTATGACCTAAAATATTGCAAAGACCATCATTTTATTATCTAGGGTCTCTGCTAAAAAATGTATGTATGAGGTTTGGGGGTTCTAAGTAATTTTCTATCAAAAAATACTGATTTAACTTGTAAGCAACAAGTGTCAGAAAAAGGATTAGTCTTTAAGTGGTTAAGGTGATTGTAAAGTCTCGTTTTTTTTTTTTTTTAAAATAACAAACATGTTATATTTACCTCCACTGTGCAGTTGGTTCTACACAGAGTCGCCCGGATCCTGATATTCTCTGGTCCCTCTTTGGTACTCCTGGCCCCTCCCTCCATTTTAATGCCCCCACAGCAAGCAGCTTGGAATTTATGTGTATGATTATGTTTCAACTTCATTTATCTAGCATGTTTAATTACTACGTTCTGGTTGGATCACTGAAGAGACCTGAACGAAAGTTCAGCCCCCCTCTTTCCCCCACAGCCTTCTGAGACACATCACAGGTCACAGAAGACTGTGGGACCATTCACAAAGAGCAGCACGGCTTGCGCATGCGCCATGGGAAACCAGCTGTCAAACTGCAAGGCTTCACTGCCGGTTTCCATTAGTTAGGATGCTGGTGCCTGAACATGAAGTCCATTGTTGAATCATCTCAGATGAGGAAAGCACTAGATTCCTAGGCAGGTAAGTGTCCTTATATTAAAAGTCAGCAGCGACAGTATTTTTGCGGCTGACTTTAAATTTTTTTTGGGGGGGGGAGACTGGAGCTCCTATTTAACCAGTAATAATGACTGCAACTAGCATACAATGTTAACCATAAGTGTATACTGATGATGCACACTAGTATGGAAGTAATACAAGCTCTATATAATAATAGTATTTACAAGGTGTGACAATTTAATTCCCAGAATGTACTGTAAAAACAAGTATCAAAACACCTCTGAATTCTTCAAAAGATTAAAATTTAAAAATTATGTTCTTTCTGATATTCTGTCAAGATTTGAGGCACCATCTTTGCAGAAATCTTTCCCATTCCCATATCCTCCATTAGAACAGTACCAAAAAGTTGCAGTGCTTGAAAGAAATTATAAATGAATAAAAAAATTATAAACTTTGGGATATGAAAGTCCAATAATTCAAAAACAGTCCACAAATGTGTTCACAATTGTTGAATATTATAACTTCTTCATTTAAAGACCAGGAAAAGTGGCAACACACCAAAAACACGTGTTTTCTCAATCAAGAGAACAGCAAGCACACATTATACAGTTGAGTAAAGGTGTAGTCATCAACAACCGCTCTCTAGTGGTGTTACCCCCTTTGAGCCACGTGATGTTGCATCAAACAATAACAAATGATAACATGAAAACAAAATTCTCTTAGGGTCCTTTCACACAGAGCGGACCGTTTTTTGATCCGCTCCGGCACTTTTTTTCTTTTTTATGGAAACGGATGACACTTGTGTCATCCAGTCCGTATGTCTGTTTATCATCCCATCCGTTAGCGGATGATAAATGCTTATAATGCATGTCAATGGGATTGCGGATGTCAGCAGATGGTCACTGTGTAAATAGTGAAAATAGACACCAGTGATAAAAGAAATAAAACTACACCCGTGATCTGGATTGCCTTCCCCACATGCAATGCGCACTCACTAAACAAAATGTGGTGCCATACAGTATTCAGATAACACACATTGCAGGGATGGATGAATGAAAGCTTGAAGAAAGGTCACTTTTTTGTCTGGTAGAAATCTTTACCTCAAAGTTCCTCAGGGGACACTGTGCCGCTCATTCCACCAAATTATACCACCATACAACAGAAATAAGGTATCATAGGGTAGTACTTTTATTTAACTAAATGCGGCAGCTAAAAACAGTACACTTACAGTATTAAGAACCAGCTAGTTTTGTGATAAAATTGCAGCTCATGCACTCACATCAAAAAACGGCGCCACCATGATAATCTGCGTGACGGTGTTATGCCATGTGGACAGCTTCACCCAACACATTTTCCAGCCAATGTGCATCCTCAGAGCATCTGCTTTAGGGCTGTCCGCAAGTGGTTATTTTACTTAGCAACTAAAAAGTTTACAGTCTAAATTTAAAGAAAACACTAAAAAAGACTATGGGCTTTAAGAAGAGTGTTCAAGAGGATATATACTAAGCAGTCTCCAGCAGTGGAAGCTCTGCACAAGACACAGCCAACAACGGCTAAGAAATGAATGTTAAGTGACTTTTACTTTAAGGTAAAAAAAACCTTCTGTGACCAGTCCCCCCCCCCCCACTTTGAAGGGGCAAAATTCAGTGTGTACACTATATTAGATAATATGACTAGTCATAGTGTTCATATTATACCACTATTTGTGACCATTTAAAAGAGAAGTATGGGAATTTTTTTAAATCATACTCACCTAGGTGGATGCTGCATCTGTCCCCTACCAGCTCTATGGCTGTGAACCGAGCAATCAAACACCGCCGAATGCTCAGTTCCCAGTACTCCCTGAGCAGAGAGCTGGTGACTGTCAGGCTGAGCTGGGTCCCGGTCCAGGCATGTGGACAGCTCCCAACCATATGGTCGTGATCTTGACCGTCTCTGTGACGTCAGTTGACAGCGGGTTTCACCCCGCTGTCTACTGAAAACAGGTCACAGGAGTGCAAAATGATCTGCACTCCTGTTATCGAGAGGAGAAGTACAGCCAAATGAGTCAAATGAGGCTGTTTTTCTCCTTTAAGCAGTCCTAGTGGACGAGTGGTGGATACTTCACCCTACCAAAGAGACTACAGTTTTTATTCCTCTTCTCATGGCCCTTTTAGCATGGCTTTTAAAGCAGGCTTGACTATATCTTTGTTTTACTATCCCTACTGGAATATCATCAAGCTTCCTCAATAGGTCTTAGACTATGGTCAGACCACTCCCCCATCCATCTGTCCCTAGAAAGGCTCCCTGCCTTGCCCGACTGCCATACTTGGCAACTGAATGACAAAATTCTTTTTTATTTGCTCTGCATAAAGGCCATCTCTCAGGCAATCAGGGACTTTTCTGAATCTGAAGCTTTTAAATCAGAGAAAAGATCCAATCACTTACCTTTCCGAAACCCCCCTTTCCAAAAATGTGATGGAATCTGAAGCAATCCAAAGTCATTGGGGCGGTCTTTCCTGTGCTGGGGGACCGATGCTCACATTTTGGTGCAGTCTTAAAGTGAACGTAGTGTTCTGGTGGAGCCTCAATGTAAATGTTACATTTTGGTGAAGTTTCAAAGTGAACGTGACATTCTGGTGCAATTTCAATAGGAATATCACTTTTTGGTGGAGTCTCAATGTGAATGTCACATTCCGGTGCAGTCTCAATGTGAATGTCACATTAAGGTGCGGTCTCAATGTGAATGTCACATTCCAGGGAGTCTCAATGTGAACGTCACATTTCAGTGGCGTCCCCATTTGAATGCCAGTTTTTGACAACCTCTCAATTTGAATGTCATATTCAGTGAAGACTCAATGAGAATGTCACATTCTGCTGGAGTCTCAATGTGAACATCACTTTTTTGCGAACTTTTATTGTGAATGTCACATTCCAGTGGAGTCTCAATTTGAATGTCACATTATGGTGGGGGTCTCAGAGTGAACATCACTTTTTGGTGAAGTCCCAATGTGAACATCACATTCTGGTTGAATCTCAATGTAAACTTCACTTTTTGGGGAGGGTCTCAATGTGAATGTCAAATTCTAATGCAGTCTCAATGTGAACGTCACTTTCTAGTGAAGTTTCAATGTGAACGAATTATTAATGTGAAGGTAGTGCGCTATTCTGAATATAATGAAAGATGAGAAAAAAATAAAAGTGCTAATCAATTTGCAAAAGCATATTCAAACTCACACAGCTAATAAAAATATATAAGCAAATACAGTATCTCACAAAAGTGAGTACATCCTCACATTTTAGTAAATATTTTATTATATCTTTTCATGTGACAACACTGAAGAAATTACAATTTGCTACAATGTAAAGTAATGAGTGTACAGCTTGTATAACAGTGTAAATTGGCTGTCCTCTCAAAATAACTCAACACACCCATTCATTTCTAAACTTCTGGCAACAAAAGTGAGTACACCCCTAAGTCAAAATGTTAAAATTGGGCCCAATTAGCCATTATCCCTCCCCGATGTCATGTGACTCATTAGTGTTACAAGGTCTCAGGTGTGGATGGGGAGTAGGTGTGTTAAAGTTGGTGTTATCGCTCTCACTCTCTCATACTTGTCACTGGAAGTTCAACATGGCACCTCATGGCAAAGAACTCTCTGAGGATATGAAAAAAGAATTGTTGCTCTACATAAAAATGGCCTAGGCTATAAAAAGATTGCCAAGACTCTGAAACTAAGCTGCAGCACGGTGGAAAAGACCATACAGGGGTTTAACAGGACAGGTTCCACTCAGAACAGGCCTCGTTATGGTCGACTAAACAGGTTGAGTGCACGTGCTCAGCGTCATATCCAGAGGTTGTTTTTGGCAAATAGATGTATGACTGCTGCCAGCATTGCTGAAGAGGTTGAAGGGGTGGGGGGGGTCAGCCTGTCAGTGCTCAGACCATACGCCGCACACTGCATCAGATTTGATCTGCATGGCTCATCCCAGAAGGAAGCCTCTTCTAAAGGTGATGCACAAGAAAGCCTGCAAACAGTTTGCTGAGGAAAAGCAGGCTAAGGACAAGGATTACTGGAACCATGTCCTGTGGTCTGATGAGACCAAGATAAACTTTTTTGGTTCAGATGATGTCAATCGTGTGTGGCGGCAACCAGATGAGGAGTACAAAGACAAGTGTGTCTTGCCTACAGTCAAGCATGGGGGTGAGAGTGTCATGGTCACTGGGGAGGGAATCACGAATACCAACATGTACTGTGACATACTGAAGCAGATCATGATCCCCTCCCTTTGGAGACTGGGCCACAGGGCAGTATTTCAACATGATAAGAATCCCAAACACACCTCCAAGACGACCACTGCCTTGCTAAAGAAGCTGAGGGTAAAGGTGATGGATGGGCCAAGCACGTCTCCAGACCTAAACCCTATTGAGTATCTGTGGGGCATCCTCAAACAGAAGGTGGAGGAGCGCAAGGTCTCTAACATTCACCAGCTCCGTGATGTCGTCATGGAGGAGTTGAAGAGGACTCCAGTGGCAACCTGTGAAGCTCTGGTAAACTCCATGCCCAAGAGGGTTAAGGCAGTGCTGGAAAATAATGTTGGCCACACAAAATATTGACATTTGGGGCCCAATTTGGACATTTCCACTTAGGGGTGTACTCACTTTTGTTGCCAGCAGTTTAGACATTAATGGCTGTGTGCTGAGTTATTTTGAGGGGACAGCAAATTTACACTGTTATACAAGCTGTACTAATTATTATTTTACATTGTAGCAAAGTGTCATTTCTTCAGTGTTGTCACATAGAAAGATATCAAATATACAAGTGCAGCGCAATCAAGATATAGCTTTCCATGGATGCAATGGAATAACAAATGACATACATATATCAAAGATAAACCATAAACAGTGTGAATAATTGAATAAGGCAATATATGTATAAAGCAAGTAAATCTCATACCATAAAAATCCTAATGGAGGAGTGCAGTCAGGTAAACCCAGGAGTGCAGTCTAGGTGCCTTTAATCAAATATGTGATGCTCAGAGTGCTCTTCAAGACCCATCACCATGGCATGCATATGCGCTCCCCTCAGGATTAAGACTCCCCAGCAGTGGTGGCCGGTGTAATGAGGGCGCAGGGGCGCCGCCCCCCCATCCATGCGTCCGGCCCCCTAATCTGCATGCAGGGGCGCCAGACGCATGGAGCTTAATGGTTTTTTTTTTTTAATCACATGATTAGAGCCAGAGGCTCTAAAAGGGTGATGCAAAGGGTGGAGCCGGGGCGCACTGAGCCCACCCATTGTGTGACAATAGCGAATGAAAATTCGCTATTGTCACACCGATCCTCCTCCTGGCCAATCAGAAAGCACGTCCGATACACGCTTCCTGATTGGCCGCAAGGCAAACCCCATGCCATTGGCCGAGTGGGAGATGGGAGCTGGAGTACTCAGAGACACGCCGCCGGGACTGAGGAGAAGCCGACGCCGGGACACTGATGAGAAGCCGCCCGCCGCCGCTGCTGCTCCAGTTAAGTAAGGGGGCACGCACGCTGATCTCTGCATTGGGGGAATGTATGCTGGTCACTGCATTGAAGGGGGCACGCACGCTGATCTCTGCATTGGGGGCATGTATGCTGGTCACTGCATTGAAGGGGGCACGCACGCTGATCTCTGCATTGGGGGAATGTATGCTGGTCACTGCATTGAAGGGGGCATGTACGCTGGTCACTGCATTGAAAGGGGCATGTATGTTGGTCAGTGCATTGAAGGAGGCATGTACGCTGGTCACTGCATTGAAAGGGGGCATGCTGTTCACTGCATTGAAGGGGGCATGTACGCTGGTCACTGCATTGAAAGGGGGCATGTATGCTGGTCACTGCATTGAAGGGGGCATGTATGCTGGTCACTGCATTGAAGGGGGCATGTATGCTGGTCACTGCATTGAAAGGGGGCATGTACGCTGGTCACTGCATTGAAAGGGGGCATGTATGCTGGTCACTGTGCATTGAAAGGGGCCATGTACGCTGGTCACTGCATTGAAAGGGGGCATGTACTCTGGTCACTGCATTGAAAGGGGGCATGTATGCTGGTCACTGCATTGAAAGGGGGCATGTATGCTGGTCACTGCATTGAAGGAGGGCATGTACACTGGTCACTGCATTGAAAGGGGGCATGTATGCTGGTCACTGCATTAAAAGGGGGCATGTACGCTGGTCACTGCATTGAAAGGGGGCATGCTGGTCACTGTGCATTGAAATGGGGCACGCTGGTCACTGTGCATTGAAAGGGGGCACGCTGGTCACTGTGCATTGAAAGGGGGCATGCTGGTCACTGTGCATTGAAATGGGGCACGCTGGTCACTGTGCATTGAAAGGGGGCACGCTGGTCACTGTGCATTGAAAGGGGGCACGCTGGTCACTGTGCATTGAAAGGGGGCAACCTGGTCTCTCTGCATTGAAAGGGGGCAACCTGGTCTCTCTGCATTGAAAGGGGGCACGCTGGTCTCTCTGCATTGAAAGGGGGCACGCTGGTTTCTCTGCATTGAAAGGGGGCACGCTGGTCACTCTGCTTCTTACTGAAGGCCCCTTTCACACTTTTGCGACCTCAAAGTCACGCAATTTTTTACAGCGTTTTTGCCACAAAGCAATGCCTATTACATTTTTCTGTTTGCGCCCCCCCAAAATTTTTGAGCACCAGCCGCCACTGCTCCCCAGGGTCAGATAGCAAGTATGATCACTCAAAACACAATCTTCAAAATCCCAGACAGGCTGCTTTAAACATCCTCATGATCAAGATCCCACAGGGTCAGATAGCATATTTGATCACTAAGACAGCAATCTTCAGAACCTCTGATAGGCTGCTAATGAACTCCCTCCACGCTACATATATGAATAAAGGAAGCAGAATCTCTCTTTATGATAATTTATTATAGGACGCCAAACAGTAAAAAAACTCACATTCATGTAGAAGTTTTCAGACATATACAAACAGCTGCTAAGGTGTACTTCAGCATCGATAGGTTTAGCAAGATGGCCACCGGTCACGTGGTTCCACATGGAAAGATATAATAAAATATTTACAAAAATGTGAGGGGTGTACTCACTTTTGTGAGATATTGTACATATGTGTCAATCATGCGCTGTGCAATAAATTCAAATTAGGTGTGAATGAGTTCATACAAATAGATAACAAATGAAAACAAATTGTGAAGAGTATTTTTCAAACAATAGTGCATCCCAGAATCACTTTTGACATGCAGTGCTTCTTCAAGATCAATGTGTTAAAATCATCCACCAGCCGGTGTCCACCTTTGAGTGCAATGCGCGCTCACCTGCAGCACAAAGGTAATGTGCAGTATAAAGTAAGCCAATCCACCTGGGGGGAGTCCTATGGTTTACCTGGTATCCTCCTCATGAATCAGACTGGGTAGGCTCCACGGTTATATGTATGTGAACAGAATGGTTTCATAGTGTAGTAGGTTTTTAAAACATTCATTATTCAATAAAAGATTTTCATCCAGAACGCTCACATTGATGTAGACATAAAACTGCATAAGATCCCCATCTCTACATGTCATGTGCAACTACAATTCCCGACTGCACAACCCGGATAGCACTGTGGATAGACAAGGCTGACATCACTGGCTCCTCCTACATGTTACCTCACTATAAAAGATGAAGAGCAGCGCTATTTAAATAACAGTCCAAAAGTAGTTAGGCAAGGTCCAGCCGATTGGTCTCTTCTAGTGCCACCACCACCAGAACAAAAGTGACCCCAATCACACTGCCGCTTACCGTCCCACCAGTATCATAAGGCCCATAGGATACACCAAACAGCTCCTGCAGATTCTCAAGAAATGTTCCTCAGCATTCCCAGGATAGAGCAACATGATAGTGCGATTCCATGCAAGTACCTCAGGGCATACCGATCAATCATAGTACCCAAAAGCAAAAAGCAATCTCATAGTGCAGTATTATTTAAACTCCTTTTATTATATTCTGCCAATAAAACACTTAAAAGCAAATTAGCAATGTGAGCTAATCTGTATTGATCGGTTCCCAGCCAACAAGATGACCGCTGCTTCCTCTCTACGGTGACGTCCCGCGTCACAGGTCCCGCCCGACGCGGTGTTTCGTCCAATAGTAGACATCGTCTGGGGCATGGTAGGCGGGCGCCACCGTGCTACTTAAATAGCAGAAGCAAGTGGTGTTACACTTCCATTACACTTTCAGCGGATATACCATTCCCTACCGGAAACAAAACATTGCAGCGCCATCTTGGGCCACTAAAGGAGATGACACTGCTGGACTAATTTACAGCATATGTGCATATAACTGGCGAACATAGCTATCTCACCCGGATCCACTCAAAAAAGAAGGCGGGTCTGAGCAATCAAGGTCTTTTTAACCTGAGCTCGGCCCAGCTTTCTGCTGATGAGCAACATGTATTGAGTCGTGGTCTAAAATATGCCCCCAAGTGCTCTCTCAAAAAATCTGAGACCTTTATGGACTTGCAAAAGTTCATAAGGAAGATTACTATCAAGCGCTATGTTGCCACTAACCCCTTTTGAACAAATACTAAAAAACAAAAACTTTAGAGACCTTGTGGCTAAAGACATTGAGAATTTGAATATTCAAAAGACATGGGAGACATGGGAGGATCTTAAGTTCAAAAGAGGTTTAGCCTCTTTAAAAGAAAGGACAGATATAGTGGTGCGCCCCGCCAACAAGGGAGGTGGTGTCGTTGTCATGAATAAGGAGGCTTATGTGGCTGAGATGCAGCGCCTCCTTTCGGTTACCGACACCCATGCCCCCCTTGCTGGCAACCCTATGCTTAAATTTAGGAAAGTGCTTACTAATTTGGTGGATGAGGAATTTAAAATAACATCATCACTAAAAAAGAAAAGGCATTCCTTGTTCCATCAGTACCAAGGGTGCCAGTTATTTATTTTCTGCCTAAAATTCATAAATCCCTGACTAACCCTCCTGGCAGGCCGCCTGTCAGTGGGATTAATTCTATTACATCTAGGGCAGGTAAATATATAGATTTTTTTCTTCAGCCTCACTGAGACCCCCTCTTACTTGAGAGACTTCACACAAGTGATCAACATCTTGGAGATACAGTGGGAGGAGGCTGTCTTCTTGTGACAGCTGATGTCACCTCTCTCTACACTGTCATTTCCCATGAACATGGGCACCAAGGCAGTGGATCATTTCTTGTTGAGAGGGGGTGCTCTACACCCTAAGCAGCACGAATTTGTTATGGTTACTGCATGTCTTATAACTATTTTTGGTTTGACGACAGGTACTACTTGCAAAACAAGGGTGTGGCCATGGAGGCCAAGTTCGCCTCGAGTATGGCAAACTTGTTTATGGCCAAGTGGGAGGAGGACGTCATCTATGCTAACCCCAGACCAGAGCTGTGTCTGTGGCGGAGGTATATAGACGACGTCCTCCTCCTGTGAGCAGGAAGTATGGAGTTCCTGCATGAGTTCTTTTTAGGGCTTAATGACAATGACAAAGGTATTTATTTGCAGTATGAGGTGAGTGAGAAGGAGGTGCACTATCTAGACTTGAATATTAGAGTTGAGGGGCGTTCTATCCGAACTTCAACATTTTTTAAGGAGACGGATAGGAATGGATACATTGATATGTCCAGTTGTCACCATCTGTCTTGGCTCAGATCTGTGCCGAAAAAAGTCAATTCCTCCAGTTACGGCAGAATTGTACGCACCAAGAAGACTTCTTAAGGGAATCGGAGATTCTTAAATCACGATTCCATGAAAAGGGGTATGATCCTAAAGAAGTCAATCAGGCCATGGCGGATGCTAGTAGTAGAGATAGGGAGTCACTACTAGCCCCCAGGTCTAGGGAGATAAGTAAGAACTTTGATTTCTTTTTTCTCACCACCTATTCTAACCAGCACTTTGCAATGAAGAAAATCTTGTATAAACACTGGAACTCTGTCTTAGGACCACAACTTCTTGAGGATCCTGTGGTTATCTATAAAGGAGTGCCACCCTTGAGGTTGCAGATTGCCCCAAATGTGATCAATCCGCCACGAAAACATTCCTTCTTCTTTCAGAATATGGTTGGTTTTTTTCCGTGTCGTAGGTGCTCTATTTGCGCACTTAATGCACATCGGCCTAAGAGATTTCAGTCTTTTGAGTCATCCTCTACTCATGAGCAATTTACTATCAAACAGTTTATCACGTGCACAACCAAATATGTGGTTTACATCATCTGTTGCCCTTGTGGCTTACAGTATATTGGCCGCACCAAGAGGATGCTGGTGACGAGGTTAAGTGAGCACGTTGCTAACATCCGCAAGGGTTTCCCTGGCCATAGTCTCTCCAAGCACTATGCTCTCTGCCACAATAAAGATCCCAAGGGAACTGTGTTCATTGGCATTGAGCAATATGTGGCAGATTGGCGTGGGAGTCATATGGTCAGGGAGATCTCCAGGTTGGAAGCACATTGGATCTATAGGGCCAAGACATACACTCCAGATGGTTTGAATGTGGAGTGGGATGTCAACGCCTTTATAGTGAATGGCAAGTTGTGTCCGAATTTTTCTGTCTTTTTAGTCACCTTTTTGTTTTTTTGCTACTAATTTTATAGTTTGTGTATTTTTTTTATTTGTACATGATTTTATTGGGGCTGTACATATGGTTTTTAATATTATGTAAATTATGATTGAGCTTGTTTTGCTATATCTGTGATGTGAAGTTCACTTTTTGCCCACAAGATGGCGCTGCTATTTTTAGTATGTTTACAATTGGGAGTTAATGTGATCCTGAGTTTAATTGCATAAGGGTATTGCCAATCTAATTTATTTTATTCCCAGATGTATTTAAATACATTTTTCCCTTAATTGGGCACACTGGAGGCGCATCGCTGTGTGTTCTGGGTGAGATAGCTATGTCCACCGGTTATATGCACATATGCTGTAAATTAGTCCAGCAGTGTCATGTCACCAACAGGGCCACTTTTAAAAAATGATGGGTCTATCTGAAGGGAACTGCCAGTTGGTCCTTATGGAATCACTCCCATCGCTAGCGATCAAGATTCAGTAGTGTTCAGAAAGGTAGCATATCCATAGAGGTAGGTGGAAAGTTTTCTGCCACTGAAGCTTTGTCACCAGCAACAGAGTCTCCCACCTGACATCAGCCTGAGAGGATGGGGCTTCTCTGAAAATTGATACTGTGCTTGAATATTGTGATAAAACAGGAAATCAATTCATACAGACATGTACAGTGACTGGGAGGTACAATTTAAGCTTTACTCCTCTGCTCCAACTCCTTCAATGCCTACTTGAGTGTCTATCCCTCTCCGTCCTCCTCAGTTCAGGACCTCCAAGATCATGTTGCCTTCTTCCTCCTGTAGGAAGCTTAGTTCCAGCTGGTCTATGCCCAGGTCAGTCATATCTGGGGCGGGGGATCCATTTAATTAATATCTCCCCATCATTCCTTCAATCCCAGCCTCCCAGCGTCCCAAGGAGGGAACCTGTCTCTAGTGACAGTGGTAGCTCTATCCCTGGCCATCAAAAGTCTTTTAACTAAAGGTTATTTTGCAAGTCTTGTGTCTAGAAAAACAGAGAGAGCTGCTATTTGTACCCGAAGGATGTTAACCGCCACACCCTTCTCTACCCCATCTTGTAGGAAATCCAAGATTATGGGGACAGAAGCAGAAGAAATTTGCTTCTGCCTACGCCAAGTACAAAATGTTTTCCAAACTTTTAAGTATATTTTCCTTGTTACTGGTTTCCTGCTCAGGAGGAGTGTGTCTATCACAGATAGAGCAGCCCTTTAAACTAAGGATCTGGCGCTCACTAACCAGGCCGTCAATTGGAAGAATTCCGGCCTGGAGTGCCAAACTGGTCCCTGCAATAGCAGGATTGGGAGGTTCGGAAGCTTCCAAGGAGGTGCCACCGATAATGCTTTCAAGGTCGCAAACCACGCCCTCCGTGGCCACCAAGGTGCAATCAGGAGGAGGCGAAGGCCCGGGGAACAACTGAGCTTCTGTAAAACTTGGGTCTGAGCAATCAAGGTCTTTTTAACCTGAGCTCGCCCCAGCTTTCTGCTGATGAGCAACATGTATTGAGTCGTGGTCTAAAATATGCCCCCAAGTGCTCTCTCAAAAAATCGGAGACCTTTATGGACTTGCAAAAGTTCATAAGGAAGATTACTATCAAGCGCTATTGTTAGCTCAATTCTCGTCAGGAGGCAATCACGATGATATTACAGCCCTTGAGTTGCTACCCTCCCAATAGATGGATTTCCCCTCCAACCAGCTGGGAGTTATGACGACACACAGCACTCAAACTTGGTGCAGTCACAACTGTTTATTTCAAGTTTCGTGCTCCCATTTAAAGGGTATTTCGGCGGCAAAAACGGCTTGAAACTGGTTTACAAGCCGAAGTCAATTGAACAGTACAACATCACTCATAGAAACAGTTACATGAAAAGGATTTTGTGTCCTATACATCTGTGACAATATGTGGGGTGTCGTGTGTTTGAAGATTGTGTCTTGTGGAGCAGACACTTGGTCTGTGTTCAGCTGTCATGTGTTAATGTAAGCAATTGTCAAATGTGTACAGGTGGAGTCCGTAATTTCCATGCGCAGACTTAACTTTGTCAAGTGTCCCAATGAATGAATGAACAGGTGTTTACATGTCTTCTAAATGCAAAACATAGCTGTCTGCTGACCAAGGTGGATGAATGGTTTTCAGTCTTAGCTCGTTAATATGTGAATGCAAGGGGGCCACAGTCTATCGTAGAATGAGCATGAACTGAAATATATATCTGAAACATCATACGGCATATTAATACAATCTTTCAACCCAACCTTTGATCCCAGCTTATTTATAACGGTGGGATCACTTAGAGTCTCTGAATAGCACAAAACAGGTGACATTATATTCCAAGGTGTATGTAGGCTGGCGACTTGGTTGTGTGCACATAGGGATATAGCTTCTATTGCAGGTCATGTTGTAACATACCTAGGCGGGGGTTACATATCCTGTATCTATCTCTACCATTGTCTCTGTGAGTGAATATGAGGATCTGTCACTACGATAAGCATATAGATTTGGATGAGTGTATACATCAGTGTCTTCTATACTTGAGTCAGCCCACACCCCACTATAATAGACTTTTAAAACATTAACTGGGGTAGGAACAGCTAGCAGGCAGGTAGAGAACAAATCATTAGAATTGTAGTGATCAGAAAGGCAAAAGTCAGAAGAGTTCAGTATGTTGGTAGCAATAAACATCCATATGTTGTCCTTTGTGTCCAATAAACTTGACTTTAACTGTAAAGTGGAGACATGAATGTCTCGTGTCTCTCTCCTTTCCTGGGGTGAGGAAGGGCAAAATGAGGAGAGGTTCTCAGGGTGGTGAGCACATGTTGCCAGTAACCAAACAGTGGCTACTAGTGTTGAGCTTGCTGTAAACAGTACCACTGCTGCAAAAATGGGAAGTTTTACAGGAGTAGGGGTGTCCGTTGGCATTGTACCAATGCGTCTGTCTGGATCCAACTGGAATTCGTCTGGTGCGCGTCACAATCTCCGGTCCGTCGTCGTGGGGTCCAGGGGTGGGGCTTCCGTCTGTCTGGATCCAACTGGAATTCGTCTGGTGCGCGTCACAATCTCCGGTCCGTCGTCGTGGGGTCCAGGGATGGGGCTTCCTTCAGTCGCGATGCGTGGATCCAAACCGGGGAGTCGTCTGTCAGTACCGCTGTTCTGGTCACTGCTTGAACTATTGCAGGGGGTCCGTAGGATCGGTCTAGCGACGTCAGCTTATGGAGGGGCCTTCACCAGGATTCTGTCACCAGGCTTGAATGGGTGGGTTGGTGCACCTGTTGGCAAAGGAAACGAGAGCGAGAGATCACCATAATCACTGTTTAATTTTCCAATTAATTAATTCTGCCACATTTTCCTCTTGCAAAATCTCTAGATATGAGAATAAATGGACTCATGGGGTTGAGACGGGTCTGAAGTCATTCTGACTTTAGCAAGAATAGCAGGTAAGTACATAGACAAAAATACAAGTTTTACAAGAATGGCAGGAGTATTTTGCGCCACTGGGCGTCTGGCCTATAGACAGGCAGCAAAAATAAATGCTAGTGAAGCTACTCGCAGTACTGAGGTTTAGGGCCTACAGGAAGGCAGGTAACAGGAAGGATACTTAATGGCACTGTTTTGGGAGAACACAACATGTCTACACATGCAACAATGGTGGGGGCCCTTGGAGGGGTTGAACTGCCTTGTATTCCTCCAAAGGTGGAAATGGGTTAAATTGCAGTCCTCTGACTCACCCAAGCAGGAAGCTACCTAGAACTGAGTATCCCTTGCATGGCTAAGATGCTGTGATCACTGAACAACCGGGAGTGAAATTCAAGCTGTCTTGTGTACATGGACAAATAGAGACACACAAAACAGCTAGAAGTCAGTACTCATGCAGACATAAATCTATAAGTGATTGCTCAGTTTGCTTGGTGACACCTGAACAGGAAATTGAAACCCAAATAGCCTTGGAGACACAAAATCTGACTTCAAGGACCATTCATATGCAAAACCTGGGCAGTGAGTCACTTTCAGGATGAAAAGAGATCAACTAATTGAATTCACTGCAGGAGGTTACCTTTAAAATTTTATCAGAGTAGTAACGCTGGCATAAATTCATTTTAATTCTTAGCATACTATCAACAAGCCAACCACTTCCATCCTATTTTTTTTTTTTTTTTTTTGAATGACAGCTTTCTATTCTACTATTTAACAATACAGATTTCACATACTGCACATCTGATAACGTGCTGTGACATATAATGACAATCAGGTCACTAGTTTCCAGAGCTACATATGGTATACGTACACAAATCTGTAAAATTTCATTTGTATCCAAGATTATTATATAAGAGTAGTACTACAGTATCTGCCTGAGCACATTATCCCATACCAACAATCTTGTCAAGAGAAAAGGTAGTAAAAGCATAAGTGCATAAATTCAAAAATTAGTGTCTAACACCAGAATACAAAAGTATGTACCAATATACCAAAGGAAAACTCTAAAAAAAGACCAGAGATGCTTAATTATCTAAAGCATAGCACCTCATTTATGCCAGAGCTCATATATGTCAAATTTAGAACACATCAAATATGACACCCAATAAATAGAAACTTTCTAACACCCATAAAAACAGTCTAATCAATCAGGAAAAAATCTATTTGGAAACAATACTCCCATATGATTGGTTGTTGTTGAAGGCTGTGCTTGGTCGTTCTGAAAATCTCAAATTTCACTTATCTGAGGAATAAGCATCAGAAAGGTTTAGTAACAAAACATTTTACTTTTCCTCCTAAAAATAAACCAACGGTTAGAGGAATTGAGCATACAGTAAGCATATCAAACATTTCCTTCCTAACAGTGCACTTTTCTAATACCAAAAATTGTTGACGTCAAATTAATTATTACCACGTGGATTTCTATATTTTTTTGTTATTATTATGGTATACCATAAACTTAAAGAGAAAAAAAAAATTATTATTGTTCACCATGGTTGAAAAAAAATGAGCAGCTCAAAACATTAGTAATTTCTCATTTGAAATACAAGAACCCATACGTCACCCATTCTTTAGCAATTCGGAACATTCCTTAAAACTTGTTTTCTCTACAAGGCAAAACTGATTGTTAATTTGTATGACAATACAGCTGTTTACAGTTCTTCTTTCTATTACCTGTGTCACAGACCGAAAGAGGTGGGGGGGGGGGGGTTTGTTTGCTAAAAGGGCACTTAGAAAATATATACTTTTTTTTTTTAAAAGCCAGTGATAAAGAAAGAAAAGTTGGTGACACAAAACCTTAATGATGAAAGTTTCAAAATTGCTTACGATTTTTAAGGATAGAAATACAATTTTAGTCCTTAAGGTCACACTTTATACACCAAATATATATTTCCTTGCTTCTAAAAGCTGCCATGACCAGCATAGTACGGCAAAATCACATCACTTTTAAAACATAAGTAATAACCACAAAACAAATTATTATGCAACCAATATTCATTTAGTGTTATGAAATGCTTTGTTGATACAGCAGCACCTATAGGAACAAATGTTAAAACAAACACAACATAACGATTTATGGATCTAAGGTTGCCCATACATGATACAATTTTCATACAATCTTCCTAAACGTAAATTTCATCATTTTCCCGGAATTCTCCTTACCTTGAAAATTTCCCATTATCTTAAGCTCAGAATACAACGTGAGATCAGCTGAGTTTGAAAGTTTATATATCTATGGGTAGTGACATCAGTGTTTATACTTTATTGGAAAAACCTAGTTCCCAACTTATGCGGTTTCCTGCGTCTAAATAATCTGATTTATACATATATCCAATTTATGGTCTGCTGATTAACTATCCTTGGTGGGCAAGACTATACCTTCAAGCTCAGCTTAATATCACATACAATTTCCACATACATCTATACAATGGCATGCAATCTTATATAACGACTAAATACACTTAAGTGTCTATACAAATATATACAAGGTTTTTGGAGGGGGAATCCACCATCACACACAGTACTGCTTTGTAACCGGGTTCCAAACCCCTTTTTATCTTTGGCGCTCCAAGCGCTGGAGTATCAGACCCCATCTTTGGGAATTTCAGATTCCCGGGAGTTGCTAAAATTAGCGGTTAACTGGGTACCGTTTATCTGCTCTGACAGTATAGGGTAGTAATAATAATAATAGAAAATATAATCACTTACCCCATACTGTGTTTTTTGGCAGATCCCACTTCTGACACCAAACTGTTAGCTCAATTCTCGTCAGGAGGCAATCACGATGATATTACAGCCCTTGAGTTGCTACCCTCCCAATAGATGGATTTCCCCTCCAACCAGCTGGGAGTTATGACGACACACAGCACTCAAACTTGGTGCAGTCACAACTGTTTATTTCAAGTTTCGTGCTCCCATTTAAAGGGTATTTCGGCGGCAAAAACTGCTTGAAACTGGTTTACAAGCCGAAGTCAATTGAACAGTACAACATCACTCATAGAAACAGTTACATGAAAAGGATTTTGTGTCCTATACATCTGTGACAATATGTGGGGTGTCGTGTGTTTGAAGATTGTGTCTTGTGGGGCAGACACTTGGTCTGTGTTCAGCTGTCATGTGTTAATGTAAGCAATTGTCAAATGTGTACAGGTGGAGTCCGTAATTTCCATGCGCAGACTTAACTTTGTCAAGTGTCCCAATGAATGAATGAACAGGTGTTTACATGTCTTCTAAATGCAAAACATAGCTGTCTGCTGACCAAGGTGGATGAATGGTTTTCAGTCTTAGCTCGTTAATATGTGAATGCAAGGGGGCCACAGTCTATCGTAGAATGAGCATGAACTGAAATATATATCTGAAACATCATACGGCATATTAATACAATCTTTCAGCTATGTTGCCATTAACCCCTTTTGAACAAATACTAAAAAACAAAAACTTTAGAGACCTTGTGGCTAAAGACATTGAGAATTTGAATATTCAAAAGACATGGGAGACATGGGAGGATCTTAAGTTCAAAAGAGGCTTAGCCTCTTTAAAAGAAAGGACAGATATAGTGGTGCGCCCCGCCAACAAGGGAGGTGGTGTCGTTGTCATGAATAAGGAGGCTTATGTGGCTGAGATGCAGCGCCTCCTTTCGGATACCGACACCTATGCCCCCCTTGCTGGCAACCCTATGCTTAAATTTAGGAAAGTGCTTACTAATTTGGTGGATGAGGAATTTAAAATAACATCATCACTAAAAAAGAAAAGGCATTCCTTGTTCCATCAGTACCAAGGGTGCCAGTTATTTATTTTCTGCCTAAAATTCAAAAATCCCTGACTAACCCTCCTGGCAGGCCGCCTGTCAGTGGGATTAATTCTATTACATCTAGGGCAGGTAAATATATAGATTTTTTTCTTCAGCCTCACTGTCTCACAGCCTCTAGCTAGAGGCATCATCCCGGTACCGTTGTTTGAAGCCGACGGTCGGCTTTCCGTCGGTACCGATCGATGCGGCTCGGGAGCCGCTCGATCGTTACCCCCCCTCCCGCCTCCTTCCCGCCTCCTTCCGCGTCCGCCGGCTGGATGGAGTCCCGATGAATGCCGGAAACGGCATTGATCGGGTCTCCGATGACGTAACCCGGTGGCGGCGTCCATGACGTCACTTCCGGGTTAGTGTGCTGCAAAACGGCGCCAAATTTGAAAAACGGCTGTATGCAAAAACGCCGTTTTCGGCGTTTTGCATACAGGGAAGTGTAGTGGAGGGGTCTAGGGTCTTTTAGACCCTCGATCCCTCCATAAAGTGTACCTGTCACTGCATATTGCTGTCACAAGGGATGTTTACATTGCTTGTGACAGCAATAAAAGTGATCAGATTTTTTTTTTTTAAAAAACTGTAATAAAGTTAAAAAAATAAATAAAATAAATGGGAAAAAAAAAAAATTTAGCCGCCCCGATCACCGTTAGCTCGCGCACAAAAAAAAACGTATACGGAAGTCGAGCCGCGAATGAAATCGCTGTTCAAACCACACATGTGAGGTATCGCCGCGATCGCCAGAGCGTGAGCAATAATTTAAAAAAAAGAGCTACACTCTAACTCTAAACTGGTAATCGTTTAATAAATTTAAAGTGTCACCTATTGAGATTTCTATTGACCGTAGTCTGTCGCCATCCCACGGGGGGGCGCAATTTTAAACCGTAACATGTTGGGTATCTATTTACTCGGCATGACATCATCTTTCACAATATACAAAAAAAATGGGCTAACTTTACTGTTTAGTATTTTTTAAATGCAGTGATATGTAATTTTTCCCAAAAAAATGGCGTTTTAAAGACCGCTGCGCAAATACCGCGTGACAAAAAATATTGCAATGACCGCCATTTTATTCTCCAGAGTCTTTGCTAAAAAAATATATATAATGTTTGGGGGTTCTAAGTAGTTTTCTAGGAAAAAATACTGGTTTTAACTTGTAAACACAAAGTGTCCGAAATAGGCCTGGTATGGAAGTGGTTAAATAATACTGCACTATTAGATTACTTTTTGCTTTTGGGTACTATGATTGATCGGTATGCCCTGAGGTACTTGCATGGAATCGCACTATCATATTGCTCTATCCTGGGAATGCTGAGGAACGTTTCTTGAGAATCTGCAGAAGTTGTTTGGTGTATCCTATGGGCCTTATGATACTGGTGGGACAGTAAGCGGCAGTGTGATTGGGGTCACTTTTGTTCTGGTGGTGGTGGCACTACAAGAGACCAATCGGCTGGACCTTGCCTAACTACTTTTGGACTGTTATTTAAATAGCGCTGCTCTTCATCTTTTATATTGTTTATATGTTTCATCCTACATATGTGCAGCAGCTGTTTTAATTTTATTTATTATTACTCTTACGGACACAAGCGCAGCTTATTGAAATTTTTTTATGTTACGTCACTAGTCACGTGATTTCTTCAGGGTGACTTCTTCAATGTGAATGTCACTTTTTGGTGCAGTCTCAATGTGAATGTCACTTTCCAGTGGAGCCTCAATGTGAAGGCCACATTCTGGTTTAGTCTCAAAATGAATGTCTGGCGGAGTATCCCATGTGAAAGTCAAACAGTATTCTGGTGGAGTCTCCATGTGAAAGTTACATTCTAGTGGAGTCGCCATGTGAACGTCACACTTTCGTGCATTCTCAATGTGAACGTCACACTCTGGTGAGTCTCAATGTAAATGTCACACTCTGGAGAGTCTCAATGTAAATGTCCTATGCTGATCGCTTCTCAATGTGAACATCACATTCTTGTTGAGGGCTAATATGGATTTCACATTCGGTTTTGCTGACTGGGGGAGGCCTGCCATGTGAGCTGTGTCTGCTATAAATACTGAAAACATCAAAGAATAAAAAGAGGAATCGGATTTAGTACCTTCGTCTACGTTTCATATAGTTTAATGAGTGTACAGAGCTCTCCCCGCCAAACCCACCCTTTGCTTCCAGAACAGAGCAGTCGTTTCTCCCACAAATCCTCACCTACAGATTACCAGAGATAGGAGAGAGGGGCTTCTGCTAATGGGCAGGCGTTGAAGAGGCGACATATTACATTTTCATGCCCTGTCAAATACCTCTTAAAAGTGATCCATGCTCGGAGCATCAGTCCTTGCAGCCATTGTGAGCGAGCCCTAAAAAACTGTTCTGATCATACAGGATTAGGGGTCAGGAATAAAAGTAATGTACATACATACACATATGCATGTAAACATACAAATACTGCTAAGCAGGGAATTAGTAGAGTGACACAAGACAGTTGTCTTAGGAAGGGGGGCAAAAGAATAAATCTGGTCTTGTCAGTAGGAAAACACACACAACTTCTCTGTGAATTTCAGCACTGTCATGCAAGTCTGGGCACCACCATGTCCCCAGCAACACCGGGGCTCCTCCATGTCACTGGAAACACCTGGATACCGCCATGATGCTGGCAACACCTAGGTACTGCTATGACCCCGGAAACACTTGGGCACCGCCATGTCACCAGCAACACCTGGATAATGCCATGATGCTAGCGGCACCTGGGCACTGCCATGTCACCAACAGGGCCACTTTTAAAAAATGATGGGTCTTTTTGAAGGGAACTGCCAGTTGGTCCTTATGGAATCACTCCCATCGCTAGCGATCAAGATTCAGTAGTGTTCAGAAAGGTAGCATATCCATAGAGGTAGGTGGAAAGTTTTCTGCCACTGAAGCTTTGTCACCAGCAACAGAGTCTCCCACCTGACATCAGCCTGAGAGGATGGGGCTTCTCTGAAAATTGATACTGTGCTTGAATATTGTGACAAAACAGGAAATCAGTTCATACAGACATGTACAGTGACTGGGAGGTACAATTTAAGCTTTACTCCTCTGCTCCAACTCCTTCAATGCCTACTTGAGTGTCTATCCCTCTCCGTCCTCCTCAGTTCAGGACCTCCAAGATCATGTTGCCTTCTTCCTCCTGTAGGAAGCTTAGTTCCAGCTTGTCTATGCCCAGGTCAGTCATATCTGGGGCGGGGGATCCATTTAATTAATATCTCCCCATCATTCCTTCAATCCCAGCCTCCCAGCGTCCCAAGGAGGGAACCTGTCTCTAGTGACAGTGGTAGCTCTATCCCTGGCCATCAAAAGTCTTTTAACTAAAGGTTATTTTGCAAGTCTTGTGTCTAGAAAAACAGAGAGAGCTGCTATTTGTACCCGAAGGATGTTAACCGCCACACCCTTCTCTACCCCATATTGTAGGAAATCCAAGATTATGGGGACAGAGGCGGAAGAAATTTAGTTCTGCCTACGCCAAGTACAAAATGTTTTCCAAACTTTTAAGTATATTTTCCTTGTTACTGGTTTCCTGCTCAGGAGGAGTGTGTCTATCACTCTGTCTGAGCAGCCCTTTAAACTAAGGATCTGGCGCTCACTAACCAGGCCGTCAACTGGAAGAATTCCGGCCTGGAGTGCCAAACTGGTCCCTGCAATAGCAGGATTGGGAGGTTCGGAAGCTTCCAAGGAGGTGCCACCGATAATGCTTTCAAGGTCGCAAACCACGCCCTCCTTGGCCACCAAGGTGCAATCAGGAGGAGGCGAAGGCCCGGGGAACGACTGAGCTTTTGTAAAACTTGAGGTATAAGAGTTAGAGGGGGAAAGGCGTAGGCTAACTCGAACTGCCATGTCTGGGCAAGAGCATCCAGGCCCAACATCCCTCTTTTCCCCGAAAGGGAAAATAATCTCTTCTGTTTTGTAGACTGGCAAATAGGTCTACTTCTGGGCAGCCAAATTTGTGGACTAGTGTCTGAAATACTTTGGGATTTAGCACCCATTCTCCTACTATTATTGGATGGTGACTAAGGAAATCTGCTTCCCAGTTGCTTTACCCTTTTATATGAATGTCCGACAGGGAGATCACTCTTCCTTCAGCCCAGCCTAGGATTTCCTGGGCTAGTACCAACAGGGGTCTGGACCTGGTACCCCCTTGGGGATTCAGGTAAGCTACTGTTGTAGCATTGTGAGAGAAGACCTGAATTTTCCTGCGTGAAATGGAACTCTCAAAGTCTCTTAGGGCTTTGCCCACTGCTCTGAGTTCTCTGAAGTTGGAGTAGGCCTGGGCTACTTTCTTGTCCCAGATGCCCTGGGCTTAGGCTCCCTATAGATGAGCCCCTCACCCCTAGGTGCTTGCTTCTGTGGTGACCTTTAGAGGGCTCCACTAACCCCAAGGTTTGCCCTTTTCTAAATTGCTTGGTATTGACCACCACTTCAGGGAGGTTTTTACCTGTGGGGTGAGGATTACCCTTTCGTCCAGGGACTCAACCTTTTTGTCCCAGGAGGAAAGGTGGAAGAATTGAAGGTCTCTTGAGTGTAGCTGCACCCAAACTACTGCTGGGATGATGGCTGACATGAGCCCCAGAACTCTCAGGATCTCTCTCCTGGAGCATGAGGGGGGCGGCCATCAACCCTCTTACTGAAGAGACTATCTTTTCCACCTTTTCCCTTGGAAGGAAAAGACTTTGTACCCATGAGTCTATCCAGTACCCTAAATAGGTCGGAACCTGGGCGGGCTCCAGGGATGACTTTTCCATGCTGATCAACCAGCCTAGCGTTTGCTGAACTGTTAACACCTTCTGGGTGTTTGATCTCACTTGGTCCGCTGACAGACCAAAAATCAGTAGATCTTCCAGGTAAGGGATCAAAGCTATTACATGGAGATGAAGATAGGCCACCGCCTTTGCCAGGATCTTGGTAGAAATCTTGGTAGAAATCCTTGGACTGGCTGCTAGACCAAAGAGGAGTGCTCTGAACTGCCAATGTGCAGTCCCTTCCTCGGTGACCACTGCAAATCTCAGAAAGGCCTGGTGTTCCGGATGAATAAGAACATGCAGGTAGGCATCCTTGAGATCCAGAGTAGTCATAAACACATCTTTCAACAGGTATAAATATAAATACCTTCCATTAAAAACCTCTTGTACTCTAGGAACTTGTTTAAGTTTCTGAGGTTTATGATAAGGCGGTATTTTCCCGAGGGCTTGGGTATCACAAACATGTGGGAGTAAAGCTGGTTTTCTATATCACTAGTTGTTCTGCCAGTTCTTGAATCCCATACAAAAGGGCTCTTCTTTTTAGTACATCCTTTGGAGGATGAGTTAAAGTCACTTCTAGTGGGGGTATGGATGAAAATTGTAAGCGGTAGCCTTCCTGAATTAGGTGATAAATGTATGGACTGACTGAAATTTCCTTCCATTGGGATATGAAATGAGACAGTCTGCCCCCCACTTGGACTCTGGTGTCACTTAGTATCTTTGGCACTTGAACTTGGAGAGAGGAAGAGCAAATGACTTCTTTGCCTACCTCTATCAAAGCCCCACTTCTTATTGGGTTCTTTTTTTGGCTCTCTGACGACTTTTCCCCAGGTGGGCCATGGAAAAATTTCTTAGATCTTTCCCTTCTCAGAGTACCTGGACAACACTTCATCCAGGCCTGAGCCAAACAGTAAGGACCCTTCAAAAGGTAGCTCACAGAGCTTCACCTTTGAAGTAAAGTCGCCTTCCTGAGCTTTAACCCAAATGTCTCTCCTAGCTGAATTAATGAGAGCTCTGGTCTTAGCTGAGGCTATTGCTGACTCTACTGCTGCATCGGCCAAGTAGGCGACAGCTTTCCCTATAACTGAAAGGGAATCCGGCAGGTCCTGGGACTTATTTCCCTGTGAAAGGTGTTTTGTAAGCCTTTCTATCCAGAAATCTGCATTCCTAGCCACGCAGGTTGCAGCCAGTGCTGGAGCCATAGTGGATGAGTTGGCATCCCAGGCTTTCTTTAACAGAGATTTAACTGACCTACGGTCCATGGCATCTCTGATATTCCCTGGGTCCTCAAAGGAGAGGTCAGACCTCTTAGTCACTTGAGACAGGGAGGCGTCCAATTTTGGACTCTTTAGGAATTTTTCAACCTCTTCCTAAAGAGGAATCTCCTTTTCCACGTATTTGGTCTAACCAAACCTCTTTCAGGAAACTGCCATTCTTGAAGAATTAAATATTTCAAGGATTGTTGAACAGGCAATACCTTGGATTGGTTTTTAACCAGTCCTTTATACGTCTTATACTGTGCCGAGGTCTCCTTGAGGGTTTCTGGGATTTCTTCTGTAGCATAAACAGCTTGAAGGAGTTCCTCCAGATTGTCTAGACCAAACAGATTTCTGTTCAATTTGGTCTCCTCTGCCTCACTATCTGGATCCACATCAACCTCCTCCCCAGAGCTAAGCTGAGCCTGACTTTCTGCGTTCCCTAGGTCTTCCTCTTCCCCTGCTTGAGCAAGGGGGGGATACCCTGCTAACCAGGCAGAAAAGCAGATGGGCCTGCCTTGGAAAGTAAACTTTCCCGAGAAGAAGGGCCTAGAAGGGCTCTGTTAACTGGGGGAAAGCTACAGAGGTGTGGAAGGACTGGATAGTGGCTAGCATTTCCTCCTGCATAGACTTAAAGCGGAGTTCCGGGCACAAAAAAGATTTTTTTTTTTGTGCCCCTCTGCTAGGTATGCCGCACCTGAAAAGGAATTGGATAGTTATTTTTTTTTTTTTTTGTTTACTCACCTTTTTATTGACGATCGTAAATACTCACCTATGACAGCTTCCTCCTCCAGCGCCGAGGCTCACCCCGTCACTTCCTGCCTCGCGATGATTCCTGGGAGCTAAACGTCATAGCTCCCAGGAATCAATGCGCCGCACCGGCCCCACTCGTCATTTCCGGGCGACGCCGCATTCCCCTGCTAAACAGCTTCTGGGCATGCCCAGAAGCTGTTTAGGAATGCGGCGCCGCGCCGGAAGTGACGAGAGGGGCCGGTGCAGTGCATTCTGGGACACGAAGACGCGGAAGAAGACAGAGAAGAGGACCGCGCCGGCTTCAGCTGCCCACAACCGAGATGGAAACGCTGTGGAAGAAAATTTCTAAGTAGTTATTTCTTCTAAAAGGTAAGTGCGAACCGGGACAGATCAGAGGCTAGCCATTGTGGAATGTGCTAGCCCTGACTGTCCCGGGGGTATGTTCAACAAAAAAACGTTTCTCTGCCCGGAACTCCGCTTTAAGGAAAACTATTGTCAACCCTGAGGCCTCTTTACCAGCCAGTTTGTTAATACACCTGTAACAAAAGGGCTTGGTGTGAGATCTGGGCAGTCTCTCCCTGCAATTATCAAATTTTTTAGAGGAGCTAGTGCTAGCAGATACAGGGGGTGCTTTATCAGAGGCCTCTTGGGTTCCACCTGGGGATTCTGCAAGCGAAGAGGAGATAAACACAAGATCACTCTTCCTGCCCCATAGTAACTTGGTTACAGGCCCCGCTGGGGAGAGCATGGGAACTACCAGGGACTAAGCCTGACACTGGTATCAGCCCCAATCGGGAAAGAAAACGGGACTTACCCGGCTCCGATTTGCTATTGCCTGCAGTCACCTGAACCGACCTTCCCTCCTCCTTCTCCATGTGGTGGGTTGCGGCAGGTTTCATGTCTTTGGCAGCTTTCCATCTTTTTTCGGCCAGAGAATCTGCCTTACCACCGCCATGTGGGTCTGGCATCTCCTCTGTACTCGCTTCCCTCTTCCAGGTCGCGCTGCACATGTTCCGCCTTTCCTGCACAAACCGGAAGTTCCGGTTTCAAAGCGAGGCTTGGAACGCGCTGTCCAGCATTTTTTTTCGAATTCTGGCTAAATGTAAATTTCGGCTGAATGGCAGGGAGGACCGGAGGAGACCCCTGCTGATGAGCAGGCCACAGACTCTGGAGGGACCACCACTGTGACCGACTGCCTGTATTCTGGAGCGACCTATGAGAAGCCTAAAAGGTGTGCAGGTAGAGTGCAGCCCTCACCGGCGTTGCTGAACCTGCCTAACAGGGGGATGATCCAACACAGAGTCTTCAGGTCAGAGACAAAAAAATAAATGTTTAGCTGTAGGAGAAACGCAATCAATACTGAGGGACAAGGGGAAGGGTGGGGCCTTTTACTAACTGTGAACTGATTGTGTTTCCTGTTGGGTGGAGCCTCTCATCTCTCATGTGTTGATACACACACTAGCAGCACTAGTAGATAAATAGGACAACGGTATAATGTTCATCAAAGTCCCATAGAAGCGGTGGTTAAGCAGATAAAATCCTGATTACGGACTATTCAACCAAGTGCTTGATACAGCAGAAAAGTGACACAGACCATCCACCACACACTGACTCTTACCGACTGGTGAAGATCAAAACAGCAGTAAGTGGTTATGGGATTACTATACCCCGTTCTCCTGGAAAAAAGACTGGGGACATCCGCAATCCAATCAGCCAAAACAGAACTAATCCTTAGGTGACAGTATTCCACATAAGATTATAGGCAGAAACGGTTCACCTTAAATCTCCAGGCAGGCAACCAACCTCATGCATGGGGGAAATATTAAAGAGAATGCGGCCATAGTGTAGTATGTTTAAAACTCCATTATTATAAAAACAAATGCCTACACTCACCATCCAACAAAGTTACAGTAGGCAGAAAGCGTGTAAAAACACTCTGTAGGGAACGTTCCTCATTTTCCACCAAAAAGATAGCCGACCTCCAACTTCCGGGGTGTGATGTAATGACGCCCGGAAGAAGTCAACCCATGACGAAACTAGTCGGGTGGTTCCAGACGTGACGCAGCCACGCCCCCAACATTCGGTCCGAGCTTCTATTACATCTGCGGGACGCCGCAGCCTTGTCTCTATCTACATGCCGATACACGCTGATATGTCTTCCTATTTAGTAAGTGCAATTTTTTAATAAACAGTGTCATATTTTAAAACGGTATCACGCTATGTGCCCCTTTCTTTTTCCTTTGGCCCATATATGGGCTGTATCCTCATGAGAACTTCCCATCTTACTATCATTGGAGCCTGGTGCCTCACACATGAGAAGTGTATTCCTGATGAATCCTTTGCTTATGAGATCTGCCTGTCTGTGATTGCCTATATGCCTGAAGACCTTAAGGGTCTGGAAAGCAGCTTGCTGTGTTAATTTCTCACCGGTGATACAAGGATCATCTTACTGGATTTTATTGGGACTTTTTTGCTATCTTCTTTAATTCTTTTTGAGCACAATTTTTTTCACTTTTCCTTGGAATTTTTATTACAGAAATTTCATATATTATTCATTTGAAATTTTCACTACTTTTTACTGAGTGGTATTTACATTTTTGAGTGTTATCATCTATAATTTTTTGGTTTCACATGCCAATGGTATATGCATTAGCGCTACACAATTTGTATATTAAATGTATATGTATATATATTTGTGATGTAATGACGCTGGCAAGCTCCTCCCGATGCGTTTTATCACTACGACGTCTTCAATGGGCTGTGACGTGTTATGCGACTTTGACCCAGAGAGTGTAAAGTTGGATTAAATTCGCACTCTAAATCACGCGACTTTGGGGTCGCAATAGTGGAAACGTAGACTAAAGCACTGTTTCAAATAGTGTGACTTGTCATGCGACTTTGGACACACAAAGTTGCATAACACGTCACAGCCCATTGATTTCAATGGCACCCGTTCCAATCTATGGGTCTTTGAAAATCAGCGACTTTAAAAAAAGGTACCTGCACTACTTTGATGCAAATTTTGATGCGACTTTGATCCAGAGAGTGTAAAGTTGGATCAAAACTGCACTCAAGAGTCGCTCTCTAGCCTATTGGCTACGTTTCCACTAGTGTGACTCCAAAATTATGCAATTTAGAGTGCCAATTTGAGTGCAGCTTTGATCCAACTTTACACTCTCTGGATCAAAGTCGCATCAAAAGTTGCATCAAATTAGTGCAAGTACCTTTACAAAGTCGCATAGATGGGAACAGGTGCCATTGAAATCATTGTTATGTGCTGCTGGAACCATGAAGGGTGAACATATACTTCCAAACCCTGCCCTCTCTTTTTCCCAGGAGAAGCTGCCAGCCAAAATGAGACTATAAAGACAGGAGGAGATCATGTTCTGTGAAGGATAGGAGGGATGGGGCTGGGCAGGACTAGGCATGCCTGTCTAAGAAAGACCAACAACCTTTTCAGGAAATGAAGGACAGCTTAGCAAATTCAGATAAAGGGAGATAGCGTTTGTGGTGAAGAACAGGAAGAAGCTGTTTGTCTAAATTAGATAAGACTTTCTAAGCTAGACAAGCAGCTAGCCAGAAAATGAATAATATCAAAGATAAATATATTTAACATACTATTAAAGTAAACCCCCCTCCATTGCGGGGGTTACGTTCCGGACCCAGCCGCGAAAAGTGAAATTCCGCGAAATAGAAAAACCCTATTAAAATGAATTGTAGGCATGTTTATTTTACTGTCACTGTACGTGTAGAAGCATTTTAAGGTCTTTAAAGCGGAGTTCCGGGCACAGAAATGATTTTTTGATGAACATACCCCCGGGACAGTCAGGGCTAGCACATTCCACAATGGCTAGCCTCTGATCTGTCCCGGTTCGCACTTACCTTTTAGAAGAAATACTTACTTAGAAAATTTCTTCCACAGCGTTTCCATCTCTGTTGTGGGCAGCTGAAGCCGGCGCGGTCCTCTTCTCTGTCTTCTTCCGCGTCTTTGTGTCCCAGAATGCACTGCACCGGCCCCTCTCGTTACTTCCGGTGCAGCGCCGCATTCCTAAACAGCTTCTGGGCATGCCCAGAAGCTGTTTAGCAGGGGAATGCGGCGTCGCCCGGAAATGACGAGCGGGCCGGTGCCGTCGCATTGATTCCTGGGAGCTATGACGTTTAGCTCCCAGGAATCATCGCGAGGCAGGAAGTGACGGGGTGAGCCTCGACGCTGGAGGAGGAAGCAGTCATAGGTGAGTATTTACGATCGTCAATAAAAAGGTGAGTAAACAAAAAAAAATAAAAAATAACTATCCAATTCCTTTTCAGGTGAGCTCTACCTAGCGGAGGGGCACAAAAAAAAAAATCGTTTTTGTGCCCGGAACTCCGCTTTAAACACACTTTTAAAACAATAGAAACTCATTTAAACACATAAAAGATACTAAAAAACAGAGCAAGAGCTATGGAAAACACAAAAATATTTCATTTTTAATGATTTATATAGTAAAATAACATTACAAAAAAAAACGTGAATAACCGGGACCTCAAAAACTGAACCGCGATGGAGCGGGGGATTACTGTAATATGAAAAAATTGCATTTTTTACTGGATTTACCCTTTAGGACTTGTCAGCTAAAAATCCAATGTTTAATGAATCACTCTAACTTAAGTGTTAGCAAAGGACAAACTGAAGCCAATGTTTAAGGGGCACATCCTTACAACTTGCCAGACCTGGAGATAGCTACTGTATACTTCATCATCAGAGCATTGGCAGCCTGCATGTAACAGAGTACAGAATAGGTTGTCCTGGGCACTGTCCTTGCCTGCCACCTCTGGGCTGTGCAGTCTTATAAGCCTCACCTGGTCTTCTTTCCAGCCTCTCCGCTCAGCATCTCTTCCGCCTCTAATAGATCTTCCCCTGCAAAACAAGATAAGCACTCCGCCCCCACCAATGCTCGAATCGTACATCACATCCAGCATCCCTACTGTATCTGCTCGTACTCGGCGCTCATCCAGATGCCTCCTAATTGGTGCAGGACCCAGTCTACTGGTGGAAATGCTTCTTTTGCCTGCACTGATAAGCTCCCAATATACTGATCGACAGTTAGAAAAAGCAGTGGGAGCTCATTGTGATATGTACAGTGCACACTTCTGGGAGAGGGGCCTGTCAATTGTACACACAAAAGCTGTATGTGCAAGTGACAGTAGTAGGCGTTCCGGCGTTTTCTGCTATAAAACATATCCCATAAAAAATAAAAAAGTTCAATCTCTTAATAAATTTTGGCCAAAATGTATTCAGCTACATGTCTTTGGTAAAAGAAAAAATCCCACTAAGTGTATTAATTGGTTTATGTAAAAGTTATAGCTTCTACAAACTATGGTATATAAATATATATATATATATACTGGAATTTTTTTTATACTAGTAATGGCGTAGTTCAGCGACTAACTGACACTTTGTGGGAACTAACTGTCATTGACATCACCGGTGACATCACTAAATTGTTCAGTGCTAATAATATGCACTGTCACTGTATTAATGACACTGGGCAGGAAGGGGTTAACATCTAGAGCGATCAAAGGGTTAAATGCGTGCCTAACAAGCATAACAAGCATTTATGTTTGTACTTTGTGCTGCTTTTATTGGGGATCAAGTTGTTTTCTTTTCCTGCTTAGCAGGGAATGACAAATCAACTGGATCCTCTGTCACTGAACACAGCTCTGTGTTGTTTACAATCACAGAGCTGTGTTTGGTGAAGTTTAGAGCCGATCGCCAGGTGCCAGCAGTCAATCACTAGCCGGGACCCCGTAAACTGCATGTGCTGTGCGCGCCCCCTACCCGGAAATGCAGAATCACATATATATAGTAAATGTAATTTACGCATGTAAAATCACAGTGCGTGTGCGGGAACCACAGGAAATATGCATGGTCAAAAAGACCATGCAATTTCCCTGTGGCTGTGTTTTTGAAAAGTTTTATGCTGCTTTTTTTATGCAGAAACGCAGGTAGGGTTGCCACCTCATTCCTTTAAACCAGGACACATATTAATTACACAGGTTCTGAGGCTAATATAATGCACCTAAGGCAATGAGTTTAATTACCACCTTAATCAGCCACAGAACCTGTGTAATTAATGTGTGTCCTGGTTTAAAGGGATGAGGTGGCAACCATAAACGCAGGCATGGCAGCCCATTCATTTGAATAGGCTGCTGTTCCCTAGGGTTGCCCCCTCATTCCTTTAAACCAGGACACACATTAAAGCGGAGTTCCACCCAAAAGTGGAACTTCCGCTTTAAATACTGCTGACCCCCTGGCATGCCACATTTGGCATGTCATTTTTTTGGGGGGAGCGGGTACTTAGATTTGACAGGTACCTGCTTCCACTAGGCGGCTTGAGCGGAAGTTCTCCTCTCCCCCTTCCTCCCTGAAATATTCTGGGACATGTCACAGGTCCCAGAAGTATGCCCGGCCATTTACAATGCACAGCGCATCGCGCACCCGGATGTGAAGCCGCAAGCTTTCACAGCCGGGTGCCCACACTGGAGATGCCGGCGCCGCCGAGAGGAGAGGGAGAGAATGGAGGCTTCGGTCGGCCACATCGCTGGATCCTGGGACAGGTGAGTGTGTGTTTTATTAAAAGTCAGCGGCTACACTTTTTGTACCTGCTGACTTTATTAATAAACACAAAAATGAGTGGAACCCCGCTTTAATTACACATAATTACACAGGCTAATTAAGGTGGTAATTAAACTCATTAAGTGCCTTATGTGCATTATATCAGCCTCAGAACATGTGTAATTAATGTTTCCTGGTTTAAAGGGATGAGGTGGCAACCTACCGTGCCCGCATGAAACGCAAAAGTGTGAACCTAGAGTAAATCAATACATTTTGGATAAGCGTACACTGAACAGGAGGACCTGATAGGTTCCCCTTTCACCAGGTTTATTGATCTACACTGACAGAACTGGAAAAAAAAAAATCAGCACAGCATTTTCTTAGTGAGTTCATTGCACTGGTACCTATATGTTGTGATTTTTCACAGGGGCAATGGCCAAGGGACAACATAATTAGTGCATACACTAAAACCGCAGCAGAAAAATTAAAATAAAATACATTAATTGTATTCTCTAGCAATTGGGGGAAAAAAATAAAAATATTTGCCCTTTTTCAAAATGTCGGAAGCAAACGTTCACGCGACCACAGGTACTGTATTTCCGGTGTCGGCAGCAGGAAGATGAACGAAGAAGCGAGCCTGGGATTCAAATTGCCCGCCCGCCCATTCATGGGTCTTCTTTATGTGTGCGGCTCCTTTCAGTCTGCCCTTTGTAATGCCTGAACAAAGTGATTCAAGTATTCCAATTATTTGTCCAGAAAGACAAAGGCTGTGGTGCTAAAAATTAAACATGTCACAGTCATAAAAGCATATTCGTTCGCTGATTGGTATTTTTGGGTAATATTAGCTATTTTCCTGCCAAAACGATCAGGCGTTGCAAAGGCATCCTCAGGCATCTTTACAACGTCTCGTATCTATTTACACGGCGCCAAAGCAGCTTGCAGCTTGAAAGTGTAGACCTGAGAGCTTCTTGGGTGAGTATGACTTGCATTGTATGTATGATAGCCATAAAATGAGCACACCGGCTGTGGTTTAATGGGAGTTATCGTAACATGTTGAACCGGCACACTGCGTATTGTTAACCGATTTGGTGCTGGTGAATGTGATCGTGTTCTGACACTTGTAGATTAAAGTGGCTGTAAACACCAGCTGATTGTTAAAGCAATGCATTTAATAGACAATCGCTATTTTCAACTTTTTTTTACCCTTTGCTGCTGATCTCCTGCAGCCTCTTTAGAGCAACATCCTGTCTACGTAAATGCTTTCAAGTAATGACACCATGGTGTATCCCATGATGGGTTTCCTAATAGTGACGACAGTGGACCGTGCTTGCATAATGTGTGGGAAAACGATCACTTGTAATCTCTATTGGCAGTCCATGTGACAGGGTGACAACACAGCATCATAGGGAGACAGACTGTTGTAACCCTATAGCAAGAAGTGCCTGAATAAGGACCTTGATGGCAGGATCACCTGGTGTTATGTTAATGAAAGCTGCAGATTCAGGCCCCTTTTACACTAGTGGTCTGATCAGGTCCGCCTGTCAGTTTTTCAGGTGGACCCAGTGGCTTAGTGTGGGTTGTCCGCACCCAAAGCAAGTAATTGCACTCCCTTCCATTAGTACAGTATTAAACCCCTTATGGAACATTTTACGATTATTCAAACATATGTGGTCTTTGTAGATTATATATTCATACTTTATATTATTTAATAGTAATTATGGGGCCCCAGGGAGTGTTATGCCTGCTGTGCTTCATGTACGTGCTGTGGAAACGTAAAGGGTTCCCCCACTCACAGCCTGAGTCTCTGGCTGCCTGCAGCCTTTAAAGGAGATGTAAAGTCAGGAAGGTTTTTTTTTTTATCTTAAAGCGGAGTTCCGGCCACAAAAAAAAAAAATTTCAATGAACATACCCCCGGGACAGTCAGGGCTAGTACATTCCACAATGGATAGCTTCTGATCTGTCCCGGGTAGCACTTACCTTTTAGAAGAAATACTCACTTTTAAAATGTATTCTCCAGCGCTGCCATCTCAGGTGTGGGTAGCTTGAAGCCAGCGCGATCCTCTTCTGCGTCCTCTTCCGTCTTCTTCGGTCCCACGATGCACTGCACCGGCCCCGCCATCACTTCCGGGGCTGCAGCGTCATCCCTGCACAGCTTCTGGGCATGCCCAGAAGATGTTTAGCAAGGTATGACGCGCCTGAACCGGAACTGACGTTGGGGCCGGTGCAGGCGCATTGATTCCTGGGAGCGATGACGTTCAGCTCCCAGGAATCATTGCAAAGTGGAAGTGACGGAGCGGGCCGCGCGGCAGAGGGAGGAAGTGGAAGAAAGGTGAGTATATTTTTCTACAATAACAAGGTAAGTAAAAAAAAAAAAAAAAATCGTAACTACCCATTTCTTTTTCAGGTGACAAATAGGAAGCGGATGGCCCAAAATCGACTATGTCGATTTTGTGGCTGGAACTCCGCTTTAAAGCGGAGTTCAGCCCTCAAAATGAACTTTTCCCCATCCGCTTGCTCTAAATTACTTAAAAAAGAATTGGATAATTACATTTTTTTTTTTTATTCACTTACCTTGTTTTTAAAGAAAATATACTTACCTTCCTTCCATTTCCTCCCTCTGCGGACACGGCCGCTGAGGTCACTTCCTCCTTGCATTGACTCCTGGGAGATGAACGTCATCGATCCCAGGAGTCAATGCGCCTGCACTGGCCCTGCTTGTGAGTTCCGGTGCAGGCGTGTCATTCCCTGCTGAACAGCTTCTGGGCATGCCCAGAAGCTGTGCAGGGATGACGCGCCTGCACCGGAAGTGACGAGCAGGGCATTCTGGGACTCTGATGTCACCAAAGAGGACACTCCAGCTTCAGCAGCCCACACCGGAGATGGCAGCGCCGGACAAGACATTTTCAAGGTAAGTATTTCTTCTAAAAGGTAAGTGAAACGGGACAGTTCAGAGGCTATCATTGCTTAAATGTACTAGCCCTGACTGTCCCGGGGGTATTTTTATCTAAAATAAAATTTTCAGTTTGGAACTCCGCTTTAAGGCATTCTATGTGCAAACCTCTTGCCATCCCCGTTACTTTCAATGGCACCCTAATCGCCGTGCTTGGGGTGCCATTTGAAAGAAAAGGGCGATGGTAAGCACGTCCTGTGGTTTGCAGCAATTCCGCCCATGATCCGGAATTGCATGGTGTGAACGGAGCCTTGTTGGTTGAATCTGAGATATCTATTGCAATATAACTATAGTAGTCAAAGAGAGATCTTCTCAGATTTAACTAATAAAGGCACAGCAGAGCAGCCGGCCATTAACCCCTATGTAATTTATGTAGGCGTTATTGGCTGGCTGCTCTGCTGCGAGGGATTATTATCATACAGGATTTTAGGGCTGCAACTAACGATTATTTTCATAATCGATTAGTTGGCCGATTATTGCTTCGATTAATCGGATAAAAACCTTAAAAAAAAAAAAAAAAAGTGTATAATTTAGTTAATATTCTTGAATATCTATATGTAGTGGTAAATATAACTATCCAGCTATATAGTTGGATATTTAATCCACTCTGAAACAGATATATGTATTATTAGAGGTTTAAATGTGGTACATATCAGACTCCGAGATCAATATTTTTAAAAGACCTAAAACACTGTTTTGCAAATTTTCAGACCGGATTTGTATATAATCATGATAGACTCCCTTATTAATAGGCAGGTAGTTTGATACAAGCTCCCTGTGCCTGCTGTCACTTATGCTGGTAATACACAAACTAAATTTTTTTTAGAACATTTTTAAAAACATTCATCCGATTTTTCTAACCATTAGTGTATTTGGTGTCCGGTGTCAACCACAGTGACAGGAAAATTTGAAGGAACAGAATAGAAAACTTCTCGATCAAACAAATCTTCAAATAGTGTATGTGGTTTTTGCTCAGAAGTTTTATTCATTTTAAAATTTATTGTTAAAAGCAAGTGGAATTTTCAAACAACACTCATCCATTCAACAAATATACAAATCATTTTTGAACAAATATAGATGCAAATATTTTTGTCCAAAAATCCAATACATGTATGGGAAGCAGAAGACCTTTAGTAGCAGCCAGCAGCATGCTTTTTTTTTTTCATGTGTATGTATATGAAAAAAATATGCCCAGAAGTCGGATATGCAGGATATTTTAACTGGGAGTCAGACATGAAGGTATATGAAGGGTGGAGGGGGGAAAATAACATTTTATATATTAAAGTAAGTAGTACTAAAAGCTGAGACTTTTTTTTTTTTTTTTTTTTTATTCATGGATATAATAATTTTAAATACAGTATAATGCACAATACTAATAAACTTTTACTTTAAATGCAATTGTAATGCCTTATATCACCTCTAGTCTATCGGCCTCCACCTTCTCTGGGTTCAGATGCTGATCTTCCCAGCACAGAGCCCTTACAGTGATTGTAAACGTTGGATTCTTTTCTTTTTAACAACAATCTTGTCATACTTATCCTCTGTGTAATGATTTTTCACAGAGCAGCATTGATTCTCCTCTTCTGCCCCCCCCCCCCCCCCCATGGCACTTCCAGCCCCTTCTGCCTTCAAAGTGCCCCTATAGGAAGCATCAAAGTATAGTACTGTACAGAGTGTCCCTATAGCAAGTTTAAAAAACCTCTGCCTTTAGAATCACTTGGTTCCTTCTCTTGCCCAGGACTACATTTCCCATGAGGCATTGCTCCTCACACATTCACAAGTTCTCTGTCATCTACTGACATGTATGGATGGTTTACTGAGCTGTATGTTTGTTGCACTGTATTTTCTGATATGTAAACAAATAATGCATTCTGTATGAAGGACAACTAATTGGCTGACGATTAATCGATTACAAAAATAGTTGACAACTATTTTCATAATCGATTAGTTGACGATTATAATCGATTAATCGATTGGTTGTTTCAGCCCTACAGGATTTATATAGCGCCAACAGTTCACGCAGTGCTTTACAACGTAAGGGCAAACTGTACAGTTACAATACAATTCAATACATGAGGAATCCGAGGGCCCTGCTCATTAGAGCTACAGTCTAAAAGTTGGGTCTGAGAGAGCCCTTTGACTACGGTAGCCAAATCGCTGTCTCAGATTTAACCAATAATAAAAGGCTGAAGGTAATCAGAGACTCCGTGTGTGATTAATTACTAATCGTGTCAAGTCGGGGTTATTGGCTGGCTGTAAGCGGGTAGACACCCCCCACCGGCCACCACCACCATGGGGACATTAAGAATCCTCACCCCAGCCATACTCCTGTGTCCTCCAAGCCAGGCAGGAAATGTGGTGACCGGAGTGAGAAGAAAAGATGGTGAGAGCTCAGCACACAATCGGGGAGTGGAGGACACCAGTGGGGGGAGCTTTATGGCTGTTTTTTGGCACATTCCCCTGCTCTGGAGCCCCTTGGGCCACTCTCACCCGCTCCTCCTCGCCGCACTACACTGCTTCAAACGTTGTATCGGGACCAGGGCTGCAGGTTTTCGGGAGACCAATCTGGAACAATGTAAGTATGCAGTCGGCTGGAGCATCGGACCCAGCACACACGTGACTAAATTCTGTGCCCCTTTAAATGTTGCATCAGGGGCGACCTCATCAGCTGCCCCACAAGCTACACTACTGGGCGGATCTGATCGGACCCTCCAGTCTCCTCTATGGAGCGGTGGGTGTCAACAGACGTGTCAGTTTACACCCGCCAACATCTGATCTTATCTGTTAAAAAACAGATGGATGGGGATCTGACCAGATAGCAGTTGGGTGTAAACAGACAGGCGATCAGTTTCCATCCAAATGTCCATAGAGGAAAACATGTCTGCTCTGCATAAGTGGAGCGAACATGGACCAGCCATCCATCTGCTCAGCGGGGATTAGCAGACAGATTCCCTGCTGAGCAGGAGGACGGAGTCCACCCCATGTGTAATGGGCCTTAAAATGAATAAAAATTTCTTAGCAAATTAAAGTGATGTGAAGGCTTATGATTAATAATATTTCTATTTTTTTAATAAAATAAATAAGTTTTTATACTTTCTAACATTGTGCAACAATTTTAGCAGTGCCCCCCTTCCCCCTATGTCTTCTACCTGCATCTGCCCCCATAGCAAGCCATGTGCTGAGGTTCACCCATGTGGGTGTGCCCTCAAGCTGGGCTTTGTGCTTCCATAAACACACACAGCTTGGCTCTGTCATGCCCTCCCCTCCCTCCTCACTGGATTAGATTGACATCAGCAGAGCTCCAAGACAACCCTGGATCGATCAGAAAAGTGTTTAGGGATAGAGGAGTAGAAAAGGTAGCTAAAACATTATATTTAACCTTAATTTCTTTTTAGCATTACCTCATAAGCATGTTGCTGTGGCACATCTCACTGTATGCATAAGAAGATGTAGTTTTATGGTTGCTAAGAGCATGGAATACATGTAAAATTTGTCACTGCTGGAGGCTGCATCTTCCTCCTGGGTCCACAGACTCTGGCTGTGTAACTGGCCAGAGCCACATGACGGCACAGGGCTCTGAAGAAATGGCACGGGTGGCCGTTCTTTCAGAGCGCATACGCACATGTCATTGTCGGCATATACAGTAAATATCTCCTAAACGATGCACATGTAAAACAAAGACGTGGGATGCTGCTGATGTTGGTGCTCCTATATAGGCAAAGTAGGGGGAGATTTACTAAAACTGGGGAATGCAAAATCTGGTGCAGCTGTGCATGGTAACCAATCAGCTTCCAGATTTTTTGTCAAAGCTTAAGGGCTCTTTCACACAGTCCGTCCGTCAGACGGACTCCGTTTATCTTAGCGGGGGATCGATCCGCCGATCCCCCGCTGAGCAGGAGGATGACAGCTGTTCTCCGTGCTGTGTGCGGAGACACAGCTGTTAGGTCCCCATGCATCTCTATGGGGGAATCGGATGGGAACGTAATGTCGGTCCGTTCTAATCCGATCCGCAGGACGGATGGAAAATAGGGTTTCCATCCGTCCAGATTTGATGGATTGGGTGTCAGCGGACATGTCTCCACTGACATCCGATGCCCCATAGAGATGCATGGGGTGACCATTCGGATCCGCCAAAAAAACTGACAGGCGGATCTGAACGGTCCGCCTGTGTGAAAGGGGCCTAATTGAACAAGCTGAAGTTAGAAGCTGATTGGCTACCAGGCACAGCTGCACCAGATTTTGCACTCTCTTTTAGTAAATCAACCCCACTATACCTATATCTAGTTATTTAACAGCCCCTATATGGACATACTAGGCCTATATTTAGACATCCGACTTTCAAGTTTGGATAGACGTGGGTTTGAAGAAGGCCTGGGCTCATCTCTAGTTACCAACTGATTCGACGAAGTTCTTTTAAATTTACCAAAACTATGTAGTGAACGCCTGCCAAAGCAATCCACTCAATTTGTGTCCAGTCAGGCAGGCCCTCGCACACATTGCTAGTAGATGTAAAGGTTTTTTGTTACATGCTTCTAGTACTTTGCTCCGCACTGAAACTAACTTTTTTTTTTTTTACTTCTAGGTACTGCAAAGAGGAAGATGCATATAAAATCTATTATTATAGAAGGCTTCAAGTCTTATGCGCAGAGAACTGAAATAAATGGCTTTGATCAACTCTTTAATGCTATTACCGGACTTAATGGCAGTGGCAAATCTAACATCCTTGATTCCATTTGTTTCCTTCTGGGCATCTCCAACCTTACACAGGTAAAATGAAAACGTAGGTAATCACAAGTTCTTCCAGCATCCAGGACATCACAGGACACTGGGGAGATAATAGCCTTTACACACCCAGGCATAACCCGTAACAGCTCTGTTAAGCTTTCGTTTTGTGCTAGAGTCTGAAGGTGATGGATGTTTCTGAGTCTTTTGTAAGATATCTTTTTTTTTTTTTTTTTTTTTTTTTGGGGGGGGGGGGGGGGGGGGGAATTTTTTTCCAATATTTCTGGGCCTGTCCCTAACACTCCAGACAGACAGGCAGAGATGGGCCCTATCTGGATCGGTCCACTATGGCCTGTAGGCCAAGAGCGACTGCTCCCCGGACCCCACATACAACAGTGGAGATGATCTGTAATGTGTGCTGCTCTGTGGGTGTACTTAACCGTAATGCATACAGTTTGGGCCTACTGTGTACTGCAGTGTGGACTGGTAAGCGCTTCTCTGTTTTTAGAGTTGTAGTAACCTCCCCTTACAGTGTTCCCTCTGTGTGTCGCGTTTTAGACCGCAGGACATGCATATTTGTTTTTACCCCTATGGTGTGCTATGCAGTAGAGATCGACCAATTATCGGCAAGGCCAATATTGACTTTTGCCAATATATCTGTATCGGCCCCCGGAACTGGCCAATATTGCTGATATTCCAAATATTGCTCATGTAAGGGTAAAATGATGTCTCATAGCATAATTCTGTTTACAAATGTTATTGAATATGCCACTCACATATGTACAAATTAAAGATATAAGCAATTCCACATTAGCAGATCTGCTAATGTGGAATTGCTTATATCTTTAATTTGTACATATGTGAGTGTAGGGCTGGGCGATAAAACGATACCGATGTGTATCGCGATAGTCACGTGATCGATAGCAATAAAAAAATTGAACGATAAAACCGTTCGATATTAGAACCGGTGTGTTAGTTCATTCATGCACAAATCGTAGTAGTAGTGACATCACCGGGAGGCAGGCCGCCGGCCAGAGGCGCGTCTTTTGAATGAAGGACACCGGAGGAGCTGAGTGAGTAGGAGAGGACGCTGAGGCGGGGGGGGGAGGGGGTTTACTGACGAGAGGGACGCTGAGGGGGGGGGAGCTGAGGCAGCTTACCAATGGTATTAGTATTAATTATGCGGCATAAAAGGGGTTAATTAACTGCCACTGGTCGGTCACTAATGCATCAGTGACCAGCAGGGGCAATACCTTAACCCCCTCATGCTGTATAATACTAATACCATTGGTAATTAAATTAACCACTTGCCAACCCTTCACAGTACATATACTGTGACAGGGTGGCAGCGACAGGTATACGTCGCTGCCTGTTTTTGGTGTATGCCCCTCTTCTATCTATTTTAAAATTATTTGGGGGAAAAAGTCATTTTCGGTTTTGGTTTTCGGCCAAGGGCATCCTGCATTTTCGGTTTCGCCCCAAAATTTTCATTTCGCTACATCCCTACTTATCACAATGTATCCACAGCTGTCCCTCTTAAAGGGACCACAAACAAAATATTGGGAAAATGTACCCTCCATCCAGGACACATATCTGTGTTCTGTACAGTCTCTTTTTACTGGACTTTAAGTTTTATCTTCCCAAAGAAACCAAATCCCACTTTTGAAGAGTCATGCCCCCTTTTCTTTTGAGGATTTGGGCTTGTTTGCATTGTTGCTGTGTTGCCCATCCATTAGATTCATTGCTTTGGGACATCCCATGTAGTAATGACTATAAACTCCCTGTGTCCAGCGATGTAAGCTTAAGAAATTTAGGATTTTTGGTTTACCTGTAAAATCCTTTTCTCAAGTATATCACAGGACACAGAGTTCCCTTCCCTTTTTGGCTTGTGTTCCTTATTGCCTTTTATAAAAATGAGGCTTAGCTGAGCTGGAAGGGTTTATGCCTTGGCAGGTATTCTTGCCTTTTTTCTGGCCAGTGTCCTGTTCACGTGAAGGTGGCAGCATAACCCATGTAGTAATGACTGTTTACATCTTTGCGTGATGTGTTGTATTCCAGGAAAAGAATATCAAAGGTAAACTAAAATCCTAATTTTTTTCAGTATCTTTCAATATCTTTTAAAAATATTTGCCATTTTATAGTAACATTTTTACATGCATTGCACATCTTAATCCTGTAGGCAAATTTTTTGCTGGTCACCAAGTGTATGGGTAAAATTTTTTGACGATTAAGTCCTTGACTGTCCTACCACAGTGCATTTAGCAACCAAGACTGTTGGTTTAGTTTTGGCCTCCGAGTAAATTTCCCAAATTCTCTGATACATTTTTCTAGAGATGTTTTATATCTTTTATATGCATACAATTTATTTTTATTTTGCAAAGAAAAAAAAAACTACTTGTGATAAAGGATTCTTAAACTGAACAAAAGAAATCATACTGATTGTTTAATGCATGTAATTTTTTTTAAATGCAGTTTTTCATATTTGTGTGGGTACGACTATGAATATTCGTGTTTTCCAGGTTAGAGCCTCCAATCTGCAGGATCTTGTGTACAAAAATGGTCAAGCCGGTATAACTAAAGCCACAGTTTCAATCACCTTTGACAATAATGATAAAAAACAGAGCCCTCTGGGATTTGAGGCACACAATGAGATTACCGTGACAAGACAGGTAACTATGACATTGTTTATTGGCACAATACAATGGTGTGATTTCTCTTTCGTTCATTGACGGACACAGCTTCAGATCTTCATAACCGTTGGGTTATACTACTAGAGTAGGAGTCTAGGCAGAAGAAAAGTCTGGCTATGCCCATGGGCAGTCCCAGGGGGTATACTCCCTCTCTGCTATAGGCACTCAGTTGTTTTTCTGCCTAGTCAGGAGTAAGGACCTAGTTCCTTGCTGGGATCTTTGGTCCAGGCAATTTTTTTTCTTTTCAGATAGAATTTTTTTTTTTTTCTCTTGGATGTTTCCTGTGAGATCTACAATCAACTGCCAGACTGGGCGACGGGCTGGATAATCTAGATCCAGTGGTCACCCCAGTCTGGCCAGTGAGCGCACCCAGACCTCAGCTCCAGGCTAGCTCGGCCGCGACATAGCCCTACTGGACGGATGCTAACCTGCGAGTTAAACGCCTTGCAAGGTGTTTAACTCGCATATGACCGGGTCTCAGCGAGTCAGGGTCGCAGAGTTCCTCCTGTCTGAAAGCCCCCCCATTTCGATGGAGAGGGGCTCTGTCTGGAGCGGTGCCCGCCTGGTATGGGGAGTAGCTGTCCCCACCCTCCCCCTAGAGGTTTTGGGGTGGACAAGGGCCCCTCCTTGGGACAGTCGAAACCCCCTGGTTCTCCTCAGGCGTCCCCCCCCCCCTCCCTCCCTCCCCGTCATCGGTCCTGCCAACATACCCACCCCACCTCCACATATGTTGGGGCTGTTTGGGTGGTCTGGTCCATGGGGGACCGTGGGGTGCGCCGCTGGCGACCAGACAATTGAGTGTGTAGGGGCTCCTGCCAGGGACCCCCCCCCCCCCCCCCCCCCCCGTCCTGCTCCCATGTTTGTGTAGTCCGGCGGGGATTTGCCATTGAAAATAGCGGCAGCCATGACAGTGGAGCCCTGTGGGCGGCGATTGCGGCGGTGGGAGCCCCTCCTCATTCCCTGGTGCGGACTCCTGGATCCTTTCACTTCCTGATCACCGGACATGGGGTGCAGATTATCCAGGTGGCTGCAGGTGCCTGTTTCTGCTGGGTGGTGTCTGGTGGGGTCCTCTCCCTCTCTGCTGAGGATCGCTTGGTGCTTGTGCCTGGCGACTGGGTAATGCTGCCAGCGCAGTGGGGGGTTGTCCCTTGTAGTGTTTTACACTTTTGGTGGGGTCCCCCTGGTGACTCATGGAGTCTTTGGAGCACATCCTTCCATTTGTTTCCCCTCTCTGAAGCTGTGGGGCTCTCCGTGTCCCAACCACCCATCGATGCACTGAAGGCGGTCTTGGAGTCTTTTGTGTCCCGAGTGGAGGTGGTCTTCAGGCGACGGGCTAGCAAAAAGCGTCCCCTTGTATCATCTGATCCCATCAGATCCTGAATCTGATTGGGCTGTCCGTGGACGTGGGTCACCCTGCTGGGTCTGCAACCTCTGATGAGACTTTTTTTTGTTTTTCTGGGTGTCGGAGAGACTTAAAGAGAAGCTGCCAACCCTTTAATGATGTTGTGCGTTTAGGGCTTATATGTATGACTCTTTGCTATCCACCGTAGAGTCCATAAATTCTGTTAAGCGCTTCTGACTTCCCTTTATAGTGACGGTCGCACCTGTGGTGACATCCTTCTACCTCTGAACACGGACTGCTCTCTTTTTTGGATATGGACTTTACTCTTGATTTGATAACTATTTCAAGGACTTTACACTTTTTTTAACCTTCTTTATTGATTTTTGTAAGACTCCTGGGCAATATATTGTCTGTATTTTGCAAATATAGCACTTTACTTGTATTATGCCTATTTGGCTCCCCTAGTGGCTCGTCTCTCTGTTTTTGGCAGTGGTCCTTCGGCGTGTCTTTTGGCTCAAATGTTGGTCTGCAGACCCGACTTCTAAAAAGGCCTTGACTGATCTTTCCTTTCAGAGATCGCCTGTTTGAAGCTACCCATGATGACATCATACAAGGTCTCACGGGGGTGGAAGAGTACCTTTCTTCCGGAGCCTACTAAGAGCAAGGAACCTTGTCGTAGACGTGGGCCTTCCTTTTTGGCTCATACGTTTTTTTTGTCCCTCAGGGTCGATTGACACAGGCTCGAAGCCTTTCAGGGCCTCCTGTGGAGGATCCAAACAAACCTGGCCTGGCAAGCCGAAAACGGGCTTCTCCAGACCCATGGACAAGGCTCCTTCAGCATGAAGGTGTGCCCTCACCCATATCGCTGGTTTCCGAACCTGTGGATTTCCTTGGTACAAGACAAGTGGGTCCACAAAGCCATTCTGTCTGGCTTCAAGATCAAGTTTCGCTCTTGTCCCCCGGCAAGGTTCTTTGTTTCTAACTTGCGCCTGTCCCCGGACTGCTTAAAGGGTCTGTTTGGGACGGTACAAGACCTGTTACGTCAAGGGGTGATTGTCCTGGTTCTGACTGCGGAATGTTTTCAGGGTTTTTACTTGAACCTTTTTACAGTTCCCAGGAAGGAAGACTTCTGCACAGAATCGAGGCAGAAGGGATTCTGGTCATCTTAGTGACCCCGAACTGGCCTTGCTGGGCTTGGTATGTCGATCTGGTGCGGCTGGTGACCGACGTTCCTTGGAAGCTTCTTCTCAGGGAGAATCTGCTGTCCCTAGGATCAATCTTCCATCCTGCTTTACAGTCGCTAGCTTTGACAGCTTGGCTGTTGATAGAGGATAGAGGTTTATCGAGACTCTTAGTCAAGATTCTTAGACTGTTAAAACCTAGGAAATCTACTTCTAGGAGGATCTACCATCGTACGTGGAAGACGTACATTGCGTGGTGTGATTCTCTTGGGGTTCATCCTCGCTCTTGTTCGGTGGCTCGGATCTTGACCTTCCTTCAACGGGGGGGGTTGAACATCAAGGGCCAGGTGTCGGCTTTGGCGGTCCTCTTCCAACGACCTTTGGCCACACACTCCCTGGTGCGTACATTTCTTCAGGGTGTCCGACATTTGGTTTCTCCAGTGTGGGCTCCGTTGCCGCCTTGGGACCTCAATTTGGTGCTTTCGGTCCTCCGGGAGATTCCCCTGCTTACGCTGTCCCAGAAGGTGGCCTTTTTGTGGCTATCACCGCTGCGTGCAAGGTGCTGGAACTTGCGGCGTTATCCTGTCGTTCACCTTGCCTGGTGTTTCACCGATATAAGGGGGTTCTTTGCCCCTGTCCGTTGTTCCTTCCAAAGGTTGTCTCTGATTTTCATTTGAAAAATGTGTCCCAGGTCTAAACATCCGAAGAAAATTGCCTTGCATGCCTTGGATGTGGTTCAGGCAATTAGGGTGTACCTGGCAGCTACGGAGTCTTTCAGGAAGTCAGACTCTCTTGTACTCACGGGTGGGTATTGTAAAGGGTTGTCCGCTTCTTCTGCGACCATTTCCAGATGGATCAGACAGACAGTGTTTCAGGCCTATTTCACCAAGGGTCAGGTTCCTTCTATCCCTGTTAAGGCACATTCTACTTGATCGCTTAGTGCCTCCTGGGCTTACTGTCATCAGACGTCAGTGGCGCAGGTTTGCAAGGCGGCCACTTGGCAGTCGGTGCCCACTTTCACAACCTTTTATAAAGTGGATGTATTGGCATCTGCGGATGCTTTCTTTGGCCGCAAGGTTTTGCTGGCTACTGTTTAGAGGACCTGATACTCTTTGAGGGTGTTTTTTTTTTTTTTTTTTTTTTTTTTTTCAGGTGGGCTCCAGTTGTTTGGATTAGCTGCTGTTGCCTGGTTGGCTACTGTTTAGCCTTGGGAATTCTTTTGCTGTTCCCATCCCTCATGTGCTTTGGGATGTCCCAGCGGTTATGAAGATCTGAAGCTGTGTCGGTCAATGACCGAAAGAGAAAATGGGATTTTTAAATTGCCATAAAATCCTTTTCTCTGATGTTCATTGACGGACACAGCACCCACCTTCCGTGGAGTTGTAATTCTTCTGACACTGCTTGTAACTAAACCGAGTGCCTATAGCAGAGAGAGGGAGTATACCCCCTGGGACTGCCCATGGGCATAGCCAGACTTTTTTTTTCTGCCTAGTGTCCTATTCCTAAAGGGGGCAGTATAACCCAACGATTATGAGCTGTGTCCATCAATGTACATCAGAGAAATGGATTTTATGGTAAGTCAAAAATCCCTTTTTTTAATATCCTTGTAGTAACTAATATACTTTTTTTTTTTTTTTTTATTATTGTTAAAGGTTGTAATCGGTGGCAGAAATAAATATTTGATCAATGGCGTTAATGCCAACAACACTCGAGTGCAAGATCTTTTTTGCTCTGTGGGCCTTAATGTCAACAATCCTCACTTTCTCATCATGCAGGTAGGAATTGTTCCATCTGTAATAATGGTTTTGTGGAACATACTAGAAACACTTGTTTTCTTAAAGGAAAAAAATGCAACTCTGTCTATGGCTTTTGGCCTTGCCAACCCCCAACCTCAACTAGCTTTAAATTGTGTGAAACTACACGGATACTTGGATACAAGTAGTGAGTCACTGATGGGCATAAGAATGTAATAGGATTTGAAATATTAGTGTATTGGCAGTATCTGGCTGTCTTAGTACTAGCTGAGGTTGGGGTTGACAGGATGAGGGGCAACTGGTATTTATGTTTTGCTTTATTTATTCACAATGTGTAACCAAGAATAACAGTGTGCATCATGATTTATAAAGGCAACATTTCTAGTGATGGTTTTCCTCTTCCTTCTTCTTTTTTTTTTTTTTTTGGCACAGGGAAGGATTACCAAAGTTTTGAATATGAAGCCTCCAGAGGTAAAATCATATATGTATATTAATTGCACTTGTTAAATGTATAGCTTTTGGGTTGTACTGTAATTGTTCAAGGCTATGAACTGCTTTATTTCCAAGATACATCCACCCTTCAATAAGTGTTTGAGGGACAGAACGGAGTTACTTTTTTACTTCTGTCACCTTACTTTGATTGAAATTGGTGTATTTTGCTATTATGTAATTTTGCTATGGTGCAACAATGAGTGTAAAAACAGCATGATTTTATTTTTGTTACCACTGTGATATTTTGCAAACCAACAGAAATAGCCTTGGAGCACATGCGAGGTTGCTCTTTGATTCTCTGCCAATGGTCATGCAATCAATGGGAATCCAGTACTTCTTAAAATATTAGTTTCCTAGATGTCTCGGAAATTTAATATTTCCCTGATTATTGATGTAGAACAGATGAGAGTACAGTCAAGACACCCTGATCATTATTCTTTTGGGTCACTAACTCAAAGCACTAAAGACTTTGGATCCGATGGATAATTAACTGGCAGCATTTTCAGTAGGACAGGTCCGAAATGATAGCCTCCATATATGTCATAATGCAGAATTCTTTATTGTGAGATGTATTTGATTGCTGCTATTGCCGACCTTTCCTTCTTATAATAGTTGCTTAGCAGATTCAAATGTTTCAAAACATTTTGAGTCATTAATCTAGTACAAGGATGCAAGCTAGGAATTCTGACTACCTCCATCAAACTCCTTCCAGGGCAGTGACAGAGTTTTGAAGCCAGGAACAACCTGGCAACCAGCAGTTTCCTAAGAGGATTAGCAATGGATTCATATAGATTTCTCTTAGTATACATTTCTCTCAGTATACGTTTCTTTTTAATACTTGGAGCGTTTAAAGCATGGTTGGTCCTTTTGATGTATAATGCATACACATTCAGCCACTTTTTCCTGTATTACAGATTAGCAAATAGTGTGAACCTATATACTCAAAGTGAGACATAAGAAGCTCTCAGCCCTGTGTACCTCTTCTACCCCCACCCGTTTCCTTTCCATTTCTCTACTTTGGTTATTTAGCACTTAGAAGATCGTAAAACATCCTAAGTAAGAGACCTTCATACTTTAGTTTTGGACTCTACTCTCCTGTTTCAGCATTATGTACATCCTGATATGTAACTCAAATGTTTGTTATAAGCTCACACACTATTGGGGCGATTGCCTCTGTTCATCTGAAATATTAATATTTTAGAAAATTTTATAACTTCTGCGAAACCTAATAATATTTTAGATGTAACAGACCCCCTTTTACTTTTAACAGATTCTTGCAATGATTGAGGAAGCAGCTGGCACAAGGATGTATGAATGCAAGAAAATTGCTGCTCAGAAAACTATTGAGAAGAAAGAAGCCAAGCTAAAGGAAATTCAAACTGTAGGTTTTTTTCATCAGTATGGTGTAATTTAAAGGGCAGCTCAGAGAGATAGATGTATAGAGAGATAGATATAGATGTACAGAGAGATAGATATAGATAGAGGTGTGTGTGTGTGTGTGTGTGTGTGTGTGTGTGTGTGTGTGTGTGTATATATATATATATATATATATATATATATATATATATATATATATATATATTCATAAAAGTGAGTACACCCCTCACATTTTTGTAAATATTTTATTCTATCTTTTCATGTGACAACACTGAAGAAATGACACTTTGCTACAATGTAAAGTAGTGAGTGTACAGCTTGTATAACAGTGTAAATTTGCTGTCCCCTCAAAATAACTCAACACACATTAATGTCTAAACCGCTGGTAACAAAAGTGAGTACACCTCTAAGTGAAAATGGCCAAATTGGGCCCAATTAGCCATTTTCCCTCCCTCCATGTGACTTAGTGTTGCAAGGTCTCAGGTGTGAATGAGGAAAAGGTGTGTTTAAATTTGGGGTTTTTGCTCTCACTCTTACTGGTCACTAGAAGATCAACATGGCACCTCAACTTCAAGGTAATGATAATGTGTGAACAGATCAACACAGTTCAATAAAAGTGATGCAAACAAGATCTTGGGGCTCGTACACACGTGTTGATAATGAAGAATAAAGCAATGCTGATAAATGCTCCTAATAGCATTTCAGTGGTTCAAAATTTCTTTACAGTAGCTTTTAATGTGGTAAGCAATTTCAGTTCCAAATATAAAATGTAACTGCATTATTTCCCTTAGATCCTGGAGGAAGAGATCACTCCAACCATACATAAGCTTAAAGAGGTAGGTGCGGCAATTTCAGTACTTTAGAGCTTGCTTTTTTTGCTACTTCAAAATGATTTGGGAAGCAAACTACTGGTGAAAGCTCTTGTTTTTATAATTTATAAGCTGAAACTAGACATACATCTGTCATGTTCAACCCAAAGAAAAGAAAAAATCAAAAACGCTGCATTGTCAGAACCCTAAACCTGATGTTAATACAGGGGGAATTAAAAACAAGTGTCGTCCAATTTGCTTGAACAGGGGAATTTTAACAGCGTACTCTGTGGATCAGCATACTATGTGCATCAACTATCTATGTTTTCTCTTTTTAAAAATGAATAGCCAGTTCTATATTGTGCATTTAGAAACACTCATACGGCCCATTCTTTCTTTTCTTTTCTTTCTTTCTTTCTTTCTTTCTTTTTTTTTTTCTTTTAAGCAATTTACGAAATTGGCTTGAACCTAGCTCCTTTTAAAACAGTATTCTGTGTGTTTCCTACTGCACATTCTCTTCAATTCGCAAAATCCTTTTAATGAACTAGTGACCAAATATGAACTTTTTATATATAAGAGAATGTCTTGGTAGTGCATTTTACATGGGCAGGATTAGGTTTCCTCCCTCATTGATCTGTATCTTTTTAAATACCAAAAGTATCTTTCTTGTATGATACAGCCAAATTACATTGAAGTAGAGAGAATTAAACTTTATCCCATAACCAGCTTGAAGCTCCTGAGTCAAAGTAAGGCTGCTTCCCTCAAAAGTTCTTTGTAAAAGGTATTTGTACTTAGAAATTCTGCTACAGAGGAAAGATGTCAGAGTGTGGAAAATACAGTTGCCAAAACTGATCTTCAGCCATTTATGTGAATCGATTACCACTGTAAGGATGCAGCAGGGCTGTGATGGCAGTATTGTATACAAAATGTAGCCCCTTGGCTTTCTGTGTCCCCTCCCTGCCTCCACCCTGCTCAGAAGTTGTAAATTTGTTTCACAAGTCTTCTCACAGGAATTTTCGACGGTTCCCAATGAACAGACCGAAATTGGTGTTGGCATCTTCCTGCCCAACACCCTGTGAGCAGAAAATTGTCGGCTGAACAGTGCTGCAGCTAGGGCTGAAACAACTAATCCACTAAATCGATAATAATCAATAATGAATATCTTTGTCAACGTCTTTCATTCTCGATTAGTTGGTCTGCGTACACGACTTTCCTCCCTGCCTGTCAGTGCCATACCCTCTGTACAAGCTGCTGTGTGCATACACTCACTGTGTTTCAGAGCGTCGCTCAGCACCCACGTGACTGCCCCCTCTCTCCTCCTTTCCTCTCCGCCTTCTTGCTGATGTCAGTGAGGGATTCTTAGCCCTGCAATCAATCAGATTGAGGGAGACGAGAGGGGAGAGCGAGGAGAGAAGCAGCAGCTGATCAAGTGAGTTCCGAGCTGCACTAGACTATACAGTATTAAATAAAGGGCGCCAAACAGCCTAAGAAATATATGCTTATCCGGATAAAATAGTTAATATTCCTTATAAGGTGCAATATTGTAATAGAAAAATAAGTGAATAAAAACGTCAGCCAGAGATATGCAAAGGATGTGAAAAATTATAATAGTGCAATTCCACTAATGAAATGGGACTTCACTCCATAATAGGGAGCATAGAAAGACCCACTATATGTGCTATAAGGACGTTTTTATTCACTTTTTTTTCTATTATAATATTGCACCTTATAAGGAATATTAACTATTTTATCCGGATAAGCATATATTTTTTAGGCTTTTGGCTCTGCATTGATTCTTTGTTTAATTTTGGGTTTGTGGTTAGTGAAAGGCACTTTATGTAAGCTGCCATTAGGATTAAACAATTCACTGCAATATATTGTTTATTGCTGATTGCACCGATTTATTGTCATATTATACAGTATATAGTGGCTTAATTAAATAGAAATAGTGCCCCATCATTGGTGTTCCCGGGAGGAATAGTGCCCCATCATTGGTGTTCCCGGGAGGAATAGTGCCCCATCATTGGTGTTCCCGGGAGGAATGGTGCCCCATCATTGGTGTTCCCGGGAAGAATGGTGCCCCATCATTGGTGTTCCCGGGAGGAATGGTGCCCCATCATTTGTGTTCCAGGGAGGAATAGTGCCCCATCATTGGTGTTCCAGGGAGGAATAGTGCCCCATCATTGGTGTTCCCGGGAGGAATAGTGCCCCATCATTGGTGTTCCCGGGAGGAATAGTGCCCCATCATTGGTGTTCCCGGGAGGAATAGTGCCCCATCATTGGTGTTCCCGGGAGGAATAGTGCCCCATCATTGGTGTTCCCGGGAGGAATAGTGCCCCATCATTGGTGTTCCCGGGAGGAATAGTGCCCCATCATTGGTGTTCCCGGGAGGAATGGTGCCCTGTCATTGGTGTTGTCGGGGGGACAGTGCCCCATCATTGGTGTTGTCGAGGGGGGGGGGGGAACAGTGCCCCATCATTGGTGTTGTCGGGGGGGGCAGTGCCCCATCATTGGTGTTGTCGGGGGGGAAAGTGCCCCATCATTGGTGTTGTCGGGGGGAAAACCGGCATACAGTATTGAGTTTTTTTAATGAATTTATCCGATTAATCGAAACAATAATCGGCCAACTAATCGATTATGAAAATAATTGTTAGTTGCAGCCCTAGCTGCAGCCAATCAGATGCAGACGCTTTTTGGGTATTCTGACAGCTTCCTGCAAAACGGCTGTCAAAACGCAATAACTGGCACTGCAAATTTGACTGTCCATCTTGTATATAGTGATGTAGAAGTTTTTTATTTTTTTCTACAGTGTATGGCCAGATTTAAATGCATAAAATATGCATTCAGCCATTGCCTTGATTATAATTTTTTTCTACCTCATCTAATTTTGACTTTATAGGAACGGTCCTCATACTTGGAGTACCAGAAAATCACAAGAGAAATTGAACATCTGAGCCGTCTTTATGTAGCTTATCAGTTTGTATGCGCAGAGGAGACCAAAGCCCGCTCTGCAGAGGAACTGAAGGATATGCAAGAGTCTATACTAAAGCTTCAGGAGACTATAGCAGAGAATGAGCGAAGGATAAAAGAACTGAGCAAAGAGATAGGAGAGCTGGAGAAAAAGCGAGACCAGGTATGTCAGTTTCAGCAGGAAGCTGTAATGGTGAATTTAGGCTTGCTGCATATTGAACAGCTGCTAGCTATTTTTTCCCATGTAGTAGAAATGAGTATACTCTACTTTGCAGGAAATTGGAGGGGCATTGCGATCTCTGGAAGAAAGCCTTGCAGAGGCTCAGAGAACGGATACCAAAGCCCAGAGTGCCTTGGATCTCGTAAAACAAAACCTGAAAGGAGAAGAGAAGAAGCGCAAGGATTTGGTAAAGAACATGGAAGACGTAAGTAAGAAAATATTTGAATGTTTAAGTTGGTAAAGTAGCTATTGTATCTGTGTATATAAACAGTTTGACTTTATTGAAGGATGCCAAGGCTGTGATCAACAAGGAGAAGGAAGTTAAGAAGATAACAGACAATTTTAGCTCCTTACAGGAGACCAGCCAGAAGGATGGAGAGGCTTTCACTTCTGCTCAACAACATTTCAACGCCGTCTCTGCTGGGCTGTCCAGCAATGAAGATGGTGAAGAGGCTACTCTTGCTGGACAGATGATGACTTGTAAGAATGACATCAGCAAAGCAGAAACAGAGGCTAAGCAGGTAAGCATGAGAATAATAGCCAAGCCAACTTAATTACACTAAGTGACAGCTTGCTTAGCTACACCTGTTTATTAATGCAAACAAAGGAACAGCAGATTGTGTTCTAACTCGGTGTGTAACGATGGTAAAGATTTTAAGTCCTTAATCCAAACATTAGAATGGGGTTGATGCATGATCTAATCCACCTTGACTTGGAATGTTTTTGTGCCAGATGTTGTAGCTTTCATTGTCTTAGGATTTTCACACACTACATATTTTAGATTGTCCAGAGAATTACATGAAAATACTAATTGAGCTTTGTTGTGAAAACGCATTGTTAATGTGGGAGGCTGTCTGGATGTAGATGGGAAGTCTACAGCTGCTGAAACAAGCGCTCATTTTATAGAAAGCCATCTCTAAATATTTAATTACTCATGTGTAAGGCTAAGTTCACACTGACATTAAAGCAGGTGTTTGAGAGGCATTAAAAACATTAAAACACTTATTCAAATAATACAATGAACAGCGCACAGTGCAATTCACACTATCCAAGCATGAAGCGTTAGCGTTGCGCCGCTTCAAAATTGAAGCCTTATGTTGAGTCAGGAGGCGTTTGGAAGCCTTTCAAAGCCTTCCATTCAAGTCTATGGTAACACTTCAAATTCCAATTGAAGGTCAGCGCAAATAAAATATAGCTGCTGCTAGTAATAAAAGGGTACACAGGTCTCTCACTTTAAAATAGATTTCAAATTGCAGCGCTGATAAAATGAGATGAGACTAGCCAAATAATAAATAATATGGCATCAATCAAAAAAAGTCCAACAGAGTAATTAGTCTTTGGAATAAAAAAAGTATATTATAAAAATAGCACGGAAGTAGCCAGGAATCAATGAAGGTACCTGTATACCTGTCCTGATGATGGGGAAGAGGTTTGCCAAAGTTCGTAGAGATTCTTTCCAAAGCTCGGTACATGGAAGTAAGCGTAAAAAAAATATAAAAATGAAAGTATCCTGGTGTAGTAAATATTCCATTGCAAGACAGACAGGGAAGGTGCACTCATAATGGTAAACCTAAACCTGTAGTGCTCTGCTCCTTCACCCCACATGCAATGCAAACTCACCAGATACTACTATGTAAAACGTCTATCATCCACACACTGGCTATTCTCCAATGGTATCTCCACCCAAGGATTCCCACTTGGTAAGGTAGAAAGACAGATTATCGCATTATCTGTATCACATCCACAAAGATTAGGCAAGATAACCGTCCTCATTCAAGTAGAAGGGATTATTCCACACCTATTCATCTCCACAAAGTCCAAAAGATCAGTGCATAATAAAAAGATAACATTTGTAGTAACATTCTGTATACAACAAAAATTAAAGTATAGCCACTCACATCAGAAACGCTGATTCGAGCAATGATCGCGGTGACGTGTCGTGAGCAGCTCTGCCCAACGCGTTTCCAGCCAATGCTTGTCCTCAAGGGCCCCTTTAAGAACCCAGGCTGACAGGAATAGCGGAGGCTGTGGCATGCAATTTGTACACTGACTGGTTTGGCACTGAGGCTGATTTTAGCCATTGCCCTGGTGTTGCAGACTCTGACCGAGTGGGCTAAGCTTTTACGCCATGACCTGGAGGGGGGGGGGGGGGTGGAGTAGCTCCTGGTTCTGCGTGCGGAGTCTCCTGCTCTGGTTGAAAACCTGGAAATCGCTATACAAGCTTGAGGGTGTTTTGGCTGGATTCTGAATTTTCAGAAGTCTCTGATTCCGTCCACAAAGCTGGACTATCGGGGTCTGACTCTGGACTCAGCCTTAGCCAGAGTGCTTCTTCCTGTGGACAAACTCAAGAAACTGCAGGCTGTAATTCATCTCCTGCTGTACAGCAGATGGTAATCCCTCCGGACTTGCATGTGGGTGCTGGGCCTGATGGGTGTCTACTTTCGAGGCGGTCCTGTTTGCACAGTTCCATACGAGGTCCCTGCAAGGGAGATTCTGGCCAAATGGGACAAGAATCTGCAGTCTCTGGACAATCAGACCCGGCTTAGCCAGAGAACGAAAGAGTGCCTGATATGTTGGCTTCGTGCTTCAGCTGGGCAAATCCTTCCTCCCCCTTGTATTGGACAGTGGCCACCACGGATGCCAGCCTGTGTGGTTGGGGAGGCGTCCTCCGCAAATATTCTGCTCAGGGGATCTGGGCACTGGAAGAGTCCAGACTACTGATCAAGGTCTTTTAACATTGGACGGATCGTCTTCAGGGATGTTCAGTGCGTATTCAATCGGACAATGCCTCGGTTGTGGCTTATGTTAGTCACCAGGGGGGGCACAAGAAGTGTCCTGGCAGCTCTGGAGGTAGCTGGCTCTCTTAAGGTGTGCAGAATGGTTTGTTCCAGCCCTCTCCTCCGTACACCTTCCCGGGGTGGAAAACTGGCAGGTGGATTAGCTCAGTCGGCAGGCGTTGGACCAAGGGTGGTCCCTTCATCCGGAGGAGTTTTATTAGCTATGTCTCCGGTGGGGCTTCCCGGCTCAACCTAAAGGTGCAGAGGTTTGTGGCTCAGTCACTGGATCCTCTGGCAGATGCCACAGATTCGCTGGTGGCCCTGTGGGGACAGTATTGTCTGATTTACTCCTTCCCTCCTCTCAAGCTTCTGCCAAGACTTCTATGCAGGATTGAGGCAGAAGAGATTCCGGTCATCTTTAGTGGCCCCGGACTGGCCTCGCGGGGCTTGGTACGCTGATCTGGTGCGGCTGGTCACCGACGTTCTTTGGAAGCTTCCTCTCAGGGAGGATCTGCTGTCCCAAGGACCAATCTTCCATCTTGCTTTACAGTCGTGAGTCAGTGTTTCCAACCCTGTTAAAAGCTAGGAAACCTACTTCTAGGAAGATCTATCATCATACGTGGAAGACGTACATTGCGTGGTGTGAGTCTCTTGGGGTTCATCCTCACTCCTGTTCGGTGGCTCAGGTCTTGACCTTCCTTCAACGGTGGGTTGAGCAGAAACTGGCCTTGAGTACTATCAAGGGTCAGGTGTCAGCCTTAGTGGTCTTATTTCAACGGCCCTTTGCCACATACTCCCTGGTGCGTACTTTCTTCAGGGAGTTAGGCACTTGACGCCTCCAGTGTGGTCTCTGTTACCGCTTTGTGACCTTGATTTGGTGCTCTCAGTCCTCCAGAAGCCTCTTTTTGAGAATTTTCAGGAGATTCCCCTGCTTACGCTGTCCTAGAAGGTGGCCTTTTTGGTGGCTTTCACCTCTGCACGCAGGGTGTTGGAAATGGCAGCTTCTTGTCGTTCACCTTACTGGTGGTTCATAGTGATTAGGTGGTTCTTTGCCCTTGTCCGTCGTTCCTTAGGTTGTCTCTGATTTTTATTTGAATGAAGATATTGTCGCCTTCCCTGTGTCCCAGGCCAACACATCCAAAGGAAATTTTTTCTTTGCATGCCTTGGATGTGGATCGGGCAATTAGGGTGTACCTGGCTGCTACAGAGTCTTTTTTAGGAAGTCCGACTCACTATTTGTGTTCATGTATGGACCTCAGAAAGAGTTGTCTGCTTCCTCTGTGACCATTTCCGGATGGGTCAGACAGACAGTGGTTCAGGTCTTTTCCATCAAGGGTCAGGTTCCTTCTTTCCCTGCCAAGGCACACTCTACTCGGGTGCCTCCTGTGCCTTTTGTCATCAGGCGTCAGTGACGCAGGTTTGCAAGGCGGCCAACTGGTCGTTAATGGGCACTTTCACAAAGTTCTATAAAGTGGATGTGTTGGCATCTGCGGATGCTTCCTTTTGGCCGCAAGGTTTTGCAGGCTGCTTTTAGAGGACCTGGTCCTTTTTGAGGATTCTATTCTTTTCAGGTGGGCTCCAGTTGTTTTGGTTGAGCTCCTGTTTACCTGGATGGCTATTGTTTAGCCTTGGGAATTTCTTAATTCACTGTTCCCACCCCTCCATGATTAACACTGCTTTGGTACGTCCCAATGGTTAAGAAGATTAGGAGCGGTGTCCATCAATGAACGAAATAGAAAATGGGATTTTTGACTTACCGTAAAATCCATTTCTCTGATGTTCATTGACGAACACAGCACCCACCCCTCTGTGGAGTTGTAACTCTTCTGACACTGCTTGTAACAAAACTGAGTACCTATAACCGAGAGAAAGAGGGAGTATACCCACCTGGGACTGCCTATAGGCGTAGCCAGACTTTTTTTTTTTTTCTGCCTAGTATAACCCAATGTTTGAGAAGATCAGGAGCTGTGTCCGTCCGTCAATGAACATTTTTTTTATAGGTACAGTGTAAAATAAAAAAAATTTAAAGCGCCCTGTCCCTCCAAGCTAGCGCCCAGAAGCAAACTCCTACGCAAGTTGCGCCCAAATATGTAAACTGTGTTCAAACCACACGCGAGGTATTGCTGCGATTGTTGGAGCGAGATCAATAATTCTAGTCCTAAACCTCCTCTAACTCTAAACTGGTAACCTGTAGAAATTTTTAAAGCGTCGTCTATGGAGATTTTTTAAGTACCACTGTTTGTCGCCATGCCACAAGCGTGCGCAATTATGAAGGATGACATGTTGGGTATCTATTTGGCGTATCGTTATCTTTCACATTATAGAAAAAAATTGGGCTAACTTTACTTTATTTTTAGACCCCTGCTCAAATATGGTGTGACAAAGTATTGCAGCGATCTCTATTTTCTAGGGTCTCTGCTAAAAAAATTTTTAATGTTTGGGGGTTCTACGTAATTTTCTAGCAAAAAATTCTGATTTTTAACTTGTAAACAACAAGTGTCAGAAATAGGCCTGGTCCTTAAGTGGTTAAGCTTTAATGCTGTCTAATGCACACCTTGTAATCTCTGTACTAGGGCTGGGCGATAAATCGATTTATCGATTTTTTTTTTTTTTTTTTTTTCTCAAACTCGAGTTTTTTCTACAATTTGTTTTTTTTCGCCGAACCCCCCAGTAACGGACCACCGCCGCGCCTGGATGTGACGTCAGCTGCGGGCGGTACCTATCCTATCACAGCCCCTGGCCTGTACAGACGTACCGCCCGCTTCCTCTCCCGGCAGCTGACGTCACATCCAGGCCGGGGAGTTCTCTGTACCTATCACAGCGCGCCGCAACCCCTCATACCCAGTACATAGGTATGGCAGCTCTCCAGTACACTGTCCACTGTTCTCTTGTGTGCACTTCCGGCTCTCCCCTCATCCCATATTTGTTCCCCATCCTTTTTGGTTACACTGTGCTTTTTGGGTTGTTGCTCAATTTCCAGTCCAAGAGGCATTCATATGCACCTCCTCCTTGTTGGCGTGCCACCATGTCTATTGCCACCATACAAACATGAAGCAGTGGTTCTCCCTTTTTCTCCAGTTTGATCAGTCCCCACTGCCAAAACTTTGCCACTTTCTCGATCAACCACAACAGCGCCAACACCCTTCCCTCCTCTAGCCTGGTTCAACTGTGCAGCTTGCACAGCCCTGCACATGTAACTGCCAATTCTTAACTTCTCCTCATCAGACACTCCTCCTCCATGACTGCCTTGCTCCAGGTTCAGTGTCTTAGGCTTCGCATGGTAGGTGCTAGGCCAAATTCCTGCCCACACTTGCTGCTCCTTACGATTCCTTGCTGCACGCGATGGGACTGAAACCACAAATGGTTCTCCCAATCCAGTTAAGTCGATAGGGTCACAGACGCACCGCCCGCAGCTGACGTCACATCCAGGCGCGGCAGTGGTCCGTTACTGGGGAGTTCGGTTCCTGTGCGGCGGACTAGGAGCTGGCTGGAGCCCCAGGGTGTGTGTAGTTACGCGGGGGCTGGCTGCACAAGGCGGAAAAAGGGCGAAAAAAACAATTGTACAAAAAACTTGTTTGAAAAAAAAATAGTTTCAAACTAAAAAAGGTGGCCGGTTACTGGGGAGTTCTATTCTCTGTACCTATCACAGCGCAGCCCCTGTACAGACGCACCGCCCGCAGCTGACGTCACATCCAGGCGCGGCGGTGGTCCGTCAGTCAGACACACATATACAGCGCTTCTCCTTCTCCTCAGTCCTCCCTCCAGACTCTGCAGTCATTTTTTTAAGTGCATTGGAAAAAAAATGGAAAGTCCCTACTCTGTACCATCAACTTTAGATCTTCTAAAACCATGTGATATGAGAACCTACCTAAGGTATCCAATCAATCAGGTCCTTGCACTACATAGTTGGCAGATCTAAAGGAGATTTGCACAATAAATTGTAATGTGTGGTGAGCTTAAGGCAACTAACCTGCAGAAAGTCACCTGTAGCAGCCTCCTTGTGTCTCTCAGGATTTACTCCAAATACTACAGATTGCCTAGGGGTTGTTGCTCCCCTTTTGCATCTCTTCAGGTATTGTGGAAGCTGTGCCCAAAAAAGGCAAGCAGAGGGCAAAGAATGAGTCGCTAGTATGGCTTATAGATTTACTTCTGTTGATTTTCTTCTGTTACTGACTGAAACATGGATTGTTTTATATAGTGTTACTGTGTAAAGGCAGCCTTGGTAGAGGAGCAGGCTTTGCATTCTAATATTAGAGTTGTCCCCTAACTAGAATTGTTGCTCTCGCTCTGTTTGCGGCGATACCTCACATGTATGGATTGAACGCCGTTTACATATGTGGCTGCAGCGTATGTGTGCATTCCCTTCTGCGAGCAGGACAGGGGCGCTTTTAAATGTTTTGTTTTATTGTTACTTTACCTTTTTTTTTTTTTTTTTTTTTGTTATTACTATTAAACATCCCTTGTGATAGGAATAGTGCATGACCGGTCCTCTTTATGGAGAGATCCCGTGGTCAGTAAGATCTTAGATCTCTCCTACATGCTGGAAAGCCTGAAATAAACAAACGATCTATGCTATCCAGCCGAGATCATGGCAGTATTGACAACGGGCGTGATGTCATAACATCGCACCTGGGCCTCCGAGAGTTATAGATACTGCCAGGGACCATCTGGTCCTTGGTATTCTCTATGGTCTACTTCGGCCACCGGCGGATTCCTTCTTCGGCTCACCGATCGCAGGCATCATTCAGATATCCCCACTTAAAGCCTAGGACGTCATATGACGTCCAGCGCTAAGGAAGTGGTTAATGGAGTATATTTAACACAGTACAGTAGTGAGATTAGCAGTCGGAAGCAGCAATGCCTTAGATAATCCTACTGCAGGTATACTGCTATGAGTTTTGGGGCACAGGAAGTGCATTGCTATATTTTCAGGAAGATTTAAGACCAGGTAAAAGACATAACTTTTCTAGATGTTCCCTATAAAATAGTGAATCTTTTCTTTTTGGTAGGGTTGCCGATACTGAGTATTTGCACAAGTACAAATGCTCCGATACCCAATACCTTTTTGAGGTGCGATTTGAGCTCCTACAAAATGAATGGCATGCGATTTGAACCCAAATGCAGTGCAAATCTGTTTCCCACACCACTCCTGTGTTAATAAAATAAAAAAAATAGGGAAGTGCAGCAATTGGCAAACAGTTTATTAAAAACGTTATAATAACTTGCATGTTAAAGCGGAGTTCCACCCAAATGTGGAACTTCCGCTCATTTGTTTCCTCCCCCGGTGCCACATTTGGCACCTTTCGGGGGGTTACCTGTTTTTGACAGGTACCCTTCACCCACTTCCGGGAACGGCGAAGTGAGCACCCCTCCTCCACCGCCGAGCCAATCTGAATGCGCAGCGTGCTTCGCGCATGCGCAGTAGGGACCCGCCCGAAAAGCCGCAAGGCTTCACTGCCGGGTTTCCTGACCGGCAATGGCGGCTGGAGCACCGCTTTAACAGTACATATCTCTTATGTCCCATCCAAATCTGTAAGGTCAGTGTCCCCGTCCCACGGGAACCGCCGTTGATGGAAAACCATGAGCTTGCGGTGCTCACAGGGTTGGAGGAGATAGAAGGAAGTTCTGAGACCCCTGTAAACCAGCTTGGGAGTGCACAAGTGGGTAGTGATGTCAGCTTGGGGGTGGACGCCTGTAAACCAGCTTGGAATGCACAAGTGGGTAGTGATGTCAGCTTGGGGGCGGACCCCCCAGCTTGGGGGCAGAGACCGCCTTTACATTTTCTCCAGCCCTGTACTGGGTACCTTGACCATTCCATTAATTTATCAGCTTCTTATAACATTTATTAAGCCAAAAATAATTCAGCCAAAGGAAAAAGAAAGGATCCAGAATGACTGAGAACCCTAAAATGTTCATTCTTTCACAGGCTCAGATGAAATTAAAGCATGCACAGCAGGAATTAAAGACCAAGCAGGCTGAGGTAAAAAAGATGGACAGTGGCTACAAGAAGGACAATGAGGCTTTTGAAGCGGTGAAGAAAAATAAAGAAAAGCTTGAAGAAGAAATTAAGAAACTGAACTATGAAGGTACACGAGCGTGCACTTCTTTTTAGGAATGATATATCTTTTCTTCATTCACTTATTTGGTGTATTTTCTTTTCCTAACTGGCCATACAAGCCAACTTCTATCGTTAAGCCTGTGTGCTTAAAGTGTTTACCTTTTACATAAAATCTGTAAAGGTGAACGAACACTGAAACCCCACCCCCTGGTCCCTGCTGTACTTTCCTCCCAAGATCCTGAGCTGTTGGGGCTTCTTCATGCCACTCCACTGGTCCCGGAAAGTTAAAATCCCCACTGCTTTCTCTCCTCCTCCATCTAGTGTTGCCAGGATGTACCAGACGAATTCTAATTGGTCAGCACCGTCACATGGATGGCACTGACCAATCAAAATCTATCTGTCTGTCCTTGCAGCGCTGGACAGAGAGGAGCGAAAGCAGGCGGGATTTTGATTTCCTGGATTGGTGGAGCTACTTGTGGGTGCCCTGACAGCTCAGGATTGCGGGAGGCAAATACAGCAAGGGGCGGAGAGGCAGCCCGGTGTTGGGTCACTTTTACAGAATTTCATGTTACCAAAAGAATTCAAGCAGATTCCACCATTCATGCTAAATAGCAGGGATGGACAAATCTTGTATTCTGACAACTGACAACTAACACCCACAGGTGTCAGAATACCCAAACAGTTCCTGCATCGGATTGGATACAGGCGCTGTTCTGCCACCAGTTTTCCACCCAACTCTTTCCATACAAGTTGATTTAAACAATTCACTTTTGTCAAGCAGAGTGGTGCGAACTAGTTTCAGCTGTGTATGGCAGGCTTTAATCTTGTATATTTTTTTACCTGCATTATTTTTCTGTATTGCATGAGTTTAGCAGAATGTGAAGTGTTGTTCTTTTTTTGTAGATGGCAAAGAGGAACAGCTTTTGGAAAAGCGAAGAGATTTATCTAGGAATGTAGGACGCTTAAGGGAAGCCTATGAATCATTAATGGCACGTTACTCAAGCCTTCGCTTTGATTACAGGTAATGCATTAAGTGTCCCTTTTTGTGAAAAAAAAATAATTAAGTTGCTTCCCACACCAAGCAACTTCTTGAGATCATTTCTACAGTCCAAATCATGCCTGAAAACTGAGCAATTAAACATAGTTAGCACTTTAGACATTTTCAGATAGAAAATCTAAAATGAATCACAGAGGACCGCAATAAGAAAGGTAATGTTGCTGGCAAACTTGTTTTATTTGCCTGGATATGTTAAAAGAACTTTAAGGTTAAATAAAATTGTGCTAGTGATCACCTGGATCCGCAATTCACCGGACACAGTGCATGCTTCTAACCCTGGTTCAGGCACCTGACATGCATGTATGTTACAGTGCCGCTTTGCCGCAGTATATGTACTGTTGCGGGTCGGTAAAAGTGATTTAATGTATTTTTATTTATTTTTTTAAATAATAAACAAGTGCTAATAAATCTGCTGTGTGCAATGATGTCCTCCCCAATCCTTCTCCTTCTGGGGTCCCTTAACAGAGCTCTTGGCTTCTCTTCTTCTTCTATGGTGGCGCTCCTGTGGGCTTGCTCTCCTCTATTGACACAGACAGCTCAGCCCTGCCCCCACTGGATCGATACAGGACTCGGATAAGTATTTGGGGTAGAATGTGGCAATACAACTACTACGACAATGACGACAACATTTTTTTGTCTATGGTTCATTGACAAACGCAGCTCCATATTCTTCTTGACCATTGGATTTTGCTGCCCCCTACAAGAGTAGGACACTAGGCAGGAAAAATCTTTATCACGCCTATGGGGCAGTCCCTGCAGGCATATACCCACACACTCTGCTATAGGCTTCAGTTTGTTTCTGCCTAGTTTAGGAGTAGGATCTAGTTCTTGGCTGGAACTTTGGTCTTAGCTTGCTTTTTTATTTTAAAGGGAACCTTTGTTAGAAAATGTAAATTTTTTTAGCTAATTATGTTCCTGAGAGAACTGCAATCAACAGCCGACCTGGGTTACGTACTGGATATCCTAGATCCTTAAGTTTTCCCAGCCTGGCAGTGAGTGTCTGCAGGTTATAGCCCAGCGCTAGGCCTTGCCACGACAGAGCCCCAATGGATGGGGGCTGGCCTGCGAGTGAAACGCCTCGCTGGGACGCACACAACCTGGTCCGGCCGGAGTCACAGCGTACCCCTTGGCCGTCAGCACCCCCACCCGAGTGGACAGGCAGTCTGTCCGGGGTGGTGCTCACCCGATATCGCTGGTATGGTAAGTGTCCCTCATAACTAGCGGTCTCGGGGCAAACGTGGGCCCCTCCCTGGGAAAGTCAGACCCTCAGGTACCCCTCATTTCCCCTGGCCTCTCGGTAGGTTCTAGGCCCCCCCAAGGCCTCCCTCCCCAACAGTCATAGAGGTACCTACCTAAGTCAGCAAAAGGGGGGTCCTCGGGGGGGGGGGGGGGGTGGACGTGCCGAGGCCACTATGCGGACATGTTGGGGGGGGGGGGGGGGTTAGTCCTGGTAGGGGACCCCCCCGATGCCACCTATCTTGTGGACCCCTTAGGGGGTCCTGGAGACCGCATGGCACGCTGTGGGGGGCGGCCATTTGCTGTAGGATCTTTCAGCCTCATTTTGCAGATTTCCCTATTGAAATGCATTGGCGGCCATGTTTTTGTGGTTCCAAATGGGAATGCATTGGGCGGCCATTTTCTTGGAGTCTGCGATTGCTGGACAGCAGGAAGCAGCTAGGCCTTTACTCTAGTGAACAACCCAGGTATTTCCTCTTCCTGGGAAGATCCTTTTTTTCTACACAGCAGAAAGATTCTGTTCTCCTCCATATCGATTGGTGGTATGTACATCGGGGTCCCTGTAGGTCTTCTTCGATTACCCTGTTATCGGCAGTGCTAGTGGCTGAGACTTGTAGTGCCGCTGATGCAGTAGTGCGGTCCGTTTTTTTGTGAAATTTTTTTTGAAGTGACACTGCGTTATTCCAGGGTTCATAATGGAGTCCAAGAAACAAATTTCACCTACTGATCCTCTCCTTGCAGTTGCAGGAACCTCCGGGTCGCAACCCGTGTCTGCCTTAATGGCAGTTTTGGAAAACCTGGTGTCAAAAGTGGATGCAACCATGGACCGTAGCACCGAAGGTGGATTATCCGGTCTCCAGACTGAACAAATCGGCTGTGTTCCCGATGGAGGAGTCCCCAGTCTTTACAGACCCCGTGGATAGACAGATTGAGTCTCTGTCCCGGCACTTATACGTGATAGCAGGCTCAATACTTAAACCAATCTTCATGATTACTCTGGTGTCCCACAACATAACAGAATGGGCAAAGTTACTAAATAGTGACTTCGAAATAGAACAGCTCTCCCGGGCCTGACAGAGCTAACAGACCAAGTGGTCCAAGCCCTACTATTTATATGTGATGCGTCACTAGATGCAACCTCCCTCCTTGTAGCTAGAGTGTCTGCGGTGGGGGTAGCTATTAGACGCATGGTGTGGCTAGAAAGCTGGTCTGCAGATCAGGCCTCAAAGTCTCTTTCAGATCTCCCCTTTTCAGGAGACTGGTTTCTCATTGGATGAGTTAATCAAAGGACTCCCAGGCAGGAAGAGTACTCTTTTTCCTCAATCCGCCAAGGGCAAGTCACTGCGTAATAGACAGGTGCCTTTTTTCACAGCCCACAGGTGGCCCTTTCGACATGGTCGAGTAAGCAAAGAACAGGCCAATCCAGACCTGCAGACAAATCCCCGTCTGCATGAAGGGGCGCCCTCACCCATCATGGACTTCCTTGATTCAGGACAAATGGGTCCACGAACTGATCCGATTGGGTTACAAGATCGAATTCGGGGCCCGACCGTCACAGGTTCTTCCCGTCCAATCTGTCTATCTCCAGACCGGTTAAGGAATCTACGAGAGGCGGTAGAAGATCTGCTGTCACAAAGGGTGATTGTGACGGTTCCTTCTCGGGAACGCTTTCAGAGGTTCTATTCAAACCTGCTCACTGTGCCCAGGAAAGAAGGCAAAGTACGTCCAATCCTGGACCTCAAGGCTCTGAACCGCTTTGTGCGGGTACAGAAGTTTAAAATGGAGTTTATTCGCACGGTAGTGGCATCTCTACACCCAAGGACACTTTTCGGCCTCCAAAAGATATCAAGGGCTCATATCTACGCATCCCTATTTACGCTGGACACCAGCATTTTCTTTGCTTCGCTGTAGGAGAGGAGCATTATCAATTTGTGGCGTTACCTTTTGGTCTCGCCTCTGCCCCCAGGGTCTTCACCAAAGTGTTGGCTGCGGTATTGGCGTTACTGCGACAACGGTGGATTATGGTGCTAGGGTACCTGGACAAGCTCCTCCTAAGAACAGACTCTCATTCAGCCCTGTTGGGCGACTTGAGAATCACTGTATGGACTCTGCAAGAGTTTGGTTGGAACATCAATTTCAAAAAATCTGCCCTGGTACCATCCTTACAACTGGATTATCTGGTCCTGACTGCTGGATAATAGGAGCAGAGTCCAGAATCTGTCTCTGCGGACTTTCATGCAGGCATTGGGTCTGTTATTGACTTTTGAGGCGGTTTCGTTTGCTTAGTTACAAAGGGAGTTTCTTGTCAAACGGAACAAAGATCCAAAGTCCTTGGGCACTATGATTCGGTTGAGTCACAACACAAAGACTGCTCTACTATGGTGGCTTCACTTGTTAGCACTACGCCAGGGCAAGTCCTTCCTCCCACTTTAGACTGTGGTAACCACAGACACCAGCCAGTCCAGCTGGGGAGGAGTGCTGGGGAAGCTGTGTGTCCAGGGGTCCTGGACGGTAGAACTGTCCAGACTTCTGATGAATATTCAATATTCTAGAACTCAGCAATAAAGCTTTGCCTGAGTCACTGGACAAATCGTTTAGAGGGTTGTCCAGTCCGTATTCAATCGGACAATGCCACGGCCGTGGCTTACATCAATCATCAAGAGGGCACCTAGTGTCATGATCCTGAAATGCGCGGAAATGTTTTTTCCAGCCCTTTCTGCAGTGGACATCCCAGTGGAAAACTGGCAGGCGGATTACCTAAGGCGTCAGGAGGAATGGTATCTGCACCCGGAGGTGTTTCACCTCCAATGTGTCCGGTGGGAGACACCCGATGTCGACCTGTTAGCTTCTCGACTCAACAAGAATGTTCAGAGGTTTGTAGCCAGGTCGTGGGATCCTCTGGCCGACGCCACAGACTCACTGGTGGCTCCTTAGGGTCAATATCGGCTCATCTATGCGTTCTGTCCACTGAAACTCCTGCCAAAGCAGAATAGAGGTGGAAGGGATTCCGGTCATTCTGGTGGCCCCAGACTGGCCTCGCCAGAGAAAATTTCTCTTTTGAGGGTGTATGTTGTTTCTAGGTGATCTCCAGTTGTTCCTGGTTGAGCTTCAAGTTACCTGGTTGGCTAAATTTAGCCTTTGGGGAATTAAGTTTATTTTCTGCATTTTTTTTGTTTTGTTTTTCCCTTCCCCCCCCATGCAAATACTACTTTGGGACATCCCAATGGTCAAGAAGAGTATAGAGCTGTGTCTGTCAATGAACGATAGAGAACACTGGATTTTTGACTTACTATAATATCCTTTTCTTTGAAGTTCATTGACAGACGCAACACCCACCCCTCTAATTATGAGTGGGAGGGTTTTTTTTTTCTTCTAAACACTGCTTGCCACAAAACTGAAGCCTATAGCAGAGTGGGCGGGTGTATGCCTGCAGGGATTGCCCCATAGGCGTGGTAAAGATTTTTCCTGCCTAGTGTCCTACTCCTGTAGGGGGCAGCATAACTCAATGGTCAAGAAGAATATGGAGCTGCATCAATGAACTTCAGAGAAAAGGATTTTACAGTAAGTCAAAAATCCAGTTTTTGCCTTCATGCAGAGGGAGTGCATTAAGGTGAAAAAAAAATCTTTGGCCTTTAGAACCAATTAAGGATTCATTGAGGAAGTCGCTGTTTTTATTTCTGGCCTCTTTGACAGTCTTCTTTAGACAATATATTTCTCAAACAGTAAAGTATTGCTTTTATATACATATTCATTTCTATTTTAAAGGGATCCAGAAAAGAACTGGGATCGGAATCGTGTGAAGGGACTTGTTGCTTCATTGATAACCGTTAAAGATCCTTCTTCTGCAACAGCTTTAGAAGTGGTGGCTGGAGGGCGGTTGTACAATGTTGTTGTGGATACTGAAGTAGGTATTTCCAGAATATTACACTTTAGAGATAACCAAATAAAAAGTGTGCTGTAGTTTTAAACTGCAATATTCCCCAAAATGAGTGTACATACAATCAAAATCCTACACAGTGTTGTGCATAAAGTGATTCAAATAAATCAATTCTACAAACATAATATAACAGAAATAAATTCAGTGAAGAACCTGTGAAAAAGACAAACTAGAAAGTATATTGTCCCACAACAAGCTAAAAGCAATCATGCTGACAGTGAAAAAACAGTCCTGGATGAGATCCTCTGTGTTCAGAGTCCCATATAAGCTGTCCAGGTGTGGCTCTGGTGAATGAAATTCAGAGCACCTTAGAACACTCCACCACCAATGTGCTAAAACCATTCCCAACGGTTAGTCTCTTATTACCAGAGATCGTGGCCCCCCATTCTCATGGTGTGGGCATATGTGTTTTGGGATCACAATATTAACACAGACCACCAAGTGGGATAGATGATCTCAGGGTGTCCTCTTGCACACGATTCCGCAATGATCATAAAAGAGAGAAACCTCCACTTGTGTGATATTGTTTTAACTGAAAACTTTATTCTATATAATAAACCCTCTCCTATTGCACTTGCAATGTAGACAGTAAAATAGCACATTGGTATAAATACAGGAGCATGTGGAGCGTTGCTAGGGCCCTTACCAACTCCATGCTGGTTCCTGGACCTCAGACAATGTCCTACACTCCTTCACCATACAATCCGGTATAGCCATGTTCCGACGCATTTCATCACTTCCGACTTCGACTGGGGGGTGGCTATACGGCACGGCAGACCGGCTTATCAGGCGACAAGCAGACATCAATCCCGCTCCCTTCGATGTTCACTGGATGGCGGTAAACTGCAATATTGCTGAGTTGCATGGTAATGTAATGTATTATGTTGTCATGGTCTTTCTTTGTACTTTAGGTCACAGGTAAAAAATTGCTGGAGAAAGGAGAGTTAAAACGCAGACTCACTATCATCCCACTTAATAAAATTTCAGCTTGCCGATTAGGAAATGATACTGTTAACGTTGCCAAAAACTTGGTAAGTGTTACAATAAACTTGGAAAAAAAAATGCTTTCTTTTATATGATGGGGGAAGTCTAAATAAACTGGTGCAGTACAGTTACCCCATTTATAATTGCTGAAAGTAATGGTCAGTAGATGTTTTTTTCCACGTGGTTACCTCTATATATCATGTCCTTACTTGGGGAAAGAATATGACTGTTTGAGTATATGTTTAGATAGATTTTCTGCAAATCTGGGTAATTCCTCAATGGTGACCTGGTTGAGTGCTGTTTTGATGGTTTTCTGGAGGACATTGTAACAATGAACTTAATTGCCCCCCCCCCCCCCTTTTACTGCTCAATATGATATTAAGTGTTTTGTTATCTGTTCGATAAATGATTTAAAAAAAAAAAAAAAAAAAAAAACTGCTACTCCTAAAAATTGTGTGAGCTGGTAGTTCCATGTGCTCTCTTCCCATGCTGCACAGCTAACCATGTTCCTAGTTCTCTCTGTGGACTAGCCCTCCTCGCTATGTTATGGAGAGTGAGATATGTTCAGTAGTATTGTTCTAGGGGTTACCATTCTGCTTATCCATAAACCTAAATTAGTAAGTGAGTGTTGCCTCCTAAGACTGGAAGTGTGGTACTGGCAGGATCATCGGGTGAAAATAAAGGAAAATAAGCCTGTAAAAAGAAAATTGAATGCAGCCACGACATCCACAGACTACTAAATTGAATTACATTAATTTCTCTTCCGTTCTTCTTATACTCAGGTTTATAGCGCCAGGACATTATGCAGAAAAAAATGCAGCACTGCCTATAGGCAATACTAGCTGGTATAACCCCCCCCCCCCCCTGCTATAGTCCAGTTATATTTGCCTAGTGTTCAGGAGTGAGGACCTAGTTACCTACTGGAACCTGTTCTATAGCTTTTTATTTTTTTTTCCTCCCTTTTTATCTTTGCTGTTTTCTTTGGTGGAGATTTTTTCTTTCAACCTCCAGGCTGGATAATCGAATCTAGATCCAGTAGTTCCCCCCCCCCCCCCCCCCCCAGCCTAGCCAGCTAGCTGTACACTTGGTTGACTGTGACAGCCCTATCCTTTCACAGGAGCACATATGACCGGGCACCCGACATCCGTGTCAGTGTTTCCCATGGCTGACAGCCCCCTACCACAGGAGGAGGCGGACCTGTCTCTGGAGTCTTACCCTTGATTCCCTGGATTGGTAAATGGATGACTCCCCTTCCTCCCTGGGCATGCATAGTGTGTGTGTGTGTATGCTCCTTGAGGTGTTCGGCCCTGTGGGTTTCTTCTCCGCCCCCCTGCAGGCCTGGATCTCACTTGCCAATCACCGTTTTTCCCCTCTCCCCTGTCTGGTTGGTGCACTTGCCTTCCCCTGACCTAGGTAGTGGCATAGTGGGGCACTGGGGTGGGATATGGTACTCCAGTGGGGGTCATTGCCTTGGGAGCTGCAGTAGCCATTTTTTTTCTCTGCAGCTGACATCTTTGAGGTGCTTTTTTTTTTTTTTTTTTTTTTTACCCTGGTTTGGGTTCTGGTCTCCTCTTATCTGATTATCTGCAGTGTGGATGGCTCACAGTGCTCCCCTTCAGATGACCTGGGTATCTTTTGGTGTCAAGTCCTTCTGGTACCCCCCCCCCCCCTTTTTTTGCTGCAGCCTGTTTTGAGCTATTTTACTTTCCTGTGCTCAGTGAATCCTCCCCCAGCGGTGCCTTCCTTTTTAGCGAGTCCTTTGGCTCAAATGCTGGTTGGCGGACCAGATGTCTAAGAAGGCCCGGGCGTACTTGCCATGCCAGGGAGAACTCCTATTTGGTGCTACACTGGATGATATTGTAAAGAACCCTACTGGAGGAAAGGGTACCTTCCTCCTGCAGTTTAAGGGGAAGGAACCTTGTTGTTGGCACGGACAACCTTTTTCTGCACATGCAAGGCTTTTTTGTGTCCCTGGTTCTTCGGACAAGGGATCCAAGCCCTTTAAGACTTCTGTGAGTGGTGCCAAGTGCTTTTGGCCCCATAGGCCCCGTGGGCAAGTCCTCCTTGGCATGAAGGCTTGCCCCACCCCTTTCAGAGTGTTGGGTCAGCTTCATTTGTTTGCTGACCTGTGGACAAATGGGTCCATGGACTGGGTTACAAAATAGAATTTCGTTTCAGTCCACCAGAAAAATTCTTTACTTCCAATCTTCGCCTCTGTATCTCTCCTACGGGCTGTATTTGAGGTGGTGAAGGACCTGCTTCAAGGAGTGATTACCCCAGTTCTGGACCCAGAGATGTTTTGAAGTTTTTACTCCAACCTGTTTAGGTTCCTTCCTAGGGTCAAGGTTGGTTTAGTGGTTTAGAGCTGCTGGAGATTAAAAGAATCTCAGCTGCCAATCAGTATCCTGGAGCTCTGGGCAAGAAGGCTATATCTAAAACCGTGAACTGAGCATCTTCACCCAATCATGATCCAGTCAGACAATGCCACATCTCTGCCTAGGTCAATCATCAGGGAGGAAAATGGTGAATGGTCTCTACACCCAGATGTGTCCAAAAAAATCTGTCTGTGGTAGGGCATCTTCTGAAGTCACGCCTAAAGAGGAAGGTGTCTAGGTTCTTGGCAAGGGTGAGGGATCCCCTGGCAGATGCGACAGGCATTCTGGTGCTGTGCTGGAACCATTATCTAATTTATGATTTTGCTTGTCTGCTGCACATGATGGAGGCTGAAGGGATTCCAATCATTCTGGTGGCTCTGGATTGGCCTACCCTAGTGTGCCAATGGGTGGCTGCTCAGACATTCCCTGGCTGGTGCCCCTAAGGGAGGATTTACAGCCACTGGCTTTCACAGCTTGGCTATTAAAAGCCAGGTTCCTAAATTATGGGGTTATTGGGCTTGCCAACCTCTATGATCCCTACCATGTTAAGGGCATGTAAAGCTACCTCCAGGAAGATTTATCTTCACATTTGGAGGGCTTACAAATCGTAGTAAGAGGCTGCAGGGGTGCATCCATGCTGCTTCTGTGACCCAGGTTTTGGCCTTTCTTCAGAAGGGCATTGAGAAAAAGCTTGCCTTAAGTACTATTAGTTTTAGTCTGAACGTCAACTTTAACACTGTAAAGCAAAAATTGCTATACATACCTTTTCTGCAGCTGGTCCCATGTGAGCTGTCAGTGATGGCTTCTCTGTGTAGGCACGTGCATGAGAGGCAGCTGACAACAGAAGACCCATAGTAAGTCTGTGGGCAACAACACCCAGCCTTTGTCAGCTATCTCTTCTACATAGCATCTGCTGCTGAAGAACGGACCGGATCCGCTGTAGAAAAGGTATGTATAGCGATTTTTTTTAGTCTTAGAATGTGGCTGCCAAGAGATTTAGCTTTAGTTTTAGGCTTAACTTCTTCTACTTTAGGGGTCTGGTTTCTGCTCTTGCTATCTTCTTTTAATGTCACTTGGCCACGCACTTTGTACCTTCAGCCAAGGGTTTTGTCATGTAGTTCTCTGTTGCAGCCATTTTTGGACCTGGTTCTTTCGGATTTCCAAAAACATCTGTTTCAGAATATTAGAGAGATTCCCTTATTTACTCTGCTCTGAGAAGGTCGCTTTTTTGGTTGCTATCACCTCTTTGTGTGTGAGCTGGCAGCCTTCTCCTGTGAGTCTCAATATTTAATTTGATATTTAATTTAATTCAGGGATATGTTTCTTCATCTGCATCCAGTCTTCCTTCTGAAGGTGGTGTCCAATTTTCACCTGAATAAGGACATGGTCCTGCCTTCCCTGTGCCTGCAATCATTGCACCCTAAGGGAGGTTGCATTTCACTCCTTGGACATGCTTAGGCGGGTAATGTGTACCTGTCTGCTACGGCTTCCTCCTGGAGGTTGTACCTAGTTCCTTGCTGGGATCTCTAGTCCTGGAAATTTTTACTTTTTTTTCTTTATTTTGTGCCTGTGAGAATCTATCAACTGCCAGTCTGGGTGACCAGACTTGATAATCTAGATCCAGAGGGTCCCCCAGTCTGGCCAAAGAGTGGGCGCAGGCCTCAGCTCTACGCTAGGTTGGGCACGACATAGCTCCACTAGACGGGGGCTGGCCTGCGAGTTAATGTCTCGCGAGGGCGCATATGACCTTGCCTTGGCCTGAGTTGCAGCGTTCCTTCCTGGCTGACAGCCACCCACATCCTGATAGAGCGGTGGTCTGTCAGGAGCGGCGCCGACCCTGTTCCTGGTATGGTAAGTAGCCCCCACTTACCCTGGAGGTTTTTGGGGTGGATGTGGCCCCTTCCTGGGACGGTGGGACCACCGAGCCGCCCCCTCCCCCCCCCCAGCCCTCTAAAAGTTTGGTTGTCACTGTGGTGGCTTTTGCCACATGCTCTTAAAGGGGGCTTGTTGGAGTTGCTGCTGACTGGGTTTTTCCTGGTGCACAATGGGGGGTTGAGCAGGGTTCCCCTGCTACCCTGGGGGTTGAGGACTAGGGCAGGAATGTCCTCAGGGTTCCCTGCTGCAGTTTTTGGGCTGGGTGAACGGATGGTTTGGCATCCGCGGCCAGATCCGGCCCTAAATTTAGGCTGCAGCTTTGCGGCCTACTGGTCGGGAGCTATGTGGGGGGGCCCCAGTGAGGGTGGCTTAAGCCACTACCCTCTGTTTGGGGATCCGCCCTCCTCTCTGTTGCCCCTGGGTGGTGGCTCCGCTGAGGCTCGCAGCTGGGCAGCCACAAAAATGTAGGCTGCGCCTTGAGGCCTACTAGGTCATGGAAGGGGTGGCGCTGTGGGGGTGGTTTAATTTTTGATGGCAACTGTGCCGCCATTATTTCAGCACTGCGGGACCATCAGGATACCCTGCCCTTCAATGACGGACACAGCACCCACCCCTCTGTGCAGTTATTATTCTCCGGACACTGCTTGTAACAAAACGGAGTACCTATAGCAGAGAGAGGGAGAATATCTCCTTGAGCTGCCCATGGGTATAGCTAGAATTATTTTCTGCCTAGTGTCCTATTCTTGTAAGGGGCAGTAAAACCCAATGGTTATGAATACCAGGAGCTGTGTCCGTCAATGAACATCAGAGAAATGGATTTTACGATAAGTCAAAAATCCCATATTTTTTTTTTTCCTCTATTCTTATTATTCTTCTTTAATACAGTTTAACTGAAAAAGTGTGAACATGTGTCTGGGTGCACAAACAGGGCTTCAGGACCAACGATAGGGCCCTAGAATGCATTTTTTCCCCCTAGCTAAATCATGCTTCCTATTGGATGTTATTAGTAAATAAATATTCTTTTGCAGGTGGGAGCTGACAATGTGCATCTGGCTCTTACTTTGGTGGGTTATGATTCAGAGTTGCAAAAAGCTATGGAGTATGTCTTTGGAACTACATTAGTGTGCGATACTATGGACAATGCCAAAAAAGTGACATTTGACAGAAGAATAATGACCAAATCTGTTACACTTGGCGGGGATACTTTTGATCCACAAGGAACATTAAGTGGAGGTAAATGTAATTTGTTTATAAGTATTTGTAATCAATTTGTCTAGCTTGTTTGCTGGCTATTTAACCATTGAAGAATGCTTGAGTAGCACATTCTTATGCTATACTGAATGAATGCGAGGTGATTATTCAATAATGCAGTCTCTTTTTGGCAGGTGCTCGTTCTCAGGCTCCTTCACTGTTATCAAAGATTCAGGAGATTAAAGAGGTTCAGGATGAACTAAGAACAAAAGAGACAGAGCTGCAAACCATTGAGAAAGAATTAGCTGCACTAAAAAATACAGCTGAAAGGTATGGTCTCCTTTTCCCGTATCACAGTCTAAGATGCTATATAGCAATAGCCCAGGTCAGTAAGCCTGGATGGTGAAGTGAACATGGTACTTTTAATACCATCTTAAATCTTTTTTTTTTTCTTGTTTGGAGTGGTTATTTACCAAGATTGGTTATTGTTTTAACACCACTTTGCCTGACACTTTGAGACTCCCTAGGGCAGTGATGGCGAACCTTGGCACCCCAGTGGTTTTGGAACTACATTTCCCATGATTCTCATGCACTCTGCAGTGTAGTGGAGCATCATGGGAAATAAAGTTTCAAAACATCTGGGGTGCTAGGTTTGCTATCACTGCCCTAGGGTGTGGCTAGATCCTGTGCTCGCTTTTGAGTGAAGACCCTTTTCAAGACCCCCTTTGGCGCAGGAATTGATCAGTTATGCAGATCAGCTGAGTTATTTACATACTGCCTTTTGATTAGTATTCATGTAAATATGTTTTTAGGGGTTGTTGATTTTTCAAAGATCGAATAGTTCTGATTTACATTACAAGAACTATCTGTGTCCCTCATTGGATGTGAAAGAAAAACACTACAGTTACTCGCCGTGAAATTATTTTCTGTGGGACACCGGTCTTACCCTTTTTGTTTTAGGAATATGTTCTTGGTACTGCTTGCTACAAACTCAGACATGCTGGGTAGATGTCTATACTGGGCTGGCCTAGAGATTTGCTTGCCAGTGTCTAATCTTTGTGTAGGCGGCTGTATAACCCCACACTATGACTTCTTGTGTCTCTATTTTTCAAGAAAATAATTTGATGTTCATACAGAAATCTTATTGTTTTGATCTAATAGGTAGTGCACCCTGTCCTAGGTCCATACTGCTGTTTGTTAGTATTCAGCAGTCACGGTAGTCTGTTTTATTCAAATTTTTTTTACACTTTAGCTGTAGCATATAAATTGTCAGGCCTAGAATATGGTCATAATCATTTTGATCTGCTTCTGGTCCACTCTTTTCAATTTCTTGTTTTAATGGATGTAATTTTCAGTCTGCTCTTGTGTCTACATTTCCAGAACTTAAGAAGTAAAAGCTTTCTTCTGACATGAAAATTTAGATGGCATAACAGTAATTTGGTTCACATTATGCTGTAGTGAGATATAGAATACCAGTACATATTGGCTGGTAATAAGTAGGCAGAAGTTTTTAGCATCACAAAAATTCAGAGCGGTTAGAATGTGCCTCCTGTTAAGTCCTTTTCTTTTTTTTTTTTTTTTTCAGATATCGCCAACTAAAGCAGCAATGGGAAACAAAGTCTGAAGAAGCTGATCTTCTGCTTACAAAACTCCAGCAGAGTTCCTATCACAAGCAGCAGGAGGAACTGGAGACATTGAAGCAAACAATTGGTAAAGACATTGCTGAGTAGTTTTGATCTTGATAATAATGCTACTTCCTTTTTTTTCTTTTTTTTTGGTCCAATTGTGATTTTCTTTTATTTCTTTTGTCAGAGGAGAGTGAAGAAACTCTAAAGAAGACAAAGGAGATACAGAAAAAGGCAGAAGAGAAATACAAGGTCCTCGAGCACAAAATGAAAAACGCAGAAGCTGAGCGTGAGAAAGAACTAAAAGAGGCTCAGCAGAAGCTAGATGCAGCCAAAAAGAAGGCTGATGCCTCCAGTAAGAAAATGAAGGAGAAACAGCAGGTCGGTGCCAACCTTTTCTTACTGACATTTTAAAGGTTTGGGGGGTTCATTAAAGTGTAAAAAAAACTGTGTTTCAAGTAATGCCATTAAGGTAAACCCTGTGACGGAACCCGGACACCCCGACTGAGTATCTCCGCCAAGAACCTGCTTCCTAAGCTCTGGAACACGGGATCCGTGAATCTGGCTATAGTTACCCCAAGAACTCGACAGTACAAGTTTTGGAGTCAAACCAGAATCAAACTGTTTATTGAAACACAAAGCACAGGGAGATACACACTCTTCCTCCTTCCCCCTTAGAGCCAATCCACACAAACATACACATCCCATAATAAGCTTACGCAAGGCAGACAGGAACAATGGAATGTAGGTATTCAACAATAACAAACCCCCAACCCACTAGCAAGGGTCTATGAAACACGTTTGCAATATCCTAGCAATCTGCAATATATCTTCATATATTTCCTGAAGGACACTGTTCAGAAATATTACTGTCCCAAGTGAAAGAGCCCCTTCACTCTTTCAACACAAACCACACCTATAGAACCCAGGATAACCGGGGTAACATGAAAGGCTGAGTCCAGTGTGGTTGTATAGCGAGTCTGATTAGTGCAGACCAAACTGGGGTTCTTGGTCACCCTTTGCCCCTAATAGACACAGGGTGACTTACACATAAGGGGGGCTGGGGAAGCTGGACAAGTAGTCTCCCAACCTCCCTTAAGCAATCTGGGTTCCACAAGCCCCCCAACCAAAGTGACTCATGTCACAAACCCGTTATTTATTTTAATATCTGAACTCAAAAGTGCTTCATAAGAACAAGAAGCCTACTATTGGCTTCCTTTTTTGCGCCATTTAAGATTTCAGTTTGCTGGAGAAGCCTGGATATCTATTTTAAACCCCAACCTCCCCCAAACACTGGTCCCTTGTCCAATAAGAGTGCCTGCTAGGCATAGGCTTACATTCAGACCATTGAAAAGGCATTCCTGGAAAAGGGTAATGAACAGCCTACACCTTTTTGTTTCTTGTCTTAGGTACCACTTGTAGTGACACCTATTAACCCCTTCCCATCTAAGGGTAAAACAAATGGTAATGCATAAGCAAATTTTGCAACTTTGACGTGTTAGTAAAAACGTAAATATTATCACAACTATGTTGTGCATCCAGGGGATTATACTTTTTTTTTTTTCTTCTGGACAAATTGGGCTTTCATTTGGTGGTAAATAGTATTGATATCCTGCATTTTCTTTTGAGGAGAAAAAAAAAAAAACTGGCCCGAAAAGTATTTTATAATTTTTTTTTTTTTTTTAAGCTGTATATTTCTAACAACTATCATAACCTACCACCAAAGAACCCAAAATAAATTCCCCTGCTCCTGATGATCACAGCACATATGTGTATGTTAGTTGTATGTACTCATAGTACAGCCCAGAAACACTAGTGCGCATTTGGGGGGGGGGGGGGTTATTCTACCTAAAACACGCTGATTCTATTTTAAAAAAACGAAATACTGACCATGAAATTTGACTCTTGATCCAGACACTTGTCCTAGCACTGTTTTAGATCAAACCTTCATCTAGGTATTTTTTTTTTTTTTTACAGTTTTGTTTATTTTTATTCTCCTCTTACAGTTTTTTTTTTTTTTTTTTAATTTATTATTTTTCTCTGCAAGGAGAGCGAGGGAGAGATACAACGTATCGCTCCCCTCCATTCAGAGAGAGAAAACACAGGGGTGGGCTGCACAGTGACTGAACAATGTGATAACCAATCAAAGGCTTTCATTCAGGGAACCGGGATTTCCGGGTCCCAATCATTAGTACAGGGGCCGGTGTTCCCAGTGAGACCACAGTCTCTGATGGGAGCACGCTCCCAGCACAAAGGCAGAAACGCATATATGCAGCCCCACGAAAAACAAGCCCAGTCCAGTGAAGCCGCATAAATGCATGCTGTCAGAAAGGGGTTTAAAAGGGAAGTCTGTTTACTTTAACTTATACATTGCTTACACAGCATACTGAATGTGTTTCTGCAAATGTGCAAGGTACATTGGATTAAAATGAACCTGTTAATTAACTAAAAATGTCAAAATGCTTTCAGGCACCACAAGTTAGCTGTGTTTTGACATTGCAAATTTGACTTATTTTGTTTCATTATAGCTTGAATAATAAAGTAGCTTACTTTGGCAAAAAGCACTGAAGTGCATATAAGGCTTGAAGTGATCGGAGTGTTAATTCGATTTTACAATTGAAAAGTTTTGTCGTTTCCACAGGAGGTGGATGCTCTTATGTTAGAACTGGAGGAAATGAAAAGAGAACAGACAACCTACCAACAGCAGATTGAAGCCGTGGATGAAGCCATTAAAAACTTCCAAGGGCAAATAGACAGCATGGCAGCTGGTGTAGCAAAGAACAAGGTAAAGAATTACTTCCTAAGAACACATTAAAGCGGAGTTCCGACCTCAAAAAATTATTTTCGATAAAAATACCCCTGGGACAGTCAGAGCTAGCCTCTGAACTGTCTCCGGGTTCACTTACCTTTTTAGAAGAAATACTTACCTTGAAAATGTCTTGTCCAGCGCTGCCATCTCGGGTGTGGGCAGCTGAAGACAGAGCGTCCTCTTCGGTGACGTCGGAGTCCCAGAGTGCCCTGCACCGGCCCTGCTCGTCACTTCCGGTGCAGGCGCGTCCTCCCTGCACAGCTTCTGGGCAATGATGCACCTGCACTGGAAGTGACGAGCAGAGCTTGTGCAGGCGCATTGACTCCTGGGAGCGATGATGTTCAGCTCCCAGGAGTCAATGCAAGCAGGAAGTCACGGCGCGGGCCACGGCCGCAGAGGGAGGAAGTGGAAGGAAGGTAGGGATATTTTCTTCAAAAACAAGGTAAGTAAAGAAAAAAAAAAATCGTGATTATCCAATTCTTTTTCAGGTTACTAGAGCAAGCGGATGTAAAAATTTTTTGTTTTGAGGTTGGAACTCCACTTTAATAAGTGGGTAATGTATGACATATTTCAAATGCGTGCCTTTATATATTTTGCCAGGAAATTGTCAAGAAAGCCCAGGAGGAGCTGGCCAAGCAAAAAGAGATCATCATGGGCCATGACCGAGAAATTAAGAGCAAGTCCTCAGAAGCTGGCAAGATGAGGGAAAGCAACAACGACATCCAGCTCAAGATAAAAGAGCTAGAACACAATATCAGTAAACATAAAAAGGATAGTGCTGATGCTACTGCAAGGGTAATTGACTGCTTATCCTACACAACATGCATCTTTCGTCTTCCTGTAAACACTTCTTTAAAGAAAAAATGTTGCAAGGAAAATAATCCTACACAGTGCTGTCATGTGCATATGTTTGAAGACCATCCTTTCTATAACAAAAAAACACTTCTGCATTAGTGCCTTTGATTTTATGTGCCTTGTTAGCTATACAGACAGATGGTGTGGTTTAGTGTAGTGGGGTAGGAATGGTGACCAAAGGCAATTATTTAGGTAGTCTGTTTTTGGACCACAGTTTAGCAGCTCTCCCAATGCCAAGAAAAGGAGGAAAAATGTAAGCTGGATTATTGAAATGACACCTATGTTTCAGCAAGGATGGTGTTCTTTTACTTTTCCCATGGTAGTGCTCCCCATTTACATATACTTTCCTTTCCTTCACTACTCCACAGCTCTGTTTTGGCTGCTGTGAGCAAAGAGGAATACCTGATACTTTGGGTATGAGGAGCATGGGACTCAATCCCTTATGTGAAAGTGATGGTACTTGGTGATTGGCTACTCAGGCAAACAGCGCTGTCATGTAGAAACACCCTCAGTCCTATTTAAACTCCAAGTTCCTACTTGTAACAAACAGAGGGCTTTCTCTTACGTCCTCCGACAGTCGCCGCCTCTTCATATTCGTCACATATGGGGTATTAGACTTTGCTCCGAAGGAGTAGCTAGGCAACAGAATATGTTAACAATAAAGCTTTAACATATCCCACCCTCAAGGGGTGGTCCCCTCAGTCAATACCCTCCTACTTCCTGCAACCATATCTCAGTTTTAATGTCTAGCTTGTCAGGAGTGGCTGGCTCTCTCTGTGCTGGGACTTTCTGTCCCAGACTCTTTCTTCTTTTTAATATTTTGTTTGAGTTTTTCTCTCTACCTTTTATTAGCTGTTATTTTGTCAGCGTTAGTTAGTTCTTCGGACGAAGAGGATCATGCGGACTGGGTCTCGGGCTGATCCCCCTGGTCGCAGGTCGTGGGTCAGTGGCTTCCCAGTCTGCCATCGAGCGTTCAGCCAGGTAACGCTCCTGGCATAGTGAACGACCCATCCCTGTTCGGTGCAGGGATGATTGGTGAGGTGGCTACCTCACTGGACGCTGTGCGGTTTCTTAACCCCCATTTTGTGCGTCTTGAATTGCGACTCTCCCTGCCTCATGTGCAGCGGCTTGTTCGCCTGTGCGGGTCCCCCACGCCATGTGCGGTAAGTGTATTTATGTGGGGACCTGTCTGTCTGGGGGGGTGTCAGTCTGGGACTGTGTAACCTGCCTCTATTCACACTGCTTGTCTCCCTATCTCTCGGCTGCATGCTGTGGGCTGCAAGGGGGGGGGGAGCTGTATGACACTGTGTGTGTCAGGCTGGGCAGTGTGAGAGCTGTGTGCTGTGGGGCATGTTTTTTCTTGGCATGTTTGGGCATATACAGCGATCGCTGCGGCGATCTAACATGTATCCTTATATTGGATTGTAATATGTGTTTTGATGCACTGTGGAGCAGCGTTTTCGGCGCCAAACGACGCCATTTTGCCTGCACCCGCTCCGGCCGCATGGTTTACATGCATGGCGGCCATTTTCTTGTAGCCTCCATAGGCTTACATAGAGCGCCCTGGCAGCATCACTTCCTCTTTCCAGGAACACCGATCGAGGCAGCAGCAGCGGCGAGGGTCTCCTCAGGTTTTATCCTTCTGTTCTTGCTATCCATTGCCTGTGTTCAGTTTGCATATTCCCTGTGGGGGTCTCATTGTGCTTGAGTGTGGTGCGGTGGGCTGCGCTTGCCGCGCTTGCTAAAAAGGGGCAGTTAACCCTTGGTTGTCTGGCATTACAGGGGCAATGGATTCTCAGGAGGGCAAATTTCCTACAGTATTGGTGGAAAGCCAGGGGACCGCTGTTTCCCCCCCAGGGGGGATTTAGCCACTATTGTGGCTGGCCTTGCTGCTCAGGTGCAAATGCTGGTGGCTGCTCAATCTACTAAACGGCCCAGAGTTGCTCTGTCCTCTGATTCTGAGGGTGAAGGTGATGGGGCTGTTCTGGCAGGGACCTCCTTATCGGGGTCCCGCTCCTCTCTTGATCTAGTGGGGTCTGAGGTGGAGGCTGAAGTTGAGGGGGTTGATAATTCTCCCCCTGGCTCGCCTGAAGAGCTTGCAATCATGGATGAGTTGATTGCTTCCATTAAGCAAACGCTGCGTTTGCAGGACGAGGTGTGTCCCCCCGCTGCCTTGGCGGCTTATGGGACGCAGAGAAAACGCAGGACGCCGCAGGTTTTTCCCTGCAATGCTGATTTTCAGCGCGCCGTTAAGGATCAATGGCGCGATCTGCGCAAACCTTTTGCGGTACCAAGTAAATTCAAGCTGCGTTATCCTTTTTCGCCTGCCACTGATGAACGGTGGTGTGTGCCTCCACCAGTGGATCATGCAATTGCGGTTTTGAACAAAGCCACTGCGATTCCTGCAGAGGGTTCCCCTGTTTTCCGTGATGCCACGGATAGGAGACTGGAGTCTCTTGCCCGTCATACTTATTCTGTTACGGGTTCTATGCTTAAGGCTCTGTTTGCTTCTCTCATGGCGGCCCAGGCGATCGCAAGTTGGACGCAGATGCTTAGGCGCGTCCTAGTGGCCGATTCGGCCTCGGCGGCGACCCTGGATATGGTGGATCAGATCCACCAGGGTGTCATGTATCTGTGTGATGCGGACCTGGACTTGATTCCGTTGGCTGCACGTGTGCACAGCGTGGCGGTGTTGTCTCGCCGCCTGGTTTGGTTAAAATGTTGGTCGGTGGACCAATCTTCACGTAAGACCTTAGCCAATCTGCCTTATGATGGGTCTCGCCTTTTTGGGGAGTCCCTGGATGTGTTGATTAAGGGGATCACCGGGGGTAAGAGCACTCTCTTGCCCCATTTCCCCAAGGCTAAGGGGGCTTCTGGGAAGAAGCATGCAAATTTTCGGCCCCCTCAGGGGTCCTTTCGTGCCTTTCGGCCGCACTACAAGGGCAAACCGTTCAAAGGTCAAGGCTCTCAGAAGAAGCCCTGGGAAACAGAAGTCCGGCCAATCCGGACCTGCAGCCCATAACAGTTCGGCCTGAAGGGGCGCCCTCACCCAGTTTTGGGGTGGGGGGACGCTTGCTCGGTTTTCTTCAGCCCTGGTTGGCCCGTGTGCGGGACAGATGGGTTCTGGAAATCGTTCGATCTGGTTACAAGATCGAGTTTCTCTCTCGGCCGGAGAGCAGATTTTTTCCCTCAAATCTTCAACTGTCTCCAGAGCGCCTGCGGGATCTGCGCCTGGCGGTGCGGGACCTGAGGGCTCAGGGAGTGGTGGTCCCGGTGCCTCATCGGGACAGGTTTCGGGGGTTTTATTCCAATCTGTTCACCGTGCCCAGAAAGGAGGGCAAGGTTCGGTTCGCAAGTTCCGCATGGAATCCCTGCGGTCGGTGGTGGCTGCCCTGGTTCCGGGGCAATTCATGGCCTCCATCGATTTGAAGGATGCGTACCTTCACATCCCCATATTCGAGGGTCATCAGAGGTACCTTCGTTTTGCCATTGCGGAGGATCACTACCAGTTCGTGGCGTTGCCCTTTGGTCTCGCCTCGGCTCCGCGGGTCTTCACCAAGGTGCTTGCACCGGTTCTGGCATTATTGAGGGCCCAGGGCATTTCTGTCCTGGGGTATCTGGACGACATTCTGGTTCGGTCTGCGACCAGACAAGGTCTGGAGGAGGACCTGTCTGTCACAATGCAAACTCTGCAGGAGTTTGGTTGGACGATAAATTTTCCAAAGTCGACACTGAGTCCGTCGGTTCGTCTCCCCTATCTGGGAATGATACTGGACTCGGTGCAGGCGAAGGTCTTCCTGCCGGAAGACAAACTCAGGACTCTCCGGGAGGAAGTCAGGTCCCTCAGGGACGTTCCGATCTCGTCTCTGCGGACGTGTATGAGATGTCTGGGATTGATGGTCTCGGCCTTCGAGGCGATTCCTTTCGCACAGTTTCACACGCGGGGTCTCCAAGCGGAGATCCTGTCCAGGTGGGACGGGCGACCTCAATCTCTGGATCTTCAAATCTCGTTGAGTCTTCGCACCAGGGAAAACCTTCTGTGGTGGCTCCAGTCCCCGTTGGTGTCCGGGGGCAAGTCGTTTCGTCCGATCTCGTGGACGGTGATCACCACGGATGCCAGCCTGTCGGGCTGGGGTGGAGTTCTGGGCGTTCTGTCCGCTCAGGGGACTTGGTCGGAGGGGGAGTCTTCCCTTCCGATCAACATTCTGGAATTGCGTGCGATAAGGCTCTGTCTTCATCGCTGGACGGACCGGCTGCAGGGTTGCCCGGTTCGGGTGCAGACGGACAATGCCACGGCGGTGGCCTACATCAACCACCAAGGGGGCACCAGGAGTGCCCGAGCGGCTCGAGAAGTGGCCGACATTCTGTCTTGGGCCGAGACTCATGTCCCGGCGATAACGGCGGTTCACATTCCGGGAGTGGAGAACTGGCAGGCGGACTATCTGAGTCGCCAGACCCTGGATCAGGGGGAATGGTCTCTCCATCCGGCTGTCTTCCAGATGTTGTGCGCGAAGTGGGGTCTTCCAGAAGTGGACCTGTTCGCGTCTCGCCTCAACAACAAGGTGAAGAGGTTCGTGGCAAGGACGCGCGACCCTCGGGCAGACGCGTCGGACGCGTTAGTGGCCCCGTGGCATCAGTACAGGCTGATGTACGCGTTTCCACCGATTCAGTTGCTGTCCAGGTTCCTTCGCAGGTTACACTCGGAACGCAACACGGTGATTCTTGTGGCACCGGACTGGCCTCGCCGGTCCTGGTACGCAGACCTCGTGAATCTGGCGGTCGACGCCCCGTGGCGTCTGCCTCTTCGAGACGATCTACTGTCTCAAGGACCGATATACCATCCTGCTTTACAGTCGCTGGCTTGACGGCCTGGCTGTTGAAACCGAGGTCCTGAAGGAGAGGGGTCTCTCTCCGGAGGTCGTTCATACTTTAATCAACGCGAGGAAGTCTTCCTCGGGGAAGGTTTATTACCGTACTTGGAAGGCCTATTTTGCCTGGTGTGAGTCCAGGGGGTTTTCACCCCGCACGTACTCGGTGTCCCGTGTGCTGTCTTTCCTTCAAACGGGTGTTGATCAGCGTTTGGCGCTGGCTACGATAAAGGGTCAGGTGTCTGCTCTGGCCGTTCTGTTTCAACGTCCCGTGGCTTCCAATCCTTTGGTTGGCACCTTTGTTCAGGGTGTGCGGCATCTGGTTCCCCCGAGGCGGGATCCTCTGCCCCCTTGGGACTTGAATCTCGTTCTCTCTGTGTTACAACGTGCTCCTTTTGAACAGATCAGGGAGATCTCGTTGTCTATGTTGTCCAAAAAGGTCGCCTTTTTGGTGGCGATCACTTTGGCTCGCAGAGTGTCGGAACTGGCGGCTTTGTCCTGCAAGTTTCCGTACCTGGTTATTCATTTGGATAAGGTGGTCTTGCGACCTAATCCTTCTTTTCTGCCGAAACGAGTTTCGGAATTCCATCTTAATGAGGATATTGTCTTGCCTTCGTTGTGCACGAAGCCTAAACATCCAAAGGAGGTGAGATTGCACTCTCTGGATGTTGTTCGGGCGATAAGGGTTTACCTTAAATCGACTGAGTCTTTTCGAAAGACGGACTCCTTGTTTGTTCTTCCAGAGGGTCCTCGGAAGGGCATGGCGGCTTCGGCCTCTACCATCGCCAAATGGATCAGGCAGACCATTGAACAGGCCTATGCTTTGCAGGGGAAGGTTCCCCCTGTGCCTGTGAAGGCGCACTCTACTAGATCTCTGAGTACGTCTTGGGCCTGTCGTCATGGGGCTTCTGTAGCCCAGGTGTGTAAGGCGGCGACTTGGTCGACCGTGCACACTTTCACAAAATTCTACAAAGTAGATGTTCAGGCATCGGCGGATGCTTCCTTTGGCCGCAAGGTTCTTAGTGCGGCTGTTCCCTAGGGTCCCTTGTTGGGGACTCCTGGCTGTTGGGATAAGTTTTGTATCCCCTGGTCTTTTTGTCTTTTCCTGGGTTGTTGCTCCTGTTGAGCACTTATTTTTGCTGTTGCCCAGCTGGTTTCCTTCCTTTGGTAAGGTTCCTTTCTTTGATGTGGAGACTGCGTTGCCTTTCGGCGCGGATGCGTTTCCCACCCCTCATGTTTGCACTGCTTTGGGACGTCCCCATATGTGACGAATATGAAGAGGCGGCGACTGTCGGAGGACGTAAGAGAAAACGGAATTTTTGTAAAATCTTACCTGTAAAATTCCTTTCTCTGAGTCCTCCGACAGTCGCCGCCCCCGCCCCTCTTTTGGGGTTTGATTGTATACTCTACTGCTATTCCACTAAAACTGAGATATGGTTGCAGGAAGTAGGAGGGTATTGACTGAGGGGACCACCCCTTGAGGGTGGGATATGTTAAAGCTTTATTGTTAACATATTCTGTTGCCTAGCTACTCCTTCGGAGCAAAGTCTAATACCCCATATGTGACGAATATGAAGAGGCGGCGACTGTCGGAGGACTCAGAGAAAGGAATTTTACAGGTAAGATTTTACAAAAATTCCGTTTTCTCCTTCTGTGGCCACAGGGAATGTAAGGCTGGGGAAGACAGAAGCTTAGTTTGCTTGCACAAATCACAGGTTAACCTTAATGTCCTAACATACAGTAGTTTGATTTTGTGTGTGTATGTATATGTGTGTGTATGTATATGTGTGTGTGTATGTATGTATATATATATATATATATATAAATAAAATAGATACTCTACTGTGCAAAAGGCAAGCATTTTAGGTAGGTGTGAAAAATGCTGTAAATTAAGAATGCTTTCAGAAATTGAAGTGTTAATAGTTTATTTTTATCAATTAGCAAAATGTGAAAGTAAATGAACAGAGGAGGAATCCAAATAGAATTATTATTTGGTGTGACCACCTTTTGACTTCAAAACCGCATCAGTTCTTCTAGGTACACTTGCACAGTCTTTGAAGGAACTCCGCAGGTAGGTTGTTCCAAACATCTTGGAGAACTAACTGCAGATCTTCTGTGAATATAGTCAGTCTCAATCCTTTGTCTCTTCATGCAATACCAGACCGACTCAAAGATGCTGCTGCAGAATGAATTTGGGGCCAATCACACACCTCCATGATTATGGCATGATGGATAATTTTCTGCCTGTATTTATCAGCATTGAGGACACCAATGATCCTGACCAAATCTCCAACTCTATTTGTTGAAAACAGCCCTATACTTGCAAGGAACCTCCACCATGTCTACTTGCCTGCAGACCTTTAATATTGCGTTACATACAGTACTTAGGTTGAAAAAAGACACAAGTCCATCTGGCTCAACCAGAAAAAAAAAAAACAGTAATGAAAACCCAACCATACAATCCCACATACACAATCCTACACCCACAGTTGATCCAGAGGAAGGTGAAAAAAACCCCAGCAAAGCATGATCCAATATCTACAGCAGGGGGAAAATAATTCTTTCCTGAACACCCCAAGAGGCAATTGGATATTCCCTGGATCAACTTTACCTATAAATATTAGTACCCATGTATATTATGTACACCTAGGAAAGAATCCAGGCCTTTTTTAAAGCAATCTAGTGAGCTGGCCAGAACCACCTCTGGAGGGAGTCTATTCCACATTTTCACAGCTCTTACTGTGAAGAAACCGTATTTGGAGACTAAATCTGTTTTCCTCTTGACTTAAAGTGCCCCCCTTGTCCTGTGTTGACCTTAAAGTGAATAACTCCACACCAAGTTCACTATATGGACTCCCCAAAAGAGAATAAATTCAGTTTGCCTAATCTTTCCTCAAAGCCGAGCTCCTCCATGCCTCTGATCAGTTTGGTTGCCCTTCTCTGCACTTTCTCCAGTCACCGCTCTCAAGCCCTTTGGCAAACAAATTGCTTGCTGCTACAGCTGAATATTTCACATTTTGACTCCTTAATCCAGAGCACCTGCTGCCATTTTCTGCACCCCAGTTCCTATGTTTTCATGCATAGTTGAATGCCTTAGCCTTGTTACTGTAACTGCCTTGTGTCTTGTTGCTGTGCTCAGTCTTGCCATGGTGTATGTCTTGTGACATTAAACCGTCTTCCAGTTTTTCGTCTCATACACAGCTGTTTCTATTTCAGTAAATTAGTTTTAAACTACATATAAAATTGATGATCATTAGCATTTGCTTGGTATAATTGGTTAATGATACACCTGAATAATCCTACAAAATTCATGACTTTGGCTTTAAACCAGCATCAATTCTTACACATGCACAAAGGGTAGTCACGCCAATATTTATTTGATTTAGACTTTTTTTCTGTTTGCTCACTTTGCATTTGGTAAATTGTTCTAAATAAACAATTTAAAATCTATTTTTCAAAGCATTCTTACTTTACAACATTTCTAAATGTACCATTTGAAACAAAAGTATAGGATCATTTTGAAATTTATGGCAACAATATGTCTTAAAGTTGGGACAGGGAAAAAAAAAAAGCTTGCAAAGTAGTACTAACAAGGAAAAGCTGGATTAACATTTTGCAGCTATTTAGGTTAATTTGCAATAGGTTAGCAATATGATTGGGCATAAAGGGCATCTAGGATAGTCCGAGCATCTGAGAAGTAAAGATAGGCAGAAGTTCACGTGTATGAACAGCTGCTTCTAAAAATTGTCTTTAAAATTTCAGAATAATGTTCCTCTAAGTAAAATTGAAAAATCCTTCACAGTACATAATATCAAAAGATTCTGAAAATCTGGAGAAATCTGTGTGCAAGGGATAAGGGTGAAACACAATATTGGATGCCTGTGATCTCCAAGCCCTCAGACGGCACTGCATTAAAAACGGGCATAATTGACATCACTGCATGGGCTCAGGAATTCTTCCAAAAATTATGGTTTGTAAATATTGTTTGCCATGCCATCCAAAAATACAAGCTAAAGCTTGATCATGCAAAGAAGCCAAATATGAACATTATCTAGAAACGCTCCCATCTTTTGTGAGAAAAGCTTGTTTAAAATGTTGCAGAGTGGAAACCTGTTCTGTGGTCAGACAAATTTAGAATTTTTCTTTTTGGCAACTGTGAGGACCATATTGGCAGGACTAAAAAGAAGAGGGACCTTCTGGCTTATCAGCACTCAGTTCAAAAGCCCGCATCCCTGATGGGATAGAGGTGCATTAGTGTGTGGAATTTGCAGCTTGCACATCTGGAAAGGCACCATCAGTGCTGAAAGATATATCCAAGTTTTGCATATTTCAGCAGAACTATGCTATTGCATCTATGACAACAGCATTGCTTCGTAGTAGAAGAGTCTTGGTGCTTAAAAAGCATGTCTAGAGTCCAGACCTTTTCACCAATTGAAAATATTTGATGCATCTTAAAATAAAACGTATAACAAAGCAGACCCAGGGCTGTTGAGCAGTTAGAATTTTTTTACAGGAAAGAATGGGACATCATCGCTCTCCCAAAACTCCAGCAGCTGGTCTCAGTTCCCAGACGAGTTTTGGTAAGAGGGGATGCTACACCATGGTAAATATGGCCCTGTCCCAACTTTTTTGAGACGTGTTGCTGCCATCAATTTCAAAGCTACCTTATTTTTTTCTTAAAATGGTACATTGTCTTAGTTTAACCATTTCATGTGTGTTCTATAAATAGGGGTTTATAAGGTGTGCAAATCATTGCATTCTGTTTTCATGTAGACTTTATGCAGCGTTCTAACTTTTTTTGGGATTGTGTTTGTGTTTTTGGGATGTGTTCTAGTGACACCTGAGTTTCAAAAAGATACCATTATATACAAAGAAAGTATAGAGAAATTTTAAATTTTTTATCAATTGTCAAGTTCCTGTAATAACTGTTTTAATGTCTTCTATGCATGTGTTAGGTTGCCAAAATGCTAAATGACTATGAGTGGATTGCCTCTGAAAAGCATCTCTTTGGCCAAGAAAACACAGCTTATGATTTCAAAACAAACAACCCTAAGGCAGCAGGGCAGAGGTTACAAAAACTACAAGAAATGCAGGAAAAACTAGGACGGAATGTTAACATGAGAGCAATGAACATGCTGACACAAGCAGAAGAAAGGGTAGGTACATGTGATCATTGTAGCCACTGAGTCCAGTACAGTTGAATCATAATTTGGCTTTTTGTATAATTTTGAAGGATAATTGATTTATTTCTCTGTATCCAATGACTTGATAGTACAATGACCTAATGAAAAAGAAGAGAATTGTGGAGAATGACAAGTCTAAAATTCTGGATACTATAGAAGAGCTTGACCAGAAGAAAAACGAGGCTTTGAAAATTGCCTGGCAAAAGGTAAAGCTGGGCCTTTTTTAGCATGATTTTTTTTTTTTTTTAAAGTAAATATATAGTCAACAACATAACCTTTTATTTACCATTGGAATAGAAATGGAAGCAATAGTTATTTCTTTATCGTTCATGGACACAGCTTCTTAACCATTGGGTTATACTGCCCCCTACAGGAGTAGGACACTAGGCAGAAAGAGTCTGGCTACGTCTATGGGCAGTCCCAGGGGTATACTCCCTCTCTCTGCTATAAGGTACTCAGTTTTTTTTTTCTGCCTAGTCAGGGGTAAGGTTCCTTGCTGGGATCTCTGGTCCTGGCAATTTTCTATTTTTAGATAGTTGGTTTTATTGTTGTTTTTTTTTTTTTTCTCCTGGATTTTTTCCTGTGAGATCTACAATACTCTGCTGGACTGAAAGACGGGCTGGATAATCTAGATCCAGTAGTCGTCCCCCAGCCCAACCAGCGAGCGGGCGCAGACCCCAGCTACGTGCTAGAAGCTGGCCCGCGCGTTAAACGCCTTGCGAGGTCGCATATGACCAGGTCTTGGCCCGAGTCGCAGCATTCCTTCTGGCCAACAGCACCCCTGTTTTGATGGAGAGGAGGTTCTGTCTGGAGCGGTGCCCGCCTGGTTCCTGGTATGGTAAGTAACTGCCCCCCCCTCTCTCCCTGGAGGGTTTTGGGGTGGAAGTGGGCCCCTCCATGGGTCAGTCGGACCCCAGGGCTGGTGGTGGGCCGTCTCGCCCTCCAATGATGCTGGGGCTTTAGGGTGGCCTGGTAAACCACCTGGGAGGGTGCTGCTGGCGATCGGGCGATCGGCTGGGGCGTGGGGGTTGTACCTGGTGGGGGCTCCCTTCCTGCCTGTGCCATTTTCTGAGGCCTAGGGATCCCTCATGGTGCCGCGCGGGGCCATTATTTTCTTGTAGCCTGTGTGCTTAATGCACGGCGGCCATATTTGTGTAGTCCAACAGCCATTTTTGGTGGTTTACTATTGAAAATAGCGATGGCCATGACAGTGGAGTCCTCTGGGTGGCGATTTCGGTCGTGGGAGCCCCTCCTCATCCCCCTGGTGCTGACTCCTAGATCTTTTCATTTCCTGATCGCCGTTCGTGCGGTGCAGATTCTCCTGATCGTTGCGGTGCCTGGTTTCTGCAGGGTGGTGAGTCTGGTGGGGTCCTCTCCTCTCTACTGAGGATTGATTGGTGCTCTGTGGCTGGCAACTGGGTGGGCTGCCAGAGCGGTGGGGGTTGTCCCTTTAGCAGTGTTTTGCACTTTTCTTGTGGGTTTTGTGGCTACTAAGGGCAAGGACCCTCGTCGTAGACATGGGCCCTGCTTGGCTCATAAGAAGTTTTTTTCATCCTTCAGGGTCGACTGACAAGGGATGTCACCCCCTTGGTGCCTCCTCAGGAGGATCCAAGTGAACATGGTCTGGCAAGTTAAGAGGGGGCTTCTCCAGACCCGTGGACAAGGCCCCTTCAGCATGAAGGTCCAACCTTACCCGTATCTGGGGTGAGGGGATGTCTTTGTTGGTTTCCGGAAACGTGGGCTCCCCTGGTACAAGTCAGGTGGGTCCACAAAGTCATTTGTCTGGCTACAAGATCGAGTTTCATTCTTACCCTCCGGTAAGGTTCTTCCCTCCAACGTGCTACTGTCCCCGGTCCGCTTACAGGCTCTTTTTGGGCAGTGCAAGACCTTTTACTTTAAAGGATGATGGTCCCGACTTCGGAACGTTTTCAGGGGATTTACTCAAAGTTGTTTACAATCCCCAGGAAGGAAGGCAAGGTGCGTCCAATTCTGGACCTCATTGAGCTGAACTGGTTTGTGCAGGTGCAGAATGGAGTCCGTTCACATGCTGGTGGCTTCCCTGCATCAGGGGGATATTTCTTGCCTCCATCAACATCAAGGACGCTTACCTTCACATTCCAATATGTGTCAGTCTCCAGCGCTTCCTCTGCTTTGCCGTGGGCGAGGCGCATTCTCAGTTTGTGGTGTTGCCCTTTGGTCTCGCTTATGCTCCTCGGGTCTTCACGAAAGTGTTGGCCCCGGTGCTAGCATTGTTACTCCAGTGGGGGATCGCGGTACTGGGCTTCTTGGAGGACCACCTTCTGGGAGCAGAGTCTCCTACTGCTCTGGTGGAAAACCTGGAAAACCCCATACCAGCTTGAGGGTGTTTAGCTGGATTTTGAATTTTCAGAAGTCTGCTCTGGTTCCGTCCACAAAGCTGAACTATCTGGGTCTGACTCTGAACTTGGCCTTAGCCAGAGTGCTTCTTCCTCTGGACAAACTCCAGAAACTTCAGGCTGTAATTCGTCTCCTGCTGTCCAGCAGATGGTAATCCCTCCGGACTTGCATGCGAGTGCTGGGCCTGATGGTGTCAACCTTCGAGGCGGTTCCATTTGCAAAGTTCCATACGAGGTCTCTGCAAGGCAGATTCTGGCCAAATGGGACAAGAATCCGCAGTCTCTAGACAATCTGATCTGGCTGAGCTGGGGAATGAGAGTCCCTGATATGGTGGCTTTGTGCTTCGGCTGGGCAAATCCTTCCTCCCCTTGTATTGGACAGTGGTCACCACGGATGCCAACCTGTCGGGCTGGGGAAGCTTCCTCTCTGAAATTTCTGCTCAGGGGCTCTGGACACTGGAAGTGTCCAGACTACCGATCAATGTCTTGATACTCCGAGCGATCAGGCTGTGCCTGGAACATTGGACGGATCATTTTCAGGGATGTCTAGTGCGCATTCAAACAGACAATGCCACGGCCATGGCTTATGTCAATCACCTGGGGGGTGGGGTGGGGGAAGAAGTGTCCTGGCGACTCTGGAGGTAGCCAGCATTCTAAGGTGGGCAGTATTGTTTGTTCCAGCCCTCACCGGCGTACACATTCCCAGGGTGGAAAACTGGCAGGCGGATTACCTCAGTAGTCAGGCATTGGACCAAGGGGAGGGGTTTCATCAGTTGTCTCCAATTGGGCTTTCCGGCTCAACATAAAAGTGTAAAGATTTGTGGCTCAGTCATGTGATCCTCTGGCAGACGCCACAAATGCGCTGGTGGCCCCGTGGGGTCAGTATCGTCTGATTTGCGCCTTCCCTCCTCTGAAGCTTCTGCCAAGACTTCTTCCCAGAATCAAGGCAGAAGGGATTCCAGTTATCTTTGTGGCCTTGCTGGGCTTGGTATGCTGGTCGCCGACATTCCTTGGAAGCTTCCTCTCAGGGATGATCTGCTGTCCCAAGGACCAATCTTCCATCCTGCTTTACAGTGGCTGGCTTTGACGGCTTGGCTGTTAAACGCCAGGTGCTGATGGATTGAGGTCTGTCTGAGTCGGTAATTCCAACGCTGTTAAAAGCTGGGAAATTTACTTCTAGAAAGATCTACCATCATACATGGAAGACGTACATTGTGTGGTGTTAGTCTCTTGCGGTTCATAATCGCTCTTTTTTCAGTGGCTTGGATCTTGACCTTCCTTCAACGGTGAGTTGAGCAGAAACTGGCTTGAGTACCGTCAAGGGTCAGCTGTCAGCCTTGGCGGTCTTCTTTCAATGGCCCTTGGCCACATACTCCTTGCTGCATACTTTTCTTCAGGGAGTTAGGCACTTGACCCCTCCAGTGCAGTCTCTGTTTCCGCCTTGGGACCTCAATTTGGTGCTCTGTCCTCCAGAAGCCTCTTTTTGAGAATCTTCGGGAGATTCTTCTGCTTACGCTGTCCCAGAAGGTGGCCTTTTTGGGGGCTTCACATTTGCGCGCAGGGTGTCTGAATTGGCGGCATTACCCTGTCGTGCACCTTACTTGGTGGTTCGCAGTGATAAGGTGGTTCTTTGCCCCTGTCTGTCGTTCCTTCCTCTGGTTGTCTCCGATTCTCATTTGAATGAAGACATTGTGTTGCCTTCCCTGTGTCCCAGGCCAAAACATCTGAAGGAAATTGCTTTGCATGCCTTCGATGTGGTCCTGGCGATTAGGGGTATATCTGGCAGCTACGGAGTCTTTTAGGAAATTAGACTCACTATTTGTGCTTATAGATGGGCCTTGGAAAGAGTTGTCTGCTTCCTCTGTGACCGTTTCCAGATGGATCAGACAGACTGATTCAGGCCTATTCCATCAGGGGTCAGGTTCCTCCTTTCCCTGTCAAAGCGCACGCTACTCGGGTGCTCAGTGCCTTCTGGGACTTCTGTCATCAGGCGTCAGTGACAGGTTTGCAAGGTGGCCAGCTGGTTGTCGATGCACACTTTCACAAAGTTCTATATAGTGAATGTGTTGGCATCCGCGGATGCTTTCTTTGGCAGCAAGGTTTTGCAGGCTGCTGTTTAGAGGACCTGGTCCTCTTTGAGGGTGTATTGTTTTTTCAGGTGACCTCCAGTTGTTTTGGTTGAGCAGTGAAGGAAGACGTCTGGAAGGCCGCACTCCAATTAACTCTCGTTTATTTCAAAGAAAAATCAATACAGCACGAGTACAGGATAAAAAGGCTGACATGTTTCACACTAAATCAGTGCTTAATCATAGCGTGGCTCCAGACTACTTCCTTCACTGCTATGCATTGTGCATTTTGAGCCGGCACCCATTCATCACTCCATTTTGAACAGGTATTCTGCAGTGGCTCTATCTGTAGCGGTGATCACCTTCCTTGTTTTGGTAGAGCTCCTGTTTACCTGGTTGGCTATAGTTTAGCCTTGGGAGTTTTTTATTTTTTGCTGTTCCCACCCCTCATGTTTAACACTGCTTTGGAACGTCCTAATGGTTATGAAGATCAGGAGTGGTGTCCGTCAATGAACGAAAGAGAAAATGGGATTTTGACTTACCATAAAATCCTTTTCTGTGATGTTCATTAACGGACACAGCACCCACCCTCTGTGGAGTTGTAATTCTTCTGATACTGCTTGTAACAAAATTGAGTACCTATATCAGAGAGAGGGAGTATACCCCCGGGGACTTTCCCATAGGTGTAGCCATACTTTTTTTCTGCCTAGGGTCATACTCCTGTAGGGGGCAGTATAACCCATTGGTTAAGAAGATCAGGAGCTGTCTGTCAATGAACCTCAGAGAAATGGATTTTACGGTAAGTCAAAAATCCAGTTTTTTAATACTCCAATGCATTGCTGCCTGTCTGCTGGTCATCTCTTTCCACAACTTCCAAGATTCTCTGCATGCTTTGCAACTTCTTTCTGCTGTTTACTTTTGATTTCTAAGAAATGCATATCTCATGGTACCTTGCTGTCTGCAAGCAGTAATTCCTAAACTTACTTTGCCTTCTGAAACTCCACCTCTAAACACCTCTATAGTTCAGAAGCCAGCTCTGTGAAATGTGTAACACAGCAGTGCCTACTCTCAGGGCATAATGAAGTAAATGTGTGGTATTTATCAAAAACTTCAAGCTCATTCAGATTAATGGTAGTGGGCAAGAAAAATAATTGGCATACAATGTGGAAACGACTATATAATGTTACATTTTGATCATAGGTACACTTTTCGTTGTAAAGCCTATACAAATAGGAAGTGTTTGCAATTCGGATCAGATGACAACATCTCTTATATTGTTTAGGTGAACAAAGACTTTGGTTCTATCTTCTCAACTCTGTTACCTGGGGCAAATGCCAAGCTGGCCCCTCCTGAAGGCAAGAATGAATTGGATGGGCTGGAGTTCAAGGTTGCTTTGGGCAGCACGTGGAAGGAAAATCTGACCGAATTAAGTGGTGGACAGCGGTAAACTTTCTTTTCATATTTCATACAGAATAAGAAGGTTGAGGGACTCTGGATTATATGGACTGAATGGAATTCTACATTTTTTAGAACAAGACACTTGAAGCACAGACTAAAGGTGTACAGGATTACCAAGAATAAAATATTAAGGCCCTTTTCTGACATGTTTAATTTTATTGCAGTGCACAGGAAAGCATTGCATGTCACTGCACAGCAGTGCAATATGATGGGCTGCCATGCAGTGACATCAATGAAGTATCACTTCCTGCACTTCAAATAATGTTGATACAAAAAAAGGAGTCTCTCTGATGTGCTGAAACATGCATCACACTGTCTCCTGCTGGCTTGTTGCAGCCAAAATGGAAAGCTGCTCGCACACTAAAACCCTGCAGTTTATTGTGTGTGCAGTGTGAACGGGCCCTAAATATTTCATACTATTGGTGCTTATGGCTTACTCTACAAAATGATAAACCTACAATGCTGCTTTTGACAGAATTATCCTTTCAGATGACAATCATGGCATGCTGTTTAGATAAATCTGCAAGTAATAATTACAGTGCCTTATTGGCTGCTTATTTTTAATTCATCTGCATACAATTCTGTGCTTGGGTGGGAATGAGCCATAGATATCAGGGGGCAGTCAGATCTATTGGCTTAACATTGATTCATTGAACTATCTTAATAAAATATTTTTACATGACTGTTCATGTTGGTTTGGCCAGACTATGACAGCCTTTTCCTGGGTGGATTGGGAAGAATGTGGAGCAATGGTGGTTGGCTTATGAAAATCGAAGCAGTCTGATCATTAGCTGAATGTTTTTCTCCTAGAAAAATGTATATACATCTAGCACCTCATGCATTTTTTACTGTACATATGACACTACTGTACATGTGACACTACCATGCAGAGGTTTAGGATAACCATCATTAAGCAAATTCTTGCTTCTCAATGTTTTTTTATTTTTTTCCAGGTCACTTGTAGCCTTGTCTCTTATATTGGCCATGTTACTTTTTAAACCTGCTCCAATATATATTCTGGATGAAGTTGATGCTGCCTTGGACCTTTCTCATACACAGAACATTGGTCAGATGCTTCGGACACACTTCCGACGCTCACAGGTAAAATTGTGGTGACTGGAGTGCCAGACATGACAGGCTTTGATACGTAGGTCAGTGGGCACTGGACAAACATACTTGTCGAACCATAAAAATGGCATAATGCGATTTTTTTTTTTTTTTTTTTTTTTCCTTCTCCCCTGAGGGTCAAAGGAATTCAGATATTGCCATATTATACTGCCACAAAGATTGGACACTAGTAAACCAAATAGTGTAGGGCAGCCCCAGGATAACTAATTCTGTACCCAGCATATCTTTTTTTTTTTTTTTTTTTTTTTTTTTTTTTTGCTAGTGTCCTAGGAGGATGCCTATCTTTTCCTCAGCTCTTTTGATCGTCTAAGTCTAACCAGTCTTTAACCTCTTTTCAGTTTTATTTTTTCTTTGGATTCCTCTTATATGGATTAAAATCCATGAAAAGTGCTCACTACATTGTTGCTTGAGGACTTTACTATAGTGAGGGATCTAAATTGGCCTTTCCGAAGCCTGACTCTTTAGTGCTTTACCTGACGACATGGGGAGCTAGTCTGAAATTCAACTTTTGGGCACCAAGTTCCATATTGTAGCACTTTCCAGACCTTTGTGTACTAGTAAAAGTTAGCTGCAGAGCACTTTCCAGGTCCGAACTACAGTGACCCTTATGAGCACCAGCTGCCTGAGTTTGTCAGTACCTGAGGCCTTGCAGGTTTTGGCTTCTTTACCACATGGGCACATCATGTCTGCACATAGACACAGAGGGGATAGTTTTATTGCTACGGGTGACCCCAACTGACATTCTCCATGCAGTTCTGAGGATGTCTGTTCAGTATCTGGTAAGGAAAGCAGAGTGTAGGATCTGGTGACCCAATAGTTATAGGGTCTTCATCATTGGAATCATCTTCAGCTTTGCTGGCTGAGGCTCCCTGCTCTGTCCTGTCCTGTCATCAGGGGTCTCTACTGCAATGCAAGACTTTTGTGGCCAAATTCACTCCATTCCTTGCTGCTTTTGTCCACAGAGACTCAAAATCCGGTGCAGCTGTACATGGTAGCCAATCAGTTTCTAACTTCAGCTTTTTCCATTGAGCTTTGACAAAAAAATCTGGAAGCTGATTGGATTCTTTTCAGAGCTGCGCTGGATTTTGCGCACTCCAGTTTTTGTACCCCTAAGATGTATCCCCTGCAGAGTCTACATCTGACTTTCCTGAGGCCTTAGAATATGTCAAGCCACTGGTCGCTGTGATCATCTGTCTCAGATTCAGTGTTATAGCAGTCTATAGTATTTATGAAAAGACTCAAGGTAGTCTTCACCTCTATTTTTTTCCCCCTTCACCGTTTTAGGTCTCGTTTCTAAGCTGTTCAGTGGGTCTGCCTCTATCGACTAGGTGTGATTCTTGAGCCGGCTCGATAGGCTTGGATAGTTTCTGCTTCCTATATCCAGGAAGTGTTGCTTTTTGTAGAACCACTATCCCCGGGGCTACTTTCTGACCCTTCAGAGGTGGTAGTTCTTTTCATGTTGGAGGCTCCTACTTTGTACAGTTTTCTTAGTTCAGACTCCACTGCACACCATCTGGGTGTTGCTGTGCCTTCACTACCAAGAAGGCGTTGGGAGCCTTTTTAATGCAATAGGGGAGGTAGTTTAGTCATTTCCTGGGACAGAGCAAAGGGCAATCCTTTGTGCCTTCCTAGAATGTCAGTGGGTTGAACAGGCTTGTTTCCTGTGCAGGTATACTCTGCTAGGGATATTGTATGTCTCGACTTTGTGGGACCTTTCCACCTGGGGATGGATACCCATTTGGCAACTCCTCAGCCTCTGAGGGAGGTTCTTTGGATACCTTTCCTTGTTTTGCCCTTCATCAGGAGAAACACTCCTGGATCTTGTTCCATTGCAACTGATACTTATGTAAATCTAGGGGGTCAGGAGCTATTTTTTTTTTATTAAGGCCTATAGCTTGGGGTCAGAGTTATATAGGTTCTTCAACACAGGGTCCTTCTATAGTGTCCCTGTGGCACCTTTTGTGTGCGAAGGAGGATGCATTGGCTTCATCCTCAGCTCTATCTGGTGACTCTATCTTACCAGTCTGGGGGGCTAGGTCTCGCCTTCATTCCTTGCCTACCTTTTGTGAGGATGCTCACTCAGGAATCTGCCCTTGTGGGCTCTTGCTAATACAGGTTTCTCCCTGGTAAGTTTGCATAGCAAAATTGTATGTTGGGCCAGGCAACCTCTTTAGTTGTAGAATGTTTGTCTCTTTTGATCCTAGAGGTTTATGGGTAATAGGGCCAGTTGGCTTTTCTCTCCTAGACTGGTTTGATCCCAGATGCCTGCCTTGGTCCTTCTGATTGCTTCTAGGCTGCAAATAGTCCCCTGTTGTCTCATTGGATCTGTTAACGATTGTCGTTCTGTTGCCCACCCCTTAGTTGGACTGCTTTTGCACTTACACACAGTATCTGAATTTGCATGTTACTTAGTGGACGAGCAAGAAAATAGATTTTTGAACTTGTAAAATACTTTTGTTGAGAAGAGGAACACGGCTTCCACCTCTGTGTTTATATGCTTTTGGTACTGCTTGCTACAAACTGAGGCATACTGGCTAGAGAAGGGGTTAACCTTGGGCTGGCCTGCAATATTTTTGTTTGCCAGCATTCAATACTGCCTGATGGCAGCAGTATAACCCAACAGTATCTTTTTTATTTTTTTCCTAGTGTCCATCAATGGACTGCAACAAAAGGATTTCATGATATGTACAAAAATCCTATTTTCCTCATCCTTTTTCTTGGTGTGTGAAGAGTAGCATCATTAGCACTATTTTAGTTATCCTATTAACCACTTAAGCCCCGGAGGATTGGGCTGCTCAAAGACCTGGGCCTATTTTGCGATTCGGCACTGCGTGACTTTAACGGACACAGTCGTGCGACACTGTACCCAAATGAAATTGACGCCCTTTTTTCCCCACAAACAGAGCTTTCTTTTGGTGGTATTTGATCACCTGTGCAATTTTTTACTTTTTGTGCTATAAACCAAAAAAGAGCGACAATTTTGAAAAAATAACTATTTTTCACTTTGTTTTTTTGGGGGAATTTCATATAAAAAAAAATGTAAAAATTCAAATTTTCTTACATTTTAGGCCAATTTGTTTTGTTTTCTGCTACATATTTTTGGTAAAAAAAATCGCAATAAGCGTTTTTTTGACTGGTTTGCGCAAAAGTTATTGCATTTGCTAACTACGGGAAAGATTTGTAATTTTTATTGTGTTTTTTTTTTAAACTAGTAATGGCGGTGATCTGCGATTTTTGCGGGACTGCGACATTGCGGCGGACAGATCGGACCCTTGACTGACATTTTTTACACTTTTGAGGGTACCAGTGACATTACTACAGTAATCAGTGCTATACATATGCACTGTTACTGTAAAAATGACACTGGCAGGGAAGGGGTTAACTGTATTGTTTAAACAGTTAAATGCATCCCTAGGGGCATGATTCTAACTGTGTGGGGGGCGTGGCTTGGGATGTAACCACAGAGACATACGATCCTACATAGAAGGATCGTATGATCTCTGCAGTTACACTAGGGAGAATGACAGACGGCTGTGTTTACATCGGCCGCCTGCCTTTCTCCCTCTCCAGCGGGAGATCGCGAGTGGCCGGCGGACATCGGAGCCGCCGGTCACTCGCGCAGGGATGCCTGTGAATGAGCGGGGGCGGGAGCGCACCTTCTGGCGGCGCGTGCTCTCCCCCCACAGGCGGCTGAGCGAGTGACGTACCCATACGTCACTTTGCCCAGCAGCGGCTGCCTGCTGCAGTATATCTGCTGTGGGCGGTCGTTAAGTGGTTAATTGATAGCACAGTTAAAATGTTGTAATAGTACTAAGTACTTGTAAAGTCAGTAATGGGGGAAAAAAATCAGCTGCAGGAAGAATACTGGCAATACTAGTGACTAGTCCTTTGTTTTCTGTTTGTCTTTTTTTTTTTTTTTTTTTTTCGTGGCACAGCTTCCTTTTTAAGCATAACCTGTGTGAGTGCCATGTATACCTGCATAAGGGATGCACAGGTATTCCGTGCATCTCCTTGCAGGCTGTCCCATAGCGGTCTATTGGAAAGCAGCAGCTGCACAGATGCAGCCACTGACTTGCGTTCTGACACTCGTGCGGGTGTACAGCCCCAAATGCACCCAGGGGATATGTACGGCCCCACACAAGGCACAGTTGCATACATCTCCTGTGAACGAGTCAGTATAAACTTACAAAATATACTTTCTACACTGGTGCACCTAAGGAGCATGATCAGATATATAAACTGAAATTCTTTTCTTCTAGTTCATTGTTGTCTCTCTGAAAGATGGAATGTTCAACAATGCCAACGTCCTGTTCAAGACCAAGTTTGTGGATGGAGTATCCACAGTAGCCAGATTTGCTCAGAATCAAAATGGAGGTAATGCTGCTTCCCAACAAAAAATGGAGAAGAGTAGATCGAAGGACAAAAGAAACCGCATGCAAGTTGATGAATAAGATTTTAAAAGACTTTTATACAAGAGCCTTTACAATAACTTAATTTCCTATGTCTGTCTTCCTGCCTTATTATGTGCATCGATTTTCAGCACATTCCTTTGTACATATTTTCTTGTTTCATATTTGTTAAGATGCATTATTAATTTACATATTCAGAAGCTTAATACATCTGCATGGTTCCTGTATTACACGCCTTTGTAAAATTTTTATCTGTTTTTCTTCTATTTTTTTATTGTTTTTGACTATTCAGAAACATTTTTCAGATGACCTATATGTATATCCAACCTTTTTTGTATAAATAAAACATTTCTAAACCCCCTTTCCTTCATAAACCTGTGTTCCTTGTCATTTACTCATTTTATATAAATAATTTTTATATATGCCAGGTCCGTATGGACCTACAGCACTACTTGCAGCTGGCTAGGTCTGTACTCCGTACAGACCTCATTTCGCCTTCTGCTATAAGCTCATGGTCACTTCAATGACCATAAACTTATAACAGAATTGTTCAGCAGACTCTATAGAACGATTTTATATAACTCTGATCAGCGGATTACAATCCGCTGATCAGAGTTATAACCTAAAATGTGACTGCCCCCCCATGCTGCTGCTTCTCTGCCCCCAGCCTCTCCATCTCCCGCCTGCTCCCTGTCACCTAAAACTACTCCCCCCCCCCCCCCCCCCCCTCTCTCCTCTCCTATTCCCTACCTGGCCACCAGCACTGATTTCAACCCCCCAGCAAACCCGGTCTCTGCAGCTACCTTTTAGAAGCCGGCATCCCTCCTCTGCCACTCCCGACGGCTTCAGGTGCTGCAGGGGCTTAGAGGGGATCCAGAGATGTCCCCCCTGCCTGTCCAATCACCCCTGTACCGGCCGTGCAGGAGAAGCTGGGGGGGGGGGCTTGGTAAACGCGTTTCTCTTTTGTTCATCGATGGACAAAGCGCTCCATAAATCATAATTAGTGGGTTATATTGCCTCCCCCAGTAGGACTAGGTGGGAAAAAAAACGCCTGGCTACACCCATGGGCAGTCCTCAGGTGGTTTATAACCCTCCCTCTCTGCTCTAGGTAATCAGTTTTATTCTGTCAAGTCAGGAGTAAGGACCTAGTCTCCCAGCTGGGATCTCTGGTCCTAGCAATTTACTCCTTCCTTACATCTTTTTTTTTTTTTTTTTTTCTCTTGGGAGATCTACAATTAACTGCCGGGCTGGGGGACCGCTAGATCTAGATTATCCAGCCCCGCAGTTAATTGTAGATCTCCCAAGAGAAAAAACAAAGATCTAGCTACGTGCTAGATTGGCCGCGGCATAGCCTCACAGACAGAAGCTGGCCCGCGAGTTAAATGTCTCGCAGGGTCACATACGACCGGGCTTGGGTCTGGAGTCGCATCGGTCCCTTGGCCTGACAGCTCTCCTACTTCGGTGGCGAGGAGTTCTGTCTGGAGCATTACCCGCACCATGGAAGGGTAAGTACAGTCCCCCCTCTCCCCTTTTGGTGGTTTTCTTTGGAGTGGATTCAGGTAACCTCCAGGGACATTTGGACCTGCCTGCAGGTTCCTTCCTCCAGGGGGATTTAATATCACACCCCCTGATCCATCCGCTTAGTGAGGATGATTCCTCCATGGTCGCAGCAGCAAATGAAAAAACGTATCGCTGCAGTGTGTGAAACGTTAAAAATGGAGGATGCAGCTGATGTAGCCACGGACGTGGCTGTGTTGTTTGATACGCATAAGTCACATCGTACTCCAAAGGGGTTTCCTTATGTGCCTTATTTTACCAGGTTTTGCTGTAAGGAATGAGAACCAAAATTACCTTTTGTGGTCACCAAACGTTTTGCTGTACATTACCCTTTTGAGGAGTCGTTTTTAAAAAAGTGGGCTAGTCCACCAGTGGTGGACCCTCCTGTTTCCAGGTTGAATAAAGCAACCATGATCCCAGTAGAGGAATCCCTGTCCTTTAAAGCATAACTCCACTTTTGTTGAGAAAAAAACATTCCCCTCTGGTTGATCTCTGTACATTACAAGGATTTTAACAAACTTTGTTGCAGATTCCTACCTTTTGTTGTTCTGAAGAAATAATTTGTTCCTCTGTGCTGAGTGACTCAAATAGGAGTGGTTTCATAATTATCAGCTGTGCAGCTGCAGGGATCTAATGAGAAAAGCTGCTGGGCCTGCATCCCTTTAGACATGTTCCTATGGGGAGTATCTCACCAGACCTTTTTGTTGCAGGGGATGCCTGAAATCTGACTTGTATCTTAGGCAGACTTCTGGGAAATTTGGTGAGCCAATCACAAGCAGGAAATTGTTTCTGGGGTGTGGTCAGTACACATTCTGTGTAAAGAGCAACTCCAGAGGTAGCCATATTGCATTGCATTTTCAGAAAATTACAACAGCTGCAGATTGAAAAGAAAAGGTAATTTCTCTTTCGTTCGTTGACGTACGGCTCCATATCTTCTTGACCAGTGGATTATGCTGCTCTTCCTAGGAGCAGGACACTAGGCAGAAAAGGGTTAACAAAGCTTAACTACGCCTATGGGGCACTCCTAGGAGGTATACTCCCACTTCCTGTTCTAGGATCTCAGTTTTTGTTTTTTTTTCCTACCTAGCCAGGAGTGTAAGGCCTTAGCTCCTTGCTGGGATCTCTGGTCCTGGCATTTTTTCCTCAAGTGGAACTACAATAAATTTGGTTGCTATTCGAACTACAATCAATTGCTGGACTGGATATTCTAGATCCTTAAGGTCTCCCCAGTCTGGCCAGCGAGCATGCGCAGGCCTCAACCCCGTTCTAGGTCGGCCGCGACATAGTCTCACTGGATGAGGACTGGCCTGAGAATGAAATGCCTCGCGAGGACGCACACAACCTGGTGGCGACCTGAGTCGCAGCATACCTCTAGCCCGCAACACCCCCCATTCCAATATGGGGAGGGGGTCTGCCTGGAGTGTGCCCACCCAATTCCATGGTGTGGTAAGTAGTCCCCCCCCCCCCCCCCTTTGTGGTCCCTCAGGGTGGACGTGGGCCCCTCCTTGTGATGGTCGGGTGAGGTAGGAGCTGGCTTGCCACTTGCTCCTGTAAGGGGGGGGGTGGAATATGGTGTTGCTGGCTGGGCTGTCCAGATCGCACACAGGGGTCTTTGAGCAAGTTCCCCGGCCCCCTGGGGGTTAGTGACTGAGGCAGGGATGTTCTCTGGGCTCCCTGCGGTGATTATTGGGCTGGGGTGGCGCGGATGGCTCATCATCCGCGGTTCTGCAACTCACGTGGCTGGATTGGGCCAAACATTTAATCTGTGGGTTTGCAGCCTACTTGCGGCTGGCCAGGCTGACCGAGCTGCTCATCTGGCAGACTGTACTGCCAATGGATGCGCGCCTCACAAGGCCGGATCGGGCCAAACATTGAGGCCGCGGCTTTGTGGCCTATTCGCGGCTGTCCGAGTGACTTGCCAGGCTATCCGAGTGACTGGCCAGGCTGTCTGAGTTGCTGATATGGCGGACGCTGCTGCTGGCGGATGCGTGCCTCATGCAGCTGGGTCCGGCCGAAAGTTGGGGCCGTGGCTTTGTGGCCTACTCGTGGCTGACGGAGCTGGCTGTCCAGGTGACTGATTAAGCTGTCCGAGCCCCTAACCGAGCTGTCCGAGCTGCTGATCAAGCGAACAGCTGCCGGCGGACTCGCGACGCACACGGCCGGATCAGGCCCTAAATTTAGGCTGTGGTTTCGCAGCCTACTCGCGGCTGGCTGTCCGAGCTGCTGACCGAGCTGTTGACCAGGCTGTTCAAGCTGCTGGCCGGGTTGATAGAGCAGCGGACGGGTGTCCGCCCTCCCCCCAGGGAGGTGGACGTATTGGCTGCCTGGCGCCCCCCTTAAACCGGGGGGCACCGTAGGGGCTGCATTTTTTAGAGAAGTTAAGCAGCCATTAGTGTGTGGGGGTACTCTGCGTCACGGCGCGCCCCCTCTTCCCCTTTCTAGGAGGCTATGTCCTTTTATGGTGGGCGACCCTTAAGTCTTAATAGGTGGTCCTTTTTGTGGACCTTTAGCCGGCGTCTCTCTCCGGGTGGAGAGGTAGTCTGTTCTGAGTGGTGCCCACCCGATGCCATTGGTATGGTAAGTGTCCCCCATTTCTCTGGCAGTCTCGGGGTAGATGTGAGCCCCCCTCCCTGGGAAAGTCGGACCCTCGGGTCCCCTGGCCTATCAGTAATACCAGGCCCCCCTTAGGCTTTTCCCTCCTACAAGCAGGTTCCTACCTCAGGGGGATGGATGTATTGTGGCCGCTGCGGCGGTTCTGCGGGGGGAGAGATTTATCCTGGTGGGGGCCCCTCCTGTGGACCCCCCAAAGCCACTGTCTAATGACCCACCCCTAGGGGGTCCTGGAGACCGCATGGCACGCTGTGGGGGCTGCCATTTTGCTGTAGTTTCGGTCTGCATTAATGTAAAAATTGTCAGATTGAAAAGCATGGGCAGCCATGTTTTGGTAGTTTCCCCCAAGGAATGCATGGGTCGGCCATTTTCTTGGTATCCACATTCGCTGGATAGCAGGGAAGAAGCTAGGGTGACTCTAGTACATGACTCAGGTATTTCCTGTTCCTGTGTCAGATTGGTTTTTTTTCTCTGCACAGAACGGTTCTATATTTGTCCATGTCATTTTGGTGGTATGTTACTAGGGTCCCAGTAGGTATTGCTCACTCTACCCTGCTGCAGGCAGTGACACTGCTTTTTGCCTCAAGTAAATATGGAGTCCCAGGAGAAAATTTCACCCACAGACCCCCTCAATGCGGTTGCGGGACCCTCCAGGTCGCAGCCCCTGTCTGCATTTACAGCAATTTTGGAAAACCTGGTGTCAAAAGTGGATTTAGTTTAAAAAAAAAAAAAAGCCACTAGTAGAAAGCGCCCTATGACTTCCCCTGCCTCCTGTATCCTCATATTCTGAGGTAGATATGGCCGCCACGGACGCATGCCATCCTGATGGATCTGCGTCATCGCATTGTGATGACGAGGGCGATGTATCCTCGCCAGCAGCTGCGTGGGAAAGCACGCTGGTGGAAGCACTTATAGTGTCAGCGCGGGAAACGTTAAAAATGGCAGAAGATGCTACAGCATCAGGGACGCATGTGTCTTTTGGTACCCGCAAATCCCAGAAGTCGAGCAAGGTCTTTCCTTGTCCGGAGCTTTTTGACAAAATTGTCAATGAACAATTGGGGCCTAAGCTCTTAGAACGGTGCTACCCCTTCGTGGACGTAGTATCCGCTAGATGGACTGTACCACCAAAGGTGGATCATCAGATTTCCAGACTAAATAAGTCTACTGTGGTTCCAGTGGAGGAGTCCCCGGTATTTACAGACCCCATGGATAGACGGATTGAGTCTCTGTCCTGTCACTTACATGTGATTGCGGGCCCAATACTGAAACTGGCCTTTGTGATCACTCTGGTGTCACAGATTATTACGGAATGGGCAAAGTTGTTAAAAGGTGACTTGGAAATGGAACAGCTCTCGTCGGGCCTGACAAATCTAGTGAACCAAATGGTCTAAGCCCTTCTGTTTATATGTGATGCTGTGCTGGATGTGGCTCCGTTGGTAGCCAGAAAAAAGATGGTCTACGGACCAGGCTTCCAAAAAGGCTCTTTATGACCTCCCTTTTACGGGAGATAGTTTGTTTGGATCCTCCCTGGATGAGTTGATTAAAGGCCTTACGGGCAGGAAGAGTGCTCTTCTTCTTCCCCAATCCACCAAAGGCAAGGCACCGCGGAATAGATTGGCTGATCTATGCGTTTCCACCACTGAGACTTCTGCGCAGAATAGAAGCGAAGGAGATTCCAGTCATTCTGATGGCTCCAGACTGGCCTCGTCGGTCTTGGTACTCAGACCTGGTAAGATTGGTCGTCGATGCTCCTTGGAGGTTTCCTCTCAGGGAAGATCTGCTGTCTCAAGGACCGTTCTTCCATCCTGCTTTACAGTCGCTGGCTTTAACAGCGTGGCTGTTGAAAGCCAGGTGTTAAAGGATGGGGTCTTTCTGATTCAGTGATTCCTACACTGTTGAAGGCCAGGAAGTCTACTTCCAGGAAAATCTATCATTGTGCGAGGAAATCGTACATTTCATGGTGTGAATCCATGAAGATGCATCCTCGCATTTTTTCGGTGGCTAGGATTTTGGCTTTCCTTCAAAGAGGTGTCAAACAGAAGTTGGCCTGGGCTACTATTAAAAGCCAAGTGTCAGCCTTGGCTGTATTTTTCCAACATCCTTTAGCCTCGCATGCGTTGATTCACACATTTGTTCAAGGGGTCCGTCATGTGGCCACTCCGAGGCGATCCCCGTTACGTCCATGGGATCTAAATTTGGTATGGTCTGTTCTTCAAAAACCTCCCTTTGAGAACATTAGGGAGATTCGTCTGCTTACCTTGTCTCAGAAGGTTGCCTTTTTGGTGGCTATTACTTCTGCTCGCAGAGAATCAGAATTGGCGGTGCTTTCCTGCCATTCGCCTTATTTGGTGGTCCACAGAGATGGTGGTACTTCAACCTAGTCAGTCGTTTCTTCCTAAGGTGGTTTCTGATTTCCATCTGAATGAATACATTGTGTTGCTTCCTTTATGTCCTAAACCCAAGCATCCTAGGGAGTTTGCCTTGCATTCTCTAGATGTGGTTCGGTCCATTAGGGTTTACCTGGCGACTACTGAATGTTTCAGAAAATCAGACTCTTTTTGTCCTTTACTGAAGGACCTAGAAAGGGATTGGCGGTGTCTGCTGCGACCATGTCTAGATGAATCAGGCAGACAATGGTTCAGGCTTATTTTCTGAAGGGTCAGGTTCCACCTTTCCCTGTGAAGGCGCATTCTACTAGGGCGCTGAGTGCTTCTTGGGCCTTTTGCCATCGGGCGTCAGTGATACACGTTTGCAAGGCGGCAACTTGGTCGTCTGTCCACACGTTCACAAAATTCTACAAAGTAGATGTGTTGCCATCCTCGGATGCTTCTTTTGGCTGCAAGGTTTTGCAGGCTACTGTTTGAAAGAGACTTTAGTCTTTTTTGAGGATGTATGTTCCAGATGAGCTCCATGTTCACTGGTTGACTAAAGTTTTAGTCTTGCTGGGAATTACTTTCTTTTTCTGCGTTGTTTTCCCATCCCTCATGCAAATGCTGCTTTGGGACATCCCAATGGTCAAGAATTATATGAATCTGCGTCTGTCAATGAGCGATAGAGAACACTGGATTTTTGACTAACCGGAAAATTATTTTCTCTAAAGTTTGACAGACACCACACCCGCCCCTCTATTTTGAGTGGGTTGGGGTTTTTTCTCCAAACACTGCTTGCAACTAAACTGAAGTCTATAGCAGAGTGTTGGTGTATGCCTGCAAGAACGGCCCCATAGGCGTGGTAAAGCTTTTTCCTGCCTAGTGTTCTACTCCTTGTAGTGGGCAGCATAACCCAATGGTCAAGAATTATATGGAGCTGTCAGCCTTGGCTGTATTTTTCCAACGTCCTTTAGCCTCGCATGCGTTGATTCACACACATTTGTTCAAGGGGTCCGCCATGTGGCCACTCCGAGGCAATCCCCGTTACGTCCATGGGATCTAAATTTGGTATGGTCTGTTCTTCAAAAACCTCCCTTTGAGAACATTAGGGAGATTCCTCTGCTTACCTTGTCTCAGAAGGTTGCCTTTTTGGTGGCTTTTACTTCTGCTCGCAGAGAAGTCTATAGCAGAGTGTTGGTGTACGCCTGCAAGGACGGCCCCATAGGCGTGGTAAAGCTTTTTCCTGCCTAGTGTTCTACTCCTTGTAGGGGGCAGAAAAACCCAATGGTCAAGAATTATATGGAGCTGCGTCTGTCATTGAACTTCAGAGGAAAGGATTTTAATAAGTCAAAAATCCAGTTTTTTTTTTTTTTGTTTTTTTTTTTATCACTGTAGGCCAATTTGTATTCTGCTACATATTTTTGTTAAAAAAAAAAAAAAAGAAAATCCCCAAAAAGCGTATATTGGTTTGTGCAAAAGTTATAGCGTTTACCCCTTTACGCTCCTGTCCTCGGCCCCCCACTACCCCTTTACGCTCCTGTCCTCGGCCCCCCACTACCCCTTTACGCTCCTGTCCTCGGCCCCCCACTACCCCTTTACGCTCTTGTCCTCGGCCCCCCACTACCCCTTTACGCTCTTGTCCTCGGCCCCCCACTACCCCTTTACGCTCTTGTCCTCGGCCCCCCACTACCCCTTTACGCTCTTGTCCTCGGCCCCCCACTACCCCTTTACGCTCTTGTCCTCGGCCCCCCACTACCCCTTTACGCTCTTGTCCTCGGCCCCCTCACTACCCCTTTACGCTCTTGTCCTCGGCCCCCCACTACCCATTTACGCTCTTGTCCTCGGCCCCCCCTACCCCTTTATGCTCCTGTCCTTGGCCCCCCTTCACAGCACCCTCTCTTCCGTTAATGCAGAGCAGACACGGACACAGCCTGCTGTTCCCTATAGGGCGGTTGGATGGAAATAGATCGCCTGTCCATTTTTTTTCGATACCATCCAATCCCACCTGATCTGCTAGATGGATGGGAAATGGGATCCCCATCCGCCTGTGTTTTGGTGGATCAGATGCAGGCGGTTGTAAACGGACATATGTCCATTTACATCAGCTTCTCCATAGAAAACAATGAGTGGTCCGATTGGGCCCGTCTGAAAAATGGACAGGCAAACCCGATTGGTCTGCTTGTGTGAAAGGGACCTAAGGCCTTGTTCACACAGGGCACACACAGTGTACCTTTACGGGATTCACAGGTGTTCCATGCATTCCTGTGCAGGCAGTCCTATTGATGTCATTTGGAATGTAGCAACTGCACGAACAGAGCCATTGCTCCCAATATGACATCCATGTAGGTCCACGTGTATGTTTCTGAGCTCACACTGGCTGCGTTCGGGGTCATGCACTCACATGGATGACAGATTGGGAACAGCAGCTATGCCTGTGCAGCTGTTACATCCGAATTGATATACATGAGCCACACCAACTGCATGTGTGAGAACCTGGCCTTTAATTAGGGTTCCCTGAAGTCCCTACAGCTGCTGCCTCACCACAACTGCTGTCTGTTAGCAATTGCAGAAAACTATCTGTATGAGGCATAGGTGTGCTCAGCCTATAGCCTGTATGCTTGTGTTCATTTTATGTACATCGGGTCCCTATCTACCCACATTGGAAGCTTACCTGACCGGACGTCTTTGATCATTTGTGCCTGGTGGGATCATTCCCTCTCAAGTGTTTTTTTGGCTTTTCAATTAGTTTGGAGGCCAATATTTTCTGGTAAGTGGCCAAATTATCCTCCATCTCCACTGGGTGTTTGTATAGTGAGATGATTTTCATCCGTATGCTGGGACTTGTGGTTCTTCTTTTTTTCCTAACACATCTGCTATTTTATCATCAGATTTTTTTAAATCACTTTTTTATCATCTTTTTCTTATGGATTTATATGGACTTTATGCACATTTATTATCATGTCATTACTTATGATTTTTATTTGTAGTGTTTTCACTTTGGGTGTGAAACATTATTAATGATTTATTCATATGTTATTCATGATTATTAGCACAACACTTGTTATTTATTACATACATGGGACTGCCTGTATGGGGATGCATGGAACACCTGTGCATCCCTGTGCGGCTAAATATGGCCCTCCATGGGCGTATACTAGTAGTATGCCACATGTGAACGATGCTTTAGTAGTAGTTTAGCAGGAATTTTGTAAGTTATGTTGTGTTTATGTGCACTATCAATGATTTTAGTGTATTTTTAATGAAAATAACAATATGATGAACATTTGCGCAAATATTTTGTGGCCCAAAAAATCAGTGGCACCTATTATTCTACAGGTCATGTGCTTTTAGAAAATGTATGGTTTGTGGGGTCTTTTCAAATTCTTTAAGCTGTAAGTAAAAAATGGTAACCTCCAGAGTAAATTGGTTTATTTACAGTTTTGCGTACCTTCAGTTTTCACCATTTCACAAAAAGGTGCAATTTAAAATGCACAAATATTTAATATTAACTCAATATAGGTTTAACTTTTTTATTAAGTAGGAATTTAGCAGGAATTTTGTACTTTTTGCCATGTATGAATCCAATTAATGATTTTAGTGTATTTTTAGCAAAAATATTGGTTTGATAAATATTTGTGCAAATATTGCGGTGCCCTAAATATCAGTGGCACCTTCTTTTTACTCTACTGGCCATGTGCATTCAGAAAATATATGGCTTAGGGGGGGTCTTTTACAAACTGAAAGCTGTAAGTAAAAAAAAAAAGGAAAACCTCACAGATTTTGAGAAATTTTTGTGTACGTCCCATTTTCACTATTTCTCAAAAAGGTGCAATTTAAAATTTACAAATATTTGTTATTAACTCAGTACAGCTTTCATGTTTAGAAGAAACTTAGCAGGGATTTTTTTCAAATTTGCTGTGTTTTGTATCTGCTAGTAATGATTTTAGTGCATTTATGGCGAAAATATTGTTTTGGTAAACATTTGCGCAAATATCGCCTTAAAAATCAGTAACACGTGCCATTTATTTTACCGGTCCTTTGCTTTGAGAAAATGATTAGTATGGGGGTCTTTTAAAAACTCTGCAAGTAAGAAATGAAAACCTCCAGATTTTTAGAGAAATTTGGTTAGAGGTTTGTGTACACTCTGTAAATTTTGTAAAATGAGCTGTTTGTATCTGCTAATTATGACTTTAGTGTATTTTTAGCGAAAATATATATTTCTCTTACGTCCTCCGACAGTCGCCGCCTCTTCATATTCGTCACATATGGGGTATTAGACTTTGCTCCAAAGGAGTAGCTAGGCAACAGAATATGTTAACATTAAAGCTTTTAACATATCCCACCCTCAAGGGGTGGTCCCCTCAGTCAATACCCTCCTACTTCCTGCAACCATATCTCAGTTTTAATGTCTAGCTTGTCAGGAGTGGCTGGCTCTCTCTGTGCTGGGGCTTTGTGCCCCAGACTCTTTCTTCTTTTCTTCTTTTTTGATTTTTTGTTTGAGTTTTCTCTCTACCTTTACTTAGCTGTTCTTTTTGTCAGCATTAGTTAGTTCTTCGGATTAAGAGGATCATGCGGGCTGGGTCTCGGGCTGATCCCCCTGGTCGCAGGTCGTGGGTCAGTGGCTTCCCAGCCTGCCATCGAGCGTTCAGCCAGGTAACGCTCCTGGCACAGTGAACGACCCATCCCTGTTCGGTGCAGGGATGATTGGTGAGGTGGCTACCTCACTGGACGCTGTGCGGTTTCTTAACCCCCATTCTGTGCGTCTTGTATGCGACTCTCCCTGCCTCATGTGCAGCGGCTTGTTCGCCTGTGCGGGTCCCCCACGCCACTGTGAGGTAAGTGTATTTATGTGGGGACCTGTCTGTCTGGGGGGGTGTCAGTCTGGGACTGTGTAACCTGCCTCTATTCACACTGTTTGTCTCCCTATCTCTCGGCTGCATGCTGTGGGCTGCAAGGGGGGGGGGGGGGGAGCTGTGTGACACTGTGTGTGTCAGCCTTGTCAGTGTGAGAAGCTGTGTGCTGTGGGGCATGTTTTGTGGCATGTTTGGGCATTATACAGCGATCGCTGCGGCGATCTGACATGTTTTTTTATATGGAGACATGTGTGCATTACTGTACTGTGGAGCGGCGGTTTCTGCGCCAAACGGCGCCATTTTGCCTACACTCGCTCCGGCCGCATGTTCTACATGCATGGCGGCCATTTTCTTGTAGCCTCCCATAGGCTTTCATAGAGCGCCCTGGCAGCATCACTTCCTCTTCTCCAGGAACACCGATCGAGGCAGCAGCAGCGGCGAGGGTCTCCTCAGGTTTTATCCTTCCTATCCATTGTCTGTGTCAGTTTTATTGTCCCTGTGGGGGTCTCATTGTGCTTGTGTTGTGGTGCGGTGGGCTGCGCTCGCCGCGCGTGTTAAAGGGGCAGTTAACCCTTTATTATCCGGCATTTGTTGTTGGGGCAATGGATTCTCAGGAGGGCAAATTTCCTACCGCCTTGGTGGAAAGCCAGGGGACCGCTGTTTCCCCCCCAGGGGGGGATTTAGCCACTATTGTGGCTGGCCTTGCTGCTCAGGTGCAGATGCTGGTGGCTGCTCAATCTACTAAAAGACCCAGAGTTGCTCTTTCCTCTGATTCTGAGGGTGAAGGTAATGGGGTTGTTATGGCGGGGGCCTCCTTATCGGGGTCCCGCTCCTCCCTGGATCTAGTGGGGTCCGAGGTGGAGGCTGAAGTTGAAGGGGTTGATAATTCTCCCCCTGGCTCGCCTGAAGAGCTTGCAATCATGGGTGAATTGATTGCTTCCATAAAACAAACGCTGCGTTTGCAGGATGAGGTGTGTCCCCCCGCTGCCTTGGCGGCTTATGGGACGCAGAGAAAACGCAGGACGCCGCAGGTTTTTCCCTGCAATGATGATTTTCAGCGCGCTGTTAAGGAACAATGGCGCAATCTGCGCAAACCTTTTGATGTACCAAGTAGGTTCAAGCTGCGTTATCCTTTCTCGCCTTCCACTGATGACAGGTGGTGTGTGCCACCCCCAGTGGATCACGCAATTGCAGTTTTAAACAAATCCACTGCGATTCCTGCAGAGGATTCCCCGGTGTTCCGTGATGCCACGGATAGGAGATTGGAGTCTCTTGCCCGTCATACTTATTCTGTTACGGGTTCTATGCTTAAGGCTCTGTTTGCCTCTCTCATGGCGGCCCAGGCGGTCGCAAGTTGGACGCAGATGCTTAGGCGCGTCCTAGTGGCCGATTCGGCCTCGCCGGCGACCCTGGATATGGTGGATCAAATCCACCAGGGTGTCATGTATCTGTGTGATGCGGACTTGGACCTAGTCCCGTTGGCTGCACATGTGCACAGCGTGGCGGTGTTGTCTCGCCGCCTGGTTTGGTTGAAATGTTGGTCGGTGGACCAGTCTTCACGTAAGACCTTAGCCAATCTGCCTTATGATGGGTCTCGCCTTTTTGGGGAGTCCTTGGATGTGTTGATTAAGGGGATCACCGGAGGTAAGAGCACTCTCTTGCCCCATTTCCCCAAGGCTAAGGGGGCTTCTGGGAAGAAGCATGCTAATTTTCGGCCCCCTCAGGGGTCCTTTCGTGCCTTTCGGTCGCACTACAAGGGCAAACCGTTCAAAGGTCAAGGCTCTCAGAAGAAGCCCTGGTCTGGAAAACAGAAGTCCGGTCAATCCGGATCCGCAGCCCATAGCAGTGCGGCCTGAAGGGGCGCCCTCACCCAGTTTTGGGGTGGGGGGACGCTTGCTCGGTTTTCTTCAGCCCTGGTTGGCCCGCGTGCGGGACAGATGGGTTCAGGAGATCGTTCGATCTGGTTACAAGATCGAGTTTCTCTCTCGGCCGGAGAGCAGATTTTTTCCCTCAAATCTTCAACTGTCTCCAGAGCGTTTACGGGACCTGCACCTGGCGGTGCGGGACCTGAGGGCTCAGGGAGTGGTAGCTCCGGTGCCTCATCGGGACAGATTTCGGGGGTTTTATTCCAATCTGTTCACCGTGCCCAGAAAGGAGGGCAAGGCTCGTCCAATTCTGGACTTGAAGGCTCTGAACCGCTCTGTGCGGGTTCGCAAGTTCCGCATGGAATCCCTGCGGTCGGTGGTGGCTGCCCTGGTTCCGGGGGAATTCATGGCCTCCATCGATTTGAAGGATGCGTATCTTCACATCCCCATTTTCGAGGGTCACCAGAGGTACCTTCGATTTGCCATTGCGGAGGATCACTACCAGTTCGTGGCGTTGCCTTTTGGTCTCGCCTCGGCTCCGCGGGTCTTCACCAAGGTGCTTGCACCGATTCTGGCATTATTGAGGGCCCAGGGCATTTCTGTCCTGGGGTATCTGGACGACATTCTGGTTCGGTCTGCGACCAGCCAGGGTCTGGAGAAGGACCTGTCTGTCACGATGCAAACTCTGCAGGAGTTTGGTTGGACGATAAATTTTCCAAAGTCGACACTGAGTCCGTCGGTTCGTCTTCCCTACCTGGGAATGATTCTGGACTCGGTGCAGGCGAAGGTCTTCCTGCCGGAAGACAAACTCAGAACTCTTCAGGAGGAAGTCAGGTCCCTCAGGGACGTTCCGCACTCGTCTCTGCGGACGTGCATGAGATGTCTGGGATTGATGGTCTCGGCCTTCGAGGCGATTCCCTTCGCCCAGTTTCACACGCGGGGTCTCCAAGCGGAGATCCTGTCCATGTGGGACGGGCGACCTCAATCTCTGGATCTTCAAATCTCGTTGAGTCATCGCACCAGAAGAGACCTTCTGTGGTGGCTCCAGTCCCCGATGGTGTCCGGGGGCAAGTCGTTTCGTCCTATCTCGTGGACGGTGATCACCACGGATGCCAGCCTGTCGGGCTGGGGTGGTGTTCTGGGCGTTCTGTCTGCCCAGGGAACTTGGTCGGAGAGGGAGTCTTCCCTTCCGATCAACATTCTGGAATTGCGTGCGATAAATCTCTGTCTTCATCGCTGGACAGACCGGCTGCAGGGCTGCCCGGTTCGGGTGCAGACGGACAATGCCACGGCGGTGGCCTACATCAACCACCAAGGGGGCACCAGGAGTGCCCGAGCGGCTCGAGAAGTGGCCGACATTCTGTCTTGGGCCGAGACTCATGTCCCGGCGATAACGGCGGTTCACATTCCAGGGGTGGAGAACTGGCAGGCGGACTATCTGAGTCGCCAGACCCTGGATCAGGGGGAATGGTCTCTCCACCCGACTGTCTTCCAGATGTTGTGCGCGAAGTGGGGTCTTCCAGATGTGGACCTGTTCGCGTCTCGTCTCAACTACAAGGTGAGAAGGTTCGTGGCAAGGACGCGCGACCCTCGGGCAGACGCGTCGGATGTGTTAGTGGCCCCGTGGCATCAGTACAGGCTGATGTACGCGTTTCCACCGATTCAGTTGCTGTCCAGGTTCCTTCGCAGGTTACACTCGGAACGCAGCACGGTGATTCTTGTGGCACCGGACTGGCCTCGCCGGTCCTGGTACGCAGACCTCGTGAATCTGGCGGTCGACGCCCCGTGGCGTCTGCCTCTTCGAGACGATCTCCTGTCTCAAGGACCGATATACCATCCTGCTTTACAGTCTCTGGCTTTGATGGCCTGGCTGTTGAGACCGAGGTCCTGAAGGAGAAGGGTCTCTCCCCGGAGGTCGTTCATACTTTGATCAACGCGAGGAAGTCTTCCTCGGGGAAGGTTTATTACCGTACTTGGAAGGCCTATTTTGCCTGGTGTGAGTCCAGGGGGTTTTCACCCCGCACGTACTCGGTTTCCCGAGTGCTGTCCTTCCTTCAAACGGGTGTCGATCAGCGTTTGGCGCTGGCTACGATTAAGGGTCAGGTGTCTGCGCTGGCCATTCTGTTTCAACGTCCCGTGGCTTCCAACTCCTTGGTTGGCACTTTTGTTCAGGGTGTGCGGCATCTGGTTCCTCCTAGGAGGGATCCTTTGCCCCCTTGGGACTTGAATCTCGTTCTGTCTGTGTTGCAACGTGCTCCTTTTGAACAGATCAGGGAGATCTCGTTGTCTATGTTGTCCAAAAAGGTCGCCTTTTTGGTGGCGATCACTTCGGCTCGCAGAGTGTCGGAGCTGGCAGCTTTATCCTGCAAGTCTCCGTATCTGGTTGTTCATTTGGATAAGGTGGTCTTGCGACCTAATCCTTCTTTTCTTCCGAAAAGAGTTTCGGAATTCCATCTTAATGAGGATATTGTCTTGCCTTCGCTGTGCGCAAAGCCTAAACATCCAAAGGAGGTGAGATTACACTCTCTGGATGTTGTTCGGGCGATAAGGGTTTACCTTAAATCGACTGAGTCTTTTCGAAAGACGGATTCCTTGTTTGTTCTTCCAGAGGGTCCTCGGAAGGGCATGGCGGCGTCGGCCTCTACCATCGCCAAATGGATCAGGCAGACCATTGAACAGGCCTATGCCTTGCAGGGGAAGGTTCCCCCTGTGCCTGTGAAGGCGCACTCTACTAGATCTCTGAGTACGTCTTGGGCCTGTCGTCATGGGGCTTCTGTAGCCCAGGTGTGTAAGGCGGCGACTTGGTCGACCGTACACACTTTCACAAAATTCTACAAAGTAGATGTTCAGGCATCGGCGGATGCTTCCTTTGGCCGCAAGGTTCTTAGTGCGGCAATTCCCTAGGGTCCCTTGTTGGGGACCTCTGGCTGTTGGGATAAGTTTTTTATCCCATGGTTATTTGTCTTTTCCTGGGTTGTTGCTCCTGTTGAGCACTTGTTTTTTCCTGTTGCCCAGCTGGTTTCCTTCCTTTGGTAAGGTTCCTTTCTTTGATGCGGAGACTGCGTTGCCTTTTCGGCGCGGATGCGTTTCCCACCCCTCATGTTTGCACTGCTTTGGGACGTCCCCATATGTGACGAATATGAAGAGGCGGCGACTGTCGGAGGACGTAAGAGAAAACTGAATTTTTGTAAAATCTTACCTGTAAAATTCCTTTCTCTGAGTCCTCCGACAGTCGCCGCCCCCGCCCCTCTTTTGGGGTTTGGTTGTATACTCTACTGCTATTCCACTAAAACTGAGATATGGTTGCAGGAAGTAGGAGGGTATTGACTGAGGGGACCACCCCTTGAGGGTGGGATATGTTAAAAGCTTTAATGTTAACATATTCTGTTGCCTAGCTACTCCTTCGGAGAAAAGTCTAATACCCCATATGTGACGAATATGAAGAGGCGGCGACTGTCGGAGGACTCAGAGAAAGGAATTTTACAGGTAAGATTTTACAAAAATTCAGTTTTTGCTTTTGTTCACTTAGACACAGCTTCAAGTCTTCAGACCATTGGGCTTTTGCTCTCTCTCTAGGAATAGGACTAGGCTGAAACCTTTTTGGTTATGCCCCTGGGACAGTCCCAGAGGGTATACCATCACTTCCTGCATTCGGACTTCAATTTTTTTTCTGCCTAGTCAGGAGTAAGGACCCGGCTCTCTGCTGGGATCTGTGGTCCTGGCATTTTTTTCTATTTAAATTTTTTGCTTTTTCTATTATTTGTGTTCCTGAACTACAATCAACTGTTTGTGTGTGAACTACAATCAACAGCCTGACTGGGCTTGGAACTGGATATCATTCTTATAGTCTTCCCAGTCTGGCCTATGAGCGCGACCTATTAGCTCAGTGCTAGGTTTGCCGCGACATAGCCCCACTGGACGGTGGCTGGCCAGCGAGTGAAACACCTTGCGAGGTCTCATAGCCCTGGTCATGACAACAGTCACGATCAAAGTCGCAGCGTACCTCAGGCTGCAGCACCCCCATTTCAAGATGGTGCGGTGGACTGCTGGGAGTGGCGCCTGCCTGGTGAGTAGTGTCCCCCCTCCTTTCCTGTGGAATTGATGGGGTGATCGCGGGCCTCCCCCCCCCCCCCCCCCCCCCCCCGGGGATGGTAGGCCTCTCCTGTGTCTTTTTTCCCCCCTTCTTTGCGGCTTCCCCCCTAAGTTGGTGCCCTCATCTGTTCCCTGCCCCCCGACCAGCTTTGGGGGCATGGTGCTGGGCTGGAGAAGCGGTAGGTGATGCCGCTATCGGCCCCCTGTAGGGGGTGCCCGTACCTAGGTGCTGCGGGGGGGGGGGTCCCTTCCTGGGGTCTGTGAACTTTTACCTGGGGTCCAGGGTCTCTTGCAGCACCATGTGCTGCCACCATTTTAAAAATGTGAAAAAGGGTGATGATGATAAATTTGCTGCAACCACAGACCCAGCTGTACTAATTGGATAAAATAGAAATGAAAAATAAAATTGTTTGGTGCACTAAACTTAAATGATGACACAATTAAAGTGATATAAACCACAGGTATAACACCTGTGAAAGTGACAATACAATGTGACTAGTTATGGTTGTTGTGGAATTTTTATTCAGGTACAAAATACCTGTTACCTGTTAGTCAGTGATACCAAATCAGACAATATATAGCTATATATATATATATATATATATATATATATATATATAATGAGATCAGACAAGACTCAAGATGGCTGAATCATAGTGACCTGATTTATTACAGCGTGTTGGAGTTTAAACATACTCAAAAATGGGTTTGTCATTACAATCTGACGTACAAGAAATGGGTTGTTATTAACATCTTTTGTCCAATCAAAGTTAACAACTAATTATAGTAAGCATTGGGTTAATCTATATTGTGATTCTCTGTCATAAGGGAAATTTCTTGGTGACGCTCAATAAAAGTTCCAAAGGGGCTTTTAGAAGATATTATTGGCTTTGCGGTCAAGCTGTCCAGACAGAGTTGATATTCTGAGATATAGGGAATTTCCACTGTTTCGGTCATCTGATATATTCTTAGCTTTTGCAAGCTCAGTGACGCATGTAAAGAAATCAGAGTAAAATGAGATTAACTCGAAAGACATTTTGTTTAAGATAACCATTCTAAATGCCAGCCAAGGCATCCTGCATATCCAGCAAGGTATCCCGTATACAGTACGCCACGTCATGGTGTTATCAGGGCCGGCGCCACCTGTAAGGCGACCCAGGCACCCGCCTAGGGCGCCACTCAGGGGGCGCCAGCATCTTACTTGTTGCACTGCAATGACTGTTAGCCTGCCGGGCGGCGCGGCGCCCCTCTTGCTGTGCTGCTAACCACCACTGTAAAAACTTGTGTCGGCTCGGCCTCGGCGAGCGGCGGCGCCCTCGGCTCGCTCGCTCAGCTCAATAATCATGTCTCTGTGTCACTCACACAGACTGTGTGTGACAGGCAGCGTGTAACGTAGCGTAGGTCTCGGTCTCCTGGCTGGCTCCAGCCTTCAGCGTCTGATTCTGAAGGCTTTGCATCAGTGGCCGCGCTGCCCGCGCATGCGGACTAGGAGGTTCCCCCTGCCGATGACGTCGGGCGGGCGGAGGAGACCAGCGGGCTCATCGCATCCAGGAGCGGGAAGGAAGATTTTGAACCAGAGCAGCGCAAGAAGGACCAGTCCCCAGATCCAGGAAGAAGATCCAGGAGAAGAGGACATGTCCGACCTGGTGCTGCCGTGCTGGTGCCATTCACGTGAGTGAAAATGGGCATTTTAAATTGGTATATTCAGTGAGGGAGGGGGGTAACATTACATGTATCCTTGGGATGGAGAAGAATTGTTTTATTGTGGCTGTTTTAAAAAAATCTTCTCTACTTCTCTTGTCTTGTGCTCCCTATTTGTATTCTGCCTAAGGTCCGGGTCACACTTATGCGATGCAGGAAGGCTGCGAATTCGCAGCCTGTTCCCGCATCGCAAACGCACATCTGGCAGTTCACACTGCCATATGCGATACGCTGGGGGTGTCAATGTAATCTTAACAACACCCCCAGTTTGATCGCATATCGCAGTGCGATCTTGCAGTTCGCACAGGATCGGATCGCACAAGTGTGAACCACTGTGCGATCCGATCCTGATGCGGCTGAAAAAAAGGGTCCTGTGCGTCTTTGCTCTGGGTGCAGTGCGAATTTAGCCATACAAAGTGTATGGCTGAACTCGCACCGCACAGCCAATCGCATGTAATGAAGGAGCAGTGCGCTCCAATATTACATGCGATCGCCGCAGCCGCATCAGTGTGAACCGCTTGTTAGTGCCGGTTCACAGTCTTGCGGCTGCGGCGATCGCATGTAATATCGGAGCGCACTGCTCCTTCATTACATGCGATTGGCTGTGCGGTGCGAGTTCAGCCATACACTTTGTATGGCTAAATTCGCACTGCACCCAGAGCAAAGACGCACAGGACCCTTTTTTTCAGCCGCATCAGGATCGGATCGCACAGTGGTTCAAACATGTGCAATCCGAGCCTGTGTGAACTGTAAAGATCGCAATGCGATATGCGATCAAACTGGGGGTGTCGTTAACATTTCATTGACACCCCCAGCGTATCACATATGGCAGTGTGAAGTGCCAGGGGTGCGCTTGCGATGCGAGAACAGGCTGCGAATTCACAGCCTTCCCGCATCGCGTAAGTGTGACCCGGACCTTGGGGCCGGTTCACATTTGTGCGATCACAGAGATCGCATGTAATTCGGAGCGCACTGCTCCTTCATTACATGCGATCTCTGTGCGGTGCAAAATCAGCCATGCAGTTTGCACTGCGAGATGCGATCTGATCCGAGGGTGTCATTAACTTTTAATTGACACCCCCTGCGTATCGCATATGGCAGTGTGAACTGCCAGGGGTGTGGATGTGATGCGGGATCACGCTGCATATTCGCAGAATTCCCGCATCACACAAATGTGAACCGGGACTACAGGCGCTCACAGCTCATAGCTGCAGGTGAGCGACCATCGTAGGTCTACGCCGTTTTGCACTTGAGGGCCAGCCTGTCGCAGACCCGCAGTAAATATGTGGTGGGCATTATTTTACATTATGGCTTTTTGTGCTTTTGGGGGGGGGGGGGGGTGCGGCAATTTTTATTTTGCCTAGGGCTCCAAAAATCCTTGCACTGGCCCTGGGTGTTATCCTAAAAAAAAAAATGTAATTGAAGAATATAAAAGTCCCCCAACAGAGGGGTGTGGTATCAACAATAACAATTCCAAAATGCACACTGACGTGATGAATTCTTAACCAGTGTAATCAAACAAAAAATTGTACACCTAAAAATCAAAGTGCACAGAAACCCTCTTGTGGGGTCTAATAAAGTCCACAAAGAATGTCCCACAATAAAATGACCAAAACCCTGAGGCTCTAGATAGACAAAAATTATATGTGATCTTCAAGTGATGAAGTGGGATCCCATGATGAATATTTCACAACCAAACATATTGGATATATATACGTGAATCCTACCACCTTTAAGGCTTGCTTCTTACCAGCAGAAAAATTAATAAGGGCAAAACCACAGCCAACCTCACGAGTGATGATTCCCTGTGCAGTGGGAGGGACAGTGTGCCTCTTCACACTTCATAGAAAATAAACCAAAAAGCCTCCTACCAAATAAATGTAGTTTAGAAGCCAGTATCTCCCCCCCAATATCTCACAGTGGATCAGCACTCGGGTCCCTTGTCGGTGATCTCAAATGGATTCCAATGCTCCTTTATCTTGCTTCCCAGATATTCTCATATACATTGGGACAAAAGGAACAATCCATGGTGCATTACCCCAAAACACGTTATTCAATAAAAAGATATGCACTTACATCACCTGCAAGATAGGCTGGTACAAATATAGTGTCAGCAGCTGCCTGCAGTGCAGACTGTGGAAATGGTATGTGACAGCGCGGCGGCGGCGCCTCCTCTCTAACGCGTTTCCTCCCTAGATGGGCTTGAATTGAGATAGGAGGGAGCCCGCGCCGCCACTTCCGCCCTTATGAGGAATATAGAGACAGCGCTTCCACAATGAACATACCGGATTTTGGCACCATACACCGCTCTAGCCTGATTACTTCTATTCCTCGACTTGGTATAAGCTAGAATAATTTAAAATCCATCCATTTATGATTAAAACCACTGGATATAAGAAAAAACATATTGGTATCCTCTATATTTAATGAGTATCTACCATGTTGACACCGGAAACACTCCTCTTTCCATTCACCACTATATAAGTGCAACATCATGATTGCCTATAGGGGGGGGGGGGGGGAGGGAGGGCAACATAGGTATAAATAAATATACATTGAGAATAAGAATAAAATTAAATTCAAAAATACATACAAGTGCCCATTTTCAGTGGGCTGAATGGCTTATTCACATGAATTTCCATGTAAAACTATAAAAATTAAATTAAAAAATAAATGTGAAGGAATAGGTACACATCCCATATTGATTATGGCATGGCTTCTTCATACAAGGTAATCAAACAGGATAGATAATTATATTTACAAACAGTGTAGATGGCATAGACATTTGGCCTGAGAGAGAATGTCTAAAAATGTAGGTTAACTATTATTGATATGGGCATTTATGTCCCAATCAATATTATGTCCTAAGGGTCAGTAGCACTTGAGCTCATAAATCCAGAAGGTCTCACGTCTGGATATTGATCTTTTCAGTTTACTCTCCCTCCAATGTGGAACATATTTCTCTATAACAATCACTTCCAGGTCAGTGGGGTCTTTGTGGTGACACTTTGCAAAGTATTGTGAGAGACTATGTCCCACAAAGCCTTTGCGTATATTGGTCAGGTGTTCTCCTATCCTTATGCTGGCAGTTCAGATTGTTCTCCCCACGTATTGCTGTCCACAGCTACACGTGAGGAGATACACCACCCCTTTTGTGTGACATGAGATGAAGTTTTTAATTTGATATTCCTTCCTCGTGACTGTAGAGCTGAACTTGTCAGTTCTCCTGGTTTTAGATCATTTACAAATTTTACAGCTCTTACATGGATAAAAACCTGTGACTTGAACATGTGTGACTTACTCCCATGTCTGCCAATTGCTCAGCCGTATCAAAAGTTTCTCCATCTCGCTGTCAACCTGGGGGACTCGATTTGGCATTTGCAGTTCAGAGCTCTTCCATTCGGTCTGTCGTCTTCGCCCAGAGTATTCACAAAGGTAATGGCGGAAGCATTGGAACCATTGAGGTTGAGAGGGATCTCTATTGTCTCTTATCTGGACGACCTATTGCTCTTCGCAGACTCCAGAACTTTGATGTCAGCAAACCTACAGGAGACCCTGTCCAAACTCAAGGGCCTGGGATGGCTCCTAAATTTTGAAAAGTCCAATATGATTCCAGCACAGGAGATTAATTTTTTGGGATACACAATAAACTCAGTACTTCAAAAGGGTTTTTCTCCCCGAGGAAAAAGTAAGAAAGATCCAGTCCTCAGTGAGTCCGATTCAGACCAACTTCAGAGTACTGGTCTGGGTAGCATGGGTAGCCTTATGCCCTGTACACACTATCAGATTATCTGAAGACTTTTGTCTTCAGATTTACCTTTTCTATGTAGTGCAATGGCCTGCCAGATTGCATACAAATTGAAAGTGTTTAGGTTTGACCTCATATTATATGGTTTTGGTAAGTCTGCAGACAAAAGTCTTCAGATAATCTGATAGTGTGTACAGGGCATTAGGCCTGCTTACCGCAGCCATCCAGTGGGCAAGGCTACAGTCTAGCCCTCTCCAGATGGATATTCTTTGGAAACGGTCACATCTGGAGCCCTTAGAGAAACCAATCAAAATTGCTACAAATGTGAAGAGGGCTCTATGGTGGTGGAGAAACCCGGTCACTCTAACAAAGGGCCTGACGTGGTCCTTTCCCCTAAACAAATGGCTGACTACGGATGCAAGTGCGTGGGGCCCATCTAGACGACCGTACTTAAACAGGGGTCGTGGTCCAAATCAGAGGCCAGGAGGTCGTCCAACTGGCGGGAGTTGAAGGCCATCTTTCTTTGTCTCCTATCCTTTTAGCAAGCTGTAAGGAATCAACACGTTCAGGTCCTATCGGACAACATGATGGCTGTTGTATAAGGTTGATTTAAGGAGCGTTTAGACTCAGATTGCTATGGTGGGTCCCTGTATTTCAATAATACATGTCCGACCTAACCAAACATGCACATAAGAAGGTGTTCTGTCCAGGGGTCAGAACTTTAAGATGGTTAGATGGTCAGGACAAATTTAGGGACACAATGTAAAAAGTAAATTATAGCAATTTATTTGTGGAAAAATCATATGTGAATACATAACCGTTTAGATATTAATCATGTGTATAGTATAACCAGTATAAACAAGAAACAAGACATACAACATTAAACATAAAACAATTGACAGGGTACCAGCCGGTGCATAATAAATGTTATCACAGGACTACAATGTATCAAAAATAATACAGGTGGGGTACGCCACTATTCTATCCTTCCTGTGATGTGTTCCTGTGGACGTTCGGGATGTTTAGGGTTAATTAATCACTTTATGCTTAGCTAAGCAGTATAAGTGGGAGTATTGGGTGGCAGGCTTGCCGGGATGGCTATTCCTCCATTTAACATCATTTGTGAATGTCAGTGGACGTCCAGACGAAGCTACGCTACTTGGAAGCGAAACCCGTTGACATCATCATCACCGCCGGTGCAACCACGAGTGTCCCAGACGCGGACGGCGCCGACAGAAGCGAGGAGACCGGGACCGGCTCTCATACCAGACACTTCAGCGGAGGACAGGAATCGAAGCTATATGGCTATAGAACGGAGGTCAGGTGGTAACCCAAAAGCACACTCTGCATAGTCCCCACTTGATGCTTCGGGATTAACATACCTGACACTCCACTATACCGCCGCAACGAAGGAAATCAACCTCTCTTTCCTGCATAAAAACACACTCTTCAGGAACAGGAAAAGGATTAAAAAGGGCATTTTCTAGCCATTTAAGTCTAAGGATAAACTGCAAACCCTACAAACTTTTCCTATTATACATAGACCCCTGAAAAGACTGGTATCCCAACTACATCACAAGGGAAAAAGGGTGAAGTAACGGCAGGTGCCGCCAGAGCTACGGGTCACTGTACCGACTCTGAAAAAATCCCTCTATATCCCTGACATTCACAAATGATGTTAAATGGAGGAATAGCCATCCCGGCAAGCCTGCCACCCAATACTCCCACTTACACTGCTTAGTTAAGCATAAAGTGATTAATTAACCCTAAACATCCCGAACGTCCACAGGAACACGTCACAGGAAGGATAGAATAGTGGTGTACGCCACCTGTATTATTTTTGATACATTGTAGTCCTGTGATGACATTATTATTATGCACCGGCCGGTACCCTGTCAATTGTTTTATGTTTAATGTTGTATGTCTTGTTTCTTGTTTATACTGGTTATACTATACACATGATTAATATCTGAACGGTTATGTATTCACATATGATTTTTCCACAAATAAATTGCTATAATTTACTTTTTACATTGTGTCCCTAAATTTGTCCTGACCATCTAACCATCTTAAAGTTCTGACCCCTGGACAGAACACCTTCTTATGAACATGATGGCTGTTGCCTACATTACGAAAAGGGGGAACAAGGAGCAGGAGCCTCTTGGATCTGGCCATGCAGCTTTTCACATGGGCAGAACAGAATGTGGCTTCTCTAACTGCAATTCACCTGAAAGGTACCCAGAATTTCTTGGCATATCCCCTAAGCAGGAAAATGGTAATAGAAGCAGAGTGGAGCCTGAACCAGGAAGTCTTCCTAATGGTTGCAGAAGTCTGGGGTCATCCTCAGATCAGTTTATTTGCAAGCCAGCAAAACCTCCAATGTTCTTTTCTCTTCACAGAGAGGATCAGGCTTTAGTCTAGACGCCCTTGCTCATCCATGGGACTTCCCTTTGTGCTACACGTTCCCTCCCTTTCAGCGGATATCGCTGGTCCTCAGGAAGTTCAAAGAGGAAGCCACAGATATAATTCTGATCACTCCCTTTTAGCCAAAGAGGCCTTGGTTTGCACCACTTCTAAATCTAGCCACGAAACCTCCCTGAAAGCTTCCTCTAAGAAAGGACCTTCTATCGCAAGGAACTCTGAATCACCCAGAGTTGGATCGTCTACAATTGATGGTTTGGTTTCTGAGGAAGACCTCTTGAGAGCCAGAGGTCTGTCAGAGAAGCTCATTACCACACTTCTTTCTAGTAGGAAAAAGGTCACTAGTGCGATCTACCTGAAGGTGTGGAAGAAATATAATTTCTGGTGTTCTTGCAAGAGACTTCAGGTTAAAGATATAGTTTCAGTTTTGGAATTTTTCCATGAAGGAATAGAGAAGGGGCTTGCAGCCAGCACCCTAAAGACCCAAGTGGCGGCTCTTTCAGTTTTTTTTTTTAGAAAACTTTATCATGAGAATCTTTAGTTATTTCGTTTTTCAAGGCTCTGAACAGGCCAACAGCCTTTAAAATTTTTCCCAAATAGGATTTATCTTTGGTGTTACAAGGACTTACTAAAGCTCCATTTGAACCTTTAGAGGAACCTTCTCTGAGGAGATTGGTAAACAATTTTTCTGGTGGCAATTACATTGGCCCATAGAATCAGTGAAATTCAGGCCTTGTCAATCGCAGATCCTTTTCTTAGTTATATTTCCGGATTGATTAGTTCTTAGAATGGATCCAGCCTTTCGCCCTAAGATTGCTATATCTTTTCATCATACTCAGGAAATAGTACTGCCTACCTTTTCCTCTACTCCAGATAATGCTAAGGAGGAGTCCTTTAATACTCTAGACATAAGAAGATGTCTGTTACAGTATCTATCTGTGACTAAGAAATTCAGAAAATCAGATGCACTCTTCATAATTTTTTCAGGATCCCGCAAAGGGGAAAAAGCCTCCAAAAGCACATTAGAAAGGTGGCTTAGGTGGGCAATCAAAGAAGCCTACATAGGCTCCTCAAGGTATTGCGGCCCATTCTACTAGGACAGTGGCTGCTTCCTGGGCCGAAAGAGCCGGTGCTTTGCCTGAACAAATATGCAAGGCAGCTACTTGGTCCAGTTTTTCTACTTTACTTCGGCACTATAGGTTGGACTTACTGTCAGCTGCAGATCAGGGCTTCGGTAGGAAGGTGCTGCAGGCAGTGGTCCCACCCTAGGGTATGTTACTCGGTTATCCTCTCCAGGTGCTGTCCTGAAAGGCGATTGGGGAAAACCTTAGTTAGACTTACCAGTGACAGTATTTCTAAGAGCCTTTCAGGATAGCAGCCTACTTCCCTCCCTTAGTTTTTCTGACTTATGATTTAATAACCTGTTTTGGTTGTTTGTTGTTGTGTGCTCTGTTTTCCAGCACGTCTGAGGCTACTCTAAATCCCTCGTCTTCCACCATGCCTTCAATTATAAAGACTGCAGTGTTTCCTGGGAAGTTGGGTGGAGCTACGCTCTCTCCAGGTGCTGTCCTGAAAGGCTCTTAGAAATACCGTCATCGGTAAGTCTAAGGTTTTTTTCTCTCACAACTTAAGAGCTCTTTTGGTAACATTTGATCACCACTGGGTTTTTTTTTTTTTTTTGCATTATATAAGCAAAAAAGACCAAAAATAAATAAAGGATGGAGTCCTTTCAGACAGTGGTGGTGTCCCTGCAGCAAAAGGGTTCCCTGGCTTCTTTAGACATCAAAGATGCCTACCTACACATTCCAATTTGCACCCGGCTTTAGCGTTTCCTGCACTTAGATTCTCTGTCGGCTCTGACGGCTGATGTGGAAATTACTTTCCAGACTTTACGAGAAATTGGGTGGCTTCTGAATTTAAGTTTGCCCTGGTTCCAACCAGGAGATTGGATTATCTGGGGATGACTCTGCTTTCATCTGCAGCCGGAGTGTTCCTTCCTCTGTAAAAGTTGCATTCTGCGATTTAACTGTTGCTAGCCCACATGTGGTTGTCCTTTTGGGCGTGCAAGCGAGTGTTGGGCCTGATGGTGACCACCCTTGAGGCGGTTCCATTTGCACAGTTCTACACAAGACTCCTTCAAAAGGAGATTCTGGTCAAATGAGACAACTGTCCCAAATCGCTGGACAAGGTGATTTTTCTGAGTTAGGCGGCAAAGTGTTCTCTGGTCTGGTGGCTGTGATCCCCGACCTTGCTACAGTCTTTTCCCCCCCTTGTATTGGACGGTGGTCACAACAGATGCCAGTCTGTCCAGGTAGGGAGGGATCCTATGGCTGTCCTTGGCCCAGGGCGGTTGGACATTGGAAGAGTCCAGATTGCCCATCAATGTCTTGGAACTTCGAGCGATTAGGCTTTGCCTGGATCATTAGATGGATCCCCAGGGCAGCGCGAAGAATGTTTTAGCAGCCCGGGAGGTGTCCAGCATTCTCCAGTGGGCAGAACGGTTCGTTCTGGTACATTTCCAGCATGGAAAATTGGCAGACAGATTACTTTAGTCGTTGGACCAAGGGGGAATGGTCCCTTCATCCGGACATGTTTAATCAGATTATCTGACAGACACCACAGACGTTCTGGTGGCTCCATGGAGCCAGTGCCATCTGATTTATGCCTGTCCTCTGCTTCAGCTTCTTCTGCGACTCCTACGCAGGATCAAGACCGAAGGGATTCCAGTCATTCCAATGGCTCCAGACTGGCCTCGCCGGTCTTGGCACACCAACCGGGTGCGACTGGTCAGTGATGTCCCCTGGAGGCTTCCTCTCAGGGCCAATCTGTTGTCTCAAGGGCCAATCTTCCATCCTGTTTTATGGTCGATGGCTTTGATGGCCTGGCTTTTGAGAGTCAGGTGCTGAAGGCTTGTCTGGCTCGGTGATTCTGACCATGTTGAAGGCGAGGAAATCAACATCTCAATAGCTTTATCATCGGACGAAGAAGGTGGTGTGAGGTTTGAGGAGGCCACCCTCGATCCTTTTCGGTGGCTCAGGTTCTGGCCTGTTTTCAACAGGGTGTTGATCAGAAATTAGCTAGAGCATCATGAAAGGCCACGTCTGCCTTGGCAGTGTTCTTTCTCAAGACCTTTGGCTTCCCATTCATTGGTGCGTACATTCTTTCAAGGGGTCAGTTGTTTTACTCCACCTGCATGTTCTCTTTTGCCAACAAGGGATTTAAACCTTGTTCTGTCGGTCCTTCAAAAACCTCCCTACATACGGGAGATCCCTTTCCTTAAACTGCACGGTGTTAGAGAAAATGACAAGACAAAGCCGCTAACTCCATCTGGTAATTCACAGGGATAAGGTGGTCCTGCACCACAGCTGTCATTCCTCCTGAAGGTTGTCCCTAAAGTGCTGCCATCCTTGTGTCCCAGGACGGCTCCTCCCAGGGAATTTGCCTTACATACTCTGGATGTTGTTTGAGCTATTCAGGTCTATTTGGCAACCACCGAGTCCTTTCGGAGGTTAGACTCGCTCTTTGTGCTTACAGACGGGCCTTCCTGCTTTATCTGCTACCATTTCCAGATGGATCAGACAGACGGTGACCCAGGCTTATTCGCTTTAGGGTCGGTTTCCCTCCTTTCCCTGTGATGGTACATTCTACTCGGGCACTTAGTGCTTCTTGGGCCTTCCATCATCAGGCGTCAGTGGCATAGGTGTGCACGGCGATCACTTGGTCATCGGTGAGTACTTTTTTACAATTTTTGAAGTGGATGTTTTGGCATCTGCTGTTGCCTCCTTTGGCCATAAAATTGCAGGCTGCAATTTAGAGGGTCTGTTTTTCCCTCTAGGGTGTATTTCAGGTTGGGCTCCTGTTCTAGTTCAGCTACTATTTCCTGGATTGGCTTGTGTTTAACCTTGGGTTTGTTGTTCCCACCCCTTATGTTTGGCATGTCCCCATGGTGAAGAATATGAAGCGGTGTCTGTCAATGAACGGAAAAGAAAATAGGATTTTTATACTCCCCTTTGACAGTTCATTTACAGACACAGCACCCACCCCTCTAAGGTGTTTTTGTGCTTTGGTTACTGCTTGTTACAAAACTAAGTCTTTTTTCGGATCCATGGACCTTGCTCATTCAGGACAAATGAGTCCACAAGCTGATTTGGTTTGGTTACATGATCAAGTTTTGGTCCTTGCCTCCGGCAAGGTTCTTCCCTTCCAACTTACGCCTGTCTCATGAGCGGCTACAGGGCCTCTATCGAGCAGTGCAGGATCTGTTAGCACAAGGAGTTATTGTGCCAGTTCCAGAGTTGGAATAATTTCACGGTTTCTATTCAAACCGGTTTCCAGTTTCCAGGAAGGAAGGCAAGGTTCGTCCAATCTTGGATCTTAAGGCTCTGAACCACTTTGTGGGGGTTCAGAAATTTCTCATGGAGTCCCATCCGCACTGTAGTTAAAGAGAACAGGGAAGCGCCTCTTGAGTGAGGTAAAAGCACAATTTATTACAAAGCGATATAGTAACTTACATTATAGTAAGCAGGTAAATACATGGCTCTCCGAGGGCGGCTGCTGGGGGTGGCATCCCAGTCTCCCGATGTCCAGGTGCAGACTTGATGGCCGGAAATTGATGCAGACTTTCCTGGGTCCTTCCGGAGGTGCCGTGCAGCGGTGGAGACTTGTGCGGCGGCCGGGAGTCAGCAGAGGCGTCTGACGTCACAGGTAGGTGTGGGCAGTCTGGGCTTCACAACTAGTTTCGGAGCATGCGCGAGAGTCCGGTCCCGGACCTGCGCTCTCCTTTCTCAAGTGTGAGTGTTTTTTTATCTCACCAGAGACTTGCACAATGGACTCTTAAGGCCCGTACACACGTACCGATCGTCGGCATACAAACGTCGGCGGACGAAAGATCTGCCGATTGTATGCGTGTTAGTATGGTGCCTCCGACAGATGTCTGCGCACAATCCGCGGACAAAAGTCTTTCTTGCAAACATGAAAATTTTTGTCTGCGGACACCAGAACGGACGATTGTTCGCCTGTCAGTACAGAATTCGGCCGACAGACTGCAGATTTGCAAGACTGGGCATGCTCAGAAAATAAAAAACACAGGGAAAGTTAACCATTACATGACATCACTTCTGCAGTCAGCTGAAGTCTGCAGACAAAATTCTTGTGCTGTCCTTGTGCTGTCTTTGCACTTTTCAACAGACACCGACATCCCGGGGAGAAAAGACGAACATTTGTATGACGACGATCTGTGTGTGTGTACGGGGCTTTAATCCCCACCTTGTGCTCATTATCAGTACAGCATGCCATTATACGCTGAATATTGTCCTGGCCACTTATTCCATACTCACCACCCCCTATTTTTTATCATTGTTATTTTTATTGTATATTTCCCTGCATTATCTATAAGCGCCATACCACCAATATATCTCCATCCGCACTGTAGTAGCTTTCCTTCATCAAGGAGGTCATCTGGCTTCTATCGATCTCAAGGACGCTTACCTTCATATTCCAATATATGTCAGGCATCAGTTTTTCCTTTCCTTTGCCGTGGGCGAGGAGCACTATCAATTTGTGGCGTTATCTTTTGGTTTCGCTTTAGCTCCTCGGGTGTTCACAAAGGTTTTTCCCCAGTGTTGGCCTTGCTACGACAGAAGGGGATCATGGTACTGGGTTACCGGGACGATCTGCTTCTACGTGCAGAGTCTTCCTTGGCTCTAGAAGCCGATTTTGACATTACGTTGCAAAGTCTACAGGAGTTCAGGTGGACATTGAATTTTCATGAATCGGCACGGTCTCCGTCCACTAAGCTGGACTACTTGGGTTTGACGATAGACTCAGCGTCAGCCCGGGTGTTTCTTCCTCAGACAAAACTTCTGAAGCTACAGGATGCAGTTCAGCTCCTGTTGTCCAACTATCAGTCATCACTCAGGACTTGCATTGTATTCAAGTGCTGGGTCTGATGGTTTCCACCTTCGAGGTGGTTCCGTTTGCACAGGTCCACACCAGTCCTCTGCAAAGAGAGATTCTGACCACATGGAACAAGGATCCGCTGACATTGGGCAATCTGATCCTGTTGAATCGGGGTTCGAGGGAATCTCTGCTATGGTGACTCTGCTCCCCAGCCCTACGTTTGTGAAAACCCTTTCTTCCCCTGTATTGGTCTGTAATCACCACGGATGCAAGTCTGTCCGGATGGGGAGGAGTCCAGGCTGCCGATCCACATCCTGAAAATTCAGGCAATCAGACTTTGTCTCAATGGACGGATCATCTGCAGGGACACCCTGTGCGGATACAATCAGACAATGCTATGGCTGTGGCATATGTCAAATGCTAGGAAGGAACAAAGAGTGCCCTGGCGGCCCAGGAAGTGGCCGGTAGTTTGAGATGGGCAGAACGATATGTTCCGACCCTCTCTGCTGTGCAAATTCCGGGGGTAGAGAATTGGAAAGCAGACTATCTCAGTCGGCAGATGTTGGATCCGGGAGAATGGTCTCTTCACCCCGAGGTATTTCATCAACTGTGTCTTCGGTGGGGGACCTCCAATGTGGACCTGCTGGCCTCCAGTCTCAACAGGTAGGTGCAGAGGTTTGTGTCAAGGTCTCAGGATCCTCTGGTAGACACCCTGGTGGCCCCTTGGGGTCAGTATCGTCTGATTTATGCCTTTCCTCCAATACAACTTCTGTCGAGACTGCTACGCAGAATCGAGGCAGAAGGGATCCTAGTCATTCTGGTGGCACCAGACTGGCCTCGCCGGTCTTGGTACACAGGCTTGGTAAGGCTGGTAGCAGACATCCCTTGGAAACTTCCTCTCAGGGAAGATTTTCTGTCTCAGGGACCAATCTTCCATCCTGTTTTATGGTCGCTGGCTTTAACGGCCTGGCTATTGAAAGCCAGGTGCTAAAGGACAAAGGGCTGTTGGAGTCAGTGATTCCTATGTTGTTAAAAGCTAGGAAATCTACATCTAGGTTTATCAGAGTTTGGAAGGTGTACATTACTTGGTGTGAGTCTCGGGGGGGTTTCTCCCTGCTCCTTTTCTGTGTCTCACCTGTTGGAGTTTCTACAATTCGCTGTAGATAAACATTTGGCTCTTGGCACCATCAAGGACCAGATTTCCGCCTTGGCCATATTTTTACAAAGGCCGTTGGCGGTGATGTCCTTGGTTCACACTTTTTTACAGGGAGTTTACCATTTGGCCCCTCCGGTGCAATCCCTGGTGCCTCCGTGGGATCTCAATTTGGTACTGTCGGTACTTCAAAAGCCTCCCTTTGAAAATATTTGCGAACTTCCTCTTCTCACTATCACAGAAGGTGGCTTTCTTAGTAGCCATTACTTCTGCACGTATGGGTGTCAGAGTTGGCTGCGTTGTCCTGTTGGTCACCTTACCTGGTGATTCATAGGGATAAAGTGTTGCGACCCTGTCAGGCGTTCCTTCCCAAGGTTGTCTCGGGGTTTCATTTAAATAAGGATATTGTGTTACCATCCCTATGTCCTAAGGAAGTTGCCTTACATTCCTTAGATGTGGTAAGGGCATTGCGGGTGTACCTGGCAGCGACTGAACCGATTTGAAAAGCTGATTCTATATTTGTTCTTACGGATGGACCTCATAAGGGGCAGGCCGCATCTGCTGCGACCATTTCCATGTGGATCAGGCAGAAGGTGGTGCAGGCCTTTTCCATTAAGGGTCAGGTTCCTCCTTTTCCTAATAAAGCGCATTCTACGGGGGCACTTAGTGCCTCCTGGGCCTTCAGTCATCAGGTGTCAGTGGTTCAGGTGTTCAAGGAGGCTACGTGGTCGTCTTTATACACATTAACCAAGTTTTATAAGGTGAATGTACTTGCATCTTTGGATGCAGCGTTTGGACGCAAGGTTTTGCAGGCTGCGGTTACAGAGGCTTCCGCTTCTTGAGGGTGTTATTTTTTCCTGGTGGTGAGCTCCAGTTGTTACTAGTTGAGCTCCTGTTTTTACCTGGTTGGCAATTCTGCGTATTGCTATGTTTTTTTTTTCCCCCACCCCTCATATTGACACTGCTTTTGGACATCCCAATGGTCTGAAGACATGAAGCGGTGTCTGTCAGTGAACGACAGAGAAAACTATATTTTTGTCTTACCGTAAAATCCTTTTCTCTGAGGTTCACTGACGGACACCTCTCCTGCCCCTCTGTTGGGGTTGAGTTATATGTTCTTCTGACACTGCTTGTTACAAACTGGAGTCCTACAGCAGGAAGTGATGTTATACCCTCTGGGACTGCCTCAGGGGCGTAACCAAAAAGGTTTCAGCCTAGTCCTACTCCTGAAGAGAGAGCAGCATAAAGCCCAATGGTCTAGAAGACATGGAGCGGTGTCTGTCAGTGAACCTCAGAGAAAGTATATATTTTTACAGTGACATTTGTTTTATTATATTTTTCTATGTTTTCCTTACTATTTAGTTATATCTTGCTAGTTAATTTTTTTTTTTTATTATTTAAAAGAAGACCTGGTGATCTTTGATCCCTTTCATGTTGTTCAGGTAGATCTCTACCTCTGGAAAATATGCGCCAACTTAAAACTAATCTGTGAAGTAAAACACAATATAAAGCGGCTAACACTCCAACCGACAGTGATGGTGATCAAAATATTAAGAAAAATAGTGCAGCGCTAAAAATGTGTGAGTAAATGTGCACGAAGTAAAACGTGAACAATCAAACCAAAATGCAAAAAAATAAAAAAAATCAAAGTCCAGAATGTCCATAAAGTGCAAAAAAATTAAAAAAAAAGTCCAGAATGTCCATAAAGTGCAAAAAAATTCAAAAAATCAAAGTCCAGAATGTCCATAAAGTGTAAACTGTGAGTTGAAAAAGGTGTTGACTCCCAGCATGTGAAATAACTGCAACAAACTATAAATCCCACACCAAAGGAATCAAGATGTGCTCACCAGATGGTATGGACCCAAAGTACTGTACAGCAAATGGGTCATACGCGCTGTATATGTAGATGTCCTCGGTACCGAATAGGCAGGAACCTCAGCAGCATCTCTGGATCACAGGTGGTGATGAATATCTTCCAAACCGGTGCCTATCTTTTCTGAATGCTTCTTACCACCTGTGAAATTGTAAGTGTATTCCGTTATCTTCCAATAAATTGCCCATACGGTATTATGCTATGGTGTCCTTTTGGTTTATCCCTCTCCACATTCCCATTAGTGGGGACTCCTAGGCATTCCCGTGCAGACCGGTTTGGAAGATATTCATCACCACCTGTGATCCAGAGACGCTGCTGAGGTTCCTGCCTATTCGGTACCGAGGACATCTACATATACAGAGTGTATGACCCATTTGCTGTACAGTACTTTGGGTCCATACCATCTGGTGAGCACATCTTGATTCCTTTGGTGTGGGATTTATCGTTTGTTGCAGTTATTTCACATGCTGGAGTCAACACCTTTTTCAAGTCACAGTTTACACTTTATGGACATTCTGGACTTTGATTTTTTTGCATTTTGGTTTGATTGTTCACGTTTTACTTCGTGCACATTTACTCACATTTTTAGCGCTGCACTATTTTTCTTAATAATTAGATCTCTACCTCTCCAAGGTTTCCTAGCCCTGCTCTAGGCAAAAATCGGATTTTTGTAAGATCTTACCGTAAAATCCTTTTCTCTTAGCTCATTGACAGACGTAGTCTTCTTGATTCACAAGAACTGGGTTATGTTGTCTCCGCAGGAGTAGGACTAGGCAGAAAAGAAAAAACGCTCTGGCTCCACCCTAAGGGCAGTCCCAGAGGGTATATCCTCCCTCTCTCTGCTACAAGGCATCAGTTCTGTCACAAAGCAGCAACAGAGAATTTAACCCAACTCAATGATAGAGGGGCGGGTACTACGTCTGTCAATGAGCTAAGAGAAAAGGGTTTTACGGTAAGATCTTACAAAAATCCGATTTTCTCTGTCGCTCATTGACAGACGTAGTCTTCTTGATTCACAAGAACTGGGACATCCAGAAGCAGTGCCACAAATGAGGGGTGGGATTGACAGAAATCAAAATCCAATCTAGAAGGCCCAACCGGAGCCAACCAGAAGTATCAAAGGACTCATCGAGTAAACAGATGAGACCTACCCCACAAATCCTCGAGGTAGACCAACAGTCTCCTCAAACAGTGGCCTGCAGGAACCTTGCGGCCAGAAGAGGCATCTGACGATGCCATCACATAAACCTTATACAATATTGTAAAGGTATGAACCGACGACTAAACAGTCGCCTTGAAAACCTGAACCACTGACGCCTGATGGCGGAAGGTCCAGGAAACTCTAAGCGCCCGAGTAGAATGCGCCTTAACAGGGAACGGGGGATCCCGACCCTTAGATAAAATAAGCCTATACCACCGTCTGTCTGATCCATCTAAAGATGGTCGCAGCAGAACAGGCAACCCCTTCTTAGGGCCATCCGTGATCACAAACAGTGAATCCGTCTTACAAATTGAATCCATAGTATTCAAATATATCCTGATCGCCCGAACTACATCCAAGGAATGCCATGCAAATTCTCGAGGATGATTGGGCTAAGGACATAGGAAGGACAATACACTGTCCTCATTCAATGAAACTTTGAAACCACCTTAGGAAGGAAGGATGGATTCGGATGAAGAACAACCTTATCCCTATGAACCACCAGATCTGGGGAACAACAGGATAATGCAGCCAGTTCTGACACCCTGCGTGCAGAAGTGATAGCCACCAAGAAGGCCACCTTCTGGGATAAAGTAAGCAAGGGAATCTCCCTGATATTTTCAAAGGGAGGTGTCTGAAGAACCGACAGCACCAAATTAAGATCCCAGGATGGTAACGGCGTGTGCACTGGCGGAGCCAGGTGTCGCACCCCCTGGATGAAATTCCGCACCAAGGAATGAGTAGCCAAAGGCTTCTGAAAGAAGATAGCAAATGCTGAAACCAGACCCTTGATAACACTCAAGGCCAGCTTCTGCTCAACTCCCTGTTGCAGAAAAGCCAATATTCGGGCTACCGAATAAAGATGTAGATGGAACCCAAGGGATTCACACCACACAATATAAGACTTCCATGTACGATGATAATCTTTCTGGAAGTCGCTTTCCTTGTTTTAACTAGAGTAGGAATAACTGAAGCTGACAATCCCTTGTCCTTCAGCACCTGGGTCTCAATAACCAGGCCGTTTAAAACCAGCGATCGTAAAGCAGGATGGAAGATCGGTCCCTGAGACAGTAGATCCTCCCTGAGAGGAAGTCTCCATGGGACGTCCGCCACCAGTCTGACCAAGTCGGCGTATCAAGCTCGACAAGGCCAGTCCGGAGCTACCAGGATTACTGGAATTCCTTCCTCCTCTATCCTGCGAAGAAGTCTTGGCAGTAACCCAAGAGGAGGGAAGGCATACATTAGCTGGTATTGCCCCCACGGGGTGACCAGTGCGTCTGCGGTCTCTGCTAGAGGATCGCGGGAGCGAGCCACGAAAACTCTGTACTTTTCTGTTGAATCGTGATGCCAACAGATCCACATCCGGGGTGCCCCAACGTAGGCACAACTGGTGGAAAACTTCTGGATGGAGGGACCATTCCCCCTGATCCGGAGTCTGACGGCTGAGATAATCTGCCTGCCAATTTTCCACCCCCGGAATGAACACCGCAGAGATAGCTGGAACAAATCGTTCCGCCCAGCAAAGAATGCAAGCCACTTCTTTGGCCGCTCGGACACTCTTGGTGCCCCCTGGTGATTGACATAAGCCACGGCCGTGGCGTTGTCCGACTGGATCCGAAGCGGGCTGCCCTGGAGCTGCTCGGTCCAGTGAATCAGACAAAGTCTGATCGCTCTCAGTTCCAATACATTTATCGGCAACCTGGATACTTCCGGGGACCAAAGTCCCTGGACAGATAACTGACCGAGAATTCCTCCCCATCCGGATAGGCTGGCATCCGTGGTCACTATCGTCCAATATATTGGCAGAAATGACTTTCCCTGGCTGAGCATCGGAGACCGAAGCCACCAGACCAGAGACTCTCTGGTCTGTTTGCTCAATCGGATCCGATTGTCCAGGGATTCCGGATTCCGATTCCATCTGAGAAGAATCTCTTGCTGAAGAATTCGGGTATGGGACTGGGCAAATGGGACTGCTTCGAAGGAAGCCACCATCAACCCCAGAACCCTCATGCAAGTTCGAAGAGAAGACCAGCTGTTGGATAGTAACAACTGGACTGCTGATTGAATCTTCCGGAGTTTCCCTACCGGAAGGAAAACTCTTGTCCTGACTGTGTCTAGAATTAGACCCAGATATTCGAGCCTCTGGGTGGGAACCAGAAATGACTTTTGCTGGTTCACCAGCCACCCGAATTCCTGTAAAGAAATTATAGTAATTTCTATGTTTTGTAGCAGGGTCTGAGGAGACTCTGCATGAAGCAGGAGATCGTCTAGGTAACCTAGAATCGATATGCCTCTTTGGTGCAGTAGTGCCAACATTGGGGCCAACACCTTCGTGAAGACCCGAGGAGCCGTGGCGAGACCAAAAGGTAACGCCACAAACTGATAGTGGTTCTCTTCTACGGAAAAGCGTAGAAACCGCTGATGTCCTGCGAAAATGGGAATGTGAAGATAGGCGTCCTTGATGTCTGTGCGAATGGATTCCATCTTGAATTTTCTTATGTTGAGAAAGGAATTGAGTGCCCTTAAGTCCAGAATTGGACGCACTTTGCCCTCTTTTTTGGGTATTGTAAATAGGTTTGAATAAAACCCCTGAAAACGTTCTGTCCAAGGAACGTGGACTACCACTCCTTGTTGTAGTAAATCCGTGACTGCTCTCCGCAGATCTTCTAGACGATCCGGGGATAGTCGGATATTGGAAGGGAAGAATTGCGCCGGTGGGAGAGATCGAAACTCGATCTTGTACCCTGACCTTATGACTTCGCAAAAGCACTTGTCCGGGATTCTGGAAAGCCATGGATCCGGGAACCGGCGAAGACGTCCCCCCACCCCAGTTATGGGTGGGGGCGCACCTTCAGGCTTTGGACGATTTATCTTCAGGTCTGGAGGGGGCGGGCTTTTGCTTGCCCGACCAACGTCCCCTGAAGCCTCCTGAAGGAGCTTTGGAGGACTTAATTTTTTCACCCGCGGGACGAAAAAACTTTTTGTGAGCAGAGAAAGAAGGCCCTCGTCTTTGACGAGGTACTTTACCTTTAACATTTTGCGGTAAAAAGGTGCTCTTTCCTCCCCTGAGATCCTTAATGATCTCATCTAAGTTGGCTCCAAATAGACGCTCTCCTAAAAAGGGGATATTAGCCAATGCTTTTTTGGAACCTTGGTCGGCTAACGAACCTTTTAGCCACAGTATACGCCTGAGAACCACTGCTGAAACTGATGCTCGCGCCAATAATGGAGTGGCGTCTAACGCCGCATCACACACAAACTGTAACCCCTGTATCATTTGTTCCAACAAATCTGATACCGCCTGAGGGACTTCTTCTAAGTCCCGGCGCAACCACTTGGTCCATTCAGTTACAGTCTGCGAAACCAGTCCAATAGCAATTATTGGTCTGAAAGCTGATCCAATCAAGGAAAACATGGTGCGAGACATAGCTTCTATCTTGCGATCTACTGGATCTTTAAAAGACGGAGCGTCTTCTAAAGGAATAACCGTGGCTTTATTCAATCTAGCAATTGGTGAATCCACCACAGGTGGTTCTGTCCATTTCCTTATGAGGGTTTCCTCAAACGGATAACGCCTGTTAATGCGTTTAGAAATAGCAGTAGTGCGTTTTGGCAGACTCCATTCTTCTTTGATTGGATTGCCAAAACATTTGGGCAATGGAAAAACCCTCGCTACTTTGATGCGTTTTTTAGTCCCAAAGGGGATTTCAGTTTCAGCTATTTCCGACGGAATACCCTGTAATCTTAAGGTTTCTTGAACAGATACAATGAGTGCGTTTACCAACGCTTCCTCTCGGGCTATGGCTGATGCCGAAACATCCTCCTCACTGTCTGAAGAGACAGTACCCGAGACACCAATCCCAGATGAAGTACCTGCAACTGCAGAAATAGGCTCAGATTCTGAATCCGAAGTTTCAGATAATAAGGGGTTAGGCGGGGGTCGCTTTCTTGCGCCCTGTCCCTGACAAGCCACTTCCACCCGGGACACAAAAGTTTCCATAATAGCTGACAATGATTCAACCATCAGTGGGGTGCTGGAGGATCCTGCAGACACCTCGAGGGGATCCGGTGGAGATACATGAGTGGCAGGGTCCATGTTAATTCAGGACACCTCTGCCAGAAAAAACAAAAACCTTTTTTTTTTTAAATAAAAAATACCTCTTTTTTTTTTCTTTTTCATGTGTATCCCCCTAGCGCAATAGCGCCCCTCAGAGTACCTGCTTCTCGATCCCCACAGAGAGAGAGAGGGACCCTCAAGGCTCACCACCCGATGCAGAGAAGTTTCCAACCAACTGCAGTCAGCGTCTGTCTTTTACAGACTGGAAAGAGCTGTGTTAGTTTTCCCGGGTAGAAGGACATGGCTCCGCCCCCTGTGTACACCTTCCGGCGTTCCCAGCTCTCCACGAGGTAGCTGGGCTCATCAAACATGGCCGCCCCCATACAGGAGACAATAGACTCCAAAAACATGGCGGCCGGCGTGACCTGAGGACATTCATGCACCCGGTCTACGGCAAAATGGCGGCGGACTGCCGAAATCGTTTTTCCCAGCACATCCACCTGCATCTCTGCTAAATGGCGGTTTATCGATCTGCAGGAGGTACACTACAATTAAGGTAGGATTATACCTCCTATGTCTGCTGTAATACTACAGTCTGCTGGGTAGAGTGTTAGCTCTCAAACCAAGTCCACTTCCCACCAAACACATGCTGTATTTACAAGGGGGACTTTTAGTGTCAGACAGATACTGACCATGTATGGAGGGGCCCATAATTCATACTGCCTCATAACGAGGAAAAAAGGGAACGTTTACTCACCATACCGAACCGACAGGCACCCTCTCTTCACAATACCCTCTCCACCGGGGTGGGGGGTTGTGGACCACTCCGGACGCCTCGACTCTCTGGTTCCTGGCGTCCAAGCGAGACTTTTAACTCGCAAGGTCAGTCCCTCCAATGGGACTCCGTCGCGGCCGACCCAGCGCGGAGCTCTGGTCTGCACGCGCTCGTAGGCAGAAACCGGGGTGACCACTGGATCTCAACATCCAGCCCGTCGCCCGGCCCCGCATACTTACTTGAATGTGTCGCGGCCGACCAAGCGCAATGCAATGGTCTGCGCGCGCTCGTAGGCCGGCTGGGGTGACCACTAGTGTCGCCCAGTCCGGCGTATTTGCTTGAAGATCTCACAGGAAAAAACACTGGAGAAAAACTACCTAAAAAATATTTTTTCTAAAAAAAAAAATCTTGCCAGGACGAGAGATCCCAGCAAGGAACTTAGGTCCTTACTCCTGACTAGACAGAAAAAAACTGATGCCTTGTAGCAGAGAGAGGGAGGATATACCCTCTGGGACTGCCCCTAGGGTGGAGCCAGAACGTTTTTTCTTTTCTGCCTAGTCCTACTCCTGCGGAGACAACATAACCCAGTTCTTGTGAATCAAGAAGACTACGTCTGTCAATGAGCGACAGAGAAACCTTTTTTGGCTATTGAGTAGGGAAGGGTTAGGCCCCTCTGTCAAGTTTTCATTGTGGTCTGTGTTCCCACTGGGGAGATTCACCTCTCTGCTTGGACTTGTGACTATTGTTTTCTAGAATTAAAGTGAGACGAAATCCAAAATTTTTGTGTCGTCTCTAAAAGAGAGAAGATGAGAAGAGAAATCTCATAAGAACCCCTGTTCTGGGGACAAATTTCGGAAAGGGGAAGGCCTTTCGCTTTGGCAGATTTCCTCTAATTTTCTGTTGTGTATCTGGCACAGGAAGTGAAGGGAAAAAAACCCCAAAAAAACTGCCAGGGGTTTTAACCCTTCCCTACTTTGTTCAAAACTAAAAGGCTTGGGCTAAATATACAATTTGACCACTATATTTTCCAAATGTGATGTGATATGTAAATTCAAATTAATCAGTGCACATTTCCTGCATAGAACACTCAACACATTGTATATAGGCCTTCAGCAATTTATAAACCGTTGATGAAGATTAGAAAAATTTACAAGAAAATAATTCATGGACATTTATTGTAGGCATGGAATGATGCATGCTATAGAACATATGCAAACTTGAGAAGAACAGAATTCAAAATCCACAGCACATGAATCGCACAGTAATGTAGACAAAATATTTTAGTATAAGCTCTCTAATCGTTTCTTTAGTAATAATCCTTTGTCTTTCAGATCAGGCCTGCTGTCCTGTTCCATTGTAGATAAAGAAATAATTAACAAGTGTCTGTTTTCTACTGTAAGACTTTCCCACTGTTTTGAATCTGGAAAACAAAATGGAGAATTTACTAAAAAAAAAAAAAGAAACCAAGCTAAGTTAGCAAGATAAGTTGTACATATAAATATTATTTTAAATCAATTAGACAGATTTTGCTTGAATAGAACAACCCTTTTGGTAGGGTAAGAAGCATGAGATTTAAATACACAAATCTTCGTGAACTAAAATATGAAAATGGTTAACATGCAGTGGTTTACTTAGCAAGCTAAATTTGTAAAAAGCACAGCTTTCGAACTTTCTTCAAAAAATTGGGCATGTACAGGCACTTCAATATGCTAATTTCAAAGTTTTTTGATGAAGTCAAGTCCTGACCTACCCCTCCTACACACTTCTTACTGGCTATTGAGGTACTGATAAGAATTATAGGCCAATATGGAGAAGCAGGACACTGTATGTGTATTTGCATTTGTATTCGAGTGCTTTCCATTTTAGGGCTCTTAAAGTGCCGATTATGATGACTAAAATGCAAATACCGAGCATCATGAGAGGGAGTGGCTACCATAGTGTAGCACTACAGCAAGCAGCTCCTGCACTACTATAGAAACGACTTTAAAATACACTACCATAGACACAACTCAGAAAGCTTTGACGCAATCCTATATCTCCAGGAGGCCAGCCTTTAGGAGCAGGAAGAGAATGGCGACCTTAAGTTGGGGATCTCTGGAAGTAATACAGACATACTGACATTACGGAACTGGCCTAATTACAACTCAATATTTGGGTTTGGGCATTACATTCTTTTAAACATTCCTGTCTTTGATTCTTTAAATATTTTTAGGTTTTGTGCACACTGCCTGAACTGGGCAGTCCCAACACAAAGACAATGCAAATAGCCTTGTTTTCAAAGGTGCCAGTTGACACTGGTGTGCTGGAAGAGAATGGAACATGCTGCATTTTAGCAACACATTACAACTCTTACTTTGCTTTTCTGACAATAATCACAAAGTACATCTTATTCATACAACTGACTCACCTTCGAGTTTCTTTATTAGCAATTCTAATACAGAGAGAGCTTCTGTCCTTATGGATGAATAACTCTTATTTTCTAACAAAAGTGAAAAAAAAAACATTGATCATTGATAAAACATTAATATATTATAACTATGTACATACATTTTACAATATAAAATAAACGCAGAGAACAAATAAAGCACTATTTACATCTAAATGGACCACAGCTGATCCAGAGGAAGGTAAAAAAACCCCAGCAAAGCATGATCCAATTTGCTCCAACAGGGGAAAAAATTCCTTCCTGATCCCCTGAGAGGCAATCGGATATTCCCTGGATCATTTTTGCCTATAAATGAGAGTATCCAGTTATATTATGTTTATATAGGAAATAGTCCAGGCCTTTTTTTAAAGCAATCTACTGAGCTGGCCAGAACCACCTCTGGAGGGAGTCTATTCCACATTTTCACAGCTCTTACTGTGAAGAAACTTTTCTATATTTAGAGATGAAATCTCTTTTCCTCTAGATGTAAATAGTGCCCCCTTGTCCTCTGTGATGACCTTAAAGTGTATAACTCAACACAAAGTTCACTATATGGACCCCTTATGTATTTATACATGTTGATCATATCCCCCCTTAATCCTCTCTTCTCTAGAGAGAATATTTCAGTTCCTCTAATCTTTTCTCATAGCGGAGCTCCTTCATTCCTCTTATCAGTTTGGTTGCCCTTCTCTGCACTCTCTAGTTCCCGGATATTCTTTTTGAGAACTGGTGCCCAAAACTGAACTGCATATTTCAAATGAGGTCCTAATGATCTGTACAGGGGCAAAATGATGTCTCTCTTGCTGGAGTCCATACCTCTTAATACAAGAATAGACTTTGCTTGCTTTGAAAACCGCAGCATGGTATTGCATGCTATTAAGCTTAGGATCTACCAAAACCCCCAAGATCCTTCACCATTGATTCCCCCAGTTGCCCTCCCCCCTCCTAGAATGCATGATGCATGCATATGCTTTGCATGTAAAGTGCATAACTTTACATTTATCAAGATTAAACCTAATTTGCCACATAGTTAAATAAACAGTGCATGGAGGTAGGCTTGAAAGCTGGAGACATCCTGTAAGATCCTCAAGCCGCTGCCCCTGGGTATGTCCTCCCAAGCATTTTATACACTGCTCAAAAAAAAAAAATAAAGGAATACGTTTTTTAATCAGAGTATAGCATCAAATCAATTAAACTCCTGGGATATTGATCTGGTCAGTTAAGTAGCAGAGGTGGTTTTTATCCAGTTTCAGATGCCTTGACGTTAATTAAATTAACAGGTGCACTAGATGGGCAACAATGAGACAACCTCCAAAACGGGAATGGTTTTACAGGTGAAGGCCACTGATTTTTTTCCCCTACTCATCTTTTCTGTTTTTCACTAGTTTTGCATTTGGCTAGGCTCAGTGTCACTACTGGTGGCATGTGGCGATACCTTGACCCTATAGACATGGCACATCAATAAGGTTTGCTGTGTCTCCTAGCACAGTCTCAAGAGCATAGAGGAGATTCAAGGAGACAGGCAGCTTCTATAGGAGAGCTGGACAGGGACATAGAAGGTCCTTAACCCAAAAAGCAGGAACAGTATCTGCTCTGGTGCAAGGAGTAACAGAATGCCACTGGTGTAAAAGTCTCCGACCAAACAATCAAAAACCGGCCCTATGAGGGTGGCCTGAGGGCCCAACATCCTCTAATGGGCCCTGTGCTCACAGCCCAGCACTGTGGAGTTTGATTGGCATTTACCATTGAACACCAGAATTGGCAGGTTTGCCACCGGCGCCCTGTGCTTTTCACAGATGAGAGAAAGTTCACCCTGAGCGCATGGCCGTGGAAAACATTATGCTGCCTGTAACATTGTTTGGCATGACTGATTTGGTGGTGGGTCAGTGATGGTCTAGGGAGGCATATCCATAGGAGGAACGCACAGACCTCTGCAGGCTTGATAATGTCACCTTGACTTCCATTAGGTATCGGGATAAAATACTTGAACCCACTGTCAGACCCTATGCTGGTGCAGTGGGTCCTGGGCTCCTCTTGGTGCACAACAATGCCCAGCCTCATGGAGGTTCCTGGAGGATGAAGGAATGGATACCACTGAATGGCCCCCATGCTCACCTGACCCAAATCCAATAGAACACCTCTGGGACATTGTTTCGGTCCATCCAACACTGCCAGGTTGCACCTCAGTCTGTTCAGGAGCTCAGTGATGTCCTGGTCCAGATCTGAGAGAAAATACCCCAGGACACCATCTGCCGTCTCATTAGGAGCATGCCCCGACGTGGTCAGGCATGCATACAAGCATGTGGGGGCCGTACAAACGAATGAGTACCATTTTGAGTTTCTGCAATGAAATTTCAGCAAAATGGTTTAGCCTGCTGCATCATTTTTACACTTTGATTTTCAGGGTATCTTTGAATTCAGCCCTCTGTAGGTTGATCATATTTCTATCAAACGAAGTGGCATCCTTTCTTTTCTAACACATTACCCAGTCCATATCAGTATAGATATCCAGCATACTTTTTCCCCATTGAGATCTGATGTATTCTTAAAGTGTTTCTTTATTTTTTTTTAGTGCAGTGTATACATAGTGGACAGGCGGGAAGTAAGCATCAATTTATATGTAACATTGGAAAATCCAGATACAGCATTGAAAAAGCATAATCATATCCAGGACACCTTAGAAGGGGGAGAGAAGAAGGAAAATCCATGATCCACACTGAAGTGGCTTCCTGATTCCCTTGGCTGATACCTCAGGACTTTATTACATAAGGCTGGTTAATGGTTTTTGGACTTATACCATTTTACAGGATCCCCTTATCCCACTTGTTGTTTATCACACTATTGTTTCACATTTAGCGCTGTAGTTTGTGTTCTTTTTTGGATTTAGAATCTGCTTACATTATTTTTCAAATGTGGTCTCCTTAGAACACTGAACGTATTCAGAGGACTGCTTGTTTCTTACCCATTTTTTAATTCCTTTTTAGGATGTATTATATTTTCCCTCACTATGATATGAATCAGTTGTCTGAAACCAAAATAAAGGCAAAAATAGAATGCAGTGGTATGTCTGCCCATATGGGTCATTAACAGAAACAATGTAAGGAATATCTGCAGACTATTGACAAATTTAGGAAAATATAACAATTTTGAAACAGAAGTAAAATGACACTTCCAAGTTTAAAACCAAACAACCGTTCAGCCAGGCTAAAGCCTAGTACACACGCAACGAATTTCCGCCGACCGGTCGTCCGTCTTTTGTCCAGAGTGGTGTCTGTTGGTTGGAATGTGCTCTAGACTGCACACGAATTTTGTCGTCCGACAGAATTCTACTTCAGAAGTGATGTCATGTGTTTGATTGCTTTCTTTGTGTTCTTTCATCTCGGAGCATGCCCAGTCTTGCTCATAAGATTTTTCCCTGTCGAAATCTGTACTGACTGCACGAAAATTGGACGTGTTTTGACGGTGGACAAAAATTTTATAGCCTGCACACCAGAATTTTGTCGGCCGAAAAGTCGGAGTCGGTTGTCGAGAGCACCATACTAACAAGCCGAAAATCGTCAGATCGGTCGTCGGACGAAAATTCCCGGCCGAATTTCGACTCGTGTGTACGGCCTTAAGGGACTGCAGTATAAGTCTTGTGACAATGAGATCTGCCTATTAATGGGGGGTAGTGAGATCAGATCTGCCTATTAATGAGGTGTATGAAGCTGGAAGTTGCTGTAATATAGTTACAGAAACCTCCAGTTCACGTGGTGCCTTTTTCCTAAAAGGTATCAGCTGAACATCGGTCACTGGAAAGGTTTCCATATATGGAAACCTTTTCATAACCCTATGTGAATTCAGAGACTGTCGCTATCATAAGACTTGAAGTAGTTCACCCTAACACTAAAATCTGTATATCTATAGGCATCCACAATCTAGGACTAACCTATTTAGCCCTGTAAAGAAAAAAAATTGCTATACATATCTTTTCTCAAGCCGCTCCGGTATGGTCCTCACGCTGAGCTGTCAGCTGCGGCTTTGCTGTGGAGGCGGGTGCAGAGGAGGCAGCTGACTTTGAAAGCCCCATAGTAACTTTATGGGTGATGTCACCTCCCTGGCATTTCACTACCGTTGTCGGCTGTCAGTTGCATAGAGCTTCCGCCGTTGGAGACCAGACTGACTTCAAAAAAAGGTATGTATTACGATTTCTTCTTTACAGGGCTAGATAGGTTAGTCTTAGACTGTGGAGGGCTCGTATGTTTACAGCTTTATTTTTAGAGTGAACTTCTATTTTAGGATTGGGCATCCACCACTAAGCGGAGGTTGCCCAACCTTAAGTCGAACGATAATATTCAGAGCAAAGTAAGAGAAATAATTTTTAATAAAAAATAATAAAAAACCCACATGGACAACATGAAGGGCTGAGGAGGACAGCAGACCAATTCACACAGAACAAAGATGCAATGGAAGGTAATTGGTTGTACCTAGTGAATGCGCTATCACTGGACAGGCTTCTGAGAGGATTTCTGTAAGGGCCACAATGTCTGAGTGCTCTTTTTCTAAAATCAATAACCTAAAAAAGAAGAAGGAAAAAGCATGCAACGTTTTCATCAGTTCAATACATATCACACGCTTTGGCTATAAGTCAATTACTTTGAAAACAAATAGTTAATGCAATATTTTTCCTCATACATCATAGACAAATCTTTGAAAAAGGTTGCCATTCATGTAAGTAGGTTTAATACATTTAAAGAAGCAAATTCTGACAACAGCTGCTTAAAGTTTCTTAACCACATGCTGACCGCCGCACGACTATATACGGCGGCGGTCAGCCCCTCCTGGACAAAGTGACATATGGGTACGTCACTCGCCCACGAGCCTGTAGGGGGCGAGCACGTGCACCCGCTCATTCACTAACATCCCTGTGCGTGTGACCGGCGGCTCCGATGTCCGCCGGTCACTCGCGATCTCACTCAGGAGAGGGAGAAAGGCAGACGGCTGATGTAAACACAGCAGTCTGTCATTCTCCCTTAGATCATGACAGAGGCTCTGCAATCCTGCTATGTAGGATCGTATGTCTCTGTCATGATCTAACAAGCCACGCCCCTTGACAGTTAGAATCACACCCCTAGGGACACATTTAACCCCTTGATCACCAATAAAGTCAACCCCTTCCCTGCCAGTGTAATTTTTACAGTAACAGTGCATATAGCACTGATTAACTGATTACTGTAGTAATGTCACTGGTAACCCCCAAAAGTGTCAAAAATGTCAGTCAGGGGTCCGATCTGTCCGCTGCAATGTCTCGCAGTCCTGCAAAGAAAAAAAAAAAAAAAAAAAAAATCGCAGATCGCCACCATTACTAGTTAAAAAAAAAAAAAACACAATAAAAATTACATAAATCTTTCCCGTAGTTAGTAAACGCAATAACTTTTGCACAAACCAATCAAAATACGCTTATTGCGATTTTTTTTTACCAAAAATATGTAGCAGAAAACAAATTGGCCTAAAATTGTAAAAAAATTTTGATTTTTACATTTTTTTTTTTGAGAATTTCATGTGAAAAATATTGTTATTTTTTCAAAAGTGTCGCTCTTTTTTTGTTTATAGTGCAAAAAGTAAAAATCAAGTCAAATACCACCAAAAGAGAGCTCTGTTTGTGGGGAAAAAAGGACGTCAATTTCATTTGGGTACAGCATCGAATGACCGCGCAATTGTCCGTTAAAGTCACGCAGTGCCGAATCACAAAATAGGGCCTGGTCTTTGAGCAGCCAAATCCTCCGGGGCTTAAGTGGTTAATACATAATGTATTTCTTCCTTGAAATAGAGACTAACACTTCCTTGAAGAGAACCGCATTAAACCACAACCAGTAGCATCCCCAAACCCCCACTTGCATGCCAACATTACTTTCAGCAGCAGAAAATGACCCAGTGGCTAACAGGCATAGAGAATTAAAATGAGGCAGGTTTTAATCCTGCTAGGTTTCTACTGCTGTATATGCCTTTAGGAAGGAGGCCCAATGCTTCCAGTCCTATTATGAAAGCTAGGAATTCACCATAATGGTAGTGTCACCGCCCCCTAGTATATTCACTATAGGAAAATATACAGAATGCATATCAGACAGGGGAACCAGAAGATTCAGTTTACAGCCACGCACTAGATGTCAGCTCATGATCATGGGTGGGTGAAATTTTCCTACAGCAGTAAAACAGCCAGAGAGCGAATTGCCCACTTCCAACCATATTTAAAAACATTGGATGTAGTTCTATTTATGTAACTGTATGTATGTAAGTAAATGTATTTATGTAAACTGTGTGAGCCACAACACAGAGAACAAGACAGTTTTAATATAATCCCCTAAAATGTACTGGGTGTGTTATTCATGCTGCAGTCAAACTTACCCCTGAAAGTAGGCAGTCATAGACTGAAGAACAGCATGCTGGACCTTCCAAGTGCTCAGTTTTAGTCTTTCACACATCAGCTTGCACACTTCGAACCGATAGCAGCCTATTAAAATGAAAAACAGGTAACACATATTTCACTTAAGTTTATACTTTTTGGCATCTATTAACACAATTGTCTGTTGGTTGTTACTATCCTTTAAAAGATTTCAGTGCCAGATGTTCCCATGATAGTCTGTGCCCCCTGAAGACAATACTAGAATGTTACACTGTGGTAGGTGATATTACTATTTATCCTAAAGGTAAAATCAGGCAAGGCAGCAAGATACTATCATTAATCCATAGGACAGAGCTGGGATCTCTAGCCAGTACAGTCTCTGAAACACATTCAAAACATCTATAAAAACCTCAAGTTCTGCATGGAGTCTGTTTTTACACAAGCTGTAATAGGAGGTCTTCCCTTAATGGGAAATCAAATTGCCTTGGATTCCAAATGTGCAAAGCTGCTAATATACAGAAAAAGGTCTTACACTGAGTAGCAGGGTTCCTGGGCCAAGCCTTGCCTAGAGTTGAGAAGGCACACAATAGGGACTCTGTCTGCAACTCCTTTGCTTTCTCATTCTTATTCTCCTCGTCATCGTCTTTTGTTGACCGTGCTCCCACAGTTTCTAGTGAAGTCTATATCAAAATAACATGAGTTCATATTTTATCCAACATGAACATTGGTCTTCATCCAGGTGCAACGTAACTGTGTATTAAAACTGACTGTGTTATGTTCACCTCTGTGTGTTTAATTCACAGGTCTTGCCAATCAAACCCATTACCATTAGTAGTAAAAAAACCCTTTAACATAGGTAGAGAAGAATACAATATTTAGGTTTAGCTATGCTTTTTCACAGCAGCCAAAATCTGACTCAGAAGACAGTTTATAAATCTGCAACTGTATGGTGTGCCAAATTCCTCCCTATTTTGGTGAACGTCTTCTCTATTCTTTTTGTATCAGGATTTGCACAAGATGTTATCTCCTGATGACATAAACAAAGAAGTATAGGATCTGCAACTGACAAGCTAAAGAATGACAGCTCACACATATATTGTTATCACTAATACAGCTCACAAATGTTTTGTCACCAATACACTGCAATGACTGTAAATCTGGCCATACAGGATTCAAACCGGTAATGGGAAGGCTGAATGTAAATAAGTTGATCAATCAACTTGGGTACAACCAGCCTGCTGGATTCTCTTGCAAATATCACTAGTGGCTGCTACCAATAATCACCGTCTTCTCCCGGTGGGGATGGCATCCCTCACTGGGAGAATACAATGGCGTGGCAGAAGGGATTCCCTAACGGTGTCAAGAGTTCTTAACACAATGCTAGATAATATAAACAGTATGAAATGAAGACAGATACTCATTGTATCTGGCAGCGATGAGTTAACGTTTGACGGAAATATCGCCCACCAGATGAAATAACTGGAAGCATCAGAAGTCCAAAATTTAAAACAATACAGCTGGTGTCCACATTTTTTTTTTCTTGGTCCCAAACAAGAACTAGACTGCAATAATGATTCCTAAAGTGATATTAGAGGCAAGCATTTTTTTCCTTTAGAAATAACAAACACGTTATACTTACCTTCTCTGTGCAGTGGTTTTGCACTTAGGAGCCCCGACCCTCCTCTTCTCGGGTCCCCCACCAGCCCTCCTGGCCCCTCCCTCTTTCCAAGTGCACCCAGAGCAAACTGCTTGCTGTGGGGGCACCCATGCAGGCACGCTCCCGAGCCGCTGATCTGCACGGTCATTCAGACACAGAGCCATGTCTTGGCACCACCCATCTCTCTTTTTATTGGCACATGATGTGATTGACGGAGAGTCCCTGGAGAGCTGAGGCTCTCGTGCACAACACTGGATCACATTGGGGCTCAGATAAGTATTGGGGGGGTGGGGAGGGGCTGCACACAGGTTTTTACCTTCATGGTAAAAAAACCTTGATCCTTTAGAACCACTTTAATCCACAATTTGATATTAAATATTTAATCTATTCAAACAAAACACTGCACTGTGAATAAGCCATACAAGTTTTTTTTTTTCTCTGTTGGTTGAACTAGATGGACTTTTCAACCGGATTAACTATGTAACTATGAGTAGGTATACAAGCAAAAAAATATACCTTTTTTATCAAGGGAAAGAGGATATCTGCCAATTCCTTGAAGCGATCCTCCTTAGTAGATTCAAGTACATCAGCAGCACACTTGAGAGCAACTATCTTGTACTTGACATTTTCTTTCCGACATTCTTTTAGTACAGCCTGAATTATATCATCTATAGTGGGCTGTTCAGGAGCACCTTCCTTCAACTGATTGCTGTGGAGGGCAAGAGAGACAACAAAAACAACTCAATTTAATAAAGCAAAGCAAAACAAATGACAACAAATGTGTGTCAAATATTTCACACATTTTGTTTAGCATTTTCTGATGGGCAGGCATGGCAGCCTGCACATTACATTTATGACAAATATACTTTATATTATTTATGCGGTTTCCAGGATAGACTTTGTAGCAGGAAATCTAACAGCAGCAAGTTTTTTTTTTTTTTTAATAAAAACAGTGCTTACCTACAACTGGAAACCACAGTTCCAATAGCTTTTAGAAGTTCTTCCTGTTAAATGGAACAGATTAAATTGGAAAGTATTCTAAAAATACAGACACGGAAAACAACTGAAACAGCTTAAAATATGAAAACAGCTTTGCTAAAAATCATGTATATAATAACACTTGGGCATATTGTTTACAAATAGGACTAAATGTTAACACAAAATTTGTTTATTCTGCCATTGCTTGAGAGATATCTGCTAATCTGTGCAAGCTGTCCATGTGTCCTCCAAGGTTAAACATTAAGGGCCCTTTCACACGGGCGCTCCGTATGTCCGCAAATCATCCTATTTTTTTGCGGATGATTTGCGGACATAATGTAAGTCTATGGCATTGCGGATGTCAGCGGAATACCATCCGCTGACATCCGATTTTCCTCCTGTCAGTTCTGTTCCGTTTTTTGGAACTGAAAAAATCCTATTTTTGTTCCGTTCAAAAAACGGAAAGGAAGGAAAATCGGATGTCAGCGGTGTCATCCGCTGACATCCGCAATCCCCATAGACTTACATTAGGTCCGCATATCATCCGCAAACGGATGGAATGATATGCGGACCTACGGAGCGGATGACAGAAATGTCATCCGCTCCGTGAAAAAAAAAAAAAAAAGTCCCGCAGCGGACCTTTCACACGGAAAGCCCGTGTGAAAGAGCCCTAAGGCTCCGTTCACATGTAGGCGTTTTGGGGCGTTTTTGGGGAGTTTTTCTGCTCCAGGATCAGCTCTCAAAACGCCCAACAAGACAAATCCTATTCATTTCAATGACCCCTGTTCACATCTGAGCGTTTTGACGCTGTGAGCAAAACGCCCAACGCTCAAAAAAGTACACGAGCTTCTTTTCGGGCAGATTACAGGCGTTTTCCATTGGTCTCTATTCAATCTAAAAACGCCTGTAAAAAACGCCTGTAAATCGCGGTAAAAAACGCGCGAAAACGCTACGCTCAGGTGTGAATGTAGCCTAAAGATGCACCTTAATGCAGAGGTAGATATGTCTGAGGCTTTGACAGACTGTGTGTACCAGACTGTGGCTGGAGTGGGAGCCAAACTTAATGGGGGGTGGGGGGAGGTTCTTGAAGAGGGAGTTGAAGGAAAAACTAAATGAAAGGGACGATAAGGAGTAGGAAGACTTTGCACTGTGCTGTTTAGGCTTCTTCTTCTGAGAAAGATGGGTACTTTTGCCACCAGTAGTATCCTCAATGATAGTCCAAAGAGTATGTCATTTAAAGGCCATGTGGATTTTTAGGCAAGGGTTTTGCAGCACAGCCAAAGTGCCCCATGCAAATGTTTGAAAATGAGGCACACGCGAAAAACGAGATGAGAGACTACTAGCAAACTGTCACAGCTGAAATTTATTGCTACAGTAATCTGCTCCAAGTAAGGCATTAACCTCGGCAGTGGTCAGATTTCTTTTAGGGATTTATACCAGCTATAGTTTGGCAAAGTAAGGTCACAGCCGGAATCAAATAAAGTGCAAGGTCTACTAATGAGAACAGAGCTTTAAAAGGATCTTTTAGCCATTTATCATTGGTTTCTTAAAGACAAGCACGTCATCTACTGAACTATAGGTATCTGATCAGCCTACTCACTCACTAACAGTCTTCAAAGACAGGGCAAGAGCTGAGGTTCTGATTCCTCCTGTAATGAATTGTATTGTACCTATACTGTTTGCCCTAACGTTGTAAAAAGCTGCGCAAACTGCTGGCGCTATATAGATCCTGTATAATAGTAAAAATATTAACAGTCAATGGTTTTGCACCTGGAATGCATTTAACAGTTAAAGTGATTATTTTTATTTTTTTAAAAAAAAAACGACTTTACAAACATATTTTACTTCCCTACTCTGTGCAGTGGTTTTGCACAGGGCAGCCCGGATGCTCCTCTTCTGGGGTCCCTGGCTGGAGCTCCTGGCCCCTCCGTCCTGTCCAGTGCCCCCACAGCAAGCAGCTTGCTATGGGGGCAGCCGAGCCGCAGCTCCTTGTATCCATTCCGAAATGGAACTGCTGTTTGGCCCTGCCCCCTCTCCTGATTAGGGCTGATCGAACTTTTGAAAAGTTCGGTTCGGCCAGAACATCCGAACTACCCGAAAGTTCGGCCCGGATTTCAGAACCCCATTGAAATCAATGGACCCGAACTTCGGTAATCAAAAAACACAATTTTAAAGCCCTAAAACCCAATAAATGCCCCTAAAAAGTGCCTAGGGTTCTGGGTCATGCCCCAGGGACTATTAATCACACAAAAAAAGTTCTTAAAAATTGTCATTTTTGATAAAAAAGCCAATTATTGAAAAATAAAAAAAATTAAAAAAAAAAAAATTAAGATTTTTTGATTTTGACTTTGGATTTAGTATCTGGGGGGTCTAAGGGCTCTTTCACACGGGCTATCCGTGTGAAAGGTCCGCTGCGGGACTTTTTTTTTTTTTCACGGAGCGGATGACATTTCTGTCATCCGCTCCGTAGGTCCGCATATCATCCCATCCGTTTGCGGATGATATGCGGACCTAATGTAAGTCTATGGGGGATTGCGGATGTCAGCGGATGACACCGCTGACATCCGATTTTCCTTCCTTTCCGTTTTTTGAACGGAACAAAAAATCGGATTTTTGTAAGATCTTACCGTAAAATCCTTTTCTCTTAAGCTCATTGACAGACGTAGTCTTCTTGATTCACAAGAACTGGGTTATGTTGTCTCCGCAGGAGCAGGACTAGGCAGAAAGAAAAAACGTTCTGGCTCCACCTTAGGGGCAGTCCCTGAGGGTATATCCTCCCTCTCTCTGCTACAAGGCATCAGTTCTGTCACAAAGCAGCAACAGAGAATTTAACCCAACCCAACTCAATAATAGAGGGGCGGGTACTACGTCTGTCAATGAGCTTAAGAGAAAAGGATTTTACGGTAAGATCTTACAAAAATCCGATTTTCTCTGTCGTTCATTGACAGACGTAGTCTTCTTGATTCACAAGAACTGGGACATCCAGAAGCAGTGCCACAAATGAGGGGTGGGATTGACCGAAATCAAAATCCAATCTAGAAGGCCCAACCGGTGCCAAACTAGAAGTTTTAAAGGCTCATTATAAACAAAGAATGAGACTCAAATGAAAATTTCCAACGGAAAAAAACCCTCGAGGCAGACCACTGGTCTCCTCAAATGGCGGCCTGCAAAACCTTGCGGCCAAACGAGGCATCAGACGATGCCATTACATCAACTTTATAATGTTTTGTAAAGGTATGCACCGACGACCAGGTAGCCGCCTTGCACACCTGGACCACTGACGCCTGATGGCGAAAGGCCCATGACGCACTAAGTGCCCGAGTGGAGTGCTCCTTAACAGGGAACGGGGGCTCCCGACCCTTAATAGAATAAGCCTGTACCACCGTCTGTCTGATCCATTTGGAAATGGTCGCGGCAGATGCAGGCAACCCCTTTTTGGGTCCATCCGGGATCACAAAAAGTGAATCCGTCTTGCGAAACGAGTCTGTCGTTTTCAAGTATACCCTGATCGCCCGGACCACATCCAAGGAGTGTAAAGCAAACTCCCGAGGATGACTGGGCTTAGGACACAGGGAAGGTAATACAATTTCTTCATTCAGATGAAATTCTGAAACCACTTTTGGTAGGAAGGATGGATTCGGACGAAGAACCACCTTATCTCTATGAACCACCAGATATGGGGAACGACAAGATAAAGCGGCCAGTTCTGACACCCTGCGTGCAGAAGTGATAGCCACCAAGAAGGCCACCTTCTGGGACAACGTAGGTAGAGGAATCTCCCTAATATCTTCAAAGGGAGGTTTCTGAAGAACCGACAATACTAAATTAAGATCCCAGGGTGGTAACGGCGCGCGCACTGGCGGAGCCAGATGTCGCACCCCCTGGATGAAATTCCGCACCAAGGAATGAGTAGCCAAAGGCTTCTGAAAGAAGATAGCTAAGGCTGAGACCTGACCCTTGATAGTGCTCAAGGCCAGTTTCTGCTCAACCCCTTGTTGCAGAAAAGCTAATATTCGGCTAACCGAATAAGACCGTGGACGGGACCCCAGAGGTTCACACCATGCAATGTAGGACTTCCATGTACGATGATAAATCTTTCTGGAAGTCGCTTTCCTTGCTTTAACTAGAGTAGGAATAACTGAAGCTGACAATCCCTTGTCCTTCAGCACCTGGGTCTCAATAGCCAGGCCGTTAAAGCCAGCGATCGTAAAGCAGGATGGAAGATCGGTCCCTGAGACAGTAGGTCCTCCCTGAGAGGAAGTCTCCACGGGACGTCCGCCACCAGTCTGACCACGTCGGCGTACCAAGCTCGGCGAGGCCAGTCCGGAGCTACCAGGATTACTGGAATTCCTTCCTCCTCTATCCTGCGAAGAAGTCTTGGCAGTAACCCGAGAGGAGGGAAGGCATACATTAGCTGGTATTGCCCCCACGGGGTGATCAGTGCGTCTGCGGTCTCTGCTAGAGGATCGCGGGAGCGAGCCACGAATCTCTGTACTTTCCTGTTGAATCGTGATGCCAACAGATCCACATCCGGGGTGCCCCACCGTAGGCACAACTGGTGGAAAACTTCTGGATGGAGGGACCATTCCCCTTGATCCAGAATCTGACGGCTGAGATAATCTGCCTGCCAATTCTCCACCCCCGGAATGAACACCGCAGAGATAGCTGGAACAAATCGTTCCGCCCAGCGAAGAATGCAAGCCACTTCTTTGGCCGCTCGGACACTCTTGGTGCCCCCCTGGTGATTGACATGAGCCACGGCCGTGGCGTTGTCCGACTGGATCCGAACCGGGCTGCCCTGGAGCTGCTCGGTCCAGTGAATCAGACAAAGTTTGATCGCTCTCAGTTCCAATACATTTATCGGCAACCTGGATTCTTCCAGGGACCAAAGTCCCTGGACAGATAACTGACCGAGAATTCCTCCCCATCCGGATAGACTGGCATCCGTGGTCACTATTGTCCAATATATTGGCAGAAATGACTTTCCCTGGCTGAGCATCGGAGACCGAAGCCACCAGACCAGAGACTCTCTGGCCTGTTTGCTCAATCGGATCCGATTGTCCAGGGATTCCGGATTCCGATTCCATCTGAGAAGAATCTCTTGCTGAAGAATTTGGGTATGGGACTGGGCAAATGGGACTGCTTCGAAGGAAGCCACCATCAATCCCAGAACCCTCATGCAAGTTCGAAGAGAAGACCAGCTGTTGGATAGTAACAACTGGACTGCTGATTGAATCTTCCAGAGTTTCCCTACCGGAAGGAAAACTCTTGACCTGACTGTGTCTAGAATTAGACCCAGATATTCGAGCCTCTGGGTGGGAACCAGAAATGACTTTTGCTGGTTCACCAGCCACCCAAATTCCTGTAAAGAAATTATAGTAATTTCTATGTTTTGTAGCAGGGTCTGAGGAGACTCTGCATGAAGCAGGAGATCGTCTAGGTAACCTAGAATCGATATGCCTCTTTGGCGCAGTAGTGCCAACATTGGGGCCAACACCTTCGTGAAGACCCGAGGAGCCGTGGCGAGACCGAAAGGTAACGCCACAAACTGATAGTGGTTCTCTTCTACGGAAAAGCGTAGAAACCGCTGATGTCCTGCGAAAATGGGAATGTGAAGATAGGCGTCCTTGATGTCTATGGACGCTAGGACATCCCCTGGATGCAGGAAGGCTGCTACTGTGCGAATGGATTCCATCTTGAATTTCCTTATGTTGAGAAAGGAATTGAGTGCCCTTAAGTCCAGAATTGGACGCACTTTGCCCTCTTTCCTGGGTATTGTAAATAGGTTTGAATAAAACCCTTGAAAACGTTCTGTCCAAGGAACGTGGACTACCACTCCTTGTTGTAGTAAATCCGTGACTGCTCTCCGCAGATCTTCTAAACGATCCGGGGATAGTCGGATATTGGAAGGGAAGAATCGCGCCGGTGGGAGAGATCGAAACTCGATCTTGTACCCTGACCTTATGACTTCGCAAACCCACTTGTCCGGGATTCTGGAAAGCCATGGATCCGGGAACCGGCGAAGACGTCCCCCCACCCCAATTATGGGTGGAGGCGCACCTTCAGGCTTTGGACGATTTATCTTCAGGTCTGGAGGGGGCGGGCTTTTGCTTGCCCGACCAACGTCCCCTGAAGCCTCCTGAAGGAGCTTTGGAGGACTTAATTTTTTCACCCGCGGGACGAAAAAACTTTTTGTGAGCAGAGAAAGAAGGCCCTCGTCTTTGACGAGTTCCTTTACCCTTAACATTTTGCGGTAAAAAGGTGCTCTTTCCACCCGTGAGATCCTTAATGATCTCATCTAAGTTGGCTCCAAATAGACGCTCTCCTAAAAAGGGGATATTAGCTAATGCTTTTTTGGAACCTTGGTCGGCTAACCAACCTTTTAGCCACAGTGTACGCCTGAGAACCACTGCTGAAACTGATGCTCGCGCCAATAATGGAGTGGCGTCTAACGCCGCATCACACACAAACTGTAACCCCTGTATCATTTGTTCCAACAAATCTGATACCGCCTGAGGGACCTCTTCTAAGTCCCGGCGTAACCACTTGGTCCATTCAGTTACAGTCTGCGAAACCAGACCAATAGCAATTATTGGTCTGAAAGCTGATCCAATCAAGGAAAACATGGTGCGAGACATAGCTTCTATCTTGCGATCCACTGGATCTTTAAAAGACGGAGCGTCTTCTAAAGGAATAACCGTGGCTTTATTCAATCTAGCAATTGGTGAATCCACCGCAGGTGGTTCTGTCCATTTCTTAATGAGGGTTTCCTCAAACGGATAACGCCTGTTAATGCGTTTAGAAATAGCAGAGGTGCGTTTTGGCAGACTCCATTCTTCTTTGATTGGATTGCCAAAACATTTGGGCAATGGAAAAACCTTCGCCACTTTCATGCGTTTTTTAGTCCCATAAGGGATTTCAGTTTCAGCTATTTCCGACGGAATACCCTGTAATCTTAAGGTTTCTTGAACAGATACAATGAGTGCGTTTACCAACGCTTCCTCTCGGGCTATGGCTGATGCCGAAACATCCTCCTCACTGTCTGAAGAGACAGTACCCGAGACACCAATCCCAGATGAAGTACCTGCAACTGCAGAAATAGGCTCAGAGTCTGAATCCGAAGTTTCAGATAATAAGGGGTTAGGCGGGGTCGCTTTCTTGCGCCCTGTCCCTGACAAGCCACTTCCACCCGGGACACAAAAGTTTCCATAATAGCTGACAATGATTCAACCGTCAGTGGGGTGCTGGAGGATCCTGCAGACACCTCGAGGGGATCCGGTGGAGATACATGAGTGGCAGGGTCCATGTTAATTCAGGACACCTCTGCCAGAAAAAACAAAAAACTTTTTTTTTTTTTTTAAATCAAAAAAAATACCTTTTTTTTTTTTATGTGTCTCCCCCTAGCGCAATAGCGCCCCTCAGAGTACCTGCTTCTCGATCCCCACAGAGAGAGAGAGACCCCCAAGGCTCACCACCCGATGCAGAGAAGTTTCCAACCAACTGCAGTCAGCGTCTGTCTTTTACAGACTGGAAAGAGCTGTGTTCGTTTTCCCGGGTAGAAGGACGTGGCTCCGCCCCCTGTGTACGCCTTCCGGCGTTCCCAGCTCTCCACGAGGTAGCTGGGCTCATCAAACATGGCCGTCCCCATATAGGAGACAATAGACTCCAAAAACATGGTGGCCGGCGTGACCTGAGGACATACATGCACCCGGTCTACGGCAAAATGGCGGCGGACCGCCGAAATCGTTTTTCCCAGCACATCCACCTGCATCTCTGCTAAGTGGCGGTTTATCGATCTGCAGGAGGTACACTACAATTAAGGTAGGATTATACCTCCTATGTCTGCTGTAATACTACAGTCTGCTGGGTAGAGTGTTAGCTCTCAAACCAAGTCCGCTTCCCACCAAACACATGCTGTATTTACAAGGGGGACTTTTAGTGTCAGATATATACTGACCATGTATGGAGGGGCCCATAATTCATACTGCCTCATAACGAGGAAAAAAGGGAACGTTTACTCACCATACCGAACCGACAGGCACCCTCTCTTCACAATACCCTCTCCACCGGGGTGGGGGGTTGTGGACCACTCCGGACGCCTCGACTCTCTGGTTCCTGGCGTCCAAGCGAGACTTTTAACTCACAAGGTCAGTCCCTCCAATGGGACTCCGTCGCGGCCGACCCAGCGCGGAGCTCTGGTCTGCACGCGCTCGTAGGCAGAACCGGGGTGACCACTGGATCTCAACATCCAGCCCGTCGCCCGGCCCCGCATACTTACTTGAATGTGTCGCGGCCGACCAAGCGCAATGCAATGGTCTGCGCGCGCTCGTAGGCCGGCTGGGGTGACCACTAGTGTCGCCCAGTCTGGCGTTTTTGCTTGAAGATCTCACAGGAAAAAAACACTGGAGAAAAACTACCTAAAAAATATTTTTTCCAAAGAAAAAATCTTGCCAGGACCAAAAAGATCCCAGCAAGGAACTTAGGTCCTTACTCCTGACTAGACAGAAAAAAACTGATGCCTTGTAGCAGAGAGAGGGAGGATATACCCTCAGGGACTGCCCCTAAGGTGGAGCCAGAACGTTTTTTCTTTCTGCCTAGTCCTGCTCCTGCGGAGACAACATAACCCAGTTCTTGTGAATCAAGAAGACTACGTCTGTCAATGAGCGACAGAGAAATAGGATTTTTTCTGTTCCAAAAAACAGAACAGAACTGACAGGAGGAAAATCGGATGTCAGCGGATGGTATTCCGCTGACATCCGCAATGCCATAGACTTACATTATGTCCGCAAATCATCCGCAAAAAAATAGGATGATTTGCGGACATACGGAGCACCCGTGTGAAAGGGCCCTAAAAGTGTACCTTTAAAGTTTCAGCTCTGTAGCATGTCCAGAACCAGAAAAAATATATTTTTGCCAATCCACCAGATGGGAATTACGTTTTTTCATGGACAGACACAGTCTGATTAGAAACTTGATCCACCTCAATGTAACCGGTTTCGTTTCTTGAAGATTAAAAAAAAAAAAAAAATGTAAAAGAAACTTGAACAGAAAAAAATATCTGAAGTAGTCTGAGAAGAGATTGTAGTAAAGGGGATACCTTGAGGAGGATGAACCCCTTGATGCGTAATTCTCCTGAAACAGCTAAAAAAAAAAAAAACAGGTAACTCTCAGACCAAGGGCAGTGGAACATGAATGTGAGGAAGCTGTAAGATTAGAGCTGCCTACTGCCTGCATGACAATTATGCAGCACTGCATTCTGAGGATACAAGATTCATCCTCAAATATGTCTTCAGAGATATGGCAATACATAAAAAAACAAACATTTAGAAAGCTAGATTCCGACCTTGCCAGCCCACGTTCTTCCTGGCAGACCCTGCAGAAGTGTGTTGAGAACCATTCCCAAGTGTGGAGGAACCAAGGAACCAGTCTGCTGTTTGGCTATGGAAGCTATGGCAGCGGCACCCTGTGCTTTCATTTTCCAAGATGGAGACTGCAAAGCTTTTTGGGTAATGTCAATAAGCTCCTTCATGTACAAACGAATACCACCACTGATACTTCCTGTAGGCAGCAGAAAACAAAAGTTAGCCAACTGTTAATATGCTAGATGGATAATGTAAAAAAATGACATAGCAGACTTAAAACATTTCCAAGCAAGTACCATTTTATAATGCTGATATGAACTACATACGTGAAAGCTGTAGCTTTAACCACTTGCCGACCGCCGCAAGTACATATACTGCGGCGGTCAGCCCCTCACAGGCAAAGTGACGTACCGGTACGTCACTAGCCCATGAGGCTCTGGGGAGCGAGCGCGCGGTCACGGACCCCCCGCGCGGTCACAGACCCCCCCCCCCGCGCGTGTGAGCGGCGGACCCGATGTTCGCCGCTCACTCACGATCGTCCGTGACAGCGGGAGAAAGGCAGGCAGCTAGTGTAAACAAGCCGCCTGTCATTCTCCCGTGTAGAAACACTGATCATACGGTTCTACTATGTAGGACCGTTGATCATTGTTCCTACACCTCAAGCCACAGCCAATCACAGTTAGAATCACGCCCCTAGGGACACACACAGCCCCTCCCTCTCAAATAAAGTTAACCCCTTCACTACCAGTGTCATTTTACAGTAACAGTGCATATGTATAGCACTGATTACTGCAGTAATGTCACTGGTAACCCCAAAAGTGTCAAAAATGTCAGTCAAGGGTCCGATCTGTCCGCCCCAATGTCGCAGTACCGCAAAAAAAAAAAAAAAGAATCGCAGATTGCCGCCATTACGCGTTAAAAAAAAAAACAACAGAAATGACAAAAATCTTTCCCTTTGTTAGTAAACGCGATAACTTTTGTGCAAACCAGTCAAAATAGGCTTTTTGAGATTTTTTTTACCAAACATATGTAGCATAAAACAAATTGGCCGTAAATGTTAAAAAATTTAGATCTTTACATTTTTTTTGGGAATTTCATATAAAAAAAATGTGAAAAAATGGATTTTTGTAAAATCTTACCGTAAAATCCTTTTCTCTTAGCTCATTGACAGACGTAGTCCTCGGTGATACACCACCTTCGGGTTATGTTGCCTCCACAGGAGCAGGACTAGACAGGAAATTAAAAAGCTCTGGCCACACCCTAGGGGCAGTCCCAGAGGGTATATCCTCTCTCTCTCTGCCTCAGCAAATCAGTTATGTGAAAAAGCAGTCTTTAGAGATTTTAACCCAACTCAAAAAACAGAGGGGCGGGGACTACGTCTGTCAATGAGCTAAGAGAAAAGGATTTTACGGTAAGATTTTACAAAAATCCATTTTTCTCTAGCGCTCATTGACAGACGTAGTCCTCGGTGATACACCACCTTCGGGACGTCCCAGAGCAGTATCACAACTGAGGGGTGGGAAAATGAAATCAAATCCCAATCTAGAAGGCCCAACCGGTGCCAACTAGAAGTTTACAATGCTCATCCTTAATGATGAGACTCAACAAAAAAAGAGAAAAAATTTTTTTTTTTTTTTCAAACAGAAAAAAACCCTCGAGGTAGACCACCGGTCTCCTCAAATTGCGGCCTGCAAAACCTTGCGGCCAAATGAGGCATCCGCCGATGCCGTCACATCAATTTTATAGAATTTTGTAAAGGTATGTACCGACGACCAGGTGGCCGCCTTACATACCTGGACCACTGACGCCTGATGGCGAAAGGCCCAGGAAGTACTGAGCGCTCGAGTGGAGTGCGCCCTAACAGGGAACGGAGGACTCTGACCCTTAATAGAATAAGCCTGTACCACCGTTTGTCTAATCCATTTGGCAATGGTCGCGGCAGATGCAGGCAAACCCTTTCTGGGGCCATCCGTGATCACAAAAAGTGAATCAGTCTTACGGAAAGATTCCGTAGCTTTCAGGTATACCCTGATTGCCCGAACCACATCTAAGGAATGCAACGCATGTTCCCGATGATGCTTGGGCTGAGGACACAAGGAAGGTAGTACAATATCTTCATTCAGATGAAAATCTGAAACCACCTTGGGAAGAAAAGATGGCTTAGGATGAAGTACTACCTTATCCCTATGAATCACTAGGTATGGGGACTGGCATGATAATGCAGCCAGTTCTGACACCCTGCGAGCAGAAGTAATAGCCACCAAGAAGGCCACCTTCTGGGATAAAGTAAGCAAGGGAATCTCCCTGATGTTTTCAAAGGGAGGTTTCTGTAGAACCGACAAAACCAAATTAAGATCCCAGGGCGGTAAGGGCGCGTGGACTGGAGGAGCCAGGTGCCGCACCCCCTGGATGAAATTCCGCACCAAGGATTTGGTAGCTAAAGGCTTCTGAAAGAAGATTGCTAATGCTGAAACTTGACCCTTGATGGTGCTCAAGGCTAGCTTCTGCTCAACCCCTTGTTGCAAAAAGGCCAATATTCGAGTCACCGAATAGGTACGTGGAGGAAATCCTAAAGATTCGCACCACGCAATATAAGTCTTCCATGTGTGATAATAGACTTTGCTGGAAGTCGCTTTCCTTGCTTTAATAAGGGTAGGAATGACTGAAGTAGACAAACCTCTGTCCTTCAGTACTTGGGTCTCAATGGCCAGGCCATTAAACCCAGCGACTGTAAAGCATGATGGTAAATTGGTCCTTGAGACCACAGACACTCCCTGAGACGAAGTTCCCACGGAACGTCTACGACTAACATGTCCAAGTCGGCCAGGCCGGCTTGAGGAGGCCAGCCTAGAATTTCTAGGACCACTGGCGCTGATAGAATCTGAACCAGGCGTCCCTAGAGGTATCTGGCCCCGACCATCCGAGAAATTCTGGTCGTTTTCTGTTCCCACACATTTATCAGATACCTGATAGTTATCAGGAAAATGGATTTTTGTAAGAACTTACCGTAAAATCCTTTTCTCTTAAGCTCATTGACAGACGTAGTCTTCTTGATTCTCAAGAGCTGGGTTATGTTGTCTCCGCAGGAGTAGGACTAGGCAGAATGACAAAACGTTCTGGCTCCACCCTAGGGGGCAGTCCCTGAGGGTATATCCTCCCTCTCTCTGCTACAGGGAATCAGTTCTGTTTAAAGCAGTACAGAGAAATTAACCCAACCCAACTCAATGATAGAGGGGCGGGTACTACGTCTGTCAATGAGCTTAAGAGAAAAGGATTTTACGGTAAGTTCTTACAAAAATCCATTTTTCTCTATCGCTCATTGACAGACGTAGTCTTCTTGATTCTCAAGAGCTGGGACATCCAGAAGCAGTGCCACAAATGAGGGGTGGGATTGACAAAATCAAATCCAATCTAGTAGGCCCAACCGGTGCCAAACTAGAAGTTTTAAAGGCTCATTATAAACAAAGAATGAGACTAAAGAAAAATTTTCCAACGGAAAAAACCCTCGAGGTAGACCACTGGTCTCCTCAAATTGCGGCCTGCAAAAACCTTGCGGCCAAATGAGGCATCAGACGATGCCATTACATCAACTTTATAATGTTTAGAGAAGGTATGCACCGACGACCAGGTAGCCGCCTTGCACACCTGGACCACTGACGCCTGATGGCGAAAGGCCCATGACGCACTAAGTGCCCGAGTGGAGTGCGCCTTAACAGGGAACGGGGGCTCCCGACCCTTAATAGAATAAGCCTGCACTACCGTCTGTCTGATCCATCTGGAAATGGTCGCGGCAGATGCAGGCAACCCCTTTTTGGGTCCATCTGGGATCACAAAAAGTGAATCCGTCTTGCGAAACGAGTCTGTCGTTTTCAAGTATACCCTGATCGCCCGGACCACATCCAAGGAGTGCAAAGCAAATTCCCGAGGATGACTGGGCTTAGGACACAGGGAAGGTAATACAATTTCTTCATTCAGATGAAATTCTGAAACTACTTTTGGTAGGAAGGATGGATTCGGACGAAGAACCACCTTATCTCTATGAACCACCAGATATGGTGAACGACAAGATAATGCGGCCAGTTCTGACACCCTGCGTGCAGAAGTAATAGCCACCAAGAAGGCCACCTTCTGGGACAACGTGGGTAGAGGAATCTCCCTAATATCTTCAAAGGGAGGTTTCTGAAGAACCGACAACACTAAATTAAGATCCCAGGGGGGTAACGGCGCGTGCACTGGCGGAGCCAGATGTCGCACCCCCTGGATGAAATTCCGCACCAAGGAATGAGTAGCCAAAGGCTTCTGAAAGAAGATGGCTAATGCTGAGACCTGACCCTTGATAGTACTCAAGGCCAGTTTCTGCTCAACCCCTTGTTGCAGAAAAGCCAATATTCGACTAATCGAATAAGACCGAGGACGGAACCCCAAAGGTTCACACCATGCAATGTAGGACTTCCATGTGCGATGATAAATCTTTCTGGAAGTCGCTTTCCTTGCTTCAACTAGAGTAGGAATAACTGAAGCTGACAAACCTTTGTCCTTCAGCACCTGGGTCTCAATAGCCAGGCCGTTAAAGCCAGCGATCGTAAAGCAGGATGGAAGATCGGTCCCTGAGACAGTAGATCCTCTCTGAGAGGAAGTCTCCACGGGACGTCCGCCACCAGTCTGACCATGTCGGCGTACCAAGCTCGACGAGGTCAGTCCGGAGCTACCAGGATTACTGGGATTCCTTCCTCCTCTACCCTGCGAAGAAGTCTTGGCAGTAACGCGAGAGGAGGGAAGGCATATATTAGCTGGTATTGCCCCCATGGGGCGATCAGTGCGTCTGCGGTTTCTGCTAGAGGATCGCGGGAGCGAGCCACGAATCTCTGAACTTTCCTGTTGAATCGTGATGCCAACAGATCCACATCCGGGGTGCCCCACCGTAGGCACAACTGGTGGAAAACGTCTGGATGGAGGGACCATTCCCCCTGATCCAGGGTCTGACGGCTGAGATAATCTGCCTGCCAATTCTCCACCCCCGGAATGAACACCGCAGAGATTGCTGGAACAAATCGTTCCGCCCAGCGAAGAATGCAAGCCACTTCTTTGGCCGCTCGGACACTCTTGGTGCCCCCCTGGTGATTGACATAAGCCACGGCCGTGGCATTGTCCGACTGAATCCGAACCGGGCTGCCCTGGAGCTGCTCGGTCCAGTGAATCAGACAAAGTCTGATCGCTCTCAGTTCCAATACATTTATCGGTAATCTGGATTCTTCCGGGGACCAAAGTCCCTGGGCAGATAATTGACCGAGAATTCCTCCCCATCCGGATAGACTGGCATCCGTGGTCACTATCGTCCAATATATTGGCAGAAATGACTTTCCCTGGCTGAGCATTGGAGACCGAAGCCACCAAACCAGAGACTCTCTGGTCTGTTTGCTCAATCGTATCTGATTGTCCAGGGATTCCGGATTCCTATTCCATCTGAGGAGAATCTCTTGCTGAAGAATTCGGGTATGGGACTGGGCAAATGGGACTGCTTCGAATGAAGCCACCATCAACCCCAGAACCCTCATGCAAGTCCGAAGGGAAGACCAGCCGTTGGACAGTAACAACTGGACTGCTGATTGAATCTTTCGAAGTTTCCCTACCGAAAGAAACACTCTTGTCCTGACTGTGTCTAGAATTAGACCCAGATATTCGAGCCTCTGGGTGGGAACCAGAAAAGACTCTTGCTGGTTCACCAGCCACCCGAATTCCTGTAAAGAAATCATAGTAATTTCTATGTTTTGTAGCAAGATCTGAGGAGACTCTGCATGAAGCAGAAGATCGTCTAGGTAACCTAGAATCGATATACCTCTTTGGCGCAGAAGTGCCAACATAGGGGCCAACACTTTTGTGAAGACCCGCGGAGCCGTGGCGAGACCAAAAGGTAACGCCACAAACTGATAGTGGTTCTCCTCTACGGAAAAGCGTAGAAAACGCTGATGTCCTGCGAAAATGGGAATGTGAAGATAGGCGTCCTTGATGTCTATGGACGCTAGGACATCCCCTGGATGCAGGAAGGCTGCTACCGTGCGAATGGACTCCATTCTGAATCTTCTTATGTTGACGAAAGAATTGAGTGCTCTTAAGTCCAGAATTGGACGCACTTTGCCCTCTTTCCTGGGTATTGTAAACAGGTTTGAATAAAACCCTTGAAACCGTTCTGTCCAAGGAACGTGGACTACCACTCCTTGTTGTAGTAGATCTGTGACTGCTCTCCGCAGATCTTCTAGACGATCCGGAGATAGTCGGATATTGGAAGGGAAGAATCGCGCCGGTGGGAGAGATCGAAACTCGATCTTGTACCCTGACTTTATGACTTCGCAAACCCATTTGTCCGGGATTCTGGAAAGCCATGGATCCGGGAACCGGCGAAGACGTCCCCCCACCCCAGTTATGGGTGGGGGCGCACCTTCAGGCTTTGGATGGTTTATCTTCAGGTCTGGAGGGGGCGGGCTTTTGCTTGCCCGACCAACGACCCCTGACGCCTCCTGTAGGAACCTTGGAGGACTTAGTTTTTTCACCCGCTGGACGAAAAAACCTCTTGTGAGCAGAAAAAGAAGGCCCTCGTCTTTGACGAGTTCCTCTACCTTTAAAATTTTGCGGTAAAAAGGTGCTTTTTCCACCGGTGAGATCCTTAATGATCTCATCTAAGTTGGCTCCAAATAGACGTTCTCCTGAAAAGGGGATATTAGCCAATGCTTTTTTGGAACCTTGGTCGGCTATCCAACCTTTTAGCCACAGTGTACGCCTGAGAACCACTGCTGAGACTGATGCTCGCGCCATTAATGGAGTGGCGTCTAATGCCGCATCACATACAAACTGTAACCCCTGTATCATTTGTTCCAACAAATCTGATACCGCCTGAGGGACTTCTTCTAAGTCCCGGCGTAACCACTTGGTCCATTCAGTTACAGCCTGCGAAACCAGACCAATAGCAATTATTGGCCTGAAAGCTGATCCAATCAAGGAAAACATGGTGCGAGACATAGCTTCTATCTTGCGATCCACTGGATCTTTAAAAGACGGAGCGTCTTCTAAAGGAATAACCGTGGCTTTATTCAATCTAGCAATTGGTGAATCCACCACAGGTGGTTCTGTCCATTTCTTAATAAGGGTTTCCTCAAACGGATAACGCCTGTCAATGCGTTTGGAAATATTAGTGCGTTTTGGCAGACGCCATTCTTCATCGATTGGATTGCCAAAACATTTGGTCAATGGAAAAACCTTTGCCACTTTGATGCGTTTTTTAGTCCCAAAAGGGATCTCAGTTTCAGCTATTTCTGATGGAATACCCTGTAACCTTAAAGTCTCTTGAACAGATACAATGAGTGCGTTTACCAACGCTTCCTCTCGGGCTATGGCAGATGCCGAAACATCCTCCTCACTGTCTGAAGAGACAGGACCCGATTACCAATACCAGATGAAGTACCTGCAACTGCAGAAATAGGCTCAGAGTCTGAATCCGAGGTTTCAGATAATAAGGGGTTAGGCGGGGGTCGCTTTCTTGCGCCCTGTCCCTGACAAGCCACTTCCACCTGGGACACAAAAGTTTCCATAATGGCTGACAAAGATTCAATTGTCAATGGGGTGCTGGAGGATCCCGCAGACCCCTCGAGGGGATCCGGAGGAGATACATGAGTGGCAGGGTCCATGTTAATACAGGACACTTTTGCCAGCAATAAACAAAAAAACTTTTTTTTTTTTTTGTGTGTCTCCCCCTAGCGCAATAGCGCCCCTCAGAGTACCTGCTTCTCGATCCCAGAGAGAGAGAGAGGGACCCCCAAGGCTCACCAACCGATGCAGTGCAGTTTCCAACAAACTGCAGCCAGCGTCTGTCTTACACAGACTGGAAGGAGCTGTTTGCTTTTTCCCGGGCAGAAGGCGTGGCTCCGCCCCCTGTGTACGCCTTCCGGCGTTCCCAGCCCTCCACGAGGAAGCTGGGCTCACAAAACATGGCCGCCCCCATAGAAGAGACATAAGACTCCAAAAACATGGCGGCCGGCGTGACCTGAGGACATACATGCATTCGGTCTACGGCAAAATGGCGGCGGACCGCCGATATCGTCTTCCCAGCACATCCACCTGCACTCTGCTGAGAGGTGACATATGGATCTACAGAGATACACTGCACATAAGGTAGGATTATACCTCCTATGTTTGCTGTAATGTTACAGTCTGCTGGGTAGAGTGTTAGCTCTTGAACCAAGTCCACTTCCCACAAACACATGCTGTATTACAAGGGGGACTTGTAAGCGTCAGATACATACTGACCATATATGGAGGGGCCCATAATATATACTGCCTCATAAATGAGGAAAAAAGGGAACGTTTTACTCACCATACCGAACCGACAGGCACCCTCTCTTCATAATACCCTCTCCACCGAGGTGGGGGTTTGTGGACGCCTCGACTCTCTGGTCCTGGCGTCCAAGCGAGCTTTTGACTCGCAAAGTCAGTCCCTTTACTGGGACTCCGTCGCGGCCGACTCAGCGCACTGGTCTGCACGCGCTTTTAGGCAGAAACCGGGGTGACCACTGGATCTCACATCCAGCCCGTCGCCCGGCCCCGCATACTTACTTGAATACGTCGCGGCCGACCAAGCGCAATGCCTGGTCTGCACGCGCTCGTAGGCCGGCTGGGGTGACCACAAGTGTCGCCCAGTCCGGCATTTTTGCTTGAAGATCTCACAGGAAAAAAACACTGGAGAAAACTACCTAAAAAATGTCTTTTTCTTAAAGAAAAAAAGTCTTGCCAGGACCAAAAGATCCCAGCAAGGAACTTAGGTCCTTACTCCTGACTAGACAGAAAAAAACTGATTCCCTGTAGCAGAGAGAGGGAGGATATACCCTCAGGGACTGCCCCCTAGGGTGGAGCCAGAACGTTTTGTCATTCTGCCTAGTCCTACTCCTGCGGAGACAACATAACCCAGCTCTTGAGAATCAAGAAGACTACGTCTGTCAATGAGCGATAGAGAAAAGGTGATCTTTTCTGGTTGAACCTCAGGGACTGAAGTCACCCGACTAGAGGCTACTTGGCCTATCTGGTCAACCAGATCCGATTCCTGTGAGGTATCGGGACTAATCTTAGGAAAAGGTAAAAGAAAAGATCTATTCAGGGAACGGTAACTACCGCTTCCTGTAGTACTTAAATGTTGGAAGGGAAGAATCGCACCGGTAGTAGTGGTTGATGCTCGATCTAATGTCCTGAATACCGGTGAAAACGTCCCCCGACCCTGAAACCGGGTGGGGGCGCACCTTCAGGCTGTGTACTCCTTTGCTTCGGGTTTGGCTGGGTTGGACCTTTGCTTGTCCGACCAGCCCTTCTTGAACCCTCCTGGAGGAGTCTTGCCTTTCCCGCTAGTACCAGCCGGGCGCCCTTTATGGGCGGTAAAGAAAGGTCCTCGCTTGTTGCGAGGTCCCTTAGCTTTAGCAGCCTGTGGCAAAAAAGTGCTCTTGCCCCCAGTGGCATCCTTAATGATTTCATCTAGGTTGGCCCCAAATAGACGATTCCCCTGAAAAGGGAGATTAGTCAAGGTCTTTTTGGAACCTAGGTCAGCTGACCAGCATTTTAACCACAGCACACGTCTGAGGATCACCGCTGACTTAGATGCATGCCCTAATAAGGGAGTAGTGTCCAAGGCTGCGTCACAGATAAACTGTAGCCCTTGTATAATCTGTTCCATCAAATCAGATGTCTCCTGGGGAATATCTTTTCCCCTAAGATCTTGGCGTACCATTTTCGCCCATTCCGTAAGTGTCTGGGAAACTAGACCAATAACAATTACTGGTCTAAATGCTGACCCTATCAGAGAGAAGATGGTGCGGGACTCTGCTTCCATCTTTCGATCCACCGGATCCTTAAAGGACGAAGTGTCCTCCACTGGGATAACCGTGGCTTTATTCAGCCTGGAAATAGGTGGATCCACCACTGGTGGTACCGTCCATCTCTTAATGATGGATTCCTCAAACGGATAGCGTCTAGCAATACGCTTGGAAATAGTAAAGGTACGTTTAGAATGCTCCCATTCTCCTTTAATCTGATTACCGAAACATTTAGGTACAGGAAAAACCTTCACCGTTTTGATGGGCTTATTAGTACCAAAGGGAATCTCTGTTTCAGTTGCCTCTGCCGGTAAAGCCTCAAGTTTTAAGGTTTCCTGCACTGCCACAACTAGTGCGTCCACCAATGCTTCTTCCTGAATTATAGCAGGAGAAGAAGCGTCCTCCTCACTGTCTGAGGGGGCTTTACCTGGGATAACAGCCCTTGCAGAGGAACCTGCAACTGCAGTGACCATCTCTGAATCAGAGTCAGAGGTGTCAGATAGTATAGGGGTAGGCGGGGGTCGCTTCCTTGACCCCCGTCCCTGACAGGCCGCCTCCACCCGAGCCACCATAGACTCCAAAATTGCTGTAAATGACTCTATACTCTGTGCACCGGCGGGTCCCGTGGCCCCCTCGAGGGAAACAGGTGGGGGAATATGTGTGGCAGGGTCCATGATAATTCCAGTCACTTCCTGGATAATATAATTCAAAAATAAAAAACTTTTTTTTTTTTTTTCAGACCCCCAGCGCCACAAAAGCGCCTTAGTGTTACCTGCTAGGGATCCCTATCGATCGAGAGAGAGAGAGATAGACCCCCAGGCTCACCACTTGATGCTCAGAGTTTAACTGCAACAGGTTACAGCGCTGTCTTGACAAACAGGAAGTCTTTTGGCTGGCTGCCCAGGAAGAAAGGAGGCGGCTCCGCCCCTCTGCACGCCTTCCGGCGCCTCCCCCAAGCTCCACGAGGTGTTTGGATCACCTCAAACATGGCCGCCCCCATGCTGGAGACACGAGGCTACGCCAAAATGGCGGCTCGTGCGATCCAGCAAAAAAAATGGCGGCGGCCTGTACTGAATAGCGGTGTGCTGCAGGGCACACAACACTCTCTCTGCATGGGGATATGGCGTGGTTGGCGGTACCGGCCCTGGCGGACCGTATGGCCATTCGGGAGGCCTGCTAATAGCTGGAGATCTGATTAGGAAGGCAGTCTACATGTCCGTGGCTTCTGACTGGTAGGTAGCTTATTCTTAACACCGTAAGATTCCCAGAATGCCACAGATTACATCTTTTTAACATGTATACAATTAGATTGTTAGCTCCCACACCAAGCCTCCTGGCTTTTTGCACATAAAATCACACTCAAAGTAGGAGGATCTGTGTCATGTTATAGGATAGAGAGGGACTCTATCTTACCATACAGAGAGGGGCCCGCGTTCACCACAAGACCCGTCAGGGGAAAAGGGGGAACATACTACTCACCATACCGGAACCAGGCGGGCACCAACTCCTGACAGTACCCCTCTCCACCGGGGCGGGAGGGCTGTCGACCGATACGGACGCCGTGACTCATGGTCTTTGGCGTTTCAGCGAGACGTTTAACTCGCGTGGACAGTCCTTTAATGGGACTTTGTCGCGGCCGACCCAGCGTGGAGCTATGGCCTGCACGCGCTCGTAGGCTGAACTGGGGTGACCACCGGATCTCAACATCCAGCCCGTCGCCCAGTTCAGCTTTCTTGCTTGAAGATCTCACAGGAACACTGGAGAAAAAAAGCTGTCTAAAAAATCCTTTAAGGAAAAATTCTTGCCAGGACCTAAGATCCCAGCAAGGTATCTAGGTCCTTACTCCTAACTAGACAGAAAATAACTGATTTGCTGAGGCAGAGAGAGAGAGAGGATATACCCTCTGGGACTGCCCCTAGGGTGTGGCCAGAGCTTTTTAATTTCCTGTCTAGTCCTGCTCCTGTGGAGGCAACATAACCCGAAGGTGGTGTATCACCGAGGACTACGTCTGTCAATGAGCGCTAGAGAAAATATTGTTATTTTTGCAAAATTGACGATCTTTTTTTGTTTATAGCACATGATCAAAAAATCGCACAGGCAATCAAATACCACCAAAAGAAAGCTCTGTTTGTGGGGAAAAAAAGGACATCAAATTCGTTTAGGTACAGCATCGCACGACCGCGCAATTGTCCGTTAAAATTACGCAGTGCCAATCGCAAAATACCCCCTGGTCAGGAAGGGGGTAAAATCTTCTGTGGCTTAAGTGGTTAAACAACTATTCTATTTTTATAATTTTACTTTGTATGCCAGTTGAACATTGTAAATGCTGTGACATAAAATTACATTTTGTTCGACAGGACCATGGGGCACAAGCATACAATGGTATTCCTCCCTCTTCTTAGGGAAGCATTTATTAATTCATGCCACACATAGCAAAAGGAAAGATTACTGTACCCCCCCCCCCCCCCCCCATAACATTGCATGAAATGAGCTGTGGCTTTTTTTTTTTAATATAGGAAGCACCCAACTGTGACCAATTCATGAAGCATTGCCTGCTTCGGCCAACATTTTGAGTGATATTGATCTACTAGCTCTATTGAGGCATACACAGACACTTGCATTCTGGATAGTTCACTGTTTTGGAAATAGTGAACTTACCCGGCACATTCTCTTGCCACACTTCTCTCCAAAGGTTTGCATCATCTTTTTCTCCTTTTTCTTCATCTGACACCTCATGCATAGCAAGAAATGCCAGCGGTAACACCAAACCTGAGTGGTTCTTCAGCACATCAGGACTGTAGCGACTGATAGCATGAATGGTTAAAGTGCCTCCAGTTCTGTATACTGGTTCTGTGGAAACAAAGCAGAAGACAATGTGATAACGTGTGTATACTACAATGCCACAGGCAAGTGTTAAAGGGTCAGTCAACTTCGCTTATTTGCAGCAGTTTTATATATGTATTTTTAAAGATGTGTGTCTACTGCTTAAAAAAAAAAAAAAATAATCAACTTGATGGCTGTAAGTTTTTTTTATTTTCTTATTTTGATAATCCTTTGTTAGTTGAACAAACAGCAAGGAATCTGCAAAGGGTGTAATTGGAAATAGCTCTTTGAAATAAAAAACAAGAAAAGGTTCTCAGGTCACTGGATTACAGACAAAAGACAGTGGGGAATAGATTGCTGCACTACCAAATCACCTGGATAAAAAGAAAATGGAGGTACTAAGCAGCCAACTTGTGCTACCTTCAAGAATTTTACAGCTCTATTTGCAAAAATGCCATACACAACTCTGCCCCTAGCTACATCACTAACCTGGTCTGAAAATATCCAAACCGCTCTCTTCGTTTTTCGCAAGACCTCCTGCTCTCTAGCTCCCTAGTCACCCCCTCCTATACTCACCTCCAGGACTCCCATCCTTTGGAACTCCCTACCCCAAATCTGCCTATCTCCTAATCTATCCATCTTTAGACGAATCCTGTAAACCCTTTTCTTTAAAGAAGCCAATCCTGCTTCTAGCTCACTGTGTTTTTAACTTTCTCCATTAGCTTATCCCCCCACAGTTATTACCTTCTGTATCACTTGACCTGCCCTCTTAGATAGTAAGCTCTAACAAGCAGGGCCCTCTGGTTTTGCTTTGTATTGTAACTATAACGTCTGCCTTCATTTAGTAAAGCGCTGAGCAAACTGTTGGCACTATATCAATCCTGTATAATAATTTACAATCTTGACTGGGGTGTAACTCCTACCTGCTCTATGCGAAGACTTTGCACAGATTGGTCCCCTACCTTCTCTTTTTCAGTGCCCCATCGGCAATTTGCTCTCCTCCTTCCTCTGGGTTCCCCCTCAGCAGAATGGGCACCAAGAGGGCACCTGTACAGGTGTGCTCCAGAGCCGGGCTGTGTGCATCTATATATACCAAGGTTACTGGTAAACCACGCCCCCACTCCCTCCTCACAGGCGTTTGACTGATAGCAGCTGGTGCCATAGGCACAGTGTCTCTTGTGAGACCAGGAAGATAGGAGAGTGGTGCTGCAGCTAGGACAGTGCTGGATCGATGACACAAGTCAGGTAAGTGTTTAGGGATGGGGGTGTGTAGATTACAGAGTGGGAAGTGTTTTGTTTTTTACCTTAAAGAGGAAGTAAACTCTTCCTTTTTCTTCCCCCCTGCAAAGTAAATGCATAATGTGCTAGTATGCATCGCATACTAGCACATTATGTGACACTCACCTGCAATGAAGCCCACGATGTCCCCACTGCCGGCCGCATCCATCTTCGTCCGTCTTCCTTCCGGGTCTGCGGACTCCGGCTGTATTACTGGCCGGAGCCGCGTGACGTCACTCCTGCACATGCACTGAAGAGCCGCCAGTCACTGCACAGGGCTCTGAAGAAACGGCACTGACGAGCGCATGCAGGCTGCATTCAATGTAAATATCTCCTGCAAGTTTAGGAGATATTTACAGCACCTATAGGTAAAAGTAATTAAGGTGGGTTTACAAACACTTTAAAGTGTTTGTTACCCAAATCCCTTGATCTTGTGAACAAGGTTTTGCCTCTAATGCGACCCACTGGGCGCTGGACCCTGGAAGTTGGAACTCTGGACATTATACCCAAGGAGTTTTCCAGCAGGGTGCTGTACGGGTCCAAGGGTGTGGACCCCAAAAAATAAGGGGGACCTGGTCCTTAAAAGGTCCAGAGATGACAGAGCCCACCTTGATTGGGTCCTATTTCAGGATTCTGCGGTGGGACAAGTGAGCTATTTCCCCTCTCTTTTTTTAAAAAGGAGGTTGCAGGGAAAATAATTGAGCACTATTACCTCTACATTGCCTGCAGTATCGTGTTTGTTCACTAGGTCAGTAGTGTCTAGGCGAAGATGCCTTGTATGGTGACACCTTGTCTTTGTGTTCCACAGTGAAGAGCTGAGCTTTGCCACAGAAGCTGGGTGGATCGCGAGGCTAGTGAGCGCACGTGCTAAAGGCCTCCTCCGGGCATGCACGGAAGGCAGAAGCGTGCGTATGACGTCACGAGCGTTCATGTGGCACGCTGTATCGGCTTTTGAAAAACAGGCGAGCTGTGCTCTTGGCTGATGCTGCAAGGGACACAGAGCAGGTTTCACTGGGGTACGCGAGTCTATGGGACTTGGACATGGCTGCAGGCACTAGCATCTGGAGAGGGGGGGGGGGGGGGGGGGTGTAACTGTAGTAGCCGCGAAAGGCTGGATCATAGCTTCTACACAGGATAGTGCAAAAATAATTTTACCTCATATCTGGGTCTTATTAAAGTAAGCCATGAAAATGAAAAAGAAGTTTGGGGGGAGGGGGGGCACGCAGCTGGAAGGGGAACAAGTGCTCCGCCATCAGAATTAGAGGATCCTAGTCTTATTTCTGCTGTGCTAACAAAAGTCCAGGCCATAAGAGGTCTGGTCCGGATCATAAGGAGGAAGATATATCCCTCAATATGGCTGTGCATGAGATTGCTGGGCAAGATGGTCTCCACGCGTGAGGCAGCCTAGAAAGAGGTGAACTGCATTCTAGCATGGGCAGAGAAGCACGTCCTGTTTCTTTCGGCAGTGTTCATCCTGGGGCTGGACAACTGGCAGGCAGACTTTCTAAGTCACCACCAGTTGTTTCCAGGGGAATGGTCCCTGCATCCTGACCTGCCATTGTTTGGGTACCCCAAACGTAGATCTAATGGCATCCATTTTCAACAACAAGCTGGACAAGTTTGTATCCAGAACCAGGGATCCAATCGCTATCGGAATAGATGCGTTAGCGATCCCTTGGGACCAGTTCTCCCTGATCTATGCCTTTCCTCCGGTCCAACTTCTGCCACAGCTGCTGCACAGAATACAGGTGGAGGGGAGACCAGTGATCCTGTTGGCTTCAGCCTGGCCCAGGAGACCTTGGTACGCAGAGATTGTGAAATTGGAAGTAGGGGGCCATGGTCACTTCCATGCCATCCAGATCTAATTTCCCAAGGTCCCATATTCCATCCTGCTTTACGGTCGCTGAATTTCACGGTCTGGTTGTTGAGAACAGAATCTTGAAGGATCGAGGGATTTTAAGTCCAGTTCTACCTACGATGATCAACGCTAGCAAACACGTCTCTAGAAAAATCTACTATAGAGTCTGGAAATCTTACATCTCTCGGTGCGAGTCCAAAAGATGGCATCTTCGCAAAAAACAGATTGGCTTTTTTGGTCGCTGTAACATCGGCCAGAAGGGTACCAGAATTAGCGCCCCTTTCTTGCAAGGAGCCATTTTTAGTTCTGCACCAGTACAGAGTGGTCTTGCGTCCCCATCCAGCCTTTTTGCCTAAGGTGGGTTCCAGTTTCCATCTAAACCAGGACATCCCTCTGTCCTCTTTTTTTCCGAATCCTCAGACCACAGAAGAAAAATTGTTACATTCACTCGACGTAGCATGGGCAGTCAAGGCCTATTTGAAAATGTCAGCACTAATTCAGAGCACTGATGCTTTTTTGTCCTGCCAGAAGGGCCTAAGAGAGGCCAGGCAGCGGGAAGTTCAACTATTTCTAAGTGGATTCGCCAGGTCATTGTTCAGGCATATGGTTTAAAGGGTAAGGTCCCACCCTTTAGATTAAAGGTGCACTCTACCAGGAGGGTGCTTTGTGGGCAGTGCATCATCAAGTGTCTATGGCTCAGATTTGCAAGCTGCTACTTGGTTTTCAGTGCATACATTCACTAGGTTCTACCAGGTGGATGTTAGAGCTCGACAGGGGACTGAATTTGGCTATACAGTGTTACAAGCAGCAGTATAGATTCTTTTTAAGTCTGATGGCGGTCTTTGGATTACTGTGTTCCTTCCCCTCAATAGCATTGCTTTAGGACATCCTGGATAGTCATTATTATGGCCTGCTCTGTGTCCTGTGATGTACGATAAAGAAAATTAGATTTTTTACTACAACTTACCTGTAAAATCCTTTTCTTGGAGTACATTACGGGACACAGAGGTCCCTCCCCTCTTTTCTGGGATATTTAGTGTTTGCTGCAAAAACTGAGCTTCTTCCTGTGTGGGAGGGGTTATATATGGGGAACTTCCTGTCTATTGGTTGCCAGTGTCCATTCACCTATAGGTGGCATATAACCTAGATAGTCATTATCATGGCCTGCTCTGTGTCCCGTGATGTACTCCAAGAAAAGGATTTTACAGGTAAGTTGTAGGGAAAATCCAATTATTACAGTCACAGAATAACTTGAGCATGATTAAAGAGGTATGTCCAGAGCAGTCAATAATGCCTGATGCCTATACCAAATTTAACACCATCAATATATATCAGTTAATTTAATATGAACACTATGACTAACTTGCCCACTTAACCACTTTATGACCGCCCACCGCAGTTATACTGCGGCAGGCAGCCGCTCCCAGGCAAATCGCCGTACATGTACGGCGCTCACTCTCGGCTATTTAAACTGTATTTCTTGCACACAAAGATATAGCTTGATAGCTAGAGCCAGGAGATGCTTGTTTACTATCAAATTTTATCTCACCGATGCGTAACAGCTATTATGGCGATCACATGACCAGGTAACATGTTAAAGGTTCCCAGTGGGTAAGAGGGAAGAGGGTCAGTGACATACTGATCTAGGAGCGAACAGAAAGCAGCCCTGCTGTAGTCCTCAAATGTGAAACATCAATTACCATTCCCTTATGGGGAACCATGCCTGGGAATGTGAATCCACAGACTGCTGATGCTTAGCATTTAAACAGATAATAGTATATACCCCATAGTAATTGACAACCCAATAAAGATATGGTAACAGCTGACAAATAACAAGGCAGACACTCTTGCTCACCTTCTTTTTCCATGTACCAGGCACTTAACTTCTGGAGTAATTTTTCTGTGCTGGTATCCCGAGCAGTCTGTAAACAGAGTTAAATAACAAACATAAGTTTAAATTGGGATTCCATATAAAATGTTTACTTTGCTTTGGAAAAGCTAATATAACCTTAGGTTTTATTATTATGTCTCCCTGTTGGGGAGATTTCCCCTGACTTCCTGTCCTGCATACACATTCTCTACTATTGTAGAAGCTGTTGGGTTTCTTCCCTTATCAATTAATTATAACTGTCAGCAGAAATTAAATTAAGAGGAAATCCCATAAATGTGGATACACAGCAAACATTCATGACAGAGGCCCCAACTGATGTATCAACAACTAAACTTTAAGTAGTAATACTTAAATATACAAAAAAAAAAAAACTTACCCGAACTAAATGCCCCAGGGCAAAGGCATAAGATTTCTGTACTACGCTGTTTCGATCACTTAGTCCATTTAACAAAGCACTCATAAGTTTGCCTAGTAAAAAAAAAAAAGAAGTTTTAGAAAGCACCAGAATAGCTGGAGAATTATCAAACAGATAAGATGGCAACTAGTACTCTGTAGTTACTGTAAAATATCAGCTTACCAGAATAAGGCATTAAGTCCTGGGGACATTGTGTTGTTAAAGAAACAACAACACTGGCACATCCCCCCTTTAGAATAAGGAAAAAAAAACAAGTTACACCGGTGATTAAAGTTTTTAATAATGAATCTCTAAAGCTAGAAAACAATTTATTCCTAGAAAACCACAGTAAAGGTTACGATTATCTTTAACCCATGCCTGATATTTTAACTATTCGGCCATATATTTTTTTTCTATTGGGAAAAATCCGCTAGACTGGTTGTTTGTATTATGACTGACAGGTTACATTTGGTCATTTGCAACGTTAGCAGGAGACTGGCAGAAATTTTTCAGGATGCTAACAGGTACACTCCAGTTTGCTGGCAATCTGTAAAGGTTTTTGTTGGTCTAACAAAATTGGCCTTTTCATTTGCCCCCACATAATAAATATCTTTCATATACGTTTGAATCTTTGTTGGCTATAACCTTGTTACAGCTAAAGCCAGCACAAATCTGCAGCTGTTAAACAGCTAGCTATACATTAACCACTTATGCTCCAGAAGATTTACCCCCCTTCGTGACCAGGCCAATTTTTGTAATACGGCACTGCGTTATTTTAAACTGACAATTGCGCGGCGTGCGATGCCGTACCCAGATAAAATTGATGTCTTTTTTTTCCCCAAACATAGACCTGTCTTTTGGTGTTATTTGATCACCTCTGCAGTTTTTATTTTTTGTGCTATAAACAAAAAAAGTCCGACAATTTTGAAAAAAATATATATTTGTTTAAATTTCTGCTATAAAACACATACAACAAAAAATGTATAAAATCAAATTTTTTCATTAATTTAGGCCAATATGTATTCTGCTACATGTTTTTGGTAAAAATAATCCTCCCAATAAAGGTATATTGGTTTGCGCAAAATTTATTGTATTTACAAACCTATGAGATAGAATTAGGGAATTTATATTTATTTTTTTTTACTAGTAATGACGGCAATCAGCGTTTTTTAGCGGGACTGTGATATTGCGGTGGACAAATCTGACACTAAGTGACAATTTTTGGGGAACAGCGACACCAATACAGTGATCAGTGCTAAAAAAATGCAACACAAACTAATACCTGAAGTTTAGCAAAAAATATTACATGGGCAACAGACTGAAGCTACACTGAACGAAGGTGTGTTCCCTTACGCACCATAAACCATAGGTATTTAAAATATAGCTTTTATTCATTCCTACAAGACGTTGTCTGGACTATATATATATATATACAAAAAGGGAGGGTGGGTTTATTGGTTGGTCAATAGTGTACTGATGATTGAGTACACACAATGGTGAATAATCAAGCCAAAAGAGAAGATAGATATTAAGGAAGAGAAGACATTTACTCTCTCCTATGGAGTCTTAAATTGTGCCTGACTAGACAAGATGGTCTATAAAAATCTAGGTAGCTGCACACCACTAGTCATGCTTGCTTCTCTTACTCATCAAGTCAATCTAAAAGCTGCAAGGCTCTATCTCTGAGGCTCATATCTATCCTAAATATCTTATCTTGTAGCAAAGCTGTCCACTGGAGCTAGTATCTATATGTTCACTGCTCACAAAACCTAATGGCTGTCTGACATTTGAAGCAGCAAATATTACCTGCCTGGTCTTACTCTGAAGGCTAGAAAAGCTGTTCAAACCAGTCTCATAGGAAATCTTTCTCTCATAAGCTCTCCTATCAGGGTTGTCTCAGAGAATATAGCCTGTCAGAATCTGGATAGCTACACACTACTAAATTGGCTGGCTACTTCATAATATCTACTGCTCTTAAAGTAGGATGGCTGGTTAACAATTGGACTGACAAATGTTGTCCTGCCTAGTCTAATTCTGAAGGCAGAAAAGCTGATCAAGCCTGCCTCATCAAAATAAATGCCATTAGCACTGGTGAAGCCTGCCAACTCTAAAGAACCCCCCCCCCCCCGGGCCACAAAACATGCTGTACCCCAAATCATAATAGTGCTCCCAAAAATTAAAACTCTACATGTTTTGCTTAGTAAATAGGCTTTGTCAGGAGTAAAAAACTGAATTTTTGTAAAATCTTACCTGTAAAATTCCTTTCTCTGAGTCCTCCGACAGTCGCCGCCACTTCATATTCATCACTAATGGGGTTATTGACCTTTGCTCCGTAGGAGTAGCTAGGCAACAAAATTTGTTAATATCAAAGCTTTTAGCATATCCCACCCCTAGGGGGTGGTCCCCTCAGTCAATACCTCCCTGCTTCCTGCATTCCCAACTCAGTTTCAGTAGCATAGCAGTAGAGTACATAAACAAACCCCAAAAGAGGGGCGGGGGCGGCGACTGTCGGAGGACTCAGAGAAAGGAATTTTACAGGTAAGATTTTACAAAAATTCCGTTTTCTCTTATGTCCTCCGACAGTCGCCGCCACTTCATATTCATCACTAATGGGGACGTCCCATAGCAGTGTAGACATGAGGGGTGGGAAAAAACGCAGCCGCGCCTAAAGCAACGCAGTACCCACATCAGAGAAAGGAACTTTACCAAAGTAAGAGAACCAACTGGGCAACAGGAAAAAAACGTGCTCAACAGGAGCAACAACCCAGGAAAACAAGTAACCTAGGGATAAAGACATCCCAACAGCCAAGGACCCAAAACAAGGGACCCTAAGGCACTGCCGCACTAAGAACTTTGCGGCCAAAGGAAGCATCCGCCGATGCCTGAACATCCACCTTGTAGAATTTGGAGAAGGTGTGAACTGACGACCAAGTCGCAGCCTTACACACCTGGGCGACAGAAGCCTGATGACGATAGGCCCAAGACGTACTCAGAGACCTGGTAGAGTGCGCCTTTACAGGGAAAGGAGGAACCTTCCCCTTCAAAGCATAGGCTTGCACAATGGTCTGTCTGATCCATTTGGCGATGGTCGCAGCCGACGCTGCCATGCCCTTCCGAGGACCCTCTGGAAGAACAAAAAGAGAATCCGACTTGCGAAAGGATTTAGTTGATGACAGGTAAACCCTGATCGCCCGAACAACATCCAAGGAATGCAAAGCCACCTCCCTTGGATGCTTAGGCTTCGCGTAAAGCGAAGGCAAGACAATGTCCTCATTGAGGTGAAATTCTGAGATCCTCTTCGGAAGAAAAGAAGGGTTAGGTCGTAAGACCACCTTATCCAAGTGAATCACCAAGTAGGGAGAGCTGCAGGACAAGGCCGCCAGCTCCGATACCATGCGAGCCGAAGTGATCGCCACTAAAAAGGCAACCTTCTTGGACAATAGAGACAACGAGATCTCCCTGATCTTCTCAAAGGGAGCATGTTGCAACACGGACAGAACAAGGTTCAAGTCCCATGGAGGTAAAGGGTCCCTCCGAGGAGGGGCCAAGTGTCGCACCCCTTGAACAAAGGTGCTAACCAAAGAATTAGACGCCACAGGGCGTTGAAAGAGAATGGCCAGTGCAGAAATCTGACCCTTAATCGTGGCCAACGCCAAACGCTGGTCCACGCCCGTTTGAAGGAAAGCCAACACTCTCGATACCGAGTACGAGCGAGGGGAATACCCCCTGGACTCACACCAGGCAAAATACGCCTTCCAAGTACGGTAGTAAATCTCCCCCGAAGAGGCTTTTCTAGCCTTTATCAAAGTGGGAATGACCTCAGGGGAGAGACCCCTATCCTTCAGGACCTGGCTTTCAACAGCCAGGCCGTTAAAGCCAGCGACTGTAAAGCAGGATGGACGATCGGTCCTTGAGACAGGAGATCTTCTCGAAGAGGCAGACGCCACGGAGCGTCGACCGCCAGATTCACGAGGTCTGCGTACCAAGACCGGCGAGGCCAGTCTGGCGCCACCAGAATCACCGCGTGCGGTTCCGAGCCCAACCTGCGAAGGAGCCTCGACAGCAGCTGAATCGGTGGAAAGGCATACATCAGACGATACTGATGCCAGGGCGCCACTAACGCGTATGAGGCGTCTGCCCGAGGATCGCGCGTCCTTGCCACGAACCTTTCCACCTTGTTGTTTAGACGAGACGCGAACAGGTCCACATCTGGGGACCCCCACTTCGCGCACAACATCTGAAAGACATCCGGATGAAGGGACCATTCTCCCTGGTCCAGGGTCTGGCGACTCAGATAATCCGCCTGCCAGTTCTCCACCCCCGGAATGTGAACTGCAGATATCGCCGGGACGTGCATCTCGGCCCAAGACAGAATGTCGGCTACTTCCCGAGCCGCTCGGGCACTCCTGGTGCCCCCTTGGTGGTTGATGTAGGCCACCGCTGTGGCATTGTCCGTCTGCACCCGAACCGGATGGCCCTGAAGCCTGTCCGTCCAACGCAGAAGACAGAGATTTATCGCTCGCAATTCCAGAATGTTGATCGGAAGGGAGGATTCCTCCTCCGACCAAGTTCCCTGGGCGGACAGAACGCCCAGGACACCACCCCAGCCCGACAGGCTGGCATCCGTGGTGATCACCGTACACGACAAAGGACGAAAGGACTTGCCCCCCAACACCGCCGGGGACTGGAGCCACCACAAAAGACCCCTTCGGGTGAGTCGGCTCAACGAAATCCGCAGATCCAGAGATTGCGGACGCCCGTCCCACTTGGCCAGGACCTCTGCCTGGAGATCCCGTGTGTGAAACTGGGCGAAGGGAATCGCCTCGAAAGCCGAGACCATTAATCCCAGACACCTCATACACGTCCGGAGGGACGAGCACTGATTGTCCCTGAGGGACCTGACTTCGTTCTGAAGTGTCCGGAGCTGGTCTTCCGGCAGGAAGACCTTCGCTTCAACAGAGTCCAGTACCATCCCCAGGTAGGGAAGACGAACTGACGGACACAACGTTGACTTTGGAAAATTTATCGTCCAACCGAACTCCTGCAGAGTCTGCATCGTGATGGACAGGTCGTTCACCAGGCCCTGACTGGTCGCAGACCGAATCAAGATATCGTCCAGATACCCCAAGACAGAGATGCCCTGGGCTCTCAAAGCCAGGACCGGCGCAAGCACCTTGGTGAAAACCCGCGGAGCCGAAGCGAGACCAAAAGGTAACGCCACGAATTGGAAATGATCCTCCGCAATGGCGAATCGAAGGTACCTCTGGTGACCCTCGAAAATTGGAATGTGAAGATACGCATCCTTCAAATCGATGGAGGCCAGGAATTCCCCCGGAACCAGGGCAGCCACCACTGAGCGCAGGGATTCCATGCGAAACTTGCGAACCCGCACAAAGTGGTTCAGAGCTTTCAAGTCCAGAATCGGACGTACCTTGCCCTCCTTTCTGGGCACAGTGAACAGATTGGAATAGAACCCCCGAAATCTGTCCCGATGAGGCACCGGAACCACCACTCCCTGGGCCCGCAGGTCCCGCACCGCCAGGTGCAGATCCTGCAAGCGCTCCGGAGTCAGCTGAAGGTTTGAGGGGAAAAACCTGCCCGCCGGCCGAGAGAGAAACTCGATCTTGTATCCAGATCGAACGATTTCCTGAACCCATCTGTCCCGAATGCGGTCCAGCCAGGGTTGAAGAAAACCGAGCAAACGTCCCCCCACCCCAGAACTGGGTGAGGGCGTCCCTTCAGGCCGAATTGTTATGGGCAGCGGACCCGGACTGGCCGGACTTCTGCTTACCCGTCCACGGCTTCTTCTGGGAACCTTGGCCCTTGAAGGGCTTGCCCTTATAGTGCGACCGAAAGGCACGAAAGGACCCCTGAGAGGGCCTAAACGAGGTATTCTTCTTACCACGAACAAACTTATTCTTGTGAGTTTGGGGCAAGAGAGTGCTCTTACCCCCAGAAATTCCCTTTATCAGAGTATCCAAAGATTCGCCAAAAAGGCGAGATCCCGCGTAGGGCAAATTAGCTAAAGTCTTGCGAGAAGACTGGTCAACATACCAACATTTCAGCCATATCAGGCGACGGTTCAATACCGCCACACTTGAAAGACGCCCAGCCAAAGGGACCAAATCTAAGTCCGCATCACACAAATACATGACACCCTGATGAATTTGATCCACCATAGCCAAAGTTGTTGGCGGGGCAGAGTCAGCCACCAGGGTGCGCCTGAGCACCTGCGTCCAATCCGCAATAGCCTGGGCTGCCATAATGGAAGCAAAAATAGGCTTCAGCATAGAACCAGCAACCGTATAAGCATGACGGGCCAGAAACTCCAATCTCCTGTCCGTCGGGTCCCGGAACACCGGGGTATCCTCAGCAGGGATCGCAGTGGATTTATTCAAAATCGCCACCGCGTGATCCACCTGAGGCGGCACACACCAACGCTCATCAGTGGTGGGTGTAAATGGATAACGCAGTTTGAACCTGCTCGGCACAGCAAAAGGCTTCTTTAAATTGCGCCATTGCTCATCAACCACGCGCTGAAATTCCGCAGAGCAAGGTAAAACCTGCGATGTTCTGTGTTTTCTCTGCGTCCCATAAGAGGACATCAAAACAGGAGGACATGGTTCATCCTGCAAATGCAGCGTTTGCTTGATAGAAGCAACCAACTCATCCATGAGTGCAAGCTCTTCAGACGAGCCAGGGGGAGAATTATCAACCCCTTCTACCTCAGCCTCCCCCTCAGACCCCACAAGGTCTAGAGATGAGTGAGACCCTGAGAAGGACGCAGCAGCGATCGCCGCACAGCATGCCTAAGCCCAGACTGTTTTATGCAGCCACACAGCAGAGCGGGAGAGCCCCCCCCCCTTGCAGCCCACAGACAGGCAGCTATTCCACACAGGAATCTGACAGGGAGTTCAGCATTTACACAGGCATGCAGGGTCACACAGTCCCAGACTGACACCCAAATAGACAGGTCCCCACATAGATTTACACTTACCAGTCCGGATGGCGTGGGGAGCCTTCTCCAGCGACCAAACCGCTGCACTGAGGACAGGGAGTGTCGCAGCCAGGACGCAGTGGAACTGCGGTGCGAAACCGCAATGGCGTCCAGTGGGGTAGCCACCTCACAGATAGCATCCCTGCAGCGAACAGGGATGGGTCGTTCAATATGCCAGGGAAACCTGCGCTGAACGCTCGATGGCAGGCTGGGAAGCCCCTGGCCCTGAACCCTGGGATCCAGGGTGGCCAGTCCGAGACCCAGCTCCGCATGATCATCTTCATCCGAAGAAACTAACTAAAGCTGAAAATTAACAGCTAAGTAAAAGAAAGAGAAAAAGACTCAAAATAAAATCAAAAAGAGAATAGAGGCTGAGACTGAGAGCCCCAGCACAGGAACAGCCAGCCTACTCCTAAGCTAGGCATTAGAAACTGAGTTGGGAATGCAGGAAGCAGGGAGGTATTGACTGAGGGGACCACCCCCTAGGGGTGGGATATGCTAAAAGCTTTGATATTAACAAATTTTGTTGCCTAGCTACTCCTACGGAGCAAAGGTCAATAACCCCATTAGTGATGAATATGAAGTGGCGGCGACTGTCGGAGGACGTAAGAGAAAATAAATGCGCCAAAAGTAAAAATGTCAAAAGATAAAGAAAGAAAGAAAATGGAGGGGACCAAACTATCCCCACATGGTTGGAGTCAAATGGGGGCCAACCCCTTCTTCCCTCTATTTATAGGGTTTTCCCAAGTTATTTCCACATTTGCGTCATCACGCACATCCCATCATAACGCAAATTTGCGTCATGGCGTAATAGGACATCATGACGTTACCGTGGAATCGTGTCATGACGCAAATATGATTGGGTGATATGGAGTTTATTTGTACTACCTATGCTTCGCATTAGGATGCATATTGTCATGAAGATGCTTGTTATTCATTCTACTGTATTTGTTTTGGTTTTATTGACTGTATAACAGTATCAGTTATTTTAATATGACTAAATAAAATTGTTTAATTTTTACTTTTTCTACATTGGCGTCATGCCTGCCTAAAAATCCCCATTCCTATGGGGGAACAATTGAGTCCAAATATACGTCCAGACGCAATTTCGGTGGGGAATCATCATCTAGTTGGGAGTAACCAGAAAACTCAGAATCTGGGGAAATGTCAAAAATTCCCCGAAATCCCCAAGAGACCTCTTTAAAAGTCCATATAAGAAGGCATAGAGGCAATTGAGTAAAGACATATTATTATTCCTATGTTGAGCTCTAAATACCCCTTTTTTCTATTCCTAGTCTTCTCTAACCATTTTTAACAGTCCAGAACATTATAGGCTTATATTCAATTTAAAGGGGAACACAGAATGCACACTGAAAATCTGATCATTTCTTGATAAAGGGCAGATAAGTAAAACCCTCATTCAAGCCTGATGGCGCACGCAAGTTTAACCGGAAAATCCACCCTTGTCTCGGTTTTTAATAAATTTTTATCCAGATTTCCCTTTCATACACCTAGTTTTGGTTGTTTAATGACCCAGAACTTGAGTTGGTATGGTTCATTACTATGCACCTGTCGCAGGTGTTCAAGGTTCTATCTCCATTGAGTGTTATATCCCCAATGTGCTTCAAAACCCGTCGCCGTAGCTGACGAATGGTTTTGCCCACATATAATTTGGGGCACGGACACTTGGCTGCGTAAATCACTCCTGAGCTGCAATTGTAAAATGATTTAAATTGGATCATTGTATCATCCTTTGGATTTACAAATTACTCAGTTGTTGGAATGAATGTGCATGCCTTGCAATGACAGCATTTAAAGCAGCCAATGGGTTCTCACGGTAGCAAAGTGGAAGTAGTTGTGCTGGAGTTCTGTTGAGATGGCTATGCACTAGCATATCTCTTAGATTTTTTTCCCCTCCTATATGTAATTAATGGATTCTGGGGAAGGACACCATGTAGGAAGTAAAAAGTAAGACGTATCCGATTTTGCGCTGAAGGGTCGCCCTGCTGCAGTATATGTACGTGGGGCGGTCCAGAAGCGGCTAATTATCAATACTTTAAAATGCACATTTTAACTAATGTAAAAGAAAACCCCTTCCTATAGCTTACCTTTGTACCTAGACCAAGTCCACTTTTAATCAAATCGCACAGCCTCGGGACAAGTTCAGCCAGAACAGGAACGTCCAGGTGCTGAATACACTACAGAAACAAACAACTCCTGAGATAGTATCCTTTACTTCTACACAATTGTAACAACATTATTGCATGTGTTCTGGTGACTGTAGTTTGCTACTACAGTGGAAAACTGGGTAAAAATAGACACTAGTATCAAAAATTCTTAATGAAAACTTGCCAAATGAAATTAAGGCCAATTAAAATTTTACTGAAATAGAACCAGATTCTAAAAGTGAATAACCTATTAAAGTTAAATAAAGGCAATTTACTTATAAGGGGTGCCAATAAAGAGCATTATAATTATGTCAACCTAGCAAATCAGTAGTTTTAACTTACTTACATATATCTAGTAGTAATATCAAAATAGTCTTCACCAAGTAACACAGTCACCTAAAATCTAACAGAAACAAATGATCTTACCATATTTATAGTTTCCATCATTGGGGAAGATTTGGCAGCATTCAGTCTTGCACTGTCCATAGCAGCCTGAAGAAGAAGAAGCATGCAACATGTCACTATTGAGAGTTTTAGGTGTCTGCTATTTTGACTATTCAGTTGAAGGCTAAAGAGAAATGTTGGAGCAAGGTTAATTAGGATTTACACCTGTCCCCAGAATTTGTTTAACTATAAGCCAGTGGTAAAAGGCTTTTGTCAGAAATGCATCTTTCAGTATACAAGTTTCTTGAAGCAGGTCAAAAACGTAGCAGTCAATTAATTGTGAATCAATATAGAGGCTTGAACTGATGCCAAAAGCACACTGCATTTGCAGCCCAAAGCAACCACATCACTTCATCAACTGTCTAGCAACCTAATGCACCACTGTGTCTGTCTGGTATACATCTTCTTCTTGGTGCACACATGCAGACAGCAGGTGCAATTGATGGTCAAGGAGAAAGTGTTCAGATAACTGTACTGGAAGCAAAGAGGAAAAGCCAAAACTTTTTTTTTTTTCTACAATTTGTAAGGCCAGCAATACAAAGCACCAGAGAGCCTAAAAGCTGCCTATTAAAGGCCACAAATAAATCTGTTCTGTACCAAATTTTACATTTTGTATAAATATGACTGTTAATCTGATCTCAGCATCCATCTATACAAAATATCACCTTTGGGTAAAGTGACAGTTTTGTTGCATCTGCAAAAAAGGTATAAAAGCAATGCATACCAACAAGCAAAACCTTCAGATACATTCAGTAAAGCAGTGTAAATAGAAAATACAGCATCTCACAAAAGTGAGTACACCCCTAACATTTTTGTAAACATTTTATTATATCTTTTCATGTGACAACACTGAAGAAATAACACTTTGCTACAATGTAAAGTAGTGAGTATACAGATTGTATAACAGTGTAAATTTGCTGTCCCCTCAATAACTCAACACACAGCCATTAATGTCTAAACTGCTGGCAACAAAAGTGAGTACACCCCTAAGTGAACATGTTCAAATTGGGCCCAAAGCATCAATATTTTGTGTGGCCACCATTATTTTCCAGCACTGCCTTAACCCTCTTGGGCATGGAGCTCACCAGAGCTTCATAGGTTGCCACTGGAGTCCTCCTTCACTTCTCCACGATGACATCATGAAGCGGGTGGAGGTTAGAGACCTTGCGCTCCTCCACCTTCCTTTTGAGGATGCCCCACAGATACTAAATAGGGTTTAGGTCTGGAGACATACTTGGCCAGTCCATCGCCTTTAACCTCAGCTTCTTTAGCAAGGCAGTGATCGTCTTGGAGGTGTGTTTGGGGTCATTATGTTGTAATACTGCCCTGCCGCCCAGTCTCTGAAGGGAGGAAATCATGCTCTGCTTCAGTATGTCACAGTACATGTTGGCATTCATGGTTCCCTCAATGAACTGTAGCTCCCCAGTCCTGGCAGCACTCATGCAGCCCCAGACCATGACACTCCCACCACCATGCTTGACTGTAGGCAAGACAAACTTGTCCTTGTACTCCTCACCCGGTTGTCGCCACACACACTTGACTCCATCGGAACCAAATACATTTATCTTAGTCTCATCAGACCACAGGACATGGTTCCAGTAATCCATATCCTTAGTCTGCTTGTCTTCAGAAAACTCTTTGCGGGCTTTCTTGTGCATCATCTTTAAAAGAGGCTTCCTTCTGGGATGACAGCCGTGCAGACCAATTTGATGCAGTGTGCGGCGTATGGTCTGAGCACTGACAGGCTGACCCCTCACCCCTTAAACCTCTGCAGCAATGCTGGCAGCACTCATTTGTCTATTTCCCAAAGACAACCTCTGGATATGACGCGGAGCACGTGCACTCAACTTCTTTGGTTGACCATGGCGAGGCCTGTTCTGAGTGGAACCTGTCCTGTTAAAGTGATGTATGTTCTTTGCCACCATGCTGCAGTTCAGTTTCAGGGTCTTGCCAATCTTCTTCTCGTCTAGGCCATCTTTATGTAGAGCAACAAGTCTATTTTTTCAGATCGTCTGAGTTTTTTGCCATGAGGTGCCACGTTGAACTTCCAGTGACCAGTATGAGAGAGTGAGAGCTATAACACCAAATTTATCACACATGCTTCCCATTCACACCTGAGACCTTGTAACACTAACGAGTCACATGACTCCGGGGAGGGAAAATGGCTAATTTGGCCCAATTTGGACATTTTCACTTAGGGGTGTACTCACTTTTGTTGCCAGCGGTTTAGACATTGATGGCTGTGTGTTGAGTTATTATGAGAGGACAGTAAATTTACACTGTTATACAAGCTGTACACTCACTATTTTACATTGTAACAGTGTAATTTCTTCAGTGTTGTCACATGAAAAGATATACTAAAATATTTACAAAAATATTAGGGGTGTACTCACTTTTGTGAGATACTGTATAGGATATAAAGTAAAATAGGTAATGGGGTGCAATGTCAGAGTTTTGCAGATAAGCACATCTTGTGATTGAATACAAAGGCTCATCAGCACCCTAACAGTTCATTCAGAAGTACAAGCCGTCTGCCACCTCACGCCATGTTGTTTTTGAATTGTGACAGCGGGTGCAGGGAGAAGAACCCCCGCCAACACATTGATATGGGTAAAACATACATGTTCAAAAAGTTGAACTTATCCTTTAACTATTCACTATTTTGTGATTTTTTGAACTGCCTTACTAAGCAAACCTGAAAACATTTTTTATTGTGCTTACCTTCTCCTGATCTGTAGCTCTGAGACTTAAATAATTCAGCACCTGAGGTTCCAAAACACTTAGAGATTCTAACAAAGCAGGGATCAGCTTTGGGGTATGGGGCTTCAGCAATTCCCCTGCACTTTTACTTATTTTCACAAGTGTGTTAATGCTAAAGAGAAGAGAAAAAACAAAGAAAATAATATGGTGAAATATGTGGCTAATATCACTTAAATCCTCCTAGACCCATCTCTGCCTATATTCCCTGAAATTCTAGATCCTTTTTCCTACCAAACACCCCACTTAAATAATGCCAGCTCCCTATAGCCAGGACAGGCAGGGCTTAAACTTGGAAACATATATTTGATTTTTTAGATTTTAATCTGGAAGAAATCGTAAACAATGCATTTTCCTGTGACCTTTTCCTAACATAATTCTAAATGTAATTGATGCATCTCCTAAACATAACCAACAAATCTTTTGATTATACTAAAACCTTCAAAAATCTTTGCATTTTAATATAGAAGAGCATTTTTGCCTTTCAATGCTACACTACTATGCACAAAAGAAAAATACAATTGCTTTGCGCATTTTTTTTAGCATAAAAATAAGTCCAAATAAAAAAAAAATGTAGCACAACTAGGGCATTTTCACAGGTTTGCAACCACTAAACTTTCTGAATGACTTTGCTCTCAGGCAGTAAAAGCAGAAGTCCGCCCTGCATCCTTCTGCACAATTGCTCGGACCCATGGATTAAGTTAGGGCGAAAATGTAATAAATAGAGGAGGATTAATGTGGGTGAAAACTGGGGATCACTCCGTCTGCGTTTCTAACCCTGTACAACTTTGACACAGGAAGAACATGGTAGTATAGAAACACATTTTGTTGGGGAGTGATTGAGAAGATTTCTGTACCAATATAAAAGGTACATGTTTATAGAGCTGCTTTTTTGTAATGGTGGGTGCTCTGCATTTAGACCTTACACTTACCTGAGTGCACGCACTTCAGTCACTGTGCTCACTATCCCTTTGTCTAGAAGGCAAGGCAGAAGCACAGCAATTGTTCTCTGCCCAGCTGTTCCCTTGCTGGGTTCACACATCCTTATACACACCTAAAAAAGAAACACACAGACTGAATTAACTGGATTGCTTATATCACATTAAGACTAAATCTGGATAATCAAATTAACCCTAATTTAAAAAGGGAGTTTGCTAATATTGTTATGGTATAGCACATACTTAATGAGATTACCCAAATTCTCTTATGCTAGGTGAGGCGCTAAATGTTAAACAAGGATCAATAAAATGTGAAAACACATAGTTGCTTGTTATGTTTAGACAGCAAGAATGTGCTGACTTTGATACTCAAGAGGCTAATTGTTGGGCCAGAGCATGTAGGGAAGGTACTGCTTTCTTAGATTCTAGTATGAGTAAAGTACAGTTACATGCTAGGGTTTTCATGAGCCACAGAAAAGTCCTGATTCACACAGGTAAGCTTAAAATCTTTAAAACAAACAATAAAGTACATATCCCTTGCAAAATGACTACCCAAATTCACCAAACCAGGTGAATGTTAAGAAGAACTAAAGGCAAAACTTTTTTTCATTTTTGATAGAACAAGAGAGTTTTTAATGGTGTCAAGTGTTTTTGTTTTTTTTAGTCACCTATGTCCCATTGGGGAGATTTTCCTTTGCTTCCTGTCACATAGCCAAAACAGCTAGAAAATGTGCCCTCTATTTGGAATTTTTTTCACTTGTGATAATGGTAAACAGGACAGATTGAGAGGGTGAATATCTTTAACAAGGGTACAGACAGCAGTAAAAATTAACAGGTGTTCTAATCTCTCTCAGCTCTATCCAAAACAGAAAACAATTGCCTTTAGTTAGAATTTAAACTGAACTCCAAGTAGGTTCTTAATTGCATACCTAGACAGGTCCAGCTTTGACTAACGTAAATATGCAGATTTCATCCCAAAGGACTGCTGTGGAAAGGGATAATCACTGTACCTGCGTGGAGTAGCTGCCCCACTGAAAACTGATAACAGGGCATTTGGCACTTCAACCTTTCCAGAACACTATCTTTTTTTAATGAATACAAGGCATTCTCCAACTGGATGAGGTGGAGATTATAACCTTAACTCTCCACGCTTTTCTCTACTCTGCCACATTAGGGAACAAATTGGTATTCATTACCCTCTTGTCTACTGAGGTACATTTATAAACATCCTGGTAGTCAAGGGGTTAAAGCAAACTCACAGCTGCTGCCGCATTCATGAGCTTGGTGTTTATCTGTTCAAGCCCACTCTTGGTTTTCATGTAAAAGTAATCTGGGTGGCTGTAGAGCTACCTGATCCCTTTTACAGTATAGTGAAAGTCTTCTCCCCCCTCACCAATGCCACCTGCGGTGGTTCACAGGCTGTTCTGCCTGAGCCGGAGACCACAGTAAATGGCTTCAGGATGCTGAGCAGAGGAGATCAGAGAACATCTGTTTGCTGGTCTTCTCTGTGACCAATAAACTCAAAAAAAGTGAGGATTTCATCACTTCCGTATTCAGAGCTGTCATTCCCCAGCTACCGTAGCCAGGGAAAAAGTTCAACACAACCTGTACTTGATTAGCTGCAGTGAAAGGCAGGGGAGACACTAGGGGGGTCTCAATGACGCACCACGTGAGGTATTGCTGCAAATGAGTGAAAAGAAAATTCCAGGGCCAAAATTCACTGTTAACTTTAAACTGAAAACATGTAGAACCATTTAGAGTGTCACCTATGGAAAACTTAGGGTAGGGCTTTCTGCAAATTCACGGGCGCATACAATTTTAAAGCTTAACACATTAGGTATTTTTTCAACGCAATCCCATCTTTTATAATTTACCAAAAACATTGGGTATTGTGTTTGTATGAACTAAAATTCAATTCAAAACTGCAATTGCCATCATTTTATTCTACAGGACCTCTTTCAATATATAATATTTCTCTTTCGTTCATTAACGGACACAGCTCCCTATCATCTTTGACCCTTGGGTTTTGCTGCTCTCATTAGGAGTAGAACACTAGGCGGAAAAGAGTTAAAAAAGAGTTTGACTACACTAGGTCTGCTGCGACATAGCCCCACTGGACGGGGGCTGGCCGGCGAGTGAAACATCTCGTGAGGACACACACGACCTGGTCGCGGCCTGAGTCGCAGCGTACCTCTGGCCTACAGCACCCCCCCCCCATTACAAGATGGGGAGGTGATCTGCCCGGAGTGGTGCCTGCCCAGCTCCAAGGCGTGGTGAGTAATGTCGTCCCCCCCCCCCTTGTGGTTCCTCAGGGTGGATGTGAGCCCCTTCCCTGGGATTTTCGGACCCCAGGGTTCCCTTCCATGTTCCAGCCCCTCTAAAACAGTCACAGTGGGTCTTTTAGCCCCAACCCACATGCTCCAGAAGTGTGGGGGGGGGGGTGATGTGGTTGTTGCTGACTCGGCTGTCCGAATCGCAGGCAGGGTTTTTTGAGCGGGTTCCCGGTCCCCTGGGGGTTAGTGACTGGGGCAGGGATGTCTGTTGGGCTCCCTGTGGCGATTATTGGGCTGGGGGGATTGGATGTTTCATCATCCGTGGGTCCGAACCTCACATGGCTGGATAGGGCCAAAAATTTAGGCCGTGGCTAGCTGTCCGAGCTGCTGACCAGGTTGATAGAACTGCCGATGGGTCATCTACAAATATGACTGTAAAACGCCCAAATGTGCACGAACACATACGCAAGCAGAGTTACTTCTACAGGCTGAAAGAAAAAATGCCAAATGCCTGTATAAGCAGCATTCCTGTGTGCATGAGTGCTTAAGGCCAAGTTCTGGTAAAGGCCTGATTGTAGAAAGGTAAGAATATGAGGCATAGAATATTTTTTGTGACTTGAAGTGCACACCAGGCACAGAAGGATATCCTCGTACGATAGTAGATCTTTCCTTGCTTTCAGCAAAGTAAGTGTAGCACCCTTGTTTTAATGCAAGGTTGCTGTTAAATTTAGTTGCTGGGCCTTAACTAGCCTGGCTGTAATTTTACTGTGGTAATTGAACTTCCTCTCTTAATCTGGTTTGACTGCGTTTCTCCCTTCCGTCAGTAGGTGGCACTGTTGCCTCTGACACTAGTGTGAGAATTACAGTTAAACAAACTGTTAATGTCCATGGGTCTCTCAGCCAATTACAGTGTCACTACGGCATTCTGGGAGATCTTATTTAAGAGAGGGGAGGTCCAATAATCGGTCTCTTAAATTCTTAAATGACAGATCCAGAGACACCTCTGTCCTTCAAGACCTGTTAGTCTAAGAAAAAAAAAAAATAGGTTTGGTTATTCGCATACTTGTTAGTAAATATAGCCTGTAAGTTATTCACTTTGTAGGTTTCTGCAAAATACCTGGTGATCCAACCAGTTTCCTACTGATCATGGCAAGCATGCAAGCGCAGATCCATGGTCAGTTTGTGTCCCTGAGATCCTTGCTAGCATATACCAGATATTGTACAGACATACAGCATGTCTGTATCTCCTGTAGTCAGTTTTGTGCCACACACATAGCCCTGCTATTAAGAGATACTGGATGCCATGCATTGCCCTTTATCTCCCATTGCTCCGAGCTGCCACGCCCCCTCCAACCCTACAGCATTTTTTTTTAGAGACTCTAGCAGGAGTTGCCGTGTTCAAAGTCCAGTGCACACAGGTGGGGAACGTACTTCTCCTGTGTGTGTGATGGACCTGCTTACACAAACGCCGACCAACTCCTGATCAGTGATCTCAGCCAATGGAGAGAAGCGCTGATCAGAGGGTTGTGGCGTGAGGAGGGGGCACCCCCTGTCAGAACACAATAGCTCAGTGGGGGAGATTGCTATACTAACTTCGCATAGTTAGTATAGCGGCTTTCAAAGTTTTTTGTTTTCGTTTAACTGAGCTTTTTTTTCATTCAACCCAAACTAATAGTGTGTACCAGGCTTTTTTTTCCCCGTAAAGTCTTTGAGTTTAAACAAAGTAGTACATAAACAATATGTGGTAATATAGGAATAGACAGTACATAGTAACTGAACAAGAATCGACAAAGAGTGTTTGTGACCTGAGAGAATGTTAAGATTAGATAACTGCAGCATGCGGAAGAGGGGAGATATCCTTGTTGGTTATTGTATTGAATCGGGTTTGGAGAGGAGTCTTCTAATGTATGGGTAGTGCTACTAGTTGTTGTAGGTGTGTACCAGGCTTTTGGCAAGAAGTCAGTGTGAGGTGGAAAACAGCAGCTGCCAAGACCTGAAGAGAATATTCCTGTGGTCTAAGAGAAGCAATACGGACCTTTCAGACCTCTTGCAAAATCTTGGAATCTGGGGAGGTATCTGCTGAGGGATTTTTTTTTAGGTCCAGGATAGGAGTAGTACACCCATTTGGTTTTCATACAGTGAACTGGTCTGAATAGAATCATTTGAACCTGTCCTGCAGGGGTACTGCCACAACTACTCCCTGGCACACGAGATAGTTCAAGGCTTTCTGCAAATCAGGCCAAGTTTGACTGATTTCAGAGAAGAAAGTGGTGAGGGGGTAGAGTTTTGAACTCTATTTTGTACCCCTTTGAAACCACAGGTCTGGGATGTTTGTGACAGAGGCAAACCGTAATAAACATTGCTCTACTTGTATGATTGACAGCGCCTCTAAATTAAGAAGAGGGCTTTGAGCAAGACTTGCTGGGCTTTGTAGCCAAAGTCTTACGCCAAAAGGAAGTATATAAAGTTGAAGCCTGGGTACAGCATTGCATGCTCTGTATTTTGAAGAGGTAGAGGCTCCAGGGGAGTGGGGTTTTGGAATTTTCCACTGTCACAAAAGAACCTTCCCTTCTGTGACATCTTTAATGAATTTGTTAAGTGCCTAACAAAAGAGACATCCTCCTTCAAAGGGCATACACGTGAGGTGTCTTATAGGCATCTTCAGCTGACCAGGCTTTGGAGACACAAGATTCTTGGCATGTGAACGGAAATTAGAGCCATTCTGGAAATTTGTATCATTATTTGTTCTAGGGCATCTACACAAAAAGAGCAGGGCAGAAGGTAATTGCACTTTGGTGCTCAGAATTTTGGGATGAATGGTTTTCAGCTAAGTTTTAACTAAAACGACACAGCCCACCTGGAGCTATGTGCGCTTGGAATTCTGGGATGTTTAGTTTTCTTTACAGAGATGTTACTTCGAGATCTATGTGAGTGTTCTTAATGGTTTTAAAAATATATAAAATGTCAAATTTCACACTATTGGGGTGTGGTGGCTTTTCTTTTCCTCTATATGCTTTGGCATCCTTGCAGTTATATTGAAAAGGGACGTGATGGAACCTGTTCTGCAAGGATTGGAGCTATCATGCTGCATTTCATGCTTTATGCTTAAATTTTCACATTTTAAGAGCATCTATTATGAGAGATTAGAGGAGGCTGACATCTCCATATTTCACTTTAGAAAGCCTGTTTTCAAAATCAAATCTAAAGACGTGTATAGGCTTGATCTGCACAGTGCACATCTGAATTAACTCCTTTTTTGGCTTTTTTTTTTTTTTTTTTGAGAAAACATGCCTAAATGAAAAAAAGAAATGCAATGGACAGCTTATGTATAAAGCACAAAACGTATTGCACCTACCTTGCTCAGAGTTTTCAAAGCTAACTCTGCTGCTTTCCGGACAGACTCCTGAAAAAAGAAGGAGAAATAAACTATTTATATTGTATTCATACCAACTTTCTTACACTACAAATTCAACAGTTCTAAAATGTTTTATAAATAAAATTTCCCTGTAGTGCCCATCTCCTAATAAATTCATAGCAACCTGCATGTAGATGTACCAATACGCAGCCATGCAACTACCATGTAAATCTTATTCCAGCATTCACCACAAAACAGAGCTTGCCAAGCTGCAAGTGTTTAAAACAAAACCAATATCACATGTGTTTTTTCAGAATGCATTACAGTATTGCTTCAGAAAAAATCAATAAAAAGCTGATGTTAGCACAGAAAACTCCCCCGTTGAGCTACTGTGTTCTGACAGAGGGTGGCCCCTGATCTGTGCTCTCTAACCTATATAGACACTGTTAAAGGGCCAGACACATGGGCCAAATATCAACCACATTTGGGCCGAATATCAACATTCGGCCAATATGTACGGCAGGCCAGGCCGACAGAAGCCAGGCATTCGGTTGAAGCGTCAAGACTAAAAAAGGTCTGCCGATTGGCACCGATCTGATCAGCACTCTCTGATGCGTTCTGACGGCTCCTCCTGAGCGCTTTACTTTTTTTTGTTCGTTTAGCCCGCTGGGTTGAATGAAAAAAAAAGAATAAGTTATTACCTGATAACTCCCTTTCCAGGAATCCTCCAGGACGGTCACATGAGAGAGATGGCTCCTCCTCCTACAGGAAACACAAGCACAGTTAGGTTTAAAAGGCCGCCTCCCAGGCTGCCCCACAGTTGTAAAAAGATGAACTGGCCTGCTTAAGCGACTAGCTCAAACTATAAATTCTAAGTATACCAAACATTAATAGGGTGGGGGTCCACCGTCCTGGAGGATTCCTGGAAAGGGAGTTATCAGGTAATAACTTATTCTTTCCCAAGTCATCCTCCAGGACGGTCACATGAGACCCCAACGATGCATACCTAGGGTGGGACTACTGCCTGGAGTACTTTGCGACCGAAGGATAGATCCTGGGCGGAGACCAGGTCGACCCTGTAGTGTTTGACGAATGTCGAATCACTAGCCCAAGTGGCTGCCTTGCAGATTTGTTCTGCTGAGGCCCCCGCCTTTTCTGCCCAAGATGTTGATATAGCTCGGGTGGAATGAGCTTTGATGCCGGCAGGTAAACTTTTATTTTGTCCTGTGTAGGCGGTGTGGATGGCCATCCTGATCCACCTGGCTATGGATGATTTAGAAGCTGCTTCACCTTTCTGAGTACCTCCAAAAAGGACAAATAAGTTAGCTGATTTCCTGATTTCCCTGGTAGCTTCTATGTAGTGCAAGATACACCTCTTGACATCCAGTGTAGAAAAAACTTCCTCACCTGGTGAGGTTGGATTTTGACAGAATGACGGAAGAACTACCTCTTGCGTCCGATGGAAATTTGATGATACCTTCGGAAGGAAAAGAGGATCCGTCCTCAAGATTAGTTTGTCCGGAAAAATCTTTAGGAATGGTTCCTTCATGGATAGAGCCTGTAGGTCACTCACCCTTCTAGCTGAAGTAATTGCCACAAGGAAAGCCGCTTTCAGAGTAAGATACTTCAAGTTAGATTCCTCCAATGGTTCGAAAGGGGTTTTGGTGAGTGCCTGAAGTACTAATGTTAGGTCCCAAGGGGCTAAGCTAAGATTTTTGCTAGGCCTGGACCTTTGTATAGATTTGAAGAGTCTCTTCACTAAAGGATCATCTCCTATAGGTTTTTCCAGGAAAATAGACAGTGCTGCAGCCTGTACTTTAAGGGTACCTACAGCCAGACCCTTGTCTGCTCCGTCCAGGAAAAATTCTAGCACTGTGCTAATGTCTTTTAAATTTTTGTTGCTGTGCTCCATCTTAAGTCTGTACGTCTTCCATATCTTGTTGTAGATCCTCCTGGTTACGGGTTTCCTGCTCTGGAGCAGTACTTCCGTGACCCTTGTAGAGAGTCCTTTATTTAATAGTATGCTCCGTTCAGGATCCATGCCGCTAGTTGTAGCGTCTGACTGGAGGGGTGATGCGCTCCTTTTTGAGCCAGAAGGTCTTCCTGAGCTGGTAACATCCAGGGTTCCTCCTCCGCCATTTTCCACACCGGGGAGAACCAAGCTCGTTTTGGCCAGAAGGGTGCCACCAGTATTACCCTCGTCCCCTCTTGATGGATTTTCCTGACAGTTCTCGGAATCAGTTGTATCGGTGGAAATGCGTATGCCAGGCGAAAGTTCCAGGGAAATGCTAGGGCATCTATGCCCAGCGCTTCTCTTTCCTTGTGTAGGGAGAAGAATGACCTTACTTTTCTGTTGTTCGCTGTGGCGAACAGGTCCACCTCCGGAGTGCCCCACTTTTGTACCAGCAGATTGAAAACCTGTTGATCTAGTTCCCACTCTGCTGGGTCCAGTTGCTTTCTGCTCAGTAGGTCTGCCAGTACATTTGCTGATCCCTTTATATGCACTGCCGAAATGGATAAGAGGTTTGCTTCCGCTTCCGATAGGATTTCCTGCGCTATTCTCATCAGGGGCTTTGAGCGTGTACCACCTTGGTGGTTGATGTAAGAGACTGTCGTCATGTTGTCTGACTGGATTTGGACATGTTTCCCTTTTGTCTCTTGTTGGAATCCTATCAGTGCCTCTCTTACGGCCGCCAGTTCCCTCATGTTTGAGGATACTTCCTCCCCAGAGTGGCACCAGGTTCCTTGTCTTACCTGGTGTCCTATGTGGGCTCCCCAACCGAAGAGGCTTGCGTCCGTCGTTATCCTGATCTGTACTGTCGGCATCCAGAGTCTCCCTTGAGATAATAAGTCTCCCTTTAGCCACCAGGTTAGCGACTTCTTTACCAATGGTGGGATCTGTATTAAACCGTCCAGCTCCGCGGTCTTCCCATTCCAGTGACTCAGAAGATGTCTCTGTAGGGGTCTCATGTGGAATTGAGCCCACTGCACTGCAGGGATGGCTGATGACATGAGGCCTAGTACCATCATAGTTTCTCTTCTTGATATCTGGCGTAGGTCTATCAGGCGTTTTGTAGCTTCTTGAAGCTTCACAATCTTGTTCTCTGGTAACAGGATTTTTTGTGTTACTGTGTTGACCCGGTAACCCAGGAACACTGTCTCTTGTGAAGGGACTCTGTTTGATTTCTGGGTGTTGATCACCCACCCCAGAGATGTTAGGAAGTTCTCTGTTGTTCTGAGACTTCCCAACACTTCTGCCTCTGACTTGCCGTATATCAGGAAATCGTCCAAGTAGGGAATAATCTGGACTCCTTTTACTCTGAGGACCTGGACCACCTCTGCCATGATCTTGGTAAAGATTCTTGGTGCCGAGGAGATTCCGAATGGGAGTGCCTGGAACTGAAAAAGACGCACCCTTGACCCCGACTTGGTTGCGAACCTCAGAAACTTTTGATGTTTTATGTGTATGGGCACATGTAGGTAAGCGTCTTGGAGATCTAGTGTTACCAAAAACGCATCTTCGGGAAGTAGCGTCCTCACTGAGAAGATGGACTCCATCTTGAACCTCCTGTACCTTACTCTTCGGTTGAGGTCCTTGAGGTTCAGGATTAGGCGATGTTTGCCTGAAGGTTTTGGTCTTAGAAAGACTCTGGAGAAAAACCCTTCCCCTTGATGCGCTAAGGGTATCTCCTTTATTACCTCCTCCTGTAGTAGGTTTGATATGGATATATCCCAGGCTTCCTTTGCCGGAGGTGTTCCTGGTAGAGAGGTTACCCGAAATTTGTGGGGAGGATTTGTTACAAACTCTATCTTGTAACCTTCCTTGATGATATTCACTATGAAATGATTGGTGCAGAATTCTTCCCATTGGGGAGAGAAAAATCTCAGTTTCCCCCCTACCGGCCTTCTGGCGTCACTGAGGCTTGCCGACATTGCTGCTGTTGTTCTGGAAGAGGTTGTTTGGTCTACCCCTGCCTTTATTGTATACCCACTTCTTCTGGGTATTGGGTTTTCCCCCTTTGGGTTGTGTGTCGCCTCTTGGGCGACGAAAAAACTTTTTCTGTTTTTCCTTCTTCTTGGCGGGGAATCCTTTTGATTTGTCTGCTGACCTTTCCAGGACCTTGTCCAGTTCCTGGCCAAAAAGTAGCTTCCCGTCGAAGGGGATACCACACAGTTTATTCCTAGACGCATAATCCCCCTCCCAGGTTTTAAGCCAGAGGGCTCTTCTTGCAGAGTTTACCAGGCCAGTAGTTCTGGCTGCGATTCGTACTCCTTCTGCTGCTGCATCTGCCATGTAGGCCACCCCCTTCTCTATTAAGAGTAGGGAATCCTGAGCTTCTTCGCTCCCCGGGACCTTTTCCAGCTGTCCCCTAAGCTGTTCGAGCCAGAATGACACATTCCTAGCCACACAGGTATTGGCCATACTAGGCTGAAAGGATGCTGCCCCTGCTTCATAAGCCCTCCGAAGCGTCACGTCGATCTTCTTATCCATCGGGTCTTTTAAGTGGCCCATGTCTTCGAAGGACAGGTCCGACTTTTTTGATACTTTGGCTAGGGGTGCGTCAATTTTTGGGCATTTGGCCCAAACCTCAACTGCTTCATCAAAGGGGAATCTCTTTTTCAAAGCCTTCGGGAAAAAAAGTTTGTTTTCTGGACATTCCCATTCCTTCTTGATGATCCCTTCTAGGGAGTGGTGGACTGGGAAGGTACGCGTCTTCGGCACCTGAAGTCCTCTATATAGTCGGTCTCTTACTGATCTTGTTTCTTCCTTTTCTTGTAGGTCTTCTGTTACGTATATTGCCTTTAGAAGTTCCTCCGTCTCTTCCGATGGGAATAGGTGTCTGGTCACTTTTTCTTGAACCCCACTGTCATGCCCTTCTGAATCCGAACTGTCTCCTAGGAGTTCTCCTTCCTCATCTTGGGAGTCTGAATCTGAGGATTCTTCCACTGCCCTAGTGACCGTTTGAACTCTTGTCGTTTTTGTGCGGTATCCTGACGTGGATGGTTGGTCCGCCTGTCTCATCCCATCTATGGATGATTGTAGTGCTTTTAGCGTGGATGAGACTTCTTTCTTGAAATCAAGAAAATCTTTCCCTAGCGGCTTGGATTCTTCACCAATAACTTTCTTAATGCACTTGGGGCATAATAGTTTGTTTGAATCCGTTGGGATTTTTGTTCCGCAGATGCGGCAGTACTTCTTCTTAGGTTTAGTCGCTGTTTCTGTAGCCTCTGTGGGTTTGAGCTGTAGAAGGGGAAAGCAGAGAGAGACAAAAACCCCATTGTCGCCCGTCCCTCAAGGGTGCTTACCCCCTTTACCCCCCTTATGAGGGGACTACCACCGACTCCCCCCCCCCCCTGGGTTCCCCCCCCCCCTTTTTTTTTTTTTTTCCGGGGGGGGGGGGGGGGGGGGTGGGGGGCGGGGTAACCCGTGAGAGCGATGGAGTTGTCCCCTGCTCTTCCCCTTCCCTCCACTTACCATACTCAGGCTGGGGCCACATGCAACAGCCTCTGGTAGTAGGGACTGGTCCTCCGCCATTAGGACCGCCTGGAGGGAAGGAATCCTGCAGCAACTTGACTTGCCTGCGAGTAGTCCGCCTGTATGTGCGGGTTGGCGCCTTTTGAAAACGAATTTCCCGCCGGGGACTCGTTTGGCGCTTTCTCCGCCATTTCCGGCGCTTTTGCCCACTTCCAAAATGGCCGCCGCCCCACTTCCGGTGGCGGCGCCATTTTAGTTGCGTCATATCCGCCGCGACAGCGGCGACGCTGGCTGCTGCAGTATACGCTGGTTACTCCATCGGGAGCCCAGCGTGGAACAGACCTCTCCGAAGGGTATGGCGCGCGGCTCAGGTGCGGCCTCCGGCTGGCCGCATGGTCCCCTCATAGGTCGGCTTCTCCTCAGTCCCCGTGGAGCAAGGTAAGCAGGTGAGGCAGATTCCCTGGAGAGCACCTGGCCTCAGGTCTCCCACCTGTATCCGCCCCAATAAGGAAGAGAGAGAAGAGGGTATTTGCAACCCCCTCCTCCCCCTCGGAAGTCCTCCTCCTTCGCCCCCATTACTGGTACCTGCCTGCCTGATAATCTTATCGGCCCAGGCTGGTGGAAGGAGAAGGTATCCCAGGACGCCTGCCCAGGATAGGGGAAAGAAAAATAACAAACAGGGGATGTTTTAGAAGCCATGCTTGTGTAAGCAGGACAGGAAACACAAGAACTGTGGGGCAGCCTGGGAGGCGGCCTTTTAAACCTAACTGTGCTTGTGTTTCCTGTAGGAGGAGGAGCCATCTCTCTCATGTGACCGTCCTGGAGGATGACTTGGGAAAAAAAAAACTGCTACTGTGCACCAGACTACAGATAAGTCTCAGGAAGACCTTGAGAGAATAAGCTTAGGTACACTTCCCTAAAATGTATGCTTTTAACCACTTCCCTACCGGCGCATTGTAAATTGACGTCAGCAGGAATGCTTTGTCTCTCTGGGCGGACGTCATATGCTGTCCGTCCGCCCGTTCTCACACGCCCCCGGGGCGTGCAGCACGGCGATCGGGGATGGGTCCCCGGGAAGCAGACCTTCCCCGTTCAGTGTAAAGAGCCAATAAAAATGGCTCTTTATCATGCGACTGGCACTGTCCTTGGCCACGCAGAGCGGCATTCAGGTATTGAGAGTGTCACTCTCACACAGCCCATCCCTGATCAGGGTAAAGAGCCAATGAAATTGGCTCTTTACCATGTGACCGTCTGTGTCCAATCACAGTCGGTCACAGAATGTAAACAAGCCACGGTAACTAGCTGTTACCGGGCAATCCTCCTCACACCGATCCTGTGTGAGGAGAAGATTGAGGTAACAGCTAGTTAACGCTTACCGTGCACAGTAAAACACACTGATTGCCCACCAATAAGGTGTCACAAGCCCATCAGGGTACCCCGAGTACCTATCTGCAGCCCATCAGAGTACTCGAGAACCTATATGCAGCCCAGAGTATACGAGTACCCATCTGCAAACCATCAGAGTACCCGAGTACCTGTCTCCAGCCCAGAGTACCCGGGTACCTTTATCGAGTTCCTATCTGCAGCCCATCAGATTACCCGAGCACCTGTCTCTAGCCCATCAGAGTACCCAAGTACCTCTCTGCAGCCCATCAGAGTACCCGAGTACCTGTCTCCAGCCCAGAGTACCCGGGTACCTTTATCGAGTTCCTATCTGCAGCCCATCAGATTACCCGAGCACCTGTCTCTAGCCCATCAGAGTACCCAAGTACCTCTCTGCAGCCCATCAGAGTACCGGAGTATTTCTCTGCAGCCCATCAGAGTACCCGAGTACCTTTCTGAAGCCGATCAGTGTACCTAAGTACCTATCGGCAGCTCATTGATGTACCTGAGTACCTATCTGCAGCCCATGCCTCATAGATTATGTGTTGGGATGTTTTCTTTGCAAAATGGGGTCATTTTGTGGGCGTTTCCATTGTCTTGGTGCTCCAGGGCATTCAAAAGTTAGATGTGTAAAAGTCTCACACATGTGGTATCGCCATACTCCGGAAGAGTAGCAGAATGTATTTTGGGGTGTAATATTTGCTAGGTACATGCTATGTGTTAGAAATAGCTTATAAACTGACAACTTTGTGTATAAAAAAAAAAAAAAAAAAAAAAAACGGAATTTTTGTAAAATCTTACCTGTAAAATTCCTTTCTCCGAGTCCTCCGACAGTCGCCGCCTCTTCATATTCGTCACATATGGGGTATTAGACTTTGCTCCGAAGGAGTAGCTAGGCAACAGAATATGTTAGCAATAAAGCTTTTAACATATCCCACCCTCAAGGGGTGGTCCCCTCAGTCAATACCCTCCTACTTCCTGCAACCATATCTCAGTTTTAGTGGAATAGCAGTAGAGTATACAACCAAACCCCAAAAGAGGGGCGGGGGCGGCGACTGTCGGAGGACTCAGAGAAAGGAATTTTACAGGTAAGATTATACAAAAATTCCGTTTTCTCTTACGTCCTCCGACAGTCGCCGCCTCTTCATATTCGTCACATATGGGGACGTCCCAAAGCAGTGCAAACATGAGGGGTGGGAAACGCATCCGCGCCGAAAGGCAACGCAGTCTCCGCATCAAAGAAAGGAACCTTACCCAAAGGAAGGAAACCAGCCGGGCAACAGCAAAAAACAAGTGCTCAACAGGAGCAACAACCCAGGAAAAGACAAAAAACCAGGGGATACAAAACTTATCCCAACAGCCAGGAGTCCCCAACAAGGGACCCTAGGGAACAGCCGCACTAAGAACCTTGCGGCCAAAGGAAGCATCCGCCGATGCCTGAACATCTACTTTGTAGAATTTTGTGAAAGTGTGCACGGTCGACCAAGTCGCCGCCTTACACACCTGGGCTACAGAAGCCCCATGACGACAGGCCCAAGACGTACTCAGAGATCTAGTAGAGTGCGCCTTCACAGGTACAGGGGGAACCTTCCCCTGCAAAGCATAGGCCTGTTCAATGGTCTGCCTGATCCATTTGGCGATGGTAGAGGCTGAAGCCGCCATGCCCTTCCGAGGACCCTCTGGAAGAACAAACAAGGAGTCCGTCTTTCGAAAAGACTCAGTCGATTTAAGGTAAACCCTTATCGCCCGAACAACATCCAGAGAATGCAATCTCACCTCCTTTGGATGTTTAGGCTTCGCGCACAACGAAGGCAAGACAATATCCTCATTAAGATGGAATTCCGAAACTCGTTTCGGAAGAAACGAAGGATTAGGTCGCAAGACCACCTTATCCAAATGAATAACCAGGTACGGAGACTTGCAGGACAAAGCCGCTAGCTCCGACACTCTGCGAGCCGAAGTGATCGCCACCAAAAAGGCGACCTTTTTGGACAACATAGACAACGAGATCTCCCTGATCTGTTCAAAAGGAGCACGTTGTAACACAGATAGAACGAGATTCAAGTCCCAAGGGGGCAGAGGATCCCGCCTAGGGGGGACCAGATGCCGCACACCCTGAACAAAAGTGCCAACCAAGGAGTTGGAAGCCACGGGACGTTGAAACAGAACGGCCAGTGCAGACACCTGACCCTTTATCGTAGCCAGCGCCAAACGCTGAGCAACACCCGTTTGAAGGAAAGACAGCACACGGGAAACCGAGTACGTGCGGGGTGAAAACCCCCTGGACTCACACCAGGCAAAATAGGCCTTCCAAGTACGGTAATAAACCTTCCCTGAGGAAGACTTCCTCGCGTTGATTAAAGTATGAACGACCTCTGGAGAGAGACCCCTCTCCTTCAGGACCTCGGTCTCAACAGCCAGGCCGTCAAAGTCAGCGACTGTAAAGCAGGATGGTATATCGGTCCTTGAGACAGTAGATCGTCTCGAAGAGGCAGACGCCACGGGGCGTCGACCGCCAGATTCACGAGGTCTGCGTACCAGGACCGGCGAGGCCAGTCCGGTGCCACAAGAATCACTGTGCTGCGTTCCGAGTGTAACCTGCGAAGGAACCTGGACAGCAACTGAATCGGTGGAAACGCGTACATCAGCCTGTACTGATGCCACGGGGCCACTAACGCGTCCGACGCGTCTGCCCGAGGGTCGCGCGTCCTTGCCACGAACCTCTTCACCTTGTTGTTGAGACGAGACGCGAACAGGTCCACATCTGGAAGACCCCACTTCGCGCACAACATCTGGAAGACAGCCGGGTGGAGAGACCATTCCCCCTGATCCAGGGTCTGGCGACTCAGATAGTCCGCCTGCCAGTTCTCCACCCCCGGAATGTGAACCGCCGTTATCGCCGGGACATGAGTCTCGGCCCAAGACAGAATGTCGGCCACTTCTCGAGCCGCACGGGCACTCCTGGTGCCCCCTTGGTGGTTGATGTAGGCCACCCCCGTGGCATTGTCCGTCTGCACCCGAACCGGGCAGCCCTGCAGCCGGTCCGTCCAGCGATGAAGACAGAGACTTATCGCACGCAATTCCAGAATGTTGATCGGAAGGGAAGACTCCCCCTCCGACCAAGTCCCCTGGGCGGACAGAACGCCCAGAACTCCACCCCAGCCCGACAGGCTGGCATCCGTGGTGATTACCGTCCACGAGATCGGACGAAACGACTTGCCCCCGGACACCAACGGGGACTGGAGCCACCACAGAAGGTTTCCTCTGGTGCGATGACTCAACGAGATTTGAAGATCCAGAGATTGAGTTCGCCCGTCCCACCTGGACAGGATCTCCGCTTGGAGACCCCGCGTGTGAAACTGGGCGAATGGAATCGCCTCGAAGGCCGAGACCATCAATCCCAGACATCTCATACACATCCGCAGAGACGAGTGCGGAACGTCCCTGAGGGACCTGACTTCCTCCTGGAGAGTCCTGAGTTTGTCTTCCGGCAGGAAGACCTTCGCCTGCACTGAGTCCAGAACCATTCCCAGATAGGGAAGACGAACCGACGGACTCAGTGTCGACTTTGGAAAATTTATCGTCCAACCAAACTCCTGCAGAGTTTGCATCGTGACAGACAGGTCCTTCTCCAGACCCTGGCTGGTCGCAGACCGAACCAGAATGTCGTCCAGATACCCCAGGACAGAAACGCCCTGGGCCCTCAATAATGCCAGAACCGGTGCAAGCACCTTGGTGAAGACCCGCGGAGCCGAGGCGAGACCAAAGGGCAACGCCACGAACTGGTAGTGAACCTCCGCAATGGCAAATCGAACGTATCTCTGGCGACCCTCGAAAATGGGGATGTGAAGATACGCATCCTTCAAATCGATGGAGGCCATGAATTCCCCCGGAACCAGGGCAGCCACCACCGACCGCAGGGATTCCATGCGGAACTTGCGAACCCGCACAGAGCGGTTCAGAGCCTTCAAGTCCAGAATTGGACGAACCTTGCCCTCCTTTCTGGGCACGGTGAACAGATTGGAATAAAACCCCCGAAACCTGTCCCGATGAGGCACCGGAACCACCACTCCCTGAGCCCTCAGGTCCCGCACCGCCAGGTGCAGGTCCCGCAAGCGCTCTGGAGACAGTTGAAGATTTGAGGGAAAAAATCTGCTCTCCGGCCGAGAGAGAAACTCGATCTTGTAACCAGATCGAACGATTTCCTGAACCCATCTGTCCCGCACACGGGCCAACCAGGGCTGAAGAAAACCGAGCAAGCGTCCCCCCACCCCAAAACTGGGTGAGGGCGCCCCTTCAGGCCGAACTGTTATGGGCTGCAGATCCGGATTGGCCGGACTTCTGTTTACCAGACCAGGGCTTCTTCTGAGAGCCTTGACCTTTGAACGGTTTGCCCTTGTAGTGCGGCCGAAAGGCACGAAAGGACCCCTGAGGGGGCCGAAAATTAGCATGCTTCTTCCCAGAAGCCCCCTTAGCCTTGGGGAAATGGGGCAAGAGAGTGCTCTTACCCCCGGTGATCCCCTTAATCAACACATCCAGGGACTCCCCAAAAAGGCGAGACCCATCATAAGGTAGATTGGCTAAGGTCTTACGTGAAGATTGGTCCACCGACCAACATTTTAACCAAACCAGGCGGCGAGACAACACCGCCACGCTGTGCACACGTGCAGCCAACGGAACCAGGTCCAGGTCCGCATCACACAGATACATGACACCCTGGTGGATTTGATCCACCATATCCAGGGTCGCCGGCGAGGCCGAGTCGGCCACTAGGACGCGCCTAAGCATCTGCGTCCAACTTGCGATCGCCTGGGCCGCCATGAGAGAAACAAACAGAGCCTTAAGCATAGAACCCGTAACAGAATAAGTATGATGGGCAAGAGACTCCAGTCTCCTATCCGTGGCATCACGGAACACAGGGGAATCCTCTGCAGGAATCGCAGTGGCTTTGTTCAAAACCGCAATTGCGTGATCCACTGGGGGAGGCACACACCACCTTTCATCAGTGGAAGGCGAAAAAGGATAACGCAGCTTGAATCTACTTGGTACCGCAAAAGGTTTGCGCAGATTGCGCCATTGATCCTTAACAGCGCGCTGAAAATCATCATTGCAGGGAAAAACCTGCGGCGTCCTGCGTTTTCTCTGCGTCCCATAAGCCGCCAAGGCAGCGGGGGGACACACTTCGTCCTGCAAATGCAGCGTTTGCTTAATGGAAGCAATCAACTCATCCATGATTGCAAGCTCTTCAGGCGAGCCAGGGGGAGAATTATCAACCCCCTCAACTTCAGCCTCCACCTCAGACCCCACTAGATCAAGAGAGGAGCGGGACCCCGATAAGGAGGCCCCCGCCATAACAGCCCCATCACCTTCACCCTCAGAATCAGAGGAAAGAGCAACTCTGGGCCTTTTAGTAGATTGAGCAGCCACCAGCATCTGCACCTGAGCAGCAAGGCCAGCCACAATAGTGGCTAAATCCCCCCCTGGGGGGGAAACAGCGGTCCCCTGGCTTTCCACCAATGCTGTAGGAAATTTGCCCTCCTGAGAATCCATTGCCCCTGTAATGCCAGACAACAAAGGGTTAACTGCCCCTTTTAAGCAAGCGCGGCAAGCGCAGCCCACCGCACCACACTCAAGCACAATAAGACCCCCACAGGGAATATGCAAACTGAACACAGGCAATGGATAGCAAGAACAGAAGGATAAAACCTGAGGAGACCCTCGCCGCTGCTGCTGCCTCGATCGGTGTTCCTGGAAAGAGGAAGTGATGCTGCCAGGGCGCCCTATGTAAGCCTATGGAGGCTACAAGAAAATGGCCGCCATGCATGTAAAACATGCGGCCGGAGCGAGTGTAGGCAAAATGGCGTCGTTTGGCGCCGAAACCGCCGCTCCACAGTGCATTAAAACACACATTACATTCCAAAATCAGAATACATGTCAGATCGCCGCAGCGATCGCTGTATATGCCCAAACATGCCAAAAAAACATGCCCCACAGCACACAGCTTCTCACACTGACCAGCCTGACACACACAGTGTCATACAGCTCCCCCCCCCCCCCTTGCAGCCCACAGCATGCAGCCGAGAGATAGGGAGACAAGCAGTGTGAATAGAGGCAGGTTACACAGTCCCAGACTGACACCCCCCCAGACAGACAGGTCCCCACATAAATACACTTACCTCACATGGCGTGGGGGACCCGCACAGGCGAACAAGCCGCTGCACATGAGGCAGGGAGAGTCGCATTCAAGACGCACACAATGGAGGTTAAGAAACCGCACAGCGTCCAGTGAGGTAGCCACCTCACCAATCATCCCTGCACCGAACAGGGATGGGTCGTTCACTGTGCCAGGAGCGTTACCTGGCTGAACGCTCGATGGCAGACTGGGAAGCCACTGACCCACGACCTGCGACCAGGGGGATCAGCCCGAGACCCAGTCCGCATGATCCTCTTCATCCGAAGAACTAACTAACGCTGACAAAATAACAGCTAAGTAAAGGTAGAGAGAAAACTCAAACAAAATTTTAAAAAGAAGAAAGAGTCTGGGGCAGAAAGTCCCAGCACAGAGAGAGCCAGCCACTCCTGACAAGCTAGACATTAAAAACTGAGATATGGTTGCAGGAAGTAGGAGGGTATTGACTGAGGGGACCACCCCTTGAGGGTGGGATATGTTAAAAGCTTTATTGTTAACATATTCTGTTGCCTAGCTACTCCTTCGGAGCAAAGTCTAATACCCCATATGTGACGAATATGAACAGGCGGCGACTGTCGGAGGACGTAAGAGAAAATTAGTTTTTCACAGTTATTGTACTGCTACAATAAGTACAGCTGCAAGAAAAAGGGTTCACATACTTTTTCTTGCAGCTGTACTTCTTGTAGCAGTATAACTTTTGGCCAAAATTTATGAAGAAATGTTGGGTTGAGTTATGTATTCTTCAGACACTGCTTGTTACAAACTGAAGTCCTATAGCAGGAAGTGATGGTATACCCCCTGGGACTGCCTCAGGGGCGTAGACAAAATTGTTTCCACCTAGTCCTACTCCTGAAGAGAGCAGCATAAGCCCAAGGGTCTAAGAAGACATGGAGCTGTGTCCGTTAGTGAACCTCAGAGAAATGGATTTTACGGTAAGACAAAAATCCAGTTTTTTATAATTCATCAAACCAAGCCACCTTTTTCCATTGCTCCATGGTCCTGTTTTGATGCTCACATGCCCATTGTAGGTGCTTTTGGATGTGGACATGGGTATCCTGACCAGTCAGGGTTTTGCAACCCCATTGCAACAAACTGTGATGAACTCTGTGTTCTTACATTTTTCTATCGGAACTAGCATTAACCTTTTCTACAACTTGACCTACATGTAGCTCTTCTATTGGTTTGAAATGCACAGGCCAGCCTTGATCATCCATGACCCTGTAGCTGGTTTTCCTTCCTTTGACCACTTTTGGTAGGTCCCGGTCACTGCAGACTGGAAGCATCCCAAAAGAGCTGCAGTATTGCAATTGCTCTGACTCAGTTGTCTAGCCATTACAAATGTAGTCTTTTTTTCAGCTCTCAATAAATCATCTTCAGGAACAACATGTTCGCTTGTTGCCTAGTATATCCCACCCCATTTTGGGTGCCATTGTAATAAGATAACCAATAATATTCACTTTAGTTGTCAGTGCACATAATGTTATGGCGGATAAGTATATATATATATATATATATATATATATATATATATATATATATATATATATATATATATATATATATATATATATAATGTTCGGGGGGGGGGGGGGATTTAATTATCTTATAGCTAAAAATGCTAATTTTAACAGGCTTGTAAAAAATTGCTCTAGAGGTGAAGTGGTTGACAAAGAAGACATTTTACACTAGTGACAGCGCCAAATCAAAAAAAATAAATATATGCTTCCCAAAGGAAACTGCTGCCCCTTGTTGTGTAAATTACACAACATCATCAAAATTAAACGTGAAGAAGGCGCTGTTTAGAAATGACTAAATTGAGTAAATGTGCTAATTAAAAAATCAAATAATAAATCATAACTCTAGCACAAAAATAGACGTGAGACAAATAAGTGCCTCTCTAAAATACATAAAAAAGTAGATAAATTATTAGATAACATCAAATAAGTGCCTCTCTTAAATACATAAATGCGTGAATAAATTATTAAATATCATAGAATTGATAGTAAAAACAAATTGGAATGAATAAATATAATCAAATCAGTGAAAACAGTAGGTATCACATTAAAGTGCTGAGTGCATAAATTAAATAGTCCAATCTTTCAGTGTCCAATGAAAGTAGGTATTATTCAATATTGAAGAGTAATGGCTCTGGGTGAAAACCATTCTACTATTCTCTTCTATGGACTATTTCATATATGCACTCAGCACCGTAATTGGATACATACTTTAATTTTTATTTCATCTGATTTTCACCAATTTGTTTTATCTACTAATTCTATGATATTTATTAATTCATTCCAATTTGTTTTTTCTATCAACTCTATGATATTCAATAATTTATTCACGCATTTATATATTTAAGAGAGGCACTTATTTAATGTTATCTAATGATTTATCCCCTTATTAATGTATTTTAGAGAGGCACTTATTTGACTCACGTCTATTTATTTTTGTGCTAGAGATAGGATTTATTATTGGATTTTTTAATTAGCCCATTTACTCAATTTAGTCATTTCTAAACAGCTTCCGAAGACGTCACGTATTGATGACGAAACGCATCAAGTTGAACCGCACGTAGCCTTGTTTCCATTGTGGTACGTGGAACGTAAGCTGAGTTATACCCGGAACCTCCGTGCAGAGAGCGGGCGAACCCTTACCGGCGTCCCGCAAGGCTTCTAATACTCGGTATTCATGCAGCATTCCACTGTTTTTTAACACTGTACCACCAACATTTTATACTAGCAGTTTTAAAGCACTATTGCACTTTTTTGTTCTTTTAAAATAAACATGGATATTTTTATTACACCATGAGGAGTGTGATATTTTTGTCTTAACACACCAACCAATAGGATCCAGGACCACCTGAGCACGGGCGGCTGGGACCCCGCTGGACACTCGCTATAAAAGCTCATTTGACCCACTTGCCGTAAGACATTGGGGGTCAACAACATCTGGCGAGTTTGCATTGCCTATCCTATGTATACAGGAGCACGGAGGGTGACACCACCATTGCACTGTTTGTTGATCTGAAACACCGTCACTGAAGTTAGAACAGTCACTTGGAATTATTATTCAAATTTGGATTATATGGACACCATCTTTATGCACTAAGCACTTTTTTCTGATTATTGGACTTTTTAATGATCTTTTTTAGGTTATCACTGTTACATGATATTTATTTATAAGTGTGTATATTATTTTGTTTGCAAAATCAAAATAAGCACAGCATATGCACTTTGTTTTTTTGGTCAACTAAGCACACGGGAATAGTGTGTACACCATTTCGTTTATGACTGCAAAGTCAAATTTGGCACAGACACATGCACAATATTTTTGTGGTTCATTTAGCACATGGGAATAGTGTATAGGTGGCATCACACACCCCCTATATTAAGGTATGCGCTGTAGGTAATATTTACCATACTACCTAGCACTATACAAACACCCTTAGGGCTGTTTTCAGCAGCAACCCCTAAGTCACAGGCAGACTTATTGGTGCTAATACCAACACACTTGGTATCACTAATTTATATATTATTTCACACAGCACTATCCCACACCACCCTGCTCCAGGATATGCGCTGTTGAAGTAATATTTAACATTACATAAAGTTTCCAATTTCTAAACAGCGCCTTTTTCATGTTTAATACAAGCAGACATTTTGTAACGACAAAACAAACATTGCAAGGTCTTCAGAAAATGACTTTGAAAATGCATTATTTACTTTTATATCATCTTGTACTCTGAAGAGGGTTTCCCAGATCTCAGGAAGCTTATCAACCACATCATCAAGCTGACGACCACGCAGTAAATCATTTACGGCTAAACAACTGCAATAAAGAAAAATGCCACATTAAGAACTCAGAATGGCAAACATAAAAAATAAATAAATAAATAAAAACAAACAAAGAGCTGTACCCAGTAGAGAATCCATAGTAAGAAAAAACCCACACCTATCTTCCACACTCAGCTTTTTCCCCCTCACCAAAACTAGAGATCAAAGAAGATTTCAGTGGAGGTAATGTTTTTGCCCTTATGGTATAGATACCTCGGATACAAAATGACTACCCAAGAGATGCTTGAGTCTACTGCTAGCAATGGGAAACTTATACTCAGTCTTTCAACATCTGAATAAATCTTGCATCTGTAAAATGCTTACTGCAACTTGCATATCTTTGATGAACATGTATATGCAAGGTAACCGTGTACCATTCTTGGTAATGTTCTTCCTAAAAACCACAAAAAAACAAAAAACAAAAAAAAAAAAACCCTCAATCAGATTTCGCAGAGATTAGGCAATTATCTTCATGTCAAGTAGAGATCATATCTTCCACCCCTCACCATACTATTATGGTTCCCTAAAAATACAGTTGGTACCCTTCGCCTTTGCACTGATTCAATTAAAAATTTACTCTATAAATAAATTAATTAACTGGAAAGTTCAACTGATGTATATGCCTACCATTAGACTGGTCACATGTAGCCTGACCCTTGCAAAGAGTTTATCTGCTTGTCTAAAATTTTGCATTTTGTTTCCCAAAGCTGTTGTGACTATATGAACCTATGCAGTTAACAATAGATGAACCAAGTGCATGCTTGCAAAATCCAATCAGACTGTTACCTGGCTGCAAAAGACCAACTGGGAGTGTCCACATTGTAGGTAATCATAAATTTAACAATAATTAGCTAATGTGTATGGGTATATGCCTTCTCAAAATTAAAATGGTCATCTGCTATTATTTCTATCAGTCAGCAGCATGTCCACACACATCCAGTTAATCTACTGCTGTCATTTCCCAATACCTTTTATGCCAAATTAATTTCTACCGTAATAAGTAACCCTAAGTCACATACCTTGATTCACGGACTCTCCACATATTACTCGTCAGATTATTTATCAGGTCTTGGAGAATTTCAGTTAGATATTTATCAACCTATAAAGAACAAGAATGTTTAGACTATGAATTGCCATACAGGTCTGGTGTTATTTGATAGCACAGCACTGACAGAAATTATGTACAGTACAACCTGAGCAATATGAAATCAGCACTGATTAATCTGCCCCCTCTAAGCTGCACCTCAGCAGAACACTACCTTTCTATTGGTTCACGTACTTTCATTGGTCCCTTTGACGACTACAAACTTTAATTTTTATTTCATCTGATTACAGGGATTCTAACTCTAATAGGTATTAATGGGTTAATAAATTCTGCCATATAGTTATAGAAACAGCATAGTTATAGCAAGACTAACTTCCATGTTTCACTTTGCAAGGTCTTAAATGTGTTTTGAACATATGTACTTAGAGACTGCCAATACATAAAGAATCTCAGTCATATCCTAGTAATAAGCAACTAGTGGATTTGCTTTCACAAAATTAACTCTACCATGTCCTGATCGACAAACTGTATACAAAATCAGCCACAAAGATGGCAGAGCATTTTCAGATTTTTAGTAGGACAGCAGGTAGCATTAAACTGAGTGCTTGTCACTGGTTTAATATGTCAGTGAAGTGGGTAGTGATATTCAGCTAGAAATCAAAGATAACCTCTTATATGTTAGTAAACAGTGAATCACAACCACAAAAGCTGTGTTTTAATAGTGGTATTTCAATTTACATTATACAGGTTAAAGCTGACCTTGCACTAAAAAGCAAGGTCTGCTTAGATCAGACCTCCCTTCCCAATGTACACAGTAACCATTCAAGTAAAACAAAACAAAAAAAAAAAAAAACCTTACCCTCAGCTTCACTGGGTATTCCAAATCCCCAGAGCAGAGATGGTGCCAAGTGCCCCAGCCCACACACTTTTTTTTTTTTAATTTAATGCAATAAATATACATGGAGGAGGGAGTTAAGTATTAAGTAGACCTTACCTTTTAGTGAAAGATATTTTTTAAATGAACAGTTGGTACCACCAAAGTAAAACAAAATGGAGTTTATGAGGATTAACAAAATTCACACATCACACATAAGTCAATCACTTACAGTGGCCTTGTCTGTGACCAGAGCATTCCAGATGCTTGTCATCGCCTGCCGAACTCCAGTGTTTGGGTCAAACTGATAACGATACAATCGTGGAACGAGTTGTGGCAAGAACGGCGCAAGCTGTTCCCCAGCCTTTGTAGCAATCACATTAAAGCCAAATGCTGCACCCTATTAAAGATGAGAATTTTTTATTTGATTTTAAAAATAAATGCACACAAACACAGCAGATACCCAACATACAATTATATTACTCCTGAAAAAATTACAAAAACAAGAGCTTACCTTTCGAGATGTCCACATAGCATGGTGGTTAGCAAGATTCATGAACTTGTATACAAGGTCTGGTTGACTAAGGTCACTGGCCAGTGCACAAAGTTCTTTATATGTAGACAGCCCCTGCCTTTGAAATATGAAACAGAACAGCCAAAGTATGAGGTATCGTGTCTCTTTTTTGCAGAAATATATTAGCAAAACAAAGCTTTAAAGGAAATGAAATACATTGGAAAAAATGTTTTAAAAAGGGAAGGATTAGTGGACAGAGTAAAGGAGGGTTATAACCCCACTTTTAATTTTTTTTGGTCATCTGTGCCCCAGTGGGGAGACTTCCCTTCACTTCCTATCCATTAGCAAAAACAGGAAGTGAGAGGAAATCAATCCAAAGTGAATAAATCCCTGGCTATCACCAGGGCTAACAGAGCCAGCCTTGGAGAATTTCCCATCTATTCCTGTTCTGGTGACAACCCAAAATTTGGGATTTTCTTTCATTGTTTCGGTTATAACAGTAAACATGGCAAATAGAGACAATGAAACTCCCTAAAGGACAACAATAAAATCCTGACCGTGTTCAGCTCCCTCTCCACTCTAAATAAAACCAAAAACAGGTTTACCTTTAGCTTTTGTTTCATGAACACCAAGAAAGTGATTTAATGATAAGTATAAAAATCTTGGTTTTCTTTATTACCCACGTCTGCTCTAGAGCTATTTTTTGCACACATGTAAAAATCTTAAGTGTTCTTCTTTAAGGTTTCTTCTTTTTTTATTTACCTCAATGCATTCTATGTATTAAGGTAAAAAAACAATATGGTTGCTGTACACCCTCCCAAATACTTCTGTATCGATCCAGCAATGTGTTTTGTCTGCAGTTCTTCTCTCCAAGCTTTGTTTGCGAAGACTTGGGGTAAAAAAACTTCCAAATCAAAAGAATTTCTCTAGGAGCATAGTAAGCAGAATTAAAACGCAAAAAGTCGTTCGTGATTAGTAAGCACTATACCTTCCACAAAACCCAGTAACCAACAAATGGCGATATCCAATGGAAGCAAAACGTTGCCCCCCACATTGACGGTATTCACCACACCACTCTAATAGCGTTGTATAGCCAGGCAGAGCCAGAAAACATGGAAGTTAAGTGCCAACCTCCATTCCACAAGGAAGGCATGCATCTTAGGCCCCAGGGTATATTAGGTATAATTGTCGGGAGGTATAACAAACAGGAAGGAATTTCAGTTTAAGAAACAGATCTCTGGAGAAAATCTTAGTTTCCAAAAATTGAAGTACGCAGTTCTCGCAGTCACCATCGAAAGTAGGGATGTCAGCCTGCCATTTGTTATACAAACAGTAATTTTGGGCAAGGTCAGGTGAATTGAGAATAGAGCGCCGACAACTGCTTGGGGAGGTCTTCAAAGGAAAACTTTTCTAAAGGGTCAGAAGAATGGTACGAGGGAATTGTGCATTAGCCGGCAAAAATCAGAAAAACGTATGATTGGGCAAACGAGAATGGTCTCGTAGTACATTAGCCAGTTCCTGCCCATGCTAAAGCCGCTACAGCATGGGCCTACAATGCCGGGAGGGGGTCCATGGACGTCCTCCCTTGCTCGCGCACTCTGCGATCGCTGAGTCCCTCAGCCCTATCAGTACTGCTAATCAGCATCATCTATCAGTGCTGCCCATGATCAGTGTCACCTATCAGTGCTGCCCATCATCAGTGCCACTCATCAGAGCCCCCTCATCGGCGAAGGAGAAAAACTTTTTTTTTTCCAAATATTCTATTATTTTTGTTTAACAAAAAATCAAAACCCAGTGGTGATAAAATAAAGCCAAAAGAAAGCTATTTGTGTGGGGAAAAAAAAAGGTAAAAATTTCATATGGGGTACAGTGTTGCAAGACCGCGCAATTGTCATTCAAAGCGTTACATCGCTGAAAGCTAAAAATTGGCCAAGGCAGGAAGGAGGTAAAAGTGCCCAGTAGGCAAGTGGGTAAAGGACAATGGGGAGCCTTGTGGCATAATGTGTTTGAGTAAAGTAATTCCATGTCGTGCCCATAGGGAAGGATCCCGAAACGTGTGGAAGTGGGAAAGGTTGGGATTGCCCCACAAGGGGTTTACAGAGAATAGGTATCGTCCGCCGCATATTGAGCCCTAGCTGGTTTTCAACTTCCTTTAGATTTACCAAAAGTATGGAATAAGCTGACCCACCTATATATCCACAATCTAAAAGGAAAATGTACAATCAGACTGCATAGTGTATGGCCAGCTATATACAAGTACTTCGAGGGAGTGGATGGAGACACTCCGCGATCAGGCCCCATTCAGATCTCTGCGTAGCGAGAACTCACATTCCCACGTGTGCTTTTTTGGGGCTTATTGGAGCGTTTTCGCTTGTCAGGCATAGGGCAGCCTATTCACTTGAATGAGCTGCCCCATGTGCAACAATTGACCCAAAGAAGCTCCAAAACTTTTTTTTTTTTAGTGCCAAGCATAGTGCGTTTTTTACTGTGCCGTTTGGTGCGTTTGCAGTGCATTTTTGAAATGTAAGGCAAAGCATGCACTTTCTGTGTGGTTTGCCATGTGTTAGGGAAAGCACAGATGTGATTGGCGCAATTGTTCAATTTCAGGCCTGATTCACACCTAGCGTAGTGGGAGAGCGTGCTTTTTTTCTGTGATTTTAGTGGGCTGCGCTACATATGGCAAAAGTAGCTCATTGGAGATTTTGGTGTGTTCCGGGTCGTACGTTTTTTTACTGTGCATTTTTCAATCAGTTTTTCACGTGGCAAAATGTGTGCTTGTTTCTGTGTTTGGTGTGCCATTAACAATTAATGGCACCGAAAGCTAAACTAGTTACTTTTAGGTATATAAAGTTGGCCATACACTATACAATCTGATTGTACAATCTCTGTACGATCTCCTTTACATTTACAAAAACTACATAATAGGATGACACTCCATCTATCCAATCAGTCAGGTCCTACTACATGGTTGTTGGTAGATCTAAAAGAAGATTTTACATTTAGATTGTATATGGTATGGTGAGCTTTACAGAACCCAGGACATACCTCTACTGTTTTCAATACTACAGCTCTATCTACATGGGCTGTTATCTGATCACTTAGCTCCTGAACGATCACTGCCTGTGTACTTAGTGAGAATAGTATTCAGTGGTTGCATTAGAAAAATGTGCACCTGGTAAAGGGTGGTAGTAATCTCTTGGAGTAGTAGGGTAAATGATGAAGGGTGTGTGCTAATGAGGTCAGCTGGTAAACTTCTTTCTGTGTCACATCCCAAGGTTTGGCCAGAAAGTAAGGCCTCTTTCCCCCGGAGCGGACCGTATTGCGATCCGCCCCGGCACTTTTTTTTTTTTTTTTTTACGGACACGGATGACACTTGTGTCATCCGGTCTGTATGTCCGCATATCATCGCATCCGTTTGCGGATGATATACGGACATATTGTATGTCTATGGGATTGCGGATGTCAGCGGATGACACCTCTGCCATCCGATTTTGCGTCCTTTCCGTTTTTTAAACGGAAGAAAAATAGGGTTCTGTTCCGTTCCAAAAAAACGGAACAGAACTGAAAGGACGCAAATCGGATGGCAGCAGATGGTCATCCGCAATCCCATTGACATGCATTATGTCCGTTTATCACACGCAAACGGATGGGGTGATATACGGACATACGGAACGCCCGTGTGAAAGGGGCCTAAGGGTCCTTTCACACGGGCGCTCCATATGTCCGTTTTTCCTCCCATACGTTTAGGGATGAAAAACGGATGTATGACTATGGGATTGCGGACGTTAGCAGATGACCATCCGCTGACATCCGTTTTGCGTCCATTCCGTTCAGTTCTGTTTTTTGAGGCGGAAGAGAACCCTATTTTTCTTCCGTTTAAAAAAACGTAACGGACGCAAAAACAGAACGCAAACGGATGGGTGAAAAACGGACATACGGAACGGACCCTACAAAAAGTGTCATCCGTGTCTGTTTAAAAAAAAAAAAAAAAGTGCCTGAGTGGGGAAAAAAAAAAAAAAAAAAAAAAGGACCCTAATGGAAAAGTTTTTTTTTTTTTATACAGCCAGCTGGACACAGAGGTAAGGGGTGTGCAAGATAAATAAAAAGCTTTTTTTTCCTGCAAAATAAGTACACTTATGGTATATTTGTATATAGGGGAGCTGGAATTTAGAAAAAAAAAAAAGTGAACTTATCCTTTACAAAAATACAAATTTGATGACATTCCTGACACACAGTGCACCGTGACAAAGATACCGCGCAGCATTGCACAAAATTAATTCTAAGAATGTTTCCAACAGTGGCACAGTCATCTAGAAAAGTGCGTCGCTTCACAAAGGGGGACTACTTTGAAAGTAACAGCAGCCGCTAGTGTACAATCCATTCCTGAAAATTACATGTCACAGCTCATACATTAGAACTAAAGGCAAAATATTTATTTTCATTTTGGAATAAAGAGAGGGTTTACAACCCATGCCAGGATTTTTTTTTTTTTGCCATCTGTTTCCCATTAGGGAGATTTCACTTTCTGTCCCATAGCTAAAAAAGGAAATGAAAGGCAATCCTTCCAAAGTGAGGGAATTCCTGGTAATCACCAGGGTCACCAGAACTAGTGTGCCTATTGAAAGATTTCCCCTCTCCTACTGTTCTGGGGACAACCCAAAATTTGGGATTTGCTTTTACTTTCGGTGGTAATGGTTAACCTGTTTTTCTAATCCCTCTTCATGCTTTACTAATATAAAAAAAAAAGCTTTGCTTTTAGTTATAGTTTAATATTCACGAAAACGAAATCATTTCACTAAACACACTAAATATAATGCTACTGCAGCTTTCAGGGTAGTTCACACCAGTCACAGTGGCTGGCATGCAATGGGGTTTTTCTTTTTTTTTTATTAAAATGTCACAGACACAACTGGCAGCAACACAATGCAAGGCAATAGACTGCCTCGCAGTGTGCGGTGCTGGAAAATAAATACTGCATGCAGTACTTTTTCTTTTTCAGTGTACATTGCCTGCACACCACCACAAAGGATGTGATGTTCCTTGTATGTCTCACTTACAATTGGATAGGTTTTTAAGAATCTTTCCTAGCATCAATTTACTTAAACGTGGTTGTTTTGAAAAAACATCTGCCATTTTATTTTAGGTCACACACATAAGAACCAGATAAGGAAATGAGCATGTAAGATAAAATAAGGATTTCAAGTTATGAAAGTCACATTTGATAAAATGCACATGAAAGGTGTGCGCTTTATAAAGTATTTCTGCTGTCTAAGTTTCCTGCTTTGATCTTCCTTAAAGGAGAAGTTCACCTTTGGGAACTTGTTATATGTTCCACCCGTTTTTTGGGTTTGAGCATGTAACACGTTCCCAATGCTGCACCTGCTGCCCACTAACCCCCCCCCCCTATGGCAGTAGTATGGAAAGAAGTTTCCCGCCCACACAGCCACGTAATTCATTCACACAGCTCTGGGTGTGAATGAACTACAAGCCCTAAAATACTTTGCGGTTGTCGGCTTGTAGTTCTAAATTAACTATCACGGCACTGTGGAGCGCTGTGGTAGCTCATGGATTTCTTTCGGTCAATGTGTCTGCCTGCCCGTACGGGATGTACAGGTGCACACATAAGCGAACAGATCTGAAGGAAACCTGCATGGCACCAGCGATCTGCTGATCGCTGGTGCAATGCTTTACAGCCTCCAAAAGAAAAAAAATACACATTTTTTTACCTGCAAAAAAATGTGCATTTATTATTTTTTTCTTAAAGGTTAACTTATCCTGTAACTCTCTCTTTTCCTGTGTGTGCAATATTCATACATGGTGAAACATACAAACAGTTGCGTTGCAGGTTACTGCTGTCAGATCAGTGAATAATATATGTGCATTGTGGTTAGGGGTATTTTATACTGTTTAACCCCTTGTCGACCGCCCCACACAGATTTACTGTGGCAGGGCGGCTCGGCTGCGCATAATCACGTAGTGGGAGGCAGATCGCGGGAGGAGCGGGCTCGATCACCGCCGTCCCCCGAGATCTTCGGCAATACTGACAGGAGAGCAGTCTGGAACGTAAACAATGCAAGACGCTCTCCTGTCAGAGAGGCAGGGAAAGATTGTGTGTCAGCTAAGCTGAATCACCAATCTCTCTCTGCCTCTGTTAAATCCATCCTCCCCCCCCCCCCCCGCAGTTAGTAAGCACACATAGGGAACACATTTAACCACTTGATCACCCCCAGTGTTAACCTCTACCCTGCCAGTGTCATTTATACAGTAACAGTGCATATTATTTAGCCCTGATTACTGTAGTATTGTCACTGGTCCCAAAAAAGTGTCACTTCGTGTCATATTTGTCCACCGCAATGTCACATTCCCAATAAAAAAAAAAAAATTCGCTAATTGCCGCCATTACTAATAAAAAAATAAAAAGTCCATAAATCTATCTCATAGTTTGTAAACACTAACTTATGCACAAACCAATTATACGCTTTTTGGGATTTTTTTTACCAAAAATATGTAGCATATACAAATACAAATTGGCCTAAACTGATAAAAAAAATTAGATTTAATTTTTTTATTGGGAATGTTTTATATCAGAAAGTAGAAAATATTGGTGTTTTTTCAAAATTGACGCTTTTCTTTTTTATAGCGCAAAAAAGAAAAAAGGCAGAGGCGATCAAATACCACCAAAATAAATCTCTATTTGTGGGAAAAAAAGGACATCAATTGTATTTGGGTATGGCGTCGAATGACTGCGCAATTGTCAGTTAAAGCAACACAGTGCCAAATCGCAAAAAATGGCCTGGTCATTAAGGGGGTAAAACCTTCCAGAGCTGAAGTGGGTAATGGCCTTTGCCTTACTGAATAAACCTACAGTCTATCTAAGCCAAAGAACAAAAATGTAATATATTTCAGCTTACCAGTACATAAAATGTGGTTGATGCTGACCAGTGTTAATTTCGTCGACTAAATTAACACAATTTTAGTCGACTAAAATAGGACTAAAACAATTCAGATGACTAAAATACGACTAAAAACGCCATTTTAGTCTTAAGACTGAGACAATTGAGTACTGTCCGTGATACTTTTTTTATTTGCACTAACATAACATTTTTCAGGACAAGATTTCGGGGTATGTCCCCTTCTTCAAGAAGGGGACATACCCCGAAAGCTTGTCCTGAAAATTTTTATGTTAGTACAAATAAAAAAAGTATCACAGACAGTACTCAATTGTCTCTGTCGCAAGTGCACTAATACGGCTACAATGACCTCAAGTCTTAAGACTAAAATACGACTAAATCTAAAATGGCATTTTAGTCATAAGACTATAACTAAAACTAAATAAAAAATTGACATCATCAAAATTAACACTCCTCTGCTGGCCATTTCTATATCGGCAACACAATTCCATCCAGAGCATATAATAATAGCACATTAAAGTTTAAACATGTATTGCACCACCGCATACGCATAAGTAAGGAGCATCTACTAAGCTGCTGAAAACTAAACCATTAAGAAAAAGGCTTTTCTTATATTTTTCCCTAATATTTAATGTTGGTAATATATTCAGGTAATATGTGCAATGACATTACAGCCAATGGAGTTTACAGCAGTCTTAAATTTCGTCAACTAAAACGTTTTCGTCACCATCATTTTTCAACTGACGATAACGAGACGCAAAGTATAGCACATTTTCGTCAAATGATGACAACTATGACGAAAATCAAATCCGTTTAAGTTAACGAACGAAAACTAAACGAGAATGTGAGGCAGTAACGGTTTTACCCAACTTCCGGTTTTCTCGGAGCTCCGTCTGTGTGGCGTCTGGCGTGGCGTGCCCCGTGACGTCCAACGTGAGGAGTGGACTGCTACAAGAGAGTTGACTCGAGACCAGTCACCTGACCTCACCAGAGCACTGCAGCACTACAGCCAGACGCGCTAGGCCCGACTCATCTTACGGCACTGGCACCCGGCCACCACCACATTTAGAGCAGAGCACCCACTGTGAGTTAACAGCCAGGCCAGCTATTACTGCCTCCCTGAGTCCCCTCAGACCACTCACCAGTCACCACTGGCATCCGATTCCGCCATCCATCCAGGACTGTGTGCGTGCATAAAAGCCGCTGAGGCCCGCCCGGCCCATCCTGTTCAACAACTTCAGTTCAGAGTCAGACCAGAGACCACCCTTAAACCTGAGACCCCCATCCAGCACTCTGAGCAGCACTGTGTGCACTCACTGCACTGACTGCAGGCAGCAGCATTACAGGCCTCCTCTCTGACCTGACCATGACCATTTAGATGACTAAAATGTGTTTTAGTCGATTAAAATGTACTGGAGTTTTAGTCGACTAAATACGACTAAAACTAAAACACTTGCAGAAGACTAAAATGGGACTAAAACTAAAATGCCATTTTAGTCCTAAGACTAAAACTAAATTGAAATTTGCTGCCAAAATGAACACTGATGCTGACTCTTTTTCCATTTTTTTTCCCTTATAAACAGGCATTTTTTTGAACAACACACATCCAGCCCTAGAGTGGCAGTATATATACTGTATCTATGGATGGAACAGCATTGTCATTCTAGGACAGGCAGCATGCGTTAGGACTATTGCATTACCTCAATTGTTTTCAACTCCTGCAGCAGTTTTTATGTTAACAAATCTGTTCAAAATCCATAAGTTACCAGTTTGTATTGTAGCTTACCCATCAGGGGTTTTACCAATGGAGGAGCCCTGGAACACCTCTGTATCACCAGATATCTCATGCTTTGCTCTGGAAGAAAGGAAGGTTATGTTAAAAAGTTAATATTTATTGATTACTACTTCTTGCTTCACGTTTATCCAACACAATATTATGATTATGATTATGCCATGTGATAGTGAGTACTTTTCCAAAGAAATTTGCATCTCAAAGCCAAGTTACGAAAAAAGCTGCAGGACCCAATATCCTCTATAACCAATAATCTCCCTAATGAAAAGGTGAACTAGCACCGTACACCTTTCCCAGTCCCTGCTGTACTTCCTCCATGAGTGATGAGCTGTCAGTGCCCAAGAAGAGGTTTCCTTTTTTCTGCAGCGCTTCTGGGATGGATCGGATTGATTTGGATTGGTAAGCGCCAGCACAGAGTATCACTGATCTGTTCCAGAAGCGCTGCAGAAAGAAGAGTGAATACAGAGAGGATCTCAATATCCCGAAACACTACACCGGCTGAATGGGCTCTGACAGCTTATCACCCACAGGGTTAAGTACAGCAGGGACCAGGAGAAGGGGAAGGGTGTATGATGCTAGTTTACCTTTTCATATTTTCCAATTAAGATGTCTACATACCATAACCTTAAGTCCCCATTCACACTAAGGCGACCTGTGAGGCGACCAGGTCGCCTCACAGGTCGCCTGCCATAGGGAAGCAGCGGACCCGTTCTGATAGGAGCGACACAAGTCGCTCCGACTTAGAAAAAGGGTCCGGAGCTTCTTTGGGGCGACCCGGAGCGACCGTCATAGACTTCAATGTTATGAAGTCCGTGCCGGCTGCTCCGAGGTCGCGGCGCGCTGCTCGCACTGCGACCTCGGAGGTCGCCCCCCCAAGTCGGATCGCCCCTGTGTGAACGGGGCCTTAATCTCAGAAAAGCAACATAGGACACATCCTTAAATGATCCTAAAGCAGCTCTGCTTTGAACATGTTTTTGCTCCGTTTTTCTTTCTAATGTGTACAGAAAAAAGTAATATGGAAAGTTATCTATAAAAGCAACAGACAGAAATTTTCTTTCCTTTAAGAAAAAAATACAAAAGTATTTCCCATTTCAGCATGCAAGGATTTCTACGCGCTTCACTCAGGAACTTAAACATAAATTGTTCCTCCAGCAATATTAAAATATAATACTACCCTTCAGTTCCAAACTGTCCACCACAGTACATCTATTCCACCACATTATGTCCTCAGCATGCATTTTGGTTAAAAAATGCATTCGCATAATCCAAACCAGAATGCAGAGGACATTAATGTGAATGCAGGGCCCCTCAGAGCCGTTTAAGTTCACTGTGTATCAGGGTAAGAGTGGTACTAATTTAATCACATCTTTGCTGCTTCTTGTGTCTTTTAGCATAGACAACCAATATATAAGATCAGGAATAGAGGAGAACCAAACACATGACATCACTAATCAGAACTAAATGGAAAAAGCCAAGTTAAAAAACCTTCTGACTTTACAACTCCTTTAACTTAATGCATTCTATGCGTTAAGATAAAAAGCCTTCTGTGTGCAAAAGCCCCCTCGGCCCCCCTAATACTTACCTGAGCCCCCTCTCTATCCAGCGATGTCCATAAATGCCTTAGCTGTCCGGGGCTCTCTCTCCTGATTGGCTGTGACACAGCAGCGGGGCCATTGGCTCCCGTTGCTGGTCAACCAAACTTAATTATCCAATCAGGAGAGAGAGGGGGTGGGGCCGAACTGTAGCTCCATGTCTGAATGGATATACGGAACTGCAGCTCGGTTCGGGTGCCCCCATAGCAAGCTGCTTGCTGTGGGGACACTCAACAGGAGGGAGGGGCCAAGAGCTACAGCCAGGAAACTGAGAAAAGGAGGATCTGGGCTGCTCTGTGCAAAACCACTGCACAGAGGAGGGAAGTATAATATGTTTGTTATTTTAATAGAAAAAAAAAAAAAAAAGACTTTACAATCGCTTTAACTAAAAATAACTCATTTCAAAATTGGGGGAGGGGGGGGGATGCGTTATACAGAACCAGAAGTTAGGGGTTAACATTTACAGACAGCAACTTCTATAGAATTGACAAGGAGGAGATTTTCACAGACAGAAATTTTCAGAGTGTTTATTATATATATTAAGCATAGTCAACAATAACTGTTTTTGATATATGCTTATTGAGGTAATTCAGTGTTTCAGAACTATTTAAAGTATATGTAAAGCCGAGACTTTTCTTTTTTTTAAGGTTTTGGGTAGAGCAGTGAAAAGTTAAAACATTTAGAACTACTGTCAAGTTGTTATTGCTGTTTGTGTTCCCCTCTGTGATTATCCCTCCCTATTTTTTCCGATAATCATATCTGGCACAGAAAGAACTGGGAAATCCAACAGGAGGTAAAGAAAATTTTTCCAATGGAGACATCTGTTATTGGAGAACTGTCTAGCAGAAGATCTCCCCAAAGGGACACAGAAAGCCATAAAAGAAGAAAAACAGGGGGCTTAACTGCTCCCTACGCTATCCAAAACTAAAAAAAAAAAAATGCCTTTACATAAACTTTATATACTATAGACAAGACAGAGTGCAAATATTTCGAACAATGAAGTATCACCAGACTAACCTCAACTAAATAATAAGGTAATTACATAAATGCCACACAATATATAAGGATTAACAGTACCTTTTCCCAGTCATAAGAGTGTCCACAAGTATGGACACGAGCTCCTGTTGGTCTTGTTCAGTGCCCAGTTCATATACCAACCCAAGACCTTTCGATGCAACATCTTGGCTAAGTTCTGCAACAGATTGTTTGCAATTATCAATGGACTCAAAGGGGTTAGGCTGATAAATGGACTGAGACATTAACTGCATAAAATATTACAGGCGTCCCCCTCCCTCTCTAGCAGTCACACACAAAAGATAAAACCTTTATTTAAAAAGATTCCTAGTTATGGCTTATGAGATATCATATTCTACAGAACTGTAATATTGGTACATGTACGGAAAACACATGGTAACGCAGTCTATAAAACAGTGTTATGAAAATTGAATATATAAATTCTTTCATACTAAAGATACTTCATCATAGGCCAACTCTATTATGCCAAAACCCATACCATCATAAGTTAAACTACATATTGTAGTTCTAAAGATAATGCACACCCTCCCCCCCAGTATTCATTCATCCAAACACTGCCTATATTTATACAGGCTACAAAAATCATAAGGTCTGCTGTTTATATACCTTTAAAAACAATTATGTCAAACAGAATAAGGCCCCTTTCACACAGGCTTTCTGATCCGGTCCGCCTGTCAGTTTTCCAGGCGGACCTGATCGGATGCTCCATGCACCTCTATGGAGCAGCGGATGTCAGTAGTGACATCTCCGCTGACACCTGCTGCTCTCCGATCCCGTTGGTGAAATCCAGATGGATGGAAACCCTATTTTGCATCCTTCTGGAGGATTGGATGAAAATGGACAGACGGTCCATTTTCATCTGAACTCCCATAGAGGAGAGTGGGGCTCTGACAGCTCCATCTCTGCAAAGTAAGCGGAGATGGACCCGTCATCCACCTGCTCAGTGGGAATCGGCGGATCGATCCCCGCTGAGAAAAACAGAGTCCGCCAAGTGCACCGCTCATGTGAAAGGGCCCAAACTTTATTCAGTGCCTTGCATGCACTCGTACTCCCTTCATTCATATGCATCACCCAATACAAGTACAACACAAGAACCCATTTACACAATACTGCATCCTGCAGAAATGCAGCACTTTATTCATAATACTACACAGGCTGGCAAAAATGCATACACTTAGAGCAGAAACCTGCTTTTTTTAAATCAAGTTAAGTTAAATCTTGTATCAGAGTTTTTAGTCCTGGCAAAACCAAACAGAATAATTTAAGTTACACACTATAGCAGGGTTTCCCAACCTTTTTTAAGTCAAGGCACCCCATTCTAAAATGTAAAAAACTGTTTTACATAATGCAGCAACAAACACACCATTGCACACTGGTACTGACTAGTATTCCAGTGTTTCTCTTCTCCCTCAGTTTCTCTCCCTTTATTCAGCTAATGTGACCCCAGTGCTGACAGAGAAGGCCAAACAAGGAGGCTGTGCAAGTGCCCAACGTCCTCCTCATCGGTTTGTTAGGACGCCAGTAGCTAGAAGGTTGTAATGGTGCACAATGAAAACCTTTGTGTAACTTAAAGGTAGGCTTAATCTACCTGCTGGCTTGTATACAATTTTTGAGCAATTTTTAGACATTATCCCAAGGCACCCCTGTAGGAACCTGAGGCACTCTGGTTGAAAAAGGCTTAACTAGAGGTTGTTAAAGTTCACATTTTTAAAGTCAAGTTAAGTCAATACGTTTTTTTTTTGCGGTTGTGTTCCCATTGAGGAGATTTACCTTCACTTCAGTCTGACACTCAGTGTATGCACAAAAAGGGAGAATATGTTTTATAGTTGTCTGTGTGTCCATTGGGGAAAATTCCCCTCACATCCTAATTTTTTTGACACCCGTCAATGAACAGAAAGTGAAATTCCCCAAACAATTGACAGACGTTCTAACCCTTTAACAATCTATCCAATATTCAAAGAAATGGTTTGACACTTGAGTGTTTTATGCTATGCACAATCACCACTGTGTAACAAATACTAATACTATCTTGAGTTAAACATTTAAATTTATAAAATGACTACATCTGCAAAGCATATACATACCGTCATTTTCAGATAGAACAGATATAAAGGCACTTTGAATTTCCTTAAGCTTTGTCTAAAAGAGTGATAAAAATACAGAATCAGAATATCAACATGCATAAAAGCGAATACTAGATTTAGAAATTCACTGCAAGTTCCATTTTTGCTTGCAATTTTTTGGTGCATCCAGCACAGATGTCCTACCTCATAAACACAAAGCTAGGCAGGCTAACTGTGGTATGCACAACAGGTGTATCCAATAAAATAATTGGTACCTTTTTATGTGTTAGTGCCCAAAATCCTGAAGGCTGGGCCTATACACCCAGAGGTCTCCCTTGCCTCTCAAGGAATGCTCGAAGAAATACATTTTTCTTTTCTCTACCACAGACATATAACAAACATTATGGCTATATTATGGATGTTCTGAACAACTGACCTGATGTTAAAAAATCATTAGTAGGACTAGCAGAAACATACTGCATCTTGTCTTATCTATCATATGCTACATCTGTAGGAACTGATTAGTCACATGCCTCTCTGCACAATATTAATGGCCTGGATGTTAGCCAGGTTGAATGTGATGGAATTAGAACAATCCAATAAAAGATACCATTCAGGCCCCTTTCACACTAGTGCGACTTGTCCCACGATTTTGGACCACAAAATCGCATGGCAAGTCGTTTTCCATTATTTTCAATGATCCCCATTCATATCAGTGCGTTTTGAAGTCGCACCGACTTCAAAGTAGTTCCTGCACTACTTTGCCACGATTTAATTGCGTTTTGAGCCATAGCTTTCAAAATCGCGGTAAAATCACGTCGCATAAGCGTGAAAGGGGCCTCACGTGGAAGTCCAGCCTAAGCCTAAAAAGTCCAGTCCAGCCTAAAACTAAAATCGCTACATCTATAGACATCCATGATCTAACACTAACCTATCTCGCCTGGAAAAGAAGAAATCAGTATACATATGATTTCTGAAGCCGCTCCGGTCCAGTCCCAGGCTAAGCAGTCAGCTTCAGCTTTGCTGTAGAGGCAGTTGCAGAGGAGGCAGCAGTTAACGGAAGCCCGTTTCACAGCCAGTGTCGGCTGTCTCCTCTGCAGAGCTTCCGCCGCTGGAGACCAGACTGGTGCAGCTTAAAAAAAACAAAACAGGTATGTATAGTGATTTCTTCTTTACAGAGCTAGATAGGCGATTGTTAGATCATGGATGTCTATAGATGTAGCGATTTTAGTGTTTGGCTGGACTTACACTTTAACCTCCCTGGCGGTATTCCCGAGTGTGGCTTGGGGTTACCTTTCAGTACCAAAAGTGGTAACCCCGAGCCACACTTGGGATTTGCCCTAAAACTTTACTCGCCTTCCCTGCGATTCCCCACCGTCCTTCCCGCCATCCTCACACAGTTTCTCCCCGCTCTGTGCTCGGCCGATTGCCGGCACTTGCCTTCCGGTTCCCTCCCTGCAAGCGCTGCGACGCAGGAGGGTGGAACCGGCGGCAATTTCAAAAGTGTAAATACACTTGGAACCTGCGAGTGTTGCAACGCAGGAGGGTGGAACCGGCGGCAATTTCAAAAGTGTAAATACACTTTTATACAAAGCTGATACATGATACAAAGCTGTGATACTAATGGATCACACTATATCATGCCATTTCAGCACAGGATTGCACCTGGTGACTTTTCCAGTGCCCTGCCTGTGCTTTTCCAGTGCTTTGTGCCTGGAAAATTTTTAACGACCAGAGCGTTCAAAAATCGTTTTTTTTTTTTGCGCGAAAGCGCTTTCAGATGAACAAGAAATCAGCGGCAGCAAAACTGAGTTACTTGAAAAACTGAGCGATAGCGATTCGTGGGAAAATTCGTCATCAGGTACGGAAAGTGACGACAGCGACGATTCTGAGGTCTCTTTCTGGCACATCGCTCTGTTGGAAATTCTGAAGAATCATTTCATATTCTTCCCAAATTCCACAAGCTATGTGCCAGAAAGAGACATCAGAATCGTCGCTGTCATCATTTTCCGTACCTGATGATGAATTTTCCCACGAATTGCTATCGCTCAGTTCTTCAAGTAACTCAGTTTCGCTGTCTTCCAGTTCGTCTAAAAGCGATTTTGCACAAAAAGAACGCTTTTTGGACGCCATGGTCGTTCTCTATTTTCCAGGCTCAAAGAACTGGAAAACCACAGGCAGGGCCCTGGAAAAGTCACCAGGTGAAATCCTGTGGTGAAATGGCATGATACAGTGTAATCCATTAGGATCACAGCTTTGTATCATGTCATTTAGTGCATTTACACTTTTGAATTTGCTGTCGGTTCCACCCCCATGCATAGCAATGCTTGCAAGGAAGGGAACGGCAAGGCAGGTGCCGGCATTGGCCGAGCACACAGCGGGAGGACAGTGGGAGGATGGCGGGGGGAGGACAGCAGGAGGATGGCGGGGGGAGGACAGCTGGGGATCGCAGGGGAAGGTGAGTTTGTAAAACAACAGATTTCTATGCAAAACAATGTACCGCTTTTAGCACAGAAATCCTGACCACCAGGGGAGGTTAATGAGATCAGAATCAGTAGGTTAACTCAAGAACACAAAAAAAAAAAACATTTGATAAAAAATGGCTAGGGCTTGAACATTTAGCTTTTACAGTATCAGGTATGCCAAACTGAATACATTTACTACACTAATACATAAACAACAGCATACAATTACAATAAAAAAGTGCGCCTTCATCAGGTACACTGTCACTTGTGATAAATCTATATTCCACTGAGAAAAATCTATCAAATGTTTAGCTCAGTGGCTGTCCTACATTTACCAACGTGTCAGAAGAACCTGGGAAGTCCAATGGCAGCCAGAATTCCATTCAGCCATAATTTTTATAACGGGAGACCCCGTTTGGCAAACACACTGCCTGTCAGGTCATTCGCAATGAAAATTGAGGCCATCTGATTTAGATTTGCAAGAAGGAAATATTACAAACAGAATTAACAGACCATATTTCATCTTTGCTTACTGTTAAAGCGGAATTTCACCCAAAAAGGGAAGTTCCGATCCTCCTCCTCCACATTTGAAATATTTTTTTTTGGGGAGGGAGCAGGTACCTGGTTTTGACAGGTACCCTCTCCCACTTTCGGTCGAATCGCCACAGCGAATCCACAGTAATTTCTCCATCCACCCCTCCCTGCCCGCAAAATTCTGGGACACGTCACAGATCCCAGAAGGCTGCAGGACCATTCGTGAAGCGCAGCTCAGCTCGCGAATGCACAGTGAGAGGTCAGCTATGAAGCTGTGAGGAATCACAGCTGGCTGCCCACAGTCAATATGCAGATGCCGGGCAACCGAAGACTGATGAAATACCAGCCTGGGTGAGGACAGCACTGGATCCCTGGGCAGGTGAGTGTCTGTTTATTAAAAGTACAGTTTTTTACATAGTTACATAGTAGGTGAGGTTGAATAAAGACAACAGTCCATCCAGTTCAACCTGTGTAGGTGTGTGTGGCTGTAATCATCTCACATACCCCTGAATGTTCTGATCCCCGAGATGTACGTCTAAGAGTCTTTTGAAAGCCACCATACTACCCGCAGAAACCACCTCTTGTGGTAGAGAATTCCACAATCTTGTAGCCCCAACAGTAAAGAACCCCCCACGTTGCCTGAGGTTAAAACGCTTCTCCTCCAATTGCATTGTATGCCCTAGAGTCCTCATGCAATCCCTTCGACTGAACAGCTTTTTTTCTAAGCTGAGATCCCCATTGAGATATTTAAAAATTGCTATCATTTTGTAGCGGCTGACTTAAGCTCCTTTTTAAGCAAACCATTTCCCCATGTGATGAATTAGGCAAAGGACACAAGACGACTAACCTTTATTTCTATATGTTCACTCAGTTTCTTCACTAGAGACAGCAGCCATATACATGCAGCCTGCCGGACGTGTGGATTTACACTGACAACATGCTTGTTGAGAATCTGGTTCAAAACCCATGAAACCTCATCATTGTCCTTTTCATCTATTTGAATGACAAAAGGCAAAAATATATAGTTGTTAGGTGCTTTTAGGCTATGTGGCAAGCCACAGCAACAACATTTGTAACACCAAAATAAAGCAAGAACCAACTTCAAATTATTAGAATAGAGTAGGCCCTGACAGTTAAAATATGGTTGCCCTATTATAATTGCATTTAAAGCAAACCAGGTTATCATAAATCAAAGCAGTGTATGTTGTGACCGTTTACACTTTCCATTAAAATTTTATGTAAACAACTTTGAATATTGCACATTTTATTTGGGTGTGGACATTACATTCAGATAACCATCATCTTAAACCTTAACTGTTCTGTTTTTGGATATAACCAAAGACAACACGTGTCTGTACAGAAGGCTACATGTACAGTGAGCTCCACTTACCTGCACGTGGGCAAAAGTCTTCTTCAGCAACCATCCAAACATCTCTGGCTGCTGCAGATTTTTTACCAACAGCTGCATTAGTAATGGCTTCCCCAATTGTAAACTGAAGCTCAATTTGTTTTGCCTGGAGGAGTAAATGTTGTCTTGGATTAATTTGATTTTAATTATATGGCTGTGCATTAAAAAATAATAATAATGAAGACATAGTAGAGTATTCAAGTGTATTTAAAATTTAACAAGTTTTCTCACGTGTTCCCCTTTGTCTGTTAAATACAGCATTGAAAGTAACTGGATTGGCAAGCACACAGAAATAAAATAATACTTTTTGATCCTGCCAGGATAGAATTCATAACATCCCTCTGTGAGATGATAAAGTGTCTCTTTTTACACTGAAATCTCACGTCTAGTTAGTCCTGCACCCGTTTAACTATAAAACCTATCCCCCATATTAAATAGAGGGGGGGGGGGCAAGATGTTCTGTAGTAGAAATCAGGAACAATCAGACTGGGCTAACAACGCTACTCTCTTCCATTTAAAATGATTATCAGGTGTAAATAAAGGAACAAAAAGCTAGGAAAAAGTAAACAAATGCAGCCACCAAATCTAATATCACATTTTGTTTTTGAATTCTGGGAATAAAGAAACCCCAACACTCCACCATGGATACTTAGGCTACATTCACACCTGAGCGTAGCGTTTTTCGCGCGTTTTTACCGCGATTTTACAGCGATTTTTGCGGCGTTTACCGCGATTTTTGCGGCGGTTTTTACCGCGATTTTTACCGCGATTTTTGTGCAGGCGTTTTTAGATTGAATAGAGATCAATGGAAAACGCCTGTAATCTGCCCAAAAAGAAGCTCATGTACTTTTTTGAGCGTTGGGCGTTTTGTATACAGCGTCAAAACGCTCAGATGTGAACAGGGGCCATTGAAATGAATAGGATTTGTCCTGTTCGGCGTTTTGAGAGCTGATCCTAGAGCAGAAAAACGCCCCAAAAACGCCCCAAAACGCCTAGATGTGAACGGAGCCTTATAGATGCCCAAGCAGGAGCTAGTTAATGTTTCCCAACTGGCTCTTAAAAAGGGAAACTCCAGTCGAAAATGAAATTTTTCCTAATAATAGTATGTTAAATATCTTTGTCTGATATTTATTTTCTGCCGAGCTGCTTGTGAAGCTTAGAAAGTCTTATCTAGGCTGGACAATCCGCTTCTTCCTGTTCTTTACGGACAACGCTATTTCCTGTTATCGGAAACTTGATAAGCTGTATTTCACTTCCTGATAAGGTTGTCAAGCCTTCTTGGACAGGCATGCCCAGTCCTGCCCAGCCCCACCCCCATCCCTATCCTTCACCATGACCTCCTCCTGTCTTCATTGCCTTGTTTAGGTCCATTTATCCATTACATGTGAGTAATCAGTGTTAGGCTCAGTTTCCACTAGTGCGACTTGTCTTGCAATTTTGGACACATTAAGTTGCACGACAAGTCACAGCCCATTGATTTCAATGGCACCCGTTCCCATCGATGCCACTTTGAAAATCAGCGACCTTGAAAATGTACCTTGATGCGACTTTGATCCAGAGAGTGTAAAGTTGGATCAAAGCTGCACTCAGTGTCGCACTTTAATTTGCACAACTTAAGAGTCGCAGTAGTGGAAACATAGCCACTAGGCTAGAGTGTGATTTTGGAGTGCAACTTTGATCCAACTTTACACTCTCTGGATCAAAGTCGCATTTAAATTTGCATCAAAGTAGTGCAGGTACCTTTTCAAGGTTGCTTCTTTTCTAAGTCGCATAGATGGGAATGGGTGCCATTGAAATCAATGGGCTGTAACTTTTCATGCAACTCTGTGTCCAAAGTCGCATGCCAAGTCGCACTAGTGGAAACTGAGCTTTAGTCTACATTTCCACTATTGCAATTTACAGTGTGACTTTGATCTAAATTTACACTCTCTGGATCAAAGTTGAGTCAACGTAGTGCAGGTACCTTTTCAAAGTCGCTGATTTTTAAAGATGGGAACAGGTGCTGTTGAAATGAATGTGCTGTGACTTGTCATGCGACTTTGTGTCCAAAGTCACATGATAAGTCGCACTATTGAAAACTGAGCTTTAGTCTACGTTTCCACTATTGCAATTTAGAGTGCGACTTTGATCCAACCTTATATTCTCTGGATCAAAGTCGCATGAAAAGTCGCATGAAAGTAGTGCAGGTACCTTTTTAAAGTCGCATAAATGGGAACAGGTGCCATTAGCTGCACTAGTAGAAACGGAGCTTAAGGCTCTTTTCACACTTGTGCGGCCTAAAAGTCGCACGATTTTGACTGGCCTTGAAGCAATGCCTATGTCTTTGGACCTCAAAACGCACACCAGAGTTGAACCAAAGTAGTGCAGGGACTACTCTGAAGTCGTTGCAACTTGAAGTCACACAGATATGAATGGTACTCATTGGAAATCATGGAGTGTGACTTTTAATGCGACTTTGGAGTCCCAAATTGCAGGAGAAGTCGCACAAGTGTGAAAGGGGCCTTAGTCTACGTTTCCACTATTGCGACTTTGATGCAAATTTGATCCAACTTTATACTCTCTGGATCAAAGTTGCATCAAAAGTTGCAGGTACCTTTTCAAAGTCACTGATTTTTAAAGTCGAATGAATGGGAACGGGGGCATTGAAATCAATGGGCTGTGACTTTTCATGCGACTTTGTGCGTCCAAAGTCGCATGACAAGTCACACTAGTGGAAACAAAGCTTTAGTCTACGTTTCCACTATTGCAATTTAGAATGCGGCTGATGCAACTTTGATCCAACTTTACACTCTCTGCATCAAAGTCGCATCAAAAGCTGCATCTAAGTAGTGAAGTTACCTTTTCAAAAACGCTGATTTTCAAAGCTGCATAGATGGGAACGGGTCTCATTGATTAGTCGCACTAGTGGAAATGTAGACTTAGTGTGGTTGCCTATACTATGATCATCGTAGACTGTGAGCTGAGACCCCCAGAGCACTTCCAGCTACACTTACAAGTCTTAGGTGGAGAAGCAATATTTACAACACTCAAGTTTACTTGCTTTCTCTTATACCAAGAAAGGTATATTTTTACTGCAAAACTAATCCTTCCTATCCTATTCGGCCAAGGAAGCTGCCATCTTTACCACTGTGATCTGCAGTTGCCAAGGTGCTGCATATACATTGGATCTAAAAAGTCTACACACCCCTGTTAAAGTGTCAGGTTTCTGTGACTTAAAACAATGAGAAAAAGCTAAATCATTTCAGAACCTTTTCCACCTTTATTGTGGCCTAAAAACTGTACAACTCAATAGAAAAACAAAATGAAATCTTTTTTTGAGGGGGGGGGGGGGGGGGCATGGGGAAGCAAAAATAAAAAAACGAAACTAATGTGGTTGCAAAAGTGTTAACACCCTCATATAACTGGGGATGTAGCGTTGTGTTCAAAATTAAGCAAGCTCATTCAAACTCATGTTAAATAGGAGTCAGTACACACCTGCCATCATTTAAAGTGCTTCTGATAACCCCAAATAAAGTTTAGCTGTTCTAGTAGGTCTTTCCTGATATTTTCAAAGTCACCCTACAGCAAGAGAGCTTCCAAAGCATCAGAAGGATCTCATTGTTAAAAGGTATCAGTCATGAGAAGGGTACAAAATAATTTCCAAGGCATCAGATATATCATGGAACACAGTGAATACAGTCATCAAGTATACGGCACAACAGTGACATTACCAAGAACTGGACGTCCTTCCAATATTGCTGAAATGACGAGAAGAAAACTGCTCAGGGAGGCTGCCAAGAGGCCTACAGCAACATTAAAGGAGCTGCAGGAATATCTGGCAAATACTGGCTGTGTGGAACATGTGACAACAATCTCCTGTATTCTTTATATGTCTGGGCTATGGGGGTAGAGTGGCAAGACAGAAGCCTTTTCTTACAAAGAAACATCCAAGCCTGGCTAAATTTTGCAAAAAACAAATCCAAGTCTCCCAAAAGCATGTGGGAAAAGGTGTTCTGGTTTGATAAAACCAAGGTTGAACTTTTTGGCCATAATTCCAAAAGATATGTTTAGTGCAAAAACAACACTGCACATCACCAAAAGAACACCATACCCACAGTGAAGCATGGTGGTGGCAGCATCATGCTTTGGGGCTGTTTTTTTTTCAGTTGGAACAGGGGCCTTAGTCAAGGTAGAACAGTTCTAAATACCAGTCAACATTTGCACAAAACCTTCAGGCTTCTGCTAGAAAGCTGAATCTGAAGAGGAACTTCATCGTTCAGCAAGGAAACGACCCAAAGCCCGACCCATCCAATTTAACAAAGGAATGGCTTCACCAGAAGAAAATTAAAGTTTTGGAATGGCCCAGCCAGAGCCCAGACTTGAATCGGACTGAAAATCTGTGGGGTGATCTGAAGAGGGCTGTGCACAGGAGATGCCCTCGCAATCTGACAGATTTTAATTTTTTTTTTCAAAGAAGAGTGGGCAAATATTTCCAAGTCAAAATGTGCCATGCTAACAGACTCATACCCAAAAAGACAGTGCTGTAATAAAATCAAAAGGTGCTTTAACAAAGTATTAGTTTAAGGGTGTGCATACTTATGCAAACATATTAGTTTAGTTTTTTATTTTTACTTCCCTCCACCTAAAACATTTTAGTTTGCTGTTCAACTGAGTTGTACAGTTTATAGGTCACATTAAAGGTGGAAAAAGTTCTGAAATGATTTATCTTTATCTACTTTTTTTACATCACAGAAACCTGACATTTTGACAGGTGTATAGACTTTTTATATCCACCCTATGATCGGTTAGGACACAAGCCATTTGATGGGTTGACAGTTCAGTTGAGAGCACAAGCAACTGTGACAGTTATCATTGACAGCATGCCTTAAATGTAATGGTTTGGGGAAACAGGTAAATTGATGTTTTTTCTGGGACCCTTTAGCATAACTGGGAACCAATCTCAATTTATTTAGATGCTTTGGAGGCCAGAGGAGAGACCTGGGGTCAGAAAAGAACCCAGATTTCTCCACATAGAGAACCTGTCACAGCTCATGCTATCACAAGGGATGTTGGTCATCCCTTATGATGGCAATAAAGTAAAAAAAAAAAAAAAAAAAAAGACAGGGTAAAAAAATAAAATAATAGAAAGAAAGATAAAAAAGATAAAAAAGATTAAAGCATCCCCATTCCCCAGTGTTCACGTATGTACGTAAAGTACAAAAGTTTTAGTTAAGTGTAAAAAAAATGCTGTAAAGCAAGAATGCTTTCAAAAAAATATATGTATATTTTTTTTGTCAGTAAAATTATTTTTATTGATATCACAATACACAACAAAGCGTAAACAACAGAAAAACATATACCAGAGTGTTTACATAACATAATGATACAACTTGAATGTACATACAGTATGCATGTACACGGTGTGCCATACACTCAGCTCAGCAAATAAGGTCATTGTTATTGAATAACTATGCAATATGCCATGTATCTCCAGGTCAAGTGGAGCTACTTCCAGGTACTGGACAGAATGTATGACTCCGAGCGCCCTATCAGGGCAAGAGACAGTTTAAGACTAATTCTACTGGGGCCATGCCTGATGTATCCAGCCACAAGTGCCAGAGTTTTCTCAAGTTTACCAAAGCACCCTCTGTGCTACCAGATAAGTCTTAGGGTGTCACCCATCTAAGATACCCATTCCTCAACCATAGGCGGGTCAGTGGAGATCCAATGTCTCAAGATTAGTCTGCGGGCCTGAAACAGGGCTCTTGCTATGGCCTGCTTAGTGGTTTCATCAGCTTGGTGGATCATTCAGAACGTCGACTACACCCTGCTTGGGATCCTCATTCACGGTGACCTGAAAGATCCTATTAATAGTCTCTAGAGCATCCCTTCAGTATATGTGCAGTTTTGGACATCTCCAGACCATCTTTATGAGGTCCCCATGGTCTCTACAGCATCTAGAGCAGATAGGGGCCCCCGTGGTCTCTACAGCATCTAGAGCAGATAGGGGCCCCCGTGGTCTCTACAGCATCTAGAGCAGATAGGGGCCCCCGTGGTCTCTACAGCATCTAGAGCAGATAGGGCTATCTCTGAGACCCATCTTGAACAATTTTGCTGGAGTGTGATGTACCCTCAGAAGTAAATACAACCGAGAGAGGCGATGAGCCACATTCAGAGAGCACAGTTTGACCGCAGAAAGGGCCTCCTCGCATTGCTCATCCTCAAAGGCAAAAGTATATTTAATGGTTTATTTTTACCAATTCAATAAAATGCAAAATGAGCGAACAGGAGAAAAATCAAAATTAAATAACTGGTGTGACTACCATTTGGCTTCAAACCAGCATTAATTCTTACAGTCACATGTTTTGGACACTTGCACAATATCGGATTAAACACATTATTGTTTAATCCTACAAAAGTCAATAAGTCATTAACTGAAACAGAAACAGCTGTGTAAGAAGCTAAAAAACCGGGTGAGGAACAGCCAAACTCTGCTACTAAGATGAGGTTGTGGAAGACCGTTTCATTTCACAGGTCATACACCATGGAAAGACTGAGCACAGCAAAAAGACCCACGGTAAGTTACACTGCATCAGCAAGGTCTCTCCAGGGCAAAGATTTCAAAGCAGACTGAGGTTCCAAGATGTGCTGTTCAAGTTCTTTTGAAGCACAAAAAAGTGGGAAATTTTGAGGACCCTAGACGTAGTGGTCAGCCAGGAAACAATGCAGCAGATGAAAGACACATCACACTTCCTTCTGTTTAACATTGGAAGATGTCCAGTAGTGCCATCAGCACAGAACTGGTGGAAACCAGTGGGAACACCTATCTACTGTCTGGAGACGTCTTGCCAGAAGTGCCCCAAAATTAGAGTCAATTGCAGAAATATAGTGTCCCAACACTGGAATCAATGGTACATTATAGTGCCTCAACACTGGGGTCATTAGAAGGAATATAGTGCTCCAGCCTTGGTGTTGGTGGTTATAAAACAGTGTCCCAACATTGGTATCAGTAGTAGGAATCTTGTGCTCCAGCATTGGTGTCAGTCGGAGGAATGGTGCCCCATTATTGGTGTTCATTGGCACTTACCAATGTGTAGACTCCATGTCCCATCCCACTTTTCGGCTATACACACACCACTGGGCATGATGCTTCCTGGCATAGATTGCTGCTAAACTGCTCAAAGCACATACTTCTATCCAGCGTGTAATGAAAAAGCCAGAGCAGGGAGTAATTGGCACGGAAGCCATAGTTTGGGGACCACTGTCTAAGGCCATGAGCCATATTTTTTCCAGTGGCTAATGGGCAAATGTTAGCAATTCACTTTTAAAAAGATGCAAAGAACTGGGGAAGTTAACACAAATATAGAACTCAACAACTTACTTCCACTGACTCCATTAATCCTTGCAACAACATCTTCTGATGAGGGAACCTTCCATCCCCAACAGGAAAGTAGCCCAGTGTCTTTATTGCTCGTTCTTTGGCCTGAGAAAAAAATAAAAATAAACCATGAACAAACAAAAAAAATATGCAAAAAGACGGCACAGAGGAAGGCCTGATTAATAAAATATTCTACAAGTGCTAACAAAAAGCTGAACAATGGTATCTGAGAGGGGAATCTAAAGCTGCCCATAGACGGTACAATTTTCTTTTTTGCAACCACGGAACTCCTATTATACTTCTTAGGGCTAGTTCACACCACGTGCGTTCAAGTGCTGTTTTTCAGTATCCAAAACCCATAGAAAGTAAGTTACATGGTTTTTGGTTTTCAATGGCATAGTTTACACCTGTGCTTTTAGTTTCAGTGCGTTCCAGTAAAAAAGTAGAACATGTTGCATTTTTCCTGCACAGAAACGCGGTAAACTGCATCAAAAATGCACCAGATTGTACCTGCAGGCATCTAAAACGCACTAGACCCAGTACAGAGGGGGGAACAAGAAAAAAAAGCATCCTGAAACGCGTCAAAAATGTGCATGCAGAAGCGCATCTGAAGCAGATCTGGAGGATGTTTTTGTGGTGTGAACTAGCCCTTAAACTTTGATTGTCATACATTTTATCTACAATCACCCTAACTAAGGAGCCTTTTCACCACTTTTTTAATTACATACATTTTCTATTGTATATCTTTTCCACCCTTTGGATTCAAATTTAAAATGTGTTATATTTTACCTAGTGCACTGTACACCTTTTCCTGACCAAGTGGCCACGAAATGCATTGATGGCATATTAACCTGTTTTTATGACCAATAAATGCCAACCTTTCTGAAAAACCCACTTTGAAGCACCTTTTTGTTTAATGGGCGCCTCTGCTGACCACACATTGGTTCCATTTTGGTGCCTTATCCTTTGTAACAATAATAGAAATTAGATTCAGTGACTATTCACACTAATCTCAAGATATACACTCATCGGCCACTGTATCAGGTACACCTATTGAATTGCTTGGTAACACAAATTGCTAATCAGCCAATCACATGACAGTAACTCAATGCATTTAGGCATCTAGAGGTAGTGAAGACGACTTGCTGATGTTCAAACTGAGCATCAGAATGGGGAAGAAAGGGGATATAAGTGACTTTAAAACGTGGCTTAGTTGTTTATGCCAGATGGGGTCTGAGTATTTCAAAAACTGCTGATCTACTGAGATTTTAAACACACAACCAACTCTAGCATTTACAGAGAATGATCCGAAAAAGAAAAAATATCCAGTGAGCGGCAGTTGTGTGGGTGAAAATGCATTGTTGCTGTCAGAGGAGAATGGGAAATGGGTTTGAGATGATAGAAAGGCAACAGTTGCTCAAATAACCACTCGTTACTGTTAACTTCATGTACAAGGGATATAGTTGTTTAATATACTGCCATCTTGTGGTCATTTCGGTTACTGCATCTTTTTCAGTATTCCCTCCTATTCTATGATGTATTTCCCCTTCCTGTCTAGTTTGGTTGGATTTCCCCTTCCTGTTCAGTTTGTGTGGAGGTGAAATAAAGGACGGAGTGCAGAACCACGTCGTGTCTGTGGATTAATTTACATGGTAGCAGAGGATGGTTTCCAACTATAGAGTACCGCCTAAGTTTGACGAAGCCAGACCATACGAGTGCTGGAAGAATGAAATTAATATTTGGAAACTTGTTACGGATCTGGACAAGAAGAAGCAGGCACTCGCGGTTGTGTTGGGGCTTGAGGGGCGAGCCAGAGAGACCGCTTTGGAGATACCTGCGAGCGATCTAAACGAGGACAATGGTATGGAAACTTTGATAGCTAAGCTGGACTCTGTATTTTTGAGAGAAGAAAAAGACCGGGCTTATGAAGCGTACTCTCATTTCGACTCGATTTCTAAAGACAGCGAGGTGTCCATGACAGACTACATCATAGACTTTGAGCAGAGATACAACCGCATGAAGAGGTACACCATGACCTTGCCTGATGCTGTGTTAGCATTTAAACTACTGGACACGGCTTGTCTTGAAGAAAAGAGTAGGCAACTAGCACTTACAGCGTGCACGGATTTAACATTTGCATCCATGAAGTCAGCGTTAAAACGGATTTTCGGAGGAAAAACCAGTGGAGTGAGCGGAGGCAGTGAGACTCAAGATGCAGCGTTTTTCACGGAGCAGAGGCCACCGGGTAAATTCAAACGGAACAGCCAGTCACAGAGCAGACAGTGGCAACCACAGCAAGGTACTAACCCACTCGACAAATATGGTAAGCGATCAAAATGCGCAATTTGTCAGAGCACATACCATTGGGCCAAAGACTGTCCTCATCGGAGAAATGAAGTAAAGCTAGCAGAAGATGAAAATGTTGAGGAATGTAACATTACACTGTTTACAAAAGTTATGACGGACTCTGAGATTTTCCTAACTGAATCACTGGGATCAGCTATCATTGACACAGCATGCACACGTACTGTCTGTGGTGAAAAGTGGCTGGATAGTTACATGAAAGACCTGAGACAAAGCCAAATAAACAAACTGATGCAAACAGAATCTTCAAGCTGCAGACCTTTCAGATTTGGTGATGGTCAGGTGGTACACTCCAACAGAAAGGTAAAGCTTCCCGCTAAGATCGGACCAACAAAATGTCACATTGAAACGGAAGTTGTTCCTGTTGATATTCCTTTATTGCTGAGCAAAATGGCTCTAAAGAGAGCGGGAACTGTCTTAGACATGGAGAATGACAAAGTTGTCATGTTCAAGCAACCAGTGCCTCTTGAGCTCACTAGTTCGGGACACTACTGTGTTGACATTAGAGATGGTAATACTGAAGTGGACACCAATGTAAGTGAAGTCCTTGTCATCACAGCAGCGATGTCTACAAAAGAGAAGCGTAAAGTCCTTTTGAAGCTTCACAAGCAGTTTGGCCATGCCTCTGCAGACCGGCTGCAAAGGCTTATCCTCAGCTCTGGAAATACTGACAAAGACTGTCCAGTTATTCTGCAAGAGATCATCCGTGACTGTGAGGTATGTCAAAGATACAGCAGGACCAAGCCCAGGCCTGCTGTGGGTTTGCCTTTAGCCTCAGAGTATAATGAGACGGTGGCAATGGACTTACATGAGCTGGAACCTGGCATATGGTACCTCCACATCATCGACCATTTCACACGCTTCAGCGCTGGAAACATTGTGAGAACAAAGAAAGCATCTGAGATCGTCAACTCTTTCATTCACTCGTGGATAAGTGTTCATGGTGCCCCAAAACGGATTTACACTGACAACGGTGGTGAGTTCAACAATGAGGAGATAAGAGAGATGGCAGAAAAATTCAACATCGAGATGAAGACCACAGCGGCAACGGGCTGCTGGAGAGACACAACATGACTCTGACTGAGATCCTCCTGAAGGTGAAAAGGGAAAATGGGTGTGGCTGGCAGATTGCTCTAGATTGGGCTCTAATGGCCAAAAACAGTATGATCAATGTGCATGGTTATAGTTCACACCAGCTGGTGTTTGGTCACAATCCTAATCTTCCCTCCGTTTTGGTTAATGAGCTGCCTGCTCTAGAAGGCACTTCTATGAGTACTAGAGTAGGACAGCACCTAGCAGCATTGCATGCTTCCAGAAGAGCATTCACAGAGGTGGAATGCTCAGAAAGAATAAAAAGAGCTTTACGAAAGCAGCTCAGGCCTACAGATGAAAAGTATGAGACAGGAGACCGAGTGTACTACAAACGAGCAGACAGTACAGAGTGGAAAGGTCCTGCTGTAGTTATCGGTCAAGATGGCTCTGTAGTGTTTGTCAGACATGGTGGTATCCTTGTTAGAGCACACCAGTCCAGACTGAATAAAGTTAATGCACAGGATAAGGATACACCTGTACTACCTGATATCACTGAAAATAGTAAAGAAAATGTAATCCACACTGATGGGTCAGAGAATTCAGATGATGAAATGAGTGCCAATAGCGAAGTGCAAATCCCTGAAAACACAGAAACTGACGATAGAGAAGATGTGAGACAAACTAATACTACTAATACAGGGGGTTCCACGGGTGTCCAACTGAGAAAAGGTCAGACAGTGACATTTACAAACATATATGATGGTGCTGAACACACTGCCAGAGTCTTAGGCAGAGCAGGGAAAGCAAGAGGGCAATATAGAAACTGGTACAATGTGCAGTATCTAGAACCAAATGGCAGCGAGGGTCAAAAGGAAGCTTTAGACATGTCAAAAGTTGACGATCTTCTCACTGGGTGTGAAAACACCGATGATGATGTACTTATCACCAAAGACATTTCTTTTGATGCTGCTAAACAACAAGAGATTGAAAACTGGCAAATTAATAATGTTTACGAAGTAGTCACAGACAAAGGTCAAAAATGTATCTCTACTAGATGGGTCTGTACGTTAAAGGAAACTTCTAGTGGTGTTGTTCCCAAAGCCCGTCTTGTGGCGAGAGGTTTTGAAGAGGCCAATATGCATGAACTACAGAAAGATTCTCCCACATGTGCATCAGAGTCACTCAGGCTGCTGTTAGCTGTTATTTGTCAAAATAAATGGCAAGTGAACTCTATGGATATTAAGTCTGCTTTTTTGCAGGGAATGGAACTCTCAAGAGACATTTACATTCGTCCCCCTCCAGAAGCGAGCGTGGACAATGTGTTGTGGAAACTAAAGAAATGTGTGTATGGACTTGCAGATGCTTCCCTCTACTGGTACAACAAGGTCAAAGAACTCATGCTGAACAGTGGGGGTAAAATGTCACGGGTTGATCCTGCAGTGTTTTATTGGCAGAATGAGCAGTCTGAGGTGACAGGAGTACTGGCATGCCATGTGGATGATTTTTTTTGGGCAGGTTCAGAGCATTTTGTAACTAATGTCATCCCTGTGCTTAAATCTGCATTTCACGTGGGTCGTGAAGAGTGTGAGAGTTTTTCATATGTGGGGATGAACATTGCTACTGTGGGTGGTGTAGTGCAGGTGCATCAGCACAGTTATATTGAAAACCTACAACCAATTCATTTGCAGGCAACACGTGCTGTACAGAGAGAGGCCCCACTGAATGAGAAAGAAAGAGAACAACTCAGATCCAAAATAGGACAGGTTCTGTGGGTTGCTAAACAAACAAGACCAGATGTTATGTTTGACACATGTAGCCTAGCATCCAACATTAAGAATGCTACTGTTCAGTCCATACATGAAGTGAACAAAGTGATCCGTAAACTTAAGTCAGAGAAGGTAACACTTAAGTTTCAATACTTGGGTAACAGTGAGGATTTGAGTTTGGTAGTATTCAGTGATGCTTCACTGGGCAATCTTCCAGATGGAGGTACACAGGGTGGGGCTCTAATTGCTCTCATGGAAAAATCAGGAAAGTTCTCCCCACTGTTTTGGCAATCTAAAAAAATTAGACGTGTGGTAAGAAGCACACTGGCAGGAGAAACCCTTGCCATGTCAGATGGTATTGACAATGCTATGTTCTTGGCTATGCTCTACTCTGAACTCACTACTGGTAAAGCTGATCTTAATGCTCTTCCTCTTATCTGTGTTACTGATAACCATTCCCTGTTTGACGCTCTTAAGTCTACAAAACAGGTCACAGAGAAGAGACTAAGATTAGAAATAAGCGGTGTCAAAGAGCTCATACATGCTAATAAAATCAAAGAAGTGCGTTGGTCAACAGCCAAGTCACAACTTGCTGACTGTTTGACGAAAAAAGGTGCTTCCTCTCTTATGCTTCTTAAAGCGCTGTATGAGGGTGTATGGAAACTGTAAAATCTGGTCCATTGAGCATATATCTTGGTATTTTTTTGTTTGTTTAAATACACACACTTACTTGAATGTTCTGAAAATCATTTTTGTGTGACAATGTTTTATGTCAAACTCACCCGTTCTTTTTATCTTAAGAAGAGAGTGAGATTGTTAACTTCATGTACAAGGGATATAGTTGTTTAATATACTGCCATCTTGTGGTCATTTCGGTTACTGCATCTTTTTCAGTATTCCCTCCTATTCTATGATGTATTTCCCCTTCCTGTCTAGTTTGGTTGGATTTCCCCTTCCTGTTCAGTTTGTGTGGAGGTGAAATAAAGGACGGAGTGCAGAACCACGTCGTGTCTGTGGATTAATTTACAGTTACAATCACGGTATCCAGAATACCATCTCTGAACGCACAACACATTGAACCTTGAAGCAGATGGGCTTACAGCAGCAGAAGACCACTCCAGGTGCCACTCTTGTCAGCTAAGGAAACTGAGGCTACAATTCGCACATGCTCACCAAAACTGGGACAATAGAAGACAGAAAAAAAACGGAATTTTTGTAAAATCTTACCTGTAAAATTCCTTTCTCTGAGTCCTCCGACAGTCGCCGCCTCCTCCAAGTCATCACTGTTGGGTATTGACTTCCCATCCGCAGGAATAGCTAGGCATATAGACTTAGTCCAAAGACAAAATGCATTAGCATATACACACCCATGGGGGCTGTCCCATCTGGTCAATACCCCCCCTGCATCACCACTCACAACTCAGTTTGGTAGCATAGCAGTAGGTAATAAGAACCCCAAAAGAGGGGCGGGGGCGGCGACTGTCGGAGGACTCAGAAAAAGGAATTTTACAGGTAAGATTTACAAAAATTCAGTTTTCTCTTACGTCCTCCGACAGTCGCCGCCTCCTCTAAGTCATCACTGTTGGGATGTCCCAAAGCAGTATAGACATGAGGGGTGGGAGACGCAACCGTAGAAAAGGCAACGCAGTACCCACATCAGAGAAAGGAATCTTACATGCACCGTAAGAGAACCAACTGGGCAACAGAAAAAAAACAATGCTCAATAGGAGCAACAGCCCAAGCAAATGCCAACAGCCAGGGACCCAGAAAAAAATTGAAGAGTCCATCATGGCACTGCCGCACTGAGAACTTTGCGGCCAAAAGAAGCATCAGCTGATGCCAGAACATCTACTTTGTAGAATTTGGAAAAGGTGTGCACCGACGACCAAGTCGCCGCCTTGCACACCTGGGCCACCGAAGCCCGATGCCAATAGGCCCAGGATGCACTCAAAGACCTGGTAGAGTGCGCCTTAACAGGGAAGGGCGGAACCCGTTCCGTCAAGGCGTAAGCCTGCTCAATGGTCTGTCTGATCCATTTGGCAATAGTTGCTGCGGACGCAGCCATGCCCTTCCGAGATCCCTCAGGAAGGACAAATAGGGAATCAGTCTTCCGAAAGGATTCCGTAGACGACAGGTAAACCTTGATCGCCTGACAACATCCAAGGAATGTAAGGCAATCTCCTTTGGATGTTCAGGCTTCGTACAAAGTGAAGGCAGGACAATGTCCTCATTAGGGTGGAATTCAGAGATCACCTTGGGAAGGAAGGATGGGGGTGGTCGCAAAACCACCTTATCCTTGTGAATTATCAAGTAAGGGGAGCGGCAAGACAACGCCGCCAGCTCCAACACTCTGCGAGCCGAAGTGATCGCCACCAGAAAGGCAACCTTTTTCGACAGCAGAGGCAACGATATCTCCCTGATGTTTTCAAAAGGAGCATGCTGTAACACGGACAGAACCAAGTTCAAGTCCCATGGAGGTAAAGGCTCCTTCCTGGGAGGAGCCAAATGCCGCACACCTTGAATGAAGGTGCGCACCAAGGAATGAGATGCAACAGGGCGCTGGAAAAGGACAGCCAGTGCAGACACCTGGCCCTTTATCGTGGCCAGCGCCAGGCGCTGATCCACTCCAGACTGGAGGAAAGCCAAGATTCTCGACACCGAGTAAGAACGAGGGGAGAACCCCCTGGACTCACACCAGGCGAAATAGGCTTTCCAGGTACGGTAATAGATCTTACCAGAGGAAGATTTCCTAGCCTTGATTAGGGTAGGGATAACCTCAGGGGAAAGACCCTTGTCCTTCAAGACACGGGTCTCAACAGCCAGGCCTTTAAAGCCAGCGACTGTAAAGCAGGTTGGAAGATCGGACCTTGAGACAGGAGATCTTCCCGCAGAGGCAGGCGCCACGAAGGCGCCACTGCCAGGTGAACAACGTCGGCGTATCAGGACCGGCGAGGCCAGTCCGGCGCCACCAAAATCACCATGTGCGGTTCCGAGACCAATCTGCAAAGGAACCGGGATAGTAACTGAATCGGAGGAAAGGCGTACAGACGATACTGATGCCAAGGGGCCACCAAAGCATCCGAGGCGTCCGCCAACGGATCGCGCGTTCTTGCCACAAACCTCCCCACCTTTCGATTTAGCCGGGATGCGAACAGATCCACGTCTGGGGATCCCCACCTCGCACACAGCATCTGAAAGACCTCCGGGTGTAGGGACCATTCCCCCTGGTCCAGGGTCTGGCGGCTCAGATAGTCGGCCTGACAATTTTCCACACACGGAATGTGAACTGCTGAGATCGCCGGGACATGAGTCTCGGCCCAAGACAGAATGTCGGTCACCTCTCGTGTCGCTCGAGCACTTCTGGTGCCCCCCTGGTGGTTGATGTAAGCCACCGCGGTAGCATTGTCCGTCTGTACGCGAACAGGCAGGCCCCGGAGACGGTCCGACCACTGGAAGAGACAGAGTTTTATCGCTCGTAATTCCAGCACATTTATCGGGACAGAGGACTCCTCCTCCGACCAAGTGCCCTGGGCAGACAGGTTGCCCAGGACTCCACCCCAACCCGACAGGCTGGCGTCCATGGTAACCACTGTCCACACCAACGGACGGAAGGACTTGCCTTCCGCCACCGACGGGGACTGGATCCACCATAGAAGAGCAAATCTAGTCTGGCGACTCAAGGAGACATCCAGATCCAAGGACTGAGGTAGTCTGTCCCACCTGGCCAGGATCTCCATCTGGAGAGCCCGCGTGTGGAACTGGGCAAAGGGAATCGCCTCGAAGGCCGACACCATCAACCCCAGGCCCCGCATACAGGTCCTGAGTGACAAGGACGGATTGTCCCTGAGGGACCTGAGTTCGTCCCGCAAAGTCTGGAGCTTGTCCTCCGGCAAGAACACCTTTGCCTGAGCAGAGTCCAGAATAATTCCCAGATAGGGAAGGCGAAGCGATGGAGACAATGCCGATTTTTGAACGTTTATAGTCCATCCGAACTCCTGGAGCGTCTGTACCGTGACGGACAGTTCGCGCACAAGGTCCTGGCTGGCACGCGATCCCAGAAACAGATCGTCCAGGTACCCCAGGACCGCAATGCCCTGGGCCCGCAGCAAGCCCAGAACCGGCGCCAACACCTTGGTAAACACCCTTGGTGCCGAAGCGAGACCGAAAGGTAACGCCACAAACTGGTAGTGGTCCTCTGCGATAGCAAACCGAAGGTACCGCTGATGACCCTCGAAAATGGGGATGTGCAGGTACGCATCCTTCAGATCTATCAAAGCCAGGAATTCCCCTGGACTCAAGGAGGCCACAACCGAACGGAGAGACTCCATTCGAAACTTCCGAACACGCACGAAGCGGTTCAGCGCTTTGAGGTCCAGAATAGGACGCACTTTGCCCTCCTTCCTGGGCACAGTGAACAGATTCAAATAAAACCCCCGAAACCTGTCCCGATGAGGCACCGGGACCAACCACTCCCTGAGCAGACGCCCCGGAAGCAGATGAAGATTGGAGGGAAAGAATCTGTCCGCCGGCCGGGAAAGGAATTCGATCTTGTAACCTGATCGAACGATTTCCTGAACCCACCTGTCCGATATACGGAGCAGCCAAGGTTGGAGGAAACCGCGCAAACGTCCCCCCACCCCTGAAAAGGGTGAGGGCGCCCCTTCAGGCAGAGGCGGATTGACCCGCCGAGCCGGCATTGCCGGCCTTCTGCTTACCCGCCCAGGGCTTCTTCTGGTTGCCCTGAGCCTTGAAGGGCTTGCCCTTGGATTAGTTCCGAAAGGCACGAAAGGACCCCTGATTGGATCTAGGCGCAGAACCCCGCTTGCCACGGAAAGACTTGTTCTTCGAGTTCTGGGGCAGCATAGTGCTCTTGCCCCCCGTGACGCCTTTCACCAAGGTGTCCAACGCCTCGCCAAAAAGGCGAGAGCCAGCATAGGGAAAATCAGAAACAGTTTTCCTTGAGGACTGGTCGGCCGACCAGCTCTTCAGCCATATCAGTCGCCGGTTTTGCACCGCAACACTAGAGAGGCGAGCCACCAAGGGGGCCTCATTTAAGGCTGCATCACACAAGTGTGAAAAGAGTGGAATAAATTGCGCTCAACACTTAACACAACCAAAAAGTGCTTGTGTGCATAAATATGTGAATAAATGATTATAAATAAATAAATATATACAAAATCCTAAATGTGAAAGGTCCTTGGTAAATATATATCAACAGTCTTTAAAGTGCCCAGTGCAATACAGATCTCTCAGCAATGACTGAAAATCACTCCAACTTCAAGTGAGGGACCTCCACCTTAAGAAACTTTTCTCCACCCAGTGCTCGGGGTAAATACTTCTTACCAAAGCTGATGGACCCCTTAATTACAGGGGGTCTAAAACAGCGTAGATGGTCCACAAATGCCTCCAAGCTATCCTTCAGGTCCCTTGATATAAGACTCAGCTCGCATAAGGAACTCCAAGTATTTCAGGATATTTTTGTGGGGAGAAAGATAAGGAAACTCCGATAGTGTAGTATGTTCTGGTAATTAGGGTTTATTAATGAAATTGCACTTACTCAAAACATTAGATTCAAACGCCTTCATGCAGTAAATGCAGCATGGGTTCGGTGTACGGGACGCTCCTAAGCTTCTGCGTATCACCAACCCGGAACTCCACGGTCTCACGTTCCCGACGCACGTTTCGTCAGACGCGCTGACGTCATCAGGGGATCATGTGACCGTACGTTTCCATTCACAATAAATAGAGGTATCTAGCTGACAACATCCAATCGCTGGCCGGCGGTTTCAGAACCGCCCATTCCTTTCGGGATGCTAGGTTCACTCCCATGCCCGGAAGTGCTCCGCGGCCATTTCTTATTTGGGCAAATCGCCAGTGATTTACTATAACAAGCCCGAATGGACAATCGGCAGTATTATACTAAAAAAAGGAAAAAAGGAAAAAAGGGAGGGTCCGATTGCCATACTAAAGATTGAAGGATTAATTAGATGCCAATCAATGTATAACAAATTAAGGCGATGGGATGCTGTTTACAATAAATGAATGTTGTATATAGATATAATACCCTCAATGCGATATTTAATACCATACTACATAGACTATATTTTAATAAAATCTTAAAAATATTAAATAATAATAAATAAAATTTATTGGTTTAAACATATCCCTAAAAATATTGATGTGTAGTAAAAATTCATTAAAAATTATTAAAAAATATATTTTATTCATATTAATATTAATATTGGTATGGAAAGATAAAGTGCACTATATATTCCTATAATTTGTGAAATTGCTCAAAGGTATGTTTTTACAAGTATTTTATAAAGTATTTTAAAATTACATTTTTTTAAAAATTGGAAATATAACAATTTAGGTCGATGTCAATATTCATACCTGACGGCTGTAAAGTCTGCATTTTGTAGATCCATTGGGTCTCATTCATTGAGATCTTTTTAGTCATGTTTCCCCCTCTCCAATGGCGATCTACTCTGTCAATACCACAAAAGGTCATCTGAGATGGATCCTTATTGTGATATAGACGGAAATGGTTGGAAAGGCTATGCTTGGGAAAGCCTCTCCTAACATTTCCTACATGCTCATTGATCCGGATAGAAAGCTCTCGTGTGGTCCTACCTATATATTGTAATCCACATGGACAACTTATCAAGTAAGTCACATGTGTAGATCTACATGAAATGAGCTTTTTGATTGCAAATTGTTGTCCTGTGACTTTCGACTGGAAACTGGTAATTTTCCTAGGGTTTTTTCTTGTCATAAGGCAGGCATTGCACCTACCACAAGGAAAAAAACCCTTTACATCCAGAAAGGTCGGTTTGTTTTTTGGGGGGTCAGGTATATTTGGTGCCAGCATATGTCTCAAATTTGGGGCCTTCCTGTAAATAAAATGCGGTCTTTCAGGGAGGACTTTATTCAGAGTTTTGTCTTTCAATAAAATCGACCAGTGCTTACGCACAATTGCTTCAACCTGTTTATAATTCCTGCTAAAATCTGTTAAAAACGCTAATTCCCCTTTTGTCTCTGCTTCCTTCTTTTTAGTTTTCAGTAACTCACTCCTAGGCATCCGATGTACCTGGTCTCTAATTTTAGTAACCTCTTCTTGTTTGTAGCCCTTTTCTACAAATCTTTGTGTCAATAAATTAGATTGGGCTAAAAAGTCTTCATCATTTTTACAGTTTCGCTTGATGCGCATGTATTGTCCTTTTGGGATGGCACCCAGCCATTTGGGATGGTGACAACTGCGGGTAGGAATATAACTATTTCTATCTGTTTCTTTGAAGAAACTCTTTGTAGCGATAGAACAACCCTGTTTCACCAGTGTTAGGTCTAAGAAGTTTACAGATACTTTGTCCCATGTGGCTGTGAATACAAGGCCGTACTGATTCCTATTCATGTCATCAAGGAATATTTTTAGAGATTCCTCTGACCCATTCCATACTAACAGTAAATCGTCAATGAATCTTTTGTATAGAATGAGTGACGGGTTCAGATTGGCAAAGACTTCTTTCTCTTCCCATTGCCCAAGAAGGATATTTGCCACACTAGGGGCATATTTAGCGCCCATTGCCACGCCTCTAATTTGGTTATAATAACCTCCATCATGCCAAAAATAATTATTTTCCATGGCTAGGCTTAGGGCATCACAAATAAACTTTTTTTGTTGAGGTTTTATGTTGGTTTTAGTGTTTAGGGCAGCTATAGTAGTGTTAAGTACATCATCCTGCTTCAAGCTGGTGTACAGGGATTCGATATCAACTGTTACCAAGAAAGTGTTTGGCTGTACTTCTACTTGCTCCAATAGGTTAATCAAGTGTTTACTGTCTTTCAAATGAGAAGGATAAAGTGGTACAATCGGTTGCAAAAAATGGTCCACATATTCCCCTATCCGGGAAAAAATCGATTCGATGCCACTAATAATAGGCCTCCCAGGGGGCTTAGTCTTGTTTTTGTGGACCTTTGGCAACTGGTAAATTGTGGGTAAGCGTGGTGCTTTGGGCACAAGATACTGTGCCTCTTTTTTGGTTAGTATACCTTTTTCTTTAGCCTTTTTCACAATTTTCTCAAGTTTTGATTTTAGACTCTGGGTGGGGTTGGTTCTCAACTTTTGATAGGTGACTTGGTCACCCACTAGTCTGTCTAGTTCTAGTTTGTAATCACTTTTGTTGAGAACTACTATTCCCCCCCCTTTGTCTGCTCCTCGTATGACTATGTCTTTACGGTCCTCTAGTTCCTTGAGGCCCTTTTCTAATTCTTTTTTGGTGTAGTGGTGTTTTAATTTAATTTTCCGCACATCATCTTCTACCATACTTTTAAAAACTTCCAAACAATGGTTGGAAGCTTTGGGAGGATTAAAAACAGAACGATTTTTCAATCCACTGTCCTGATAATCAGCATTATTAGAGGTAGGGTTAAACGGTTTTTCTAAAAAATATTTTTTAATTTTAAGCTTCCTGACATATTTTTCAATATCTATAAAGGTGTTGAACTTGTCAACACTTTTGTCAGGGGCAAATTTAAGACCAAGTTCCAGTATTTTTAATTCGTCAGAAGTGAACTGGGCATTACTGAGATTGAAGATCCCAGCCCCTAGGACTCTCTTTTCCTTTTGTTTCTTTCGTCCACCTCTGCACCCTCTCCTCTGTTTTCCGTTCTTTCGTTTGGTGGAGGATTTCTTTGGGGTGTCATTTCCTGTTGATAATGGGGATAAGTATCCCCTCCCCATTGCTGTCAATGGTTCTCTTTCTGCCAGTAATTCCCTTGGTTCCATTGTTGTTGTTGGGGTCTCCAATTCTGTGAACCCCTCCCTCGTTGCCAAGGCTGGCCTCTCCCACCTCCTCTGTGTCCCCGCCAGGTTCCATTCGGGTGGTTGGAGCCTCTTCCCCTCCCTCTTTGACCCGGGGCGCCACCTCGCCCCCTCCCCCGAAAACCCTTCTGTTGATTTTCTGGGGTATAGGCCAGAGGGGAGTAGCTGTTATACGTGGGTACATTGTACTGGGAGGTGTTAAAATATTGTGGTCTATTGTTTCTATTTCCAGTATATTCATTCCTACCATTATCATCAAAGTTTGGAGTCCCCCCAGTGGGAGTGAAATTAGGATCTATGAATCTCTCAATTCCCATCTCTCTCACTGCCGGGGACTGTGTAGGGATATTATTAATGTTTGTGGCATTTGGTCCCAACGGAATATCCTGCCATTTGTACACTTTAGACTCTTTGTAGTCCAATAAATCTCTTTGGTATTTATTAATCTTTTTGTTTCGGGTGTCCTTATCTATTTTCTCTAAAAATTTCTGGGTTAATATAATTTTTTCTTTAAAATCAGCATTATCTTTATAAGGTTCTAGAGTGGTTTTTAACTCACTAATTTTTTCCTCCAGCTTAGTCATTTTCGCCTTCCTTCGCGATATAATAAGACTAAGTAGTCTGGATTCGCTGTGGTTAAAAAAATTAAACCATTCTTTATCTAGGTCGGGATCTGCCAGACCATCATTGGGACCTAGATCCCAACGTAACCTTCTTGGCGTTATTTTCATTTTTATGTACTGTTCTAAGGTGGCCAAGTCCCACCATACACGGATTTTCTTTTCAAGTACATTTTTGAGAGTTTTAACACTCTGCTCCATGTCTTTTGAAACAGTACTTTGTGCTGAAAAAATATCTGCTGTGGTCCTATCTTTCATGAAATCAAATATATCCATTGCTGCAGGATCAACACAAATGTGCAAAATAAATGAAAAGAATTTTGGTGGCCCAAAAGAAACTGCGCAAAATTGGTGATATTCGATACTAAATTAATCAATCAAATTGTCATAAATTAATTAAATATATATAAGAGGAATTGCTTCCATAGTGCAAGCTGCAATAAAAACGTATAAAACGCATAAATGTGAAAAGAGTGGAATAAATTGCGCTCAACACTTAACACAACCAAAAAGTGCTTGTGTGCATAAATATGTGAATAAATGATTATAAATAAATAAATATATACAAAATCCTAAATGTGAAAGGTCCTTGGTAAATATATATCAACAGTCTTTAAAGTGCCCAGTGCAATACAGATCTCTCAGCAATGACTGAAAATCACTCCAACTTCAAGTGAGGGACCTCCACCTTAAGAAACTTTTCTCCACCCAGTGAACCCAGAAATTTTTAGAGAAAATAGATAAGGACACCCGAAACAAAAAGATTAATAAATACCAAAGAGATTTATTGGACTACAAAGAGTCTAAAGTGTACAAATGGCAGGATATTCCGTTGGGACCAAATGCCACAAACATTAATAATATCCCTACACAGTCCCCGGCAGTGAGAGAGATGGGAATTGAGAGATTCATAGATCCTAATTTCACTCCCACTGGGGGGACTCCAAACTTTGATGATAATGGTAGGAATGAATATACTGGAAATAGAAACAATAGACCACAATATTTTAACACCTCCCAGTACAATGTACCCACGTATAACAGCTACTCCCCTCTGGCCTATACCCCAGAAAATCAACAGAAGGGTTTTCGGGGGAGGGGGCGAGGTGGCGCCCCGGGTCAAAGAGGGAGGGGAAGAGGCTCCAACCACCCGAATGGAACCTGGCGGGGACACAGAGGAGGTGGGAGAGGCCAGCCTTGGCAACGAGGGAGGGGTTCACAGAATTGGAGACCCCAACAACAACAATGGAACCAAGGGAATTACTGGCAGAAAGAGAACCATTGGCAGCAATGGGGAGGGGATACTTATCCCCATTATCAACAGGAAATGACACCCCAAAGAAATCCTCCACCAAACGAAAGAACGGAAAACAGAGGAGAGGGTGCAGAGGTGGACGAAAGAAACAAAAGGAAAAGAGAGTCCTAGGGGCTGGGATCTTCAATCTCAGTAATGCCCAGTTCACTTCTGACGAATTAAAAATACTGGAACTTGGTCTTAAATTTGCCCCTGACAAAAGTGTTGACAAGTTCAACACCTTTATAGATATTGAAAAATATGTCAGGAAGCTTAAAATTAAAAAATATTTTTTAGAAAAACCGTTTAACCCTACCTCTAATAATGCTGATTATCAGGACAGTGGATTGAAAAATCGTTCTGTTTTTAATCCTCCCAAAGCTTCCAACCATTGTTTGGAAGTTTTTAAAAGTATGGTAGAAGATGATGTGCGGAAAATTAAATTAAAACACCACTACACCAAAAAAGAATTAGAAAAGGGCCTCAAGGAACTAGAGGACCGTAAAGACATAGTCATACGAGGAGCAGACAAAGGGGGGGGAATAGTAGTTCTCAACAAAAGTGATTACAAACTAGAACTAGACAGACTAGTGGGTGACCAAGTCACCTATCAAAAGTTGAGAACCAACCCCACCCAGAGTCTAAAATCAAAACTTGAGAAAATTGTGAAAAAGGCTAAAGAAAAAGGTATACTAACCAAAAAAGAGGCACAGTATCTTGTGCCCAAAGCACCACGCTTACCCACAATTTACCAGTTGCCAAAGGTCCACAAAAACAAGACTAAGCCCCCTGGGAGGCCTATTATTAGTGGCATCGAATCGATTTTTTCCCGGATAGGGGAATATGTGGACCATTTTTTGCAACCGATTGTACCACTTTATCCTTCTCATTTGAAAGACAGTAAACACTTGATTAACCTATTGGAGCAAGTAGAAGTACAGCCAAACACTTTCTTGGTAACAGTTGATATCGAATCCCTGTACACCAGCTTGAAGCAGGATGATGTACTTAACACTACTATAGCTGCCCTAAACACTAAAACCAACATAAAACCTCAACAAAAAAAGTTTATTTGTGATGCCCTAAGCCTAGCCATGGAAAATAATTATTTTTGGCATGATGGAGGTTATTATAACCAAATTAGAGGCGTGGCAATGGGCGCTAAATATGCCCCTAGTGTGGCAAATATCCTTCTTGGGCAATGGGAAGAGAAAGAAGTCTTTGCCAATCTGAACCCGTCACTCATTCTATACAAAAGATTCATTGACGATTTACTGTTAGTATGGAATGGGTCAGAGGAATCTCTAAAAATATTCCTTGATGACATGAATAGGAATCAGTACGGCCTTGTATTCACAGCCACATGGGACAAAGTATCTGTAAACTTCTTAGACCTAACACTGGTGAAACAGGGTTGTTCTATCGCTACAAAGAGTTTCTTCAAAGAAACAGATAGAAATAGTTATATTCCTACCCGCAGTTGTCACCATCCCAAATGGCTGGGTGCCATCCCAAAAGGACAATACATGCGCATCAAGCGAAACTGTAAAAATGATGAAGACTTTTTAGCCCAATCTAATTTATTGACACAAAGATTTGTAGAAAAGGGCTACAAACAAGAAGAGGTTACTAAAATTAGAGACCAGGTACATCGGATGCCTAGGAGTGAGTTACTGAAAACTAAAAAGAAGGAAGCAGAGACAAAAGGGGAATTAGCGTTTTTAACAGATTTTAGCAGGAATTATAAACAGGTTGAAGCAATTGTGCGTAAGCACTGGTCGATTTTATTGAAAGACAAAACTCTGAATAAAGTCCTCCCTGAAAGACCGCATTTTATTTACAGGAAGGCCCCAAATTTGAGACATATGCTGGCACCAAATATACCTGACCCCCCAAAAAACAAACCGACCTTTCTGGATGTAAAGGGTTTTTTTCCTTGTGGTAGGTGCAATGCCTGCCTTATGACAAGAAAAAACCCTAGGAAAATTACCAGTTTCCAGTCGAAAGTCACAGGACAACAATTTGCAATCAAAAAGCTCATTTCATGTAGATCTACACATGTGACTTACTTGATAAGTTGTCCATGTGGATTACAATATATAGGTAGGACCACACGAGAGCTTTCTATCCGGATCAATGAGCATGTAGGAAATGTTAGGAGAGGCTTTCCCAAGCATAGCCTTTCCAACCATTTCCGTCTATATCACAATAAGGATCCATCTCAGATGACCTTTTGTGGTATTGACAGAGTAGATCGCCATTGGAGAGGGGGAAACATGACTAAAAAGATCTCAATGAATGAGACCCAATGGATCTACAAAATGCAGACTTTACAGCCGTCAGGTATGAATATTGACATCGACCTAAATTGTTATATTTCCAATTTTTAAAAAAATGTAATTTTAAAATACTTTATAAAATACTTGTAAAAACATACCTTTGAGCAATTTCACAAATTATAGGAATATATAGTGCACTTTATCTTTCCATACCAATATTAATATTAATATGAATAAAATATATTTTTTAATAATTTTTAATGAATTTTTACTACACATCAATATTTTTAGGGATATGTTTAAACCAATAAATTTTATTTATTATTATTTAATATTTTTAAGATTTTATTAAAATATAGTCTATGTAGTATGGTATTAAATATCGCATTGAGGGTATTATATCTATATACAACATTCATTTATTGTAAACAGCATCCCATCGCCTTAATTTGTTATACATTGATTGGCATCTAATTAATCCTTCAATCTTTAGTATGGCAATCGGACCCTCCCTTTTTTCCTTTTTTCCTTTTTTTAGTATAATACTGCCGATTGTCCATTCGGGCTTGTTATAGTAAATCACTGGCGATTTGCCCAAATAAGAAATGGCCGCGGAGCACTTCCGGGCATGGGAGTGAACCTAGCATCCCGAAAGGAATGGGCGGTTCTGAAACCGCCGGCCAGCGATTGGATGTTGTCAGCTAGATACCTCTATTTATTGTGAATGGAAACGTACGGTCACATGATCCCCTGATGACGTCAGCGCGTCTGACGAAACGTGCGTCGGGAACGTGAGACCGTGGAGTTCCGGGTTGGTGATACGCAGAAGCTTAGGAGCGTCCCGTACACCGAACCCATGCTGCATTTACTGCATGAAGGCGTTTGAATCTAATGTTTTGAGTAAGTGCAATTTCATTAATAAACCCTAATTACCAGAACATACTACACTATCGGAGTTTCCTTATCTTTCTCCCCACAAAAATATCCTGAAATACTTGGAGTTCCTTATGCGAGCTGAGTCTTATATCAAGGGACCTGAAGGATAGCTTGGAGGCATTTGTGGACCATCTACGCTGTTTTAGACCCCCTGTAATTAAGGGGTCCATCAGCTTTGGTAAGAAGTATTTACCCCGAGCACTGGGTGGAGAAAAGTTTCTTAAGGTGGAGGTCCCTCACTTGAAGTTGGAGTGATTTTCAGTCATTGCTGAGAGATCTGTATTGCACTGGGCACTTTAAAGACTGTTGATATATATTTACCAAGGACCTTTCACATTTAGGATTTTGTATATATTTATTTATTTATAATCATTTATTCACATATTTATGCACACAAGCACTTTTTGGTTGTGTTAAGTGTTGAGCGCAATTTATTCCACTCTTTTCACATTTATGCGTTTTATACGTTTTTATTGCAGCTTGCACTATGGAAGCAATTCCTCTTATATATATTTAATTAATTTATGACAATTTGATTGATTAATTTAGTATCGAATATCACCAATTTTGCGCAGTTTCTTTTGGGCCACCAAAATTCTTTTCATGCATCACACAAGTACATGACTCCTTGGTGGATCTGATCCACCATTTCCAGTCGGGCAGGCGGCACGTCATCAGACACAAGATTGCCCCTAAGCATCTTAATCCAATCAGCCACCGCCTGAGCCACCAGAACGGACGCGAAAACGGGTCTGAGCAACGAACCCGCCACCGTATAGGAATGGCGGGCTAGAGACTCCAACCTCCGGTCCGTGGGATCCCGGAAAACCGGGGTATCCTCAGTAGGAACCAAGGTAGCCTTGTTCGATACGGCCACAGTGTGATCCACCTGTGGAGGCACACACCATCGTGATTCCGTAGCCGGCGCAAAAGGATAAAGCAATTTAAACCGACTAGGTACCAAGAATGGACGTTTTAACGTGCGCCACATTTAATTAACAGTGTAATGGAATTCCGCTGGGCAGGGAAAAACCTGCGCAGACTTGCGGGTCCTGTGTGTCCCAAATGAGGACACAACTCCCGGAGGACAGGGCTCATCCTCTAAATGCAAAGTTTCTTTAACAGAAACAATTAACTCATCCATGGTCACCCATTCTTCAGGTGACCCTGGGGAGGATGTATCAACACACTCCATTTCAGCCTCCCCCTCAGACCCCGGGGGGTCTAAGGATGAGCGGGACCCTGAAAAGGGCACGCTCGCAGCAGCAGCCATATCCCCATCTGAATCAGAAGAGAGAGACAACCTGGGCCTCTTTCTCGCAGCCCGTTCAGACATCAGCACTTCCATATTTGCCACCAAAGTCGCTACTACAGCAGCCAGATCGGGTCGCAGCGGAGCCACAGGAGAACTGGGGCCCCCCACTAAAGCTGGAGGAAACTTGCTTTCCTGAGAATCCATGGCTCAAGTTATCAGAACAAACTACAGTGCAAAAACGGTGTACTGTCCCCTTTAAGAACGCTGCGGTGTGCGCAGCCCACCGCTACTGCTACAGTGATGAAAGACCCCCAAAGGAGAAAAGAAACTGAGCCAGAAGCGATATACAGAGGGAAATCGAGAGTGATAACCTGCAGAGCGTTGCTACCAGTGTCCTTGCGGCTGATGGAAAGGAAGTGCTGCTGGAGAGGGCTGGACTATAAGCCAGACCCCGGGAAAATGGCTGCCCCATAGGGATGCATTGGAGGCTACGCCAAAATGGCCGCCGACATGCGGCCGGACCGATCGTTCCACCGCCCACAAAATGGCGACGGATGGCGCCAAAATGACATGCAGGATCTCCCCAGAGGAGCTATACATGTGTGCCCATATCAAAGCTGGTGGACCGCGCGAAAATGCACCGCTGCGGTCGCCACACAAGCACCAACGTCTGCACCCCCAACATGCACCTAAGGTGACACAGGGACAGGGACCCCCAGGCAACATACAGATCTGCACAAGCGATCCCCGCAGGAATCGCACAGGGAGTCACAGATGCAACACAGTCTGCCACCCCAAACAGAGTCCCCACACAGAAAAGTACTTACCTGTACCAGATGGCGTGGGGAGCCTCCATGCATGGAAAACCTCTGTCCTCATCTGACAGGGAGTGCCGTGAGCCAGGGACATGAAGCTGCAGCACCGCAGACGAGTCCTGTGAGGTAGCCACCTCACGTCTGCATCCCTGCAGCGAACAGGGATGGGTCGTTCGTAATGCCAGGGCGAACCATAGCTGAATGCTCGATGGCGGTCTGGGGGTCCATCTGACCCTTTTGCTCTGGTCAACCAGGGCGGCCAGTCCGAATCCCAGCACCGCATGATCCATCTTCATCCGAAGAGAAGACTAACACTAGAAGCTGACAAAATAAACAGCTAGTAAAGTAAAAGAAAAAACTGACATTTTCAAAGAAAATCAAATAAAAGATTAGGAAGGCTGAGACTGAAGCCCCAGCACAAGGGAAGCCTGACTATTCCTGACGCTAGGCAGATTAAAACTGAGTTGGGAGTGGTGATGCGGGGGGGTATTGACCAGATGGGACAGCCCCCATGGGTGTGTATATGCTAATGCCTTTTGTCTTTGGACTAAGTCTATATGCCTAGCTATTCCTGCGGATGGGAAGTCAATACCCAACATTGATGACTTAGAGGAGGCGGCGACTGTCGGAGGACGTAAGAGAAACATTGCCTGGTCTGATGTGTCTTGATTTCAGCTGCAACATTCAGATGGTAGGTTCATAATATTGCATAAACAGCATGAAAGCATGGATTAATCCTACCATGATTCAATGGTTGAGGCTGATGGTGGTGTAATAGTGTGGGGGATATTTTCTTAGGACAATTTGGGCCCCTTAGCACCAATTAAGCATTGCTTAAATACCACAACCTACCTAGGTATTTTTGCTGACCATGTTCATCCCTTTATGACTACAGTTTGCCCATCTTCTGATGGCTACTTCCAGCAGAAAAATGCACCATGTCACAAAGCTGAAATCATCTCATTTTGGTTTCTTGAACATTAAATTGAGTTCACTGTACTCCAATGGCTTTCACAATCACCCGATCCCAGTCCAATAGATTATGTTTGGAATGTGGTGGAATGGGAGATTTGCATTATGGATGTGCAGCCGACAAATCTGCAGCAATTGCACAATGCTATCATGTTAATATGGACCAAAATCTCTGAGGATCCTTGTTGAATCCATCCCACGAAGAATTAAGTCTGATGGCAAAAGGGGGTCCAACCCGGTGCTAGCAAGGTGTACCAAATAAAGTGGCCGATGAGTATCTCAGTAAATATTATCCAAATTTAATTTGTACCATTAAATATTCTCCTCTGTCTTTCTATAGAAAATAAGTAAGGTAAAATAGATCTTGTGGGCAAATACAAACTAATTGCACATTGACCTTATTAGTTTCTTTGCCAGATGTTATCCTGCCCAATAGATTTTCCACAAGCTGCTTCTTGGTGAAGCCAGGGCCTTCATCAGGTATGGGAAGGGACCCATTCCGTCCAATCTCTCCTAAAGCTGTAGCTGCAGCAATTGACAACAAAGGAGATGAATTGTCCAAAAACAGGCCTGTGCAAGGAGGGAAAAACATTTGAGCATTTTCATTGAAACAATTGGAAAGATCACTTGTAACAGCAAGTTATATTGCATTGCAATGTGTCCATATATACATACACATTTTGCCCAAAATATATACATCAAAATTAAGTTTGTCTCACCAATGGTTTCCACACAATTCTGGAGGATTTCATCCTCATTATTTATAGAGAGAGATCCAGATGTCTCCATATTTTCCAGCTCATCTTTACTTGTGTGACATTTATCTAAGTATCTCCAAATCAGATAGCCCAATGCCAAGATAGAGCCATGCTGAGCCTCTGGGTTCTGCAAACAGAAAAGTTTTGGGAATTCGGTTAGAAGGCAATTCTTTAGATTCATATTTTAGTACTAACTTTTTGGGAAATGGGGTGTATGTGTGTAGGTGCTGGATGCATAACATTTGAGCAATTTTTATATAATCAATAGGCACTGCTATTTATGAAACATGAAGTTAAATGTTTGGCATGGTTACCGAGAAATCCATATTTTAGGATTAGGATGCCACTTTTGTACAAGAGATTGACCACAACTAATAAAGCAGGTCAAAGGGTACACGGTATTGCCTAAGGCCATTAAAATTATTTTCTGGGGGGCGTGGCCAAGAGCGGCATGTGAGCGGTCGCATCTCACAGAGCTCATGACACTGATCCTGCTCCCAGCTTACTAGACACCCTGTTTTTGAGCACAGACCTACCAGCACTTTATGTTGTCCCGACAGAGCATTCCGAGCCTTCGATCGGCCAGTATGGTGACCCCCAAGAGCAAGGAGGACTGAGCGCCCTCAGATTACCAAAATGGCGCCACTGTGCCTCTGCCTTGGCGAGGTCCATGGGGCACAGATAAAAAGGACACAGTGAGTACTCAGCCCAAAACCCCAAAGGCACCAGGGAAAGATCCTCCCAAAGACATTCTATACTATGTCCAGAAACTGAGCAGTCACCAGGAGGAGGACTTAGAGGCCACGCCAGCTATTTTCCAAACTGAGACCGGTGATGAGCACCCCACACAAGGCCCCTCTGCTTGTTCTGAACAGACCCCTTCAGACACTGAGGAGGGAGAAGAAGAGGGTAAACAGCCAACACTTGCTGACATACTGAGAGCAGTGAATAAATGCCCAGCTTCTGTGAACATACTTAATGCAGATTTTGGAGGCCTGAGGGAGGAGGTGGGCTTCATGAGACAGGAACTGCAGAAGATCAGAGAGTGTACTATTGCAGTTGAAAGCAGAGTCAGTGAGATGGAAGATAGGCTCACTCTGCTCATCAGAGAAACGTAATCCATTGCAAGGATGGCAAAAGATACAGAGATGTGGGCTGAGGATATGGAGAACCGCCTCAGATGCAACATTTGTATTGTGGGGCTCCCTGAAAAGGGGGAGGGGAAAGACAACAGAATTTGGGGAGCGTTGGCTCCTGGAGCTATTCGGCAAAGAAGCCTCCACCCCTTAGTACTCGGTGGAGCGTGCCTCCTAAGCCGCTTCTTTCTGGCCGCCCACCACGTACCCTCCTAGCTAGATTGCTGAATTACAAGGATAAAGAAATTGTCCATCAAGCAGGCCAGGGAAAAGAGAAATATACATTTTAATGGGACCAGGATTTCATTATACCTAGATTTCTCAACTGAAGTACAGCGTAGCCGAGCTCGTTATGCAGGCATCAAGAAGAGGCTCCAGCGCCTTCAAGTTACTTATGCCATGTTATTCCCTGCTAAATTAAGGATCACTGTGAAAGGGCAATCACACTTCGAGTCACCAGTTGATGCCTCAGACTGGCTGGATGCTAACGAGCAATCCCTGCGTCAGAAGCAAAGGGAAACTGCAGAGGAAGACTTGACTATTTACCCTCTCTACATAAGTGAGAGCCTTCCACATGATACTACACCTCTAGCTGGGAGAAATACTACACAATAGGTCAATTTCTCTCAAATATTGTTCACAAATCTGTCTAAATCTGTGTTAGTGAGCATTTCTTTGCCGAGATAATCCATCCACCTTACAGGAGTGGCATATCAAGATGCTGATTAGAAAGCTAATTATTGCACAGGTGTGCATTAAGCTGGCCACAATTAAAGGCCAATCTAAAATGAGCAGTTTTATTACACAGTACAATGCCACAGATGTTGCAAATTTTTATGGGAGCATGCAATTGGCATGCTGACTGCAGGAATGTCCACCAGAGCTGTTGCCTGTGAATTGAATGTTCATTTCTCTACCATAAGTTGTCTCCAAAGGCGTTTCAGATGATGAATGTAGCATTTATTTCCTGGAATCCATCTGCCCTTAGCTTAGGCATGAGGCTGTGCTTCGCTAAGAAAACCCCTCCTTTTTACTAGGTAGAGAGGGTAAATGTACCTAGCAGGTAAAAAACACAACAAAAACTTTACAGGGGTTCCAATCTTTCGCCACTCAATCCAAAACTAAAAAAAAGGTCAACTTCCTTGGATTTTATGGGTATTTTTCTAAAAGAAACACTATAGGTACCAAGGAAATTAGTCATCTGAATATACATGCCAGTCAGTGGGGGAAAAGAGGAGTTAAGTTTGGTTTATTTTAGGTCTTTATGAATTAAAGGTGGTGGTACAATTCAGCTTCTAAAGCAAAAAAGCACTATCGTAAGAAAAAAGGTATTTTCTAGGCGTAATATCTAGGAGAGGTGGTGGGGGCGAGAGTTTGGCAGGTCCAGGATGGGCATTCTATGCATTAATGTGAAATTGGATTTTTGTCTTACCGTAAAATCCTTTTCTCTGAAGTTCATTGACGGACGCAGTCGTCTTATCTTCATATCAGTGGGGTGTGCTGCCGCCTACAGAAGGACACTAGGCAGAAAAAAGTTCTGGCTATGTCTACGGGCAGTCCCTGCTATAGGATGTCAGTTTTGTATCAAAGCACAGCCTTGTAAACCTGTAGCACAGATGCTGGATGGCGAAAAGCCCAGGAAGCACTAAGCACCCGAGTAGAATGCGCCTTAACAGGGAAAAGAGGAACCTGAGCCTTAATTGAATAAGCCTGTACCACTGTAGGTCTAATCCATCTGGAAATAGTCACAGCAGACACAGGCAGCCCTTTCTTTGGGCCATACTTGAGTACAAAGAGCAAATTCGACTTCCGAAAACACTCAGTAGTCGCCAAGTACACCCTGATTGCCCGAACCACACCCAAAGAATGCAGTGCAAATTCCTTAGGACGTTTTGGCTTAGGACATAATGAGGACATCGTGTTACCCTCTTTAAGTGAAAACTGGAAACCACCTTCGGAAGGAAGGACGGATCCGGACGAAGTACCACTTTATCCCTGTGAACCACCAGATAGGGAGGACAGAACAATGCCGCGGGTTCTGACACCCTGCACGCAGAAGTAATAGCCACCAAGAAGGTCACCTTCTGGGATAAGGTAAGCAGGGGAATCTCCCGAATACTTTCAAAAGGAGGTTTCTGGAGAACCGACAGCACCAAATTTAGTTTCAAGGAAGCAACGGAGGTTGCACCCGAGGTATTAAGTGCTGCGCCCCCTGGATGAAGTTACGCACCAGAGAATAGGTGGCTAATGGCCTTTAAAAGAAGATTGCCAAGGCCGAGACCTGACCCTTGATAGTACTCGAGGCCAACTTTTGATCAACTCCCTATTGAAGGAAAGCCAAAATCCAAGCCACCGAGTAAGAGCGAGGAGGAGCCCCAAGAGACTCACATCACGCAATATACGACTTCCACATACAATGATAAATCTTCCTAGAAGTCGCTTTCCTCACTTTAAGCAGAGTAGGAATTACTGAAGCAGACAAACCCCTGTCCTTCAGCACCTGGCTTTCAACAGCCAAGCCGTCAAAGCCAGCGACCGTAAAGCAAGATGAAAAAGATTGGTAAATCCTTCCTAAAGAGGGTCTGCGACTAGCCTGACCAGGTCGGCGTACCAAGCTCGGCAAGACCAGTCCAGAGCCACAAGAATGACCGGAGGGTCCCCGGAGCGGGCCACAAACCTCTGCACTTTCCTGTTGATCCGAGACGCCAACAGATCTACATTTGGAGTGCCCCAACGAAGGCACAACTGCTGGAATACCTCCGAAGAGACCATTCCTCTGCATCCAAGGCCTGTCGACTGAGGTAATCCGCCTGCCAATTTTCCACTCCTGGAATGTGAACAGCGTAGAGAGCTGGAACAAAGCGTTACACCCATCGAAGGATGCCTGCCACTTCCAAGGCCGCAAGGACCATTTTGGTGCCCCCTTGGTGATTGACATAAGCCACAGTTGTGGCATTGTCCGACTGAATGTGCACTGGACAACCCTGTAGGTGCTCGGTCCAGTGGACTAGGCAAAGCCTGATCGCTCTCAGCACCAGAACATTGATCGGTAACCTTGATTCTTCCAGGGACCAGACAACATGCCGAGAACCCCACCTGGACAGACTGGCATCCATGGTGACAATTGTCCAATATACAGGGAGGAAGGATTTCCCTTGCTTGAGCATCGGGGACCAAAGCCACCATATCAGGGACTCCCTGGTCACCTGGATCCGATTGTCCAGGGAACTTGGATTCTTGTTCCATTTGAGAAGGATTTCCTTCTGGAGGATCCTCGCGTGGAATTGAGCCAAGGGGACCACCTCGAAGGACGACACCATCAGTTCCAGAACTCTCATACAGGTTCGAAGGGACTACCACTTGCTGGCCAGCAACAGCTGAATCGCAGTCTGGAGTTTTTCCGGAGGAAGAAACACCCTGGCTAAGGACGAGTCCAGAGTCAGGCCCAGATAGTCCAGTCTCATGAAAGGGACCAAGGACGACTTCTGAAGGTTTAGAATCCACCCAAACTCCTCCAGAGTTCTCATGGTGATTGCCAAATTAGTTTCCAGCACCATGGGAGACTTCACACGTAGAAGCAGCTCGTCCAGGTAACCCAGGATCGATATCCCCCGTTGTCGCAAAAGCGCCAGGACCGGAGCCAACACCTTTGTGAAGACCCGAGGAACAGAGGCGAGACCAAAGGGCAACACCACAAACTGATAGTGATCCTCTCCCACAGCAAAACGGAGAAACCGTTGGTGTCCAGCACATATCGGGATGTGAAGGTAGGCATCTTTGATGTCTATGGAGGCCAGGAAATCCCCCTGCTGTAGGGAAGCCACCACTGTGCGAACTGATTCCATCTTGATATTTTGAACTCGCACAAAGCAATTCAGTGCCTTCAGGTCAAGGATTGGACACACCTTGCCTTCCTTCCTGGGTACCATAAACAGGATTGCATAAAAGCCCTGAAAACGTTCTGTACACGGAACCAGAACCATTATTCCCTGTTGTACTAGGTCCTGTACTGCCCCCCAAAGAGAGCCTGTAAGTGATCCAGGGACAGTCACACACTGGAAGGGAAAAACCTCACCGGCGGGACAGATCGAAACTCGATCTTGAAACCGGACCATATGACCTCTTGAACCCATTTGTCTTGTATCCGGGATAGCCACAGGTCCGAGAACCAGCAAAGATGTCCCCCCACCCCAGATACGGGAGAAGGCGCACCTTCAGGCCGAAGTGGCCTTGTCCTCAGGTCTGGAGAAACTAGATTTTTGTTTGCCAGACCAGGGTCGCATGGAACCTCCCAGGGGAGTCTTGAAGGGCTTTGCCTTATCGACTGACCCTGAGGGACGAAAAAACTTTGTGTGCTGAAAAAGGAGGGACCCCGTCTGCAACAAGGGTCCTTACCCTTGTTCGCCTGTGGGAGAAAGGTACTCTTACTCCCTGAGAGACATTTGATGTCATCCAGGGTAGCCCCAAACAGGCGATCTCCTTAAAAAAGTAGATCAGTCAAGGCCTTCTTTTAAGTCTGATCCACAGACCAGCATTTTAGCCAAAGTATATGCCGGAGGACTACTGCCGAAACAGACAGTTGGCCCAATATGGGAGCAGTATCCAGCGTGGCATCGCAAACAAATTGCAGCCCCTGCACCAGCTGGTCCAACAGCTCCTCAAAAGGCAGGAGGAAGATGTTTCCCCTCCAGGTCACGGCGTAGTAACTTAGCCCATTCAGTCAATGTTTGCGAGACCAGGGCAACCGTGCAGACCCCGCCAGGGAGTACATATTGCGGGCCACAGACTCCGCCTTTTTATTCCCTGGATCCTTAAAGGGCAGGGAATCCTCCAATGGGATCATGGTAGCTTTATTCAGTCTTGAGACCGGAGGGTCCACCGTAGGTGGCACAGTTTACTTTTTTACAAGGGACTCCTCAAAGGGATAGCGTCTAGCAATCCGCTTAGGCACCCCAGGGGAACGCTTTGGGCGCTCCCATTCCATTTTGAGCAGGTTGTCAAAAAACGTGGGATAGGGAAAAACCTTTGCCGTTCTGGATGGCTTGGGAGTGCCAAAACGTAACCTGTGCCTCAGTCGCAGTAGCTGCGTCCTCCATATTTAGGGTCTCACAGATATAACCAGTGCGTCCACCAGCGCCTTTTCTTGCGTAATTCTTGTTGTAATTCTTCCAACCGGTCCACAAGGGGTATACATTCACTTAGGTACTCACCACCTATTGTTTACATTCTTATCTTCACCCTTTAACTGGGCAGGAAGTAGGCCTGCCTTCCTGGAAGGTTCGAAGAAACACCTTTACTAGTAAGTCTACCCATTGGTTTTCTCCTTTCACCTTTAAGGATGGCAACACATGAGAGGATAATCAAGTAACCGTGGGCCTACCTTAGGGTGGGACCACCGCCTGTAGTACCTTTCGGCTGAAGACTAGGTCTTGCTGAGACCGCATCTCCACTCAATAGTGCTGCAGGAAGGTGTCTTGGCTGGACCAGGTGGCTGCACTGCGAATCTGTTCGCAGGTCGCTCCCGCTTTCTTAGCCCAGGAGATTGCCAGGGCTCTGGTTAAGTAAGCTTTCAGGTTTGCTGGCGTAGGAATACCTGAAATCTCGTATGACATGGCGATTGCTTGTCTGATCCACCTAGAGACTGAAGGCTTAGATGCGTAAAGTCCCTTCCTTGGACCAGAGTAGAGGATCAAAAGATGAAAATCTTTGGTCCTCTAAATAAGTGAGGAGGCATCTCTTCACATCTAAACAATTACATTTCTTCTCCCCCTTCATCTTAGGGCTATCACATAAAAGAATGGTAAGGTTATCTCTTGTGTCCTATGAAAGGATGATGCTACTTTGGGCAGATATAGAGGATCTGACCTGAAGATAATCCTATCTGGATCAACAAAAATGGTTCTTTAAATAGAAAGACCTTGCAAGTCCCCTACCCTTCTAGCTGTTGTGATACAGTATCTCACAAAAGTGAGTACACCCCTCACATTTTTGTAAATGTATTTTATCTTTTCATGTAACACTAAAGAAATGACACTTTGCTACAATGTAAAGCAGTGAATGTACAGCTTGTATACCCGTGTAAATTTGCTGTCCCCTCAAAATAACTCGACAGAGATTAATGTCTAAACCGCTGTCAACAAAAGTGAGTACACCCCTAAGTTAAAATGTCCACATTGGGCCCAATAAGCCATTTTCCCTCCCCGGTGTCATGTGACTCGTTAGTGTTACAAGGTCTTAGGGGTGAATGAGGAGCAGGTGTGTTAAATTTGGTGTTATTGCTCTTACTTTCTCATACTGATCAATGGAAGTTCAACATGGCAGCTCATGGCAAAGAACTCTGAGGATCTAAAAAATAAAAATAGTTGCGCTACATAAAGATGGCCTAGCCCTAGGCTATAAGAAGATTGCCAAGACCCTGAAACTGAGCTGCAACACGATGGCCAAGACCATACAGCAGTTTAACAGGACAGGTTCCACATGGAGGGTCCACCACCGGTGGAACAGTCCACTTAAGGAGGGAATCTTCATAGGGGTATCGCCTAGCAAAATCGCTTAGGGAACCGTAAGGGGACGCTTTGGACGTCCCCACGATTTAATGTTAATTCTGTCAAAATAGGAGGGGAAAGGTATTACCTTTTCCACTCTGGATGGCTTGTGAATGCCAAAAGGAATCTGCACTTCAGCTGCGTTCCCTCCATCTTTAAGGTCTCACACACAGCTACAATCAGTGCGTCCACCAGTGCTTTTTTGTACGTGGTTGCAGAAATGGAGGAATCCTCCTCACTATCTGAGGTTTCAGGGCGAGTTGTGGCAGACCCAGCAAGGTGACCCACTTCCAGGGCGTCCAAATTAGATTCAGGATCTGATGAGACCAATGAGGCAGGGGCAGGCGGGGGGCACTTTTTGCCAGCCTGTCGGCCAAAAGCCACCTCCACCCAGGACACCAAGGACTCCAGGACCTCCATCAGTGCATCGATGGATGGATGAGACCCGGAGGGCCCCACAGCTTCAGAGAGGGGATCAGGTGGGGAGATGTGCTCCAAAGACTCCATTAGTCACAAGGGGGACCCAACAGAAAAGTGTAAAACAATGCTAAGGGACAACCCCCACCGCCCTGGCAGCCCACCTGGTTGCCAGCCACAGCCAATCGATCCTCAGTAGAGAGGAAGAGGACCCTACCTGACTCACCTACCCACAGAAACTAGGCACTGAAGCTACCAGGAGAATCTGCACTGCACTAACAGCGACAGCAAATGAAAAGATTCAGGAATCAGCACCAGGGGATGAGGAGGAGCTCCCACCGCCGAAATCTCTGCCCAGAGGGCTCCACTGTCATGGCCGCTGCTATTTTTAATGGGAAACCACCGAAAAATGCCCGCTGGACTACACAAACATGGCCACCCTGCATTAAGCACACCGGCTACAAGAAAATGGCGGAACCTGGAGCGATCCCAAGGTCCCAGAAAACGGCACAGGCAGGAAGGGGGCCCTGGCAGGAGCCCCCACCAGGTACAGCCCCCCCCAGCCGATTGCACGATCGCCGGTGGCACCCCCCCTCCCAAGCACAGCACCCTGCCCCCACCCTTGGCGGTGGAACAGGTAACCCCAAAGTCTTCGCGTCAGTGAGGGAGGGGGGGCACCGATGGTGGGGCGAGATTGCCCACAGGGACCACCAGCCTGATTAGTGGGGTGCCTAATGGGAAGGAGGGGAGCCCAGAAGTCCGACCATCCCATGGAGGGGCCCACGTCCACCCCAAAACCCTCCAGGGGGAGAGTGGGGACAGTTACTTACCATACCAGGAACCAGACAGAACCTCCTCTCCATCAAAATGGGGGGCTGTCGGCCAGGCAGAACGCTGCGACTTGGTGATGAGCGACTTTACGAGGAGTTTAACTCGCAGGCCAGCCCTCATCCGATGGGGCTATGTCACGGCCAACCTAACATGGAGCTTAGGTCTGTGCGCGCTCGCTGGCCAGACTGGGGTGACCACTGGATTTAGATTATCCAGCCCGTCGCCCAGTCCGGCAGTTGATTGTAGATCTCACAGGAAAAAAAAATTCTACCTAGTGTCTTACACCTGTAGGGGGCAGTATAACCCAATGGTTAAGAAGATCAGGAGCTGTGTCCGTCAATGAACGAAAGAGAAATTATATAAAATTTAATTTGCGTACAGTGTTGCATGACGGCGCAAGTGTCATTCAAAATGAGACAGCACTGAAAGCTGAAAATTGGCCTGAGCAGGGAGGAGGTGAAAGTGCCAGGTATTGAAGTAGTTAAAAAGAATACACATAGAATGTCAAATATGCTAAATACAAAAGCATTTTTTAATCCTTTTTTAATAATAGATATACCAAATCATGAATAGTGCGCTGTAGCTGTAGTTAGGTGAATGTCCTGAAAATTATTTCTAGGGTTTCTCCATACTAAAAAGCTTGAAAATGGCTGTTGTAAAGGCAAGCGTCACAAACTCAAACAGCTAAAGATGGGTATATTGAAGGCTGGACACACATTTCTCCCAAGCAATGAATGGGGGATTATGACTTGCATATCTGAACCACACTTTGTTGTAGATTTTTCAAACATTTTATCCCACAGTTGCAAGCAAAGTTTGCACATCTTCCTATTTCCAAGTTTAACTTCATTACTCACATGTACATCCTTGGCACTTTTGAGAAGGTTCTGCAGTTTTGACTTTATCTCAGAACTAGGCAGAGTTGAAACAACTACAGCATACAGCTGAGCTGCAAGCTCCCGCATCTCTTCCTTGTTAGAAATCATTAAACTCTATGTAATAAAAAAAATGGCATTAAACATGAAAAGGTAGCTAGAAACACTGAAGGAGATAGCAAGAAGAAACAAAGATGGCTATTGACAAATTGACAATTTGAGGACACATTTAATAGTAACATATGACACAGATGATAGCTAATTCTTACTTTTAGCCAGTCTATTTTGTCCAACAGAGTGGTAGCCAACTTCTGTGGATACACGGACACTGCTTCCAAAAGGCAATACATAACTTGCAAGCCTGAAATGAGATATATACAACAGGCTTTAATCAATGCTCTATTTGACCTTCAAATGATAAAGACAACAGAACAACTCAGGGAAGCTTCTATGGTAATGTAACTGAACCAAAACAAGGTGGTGCATATCAGGCATCTGGACACTTTACTGACTAAATGTGTGTCCATGATCCGTGAATTATTAAGTAGTCAAAGACAGCTCCAGAGACTGCATCTTAAAAATATTGACTGCCTCCATATTTATATCTTCACAGGTTACAAGGGATTTCAAAATTTCAAAAGTCCGAAGTAGTACACATATTGCCCTAATATGAAATAAAAATCCATAGAGAATCCCAAAAGGTCACTAGAAATGTACTCCAGAATATCTGTTTTAAATTAGGGAACAGCTCTTGCAAATCATAAGCAGGGCTTCTCAGATGCCCAGTTTACCAATAAAATGGACTGGTGCACAACACAGCACTGTCTGAATAAAAGAATGAACTTGTGAACAGGGTTCACTGTGCATCTTATAACAACACCATGGTTACATTTTCTAATCTGGTGGTACTTTACCTTTAGGTTTAACAAAGATTAAATAAAAAGTACTAAGAAGCATTAGTGGCTACCTCCAGCTGAAGACAACAGTTGCTGCATAAGGCTTATGTACATTTCCACAGGGTTCATGTCTTCTATCTTAGAGTAGGTGGACTCCGGATCAGTGAAAACATTCGTCATTAGTTCTCTAATATAACGCCCAATAGCTGGAGCTTGATCTTGCATATCTGCCAATGACTGACATGTTGGGTCCAAACCAGCACTATGAGCCAGGCACATTCTTAAATAAAGGATTATCTGTGTCAAGAGGAATGAATGTAAAACAATAAATATTTCATGGAATACAGAATAAATATTATCACAGAGATAAACATGTGCCTAGATTGCACCTTTAGAATTCCTTACAAAAAAATAAATAAAAAATGACCAAAAGGGTCACAGGAATGCACTTACTTTGGCTCTCTTGTGACCCAGAGTCAGTTACAATGGGTTAAAGCCCACTGTCAGCTGACGTCACTAGATTGTTGGGATTCATCCAGGTGTCTGAATAATTGTTGGCTCTGGCTCTCCACACTCGGCTGAGAGACAAAGCCAGTTGCGCCGACCCCCTCACCAGCCCAGTGGTCCGGTGAGCACTGTAGGGGCATGAGCAGAAACTAATGACTGTCACTGTTCTCTGTTCAGAGCCGACTGAGAATTTAAAAATCAGTGGTTGCATTTTGTTCTTGGACTTGGAGCTGGCAGGGGACAGCTTTAGCATTAGAGCGATGCTGCTGCATAGAGGTATGTAGGTTTATGTTTATTTTTGAAAACTGTCCCAAACGTGCTATAATTTAGGGGTTTACAAATACAGAAGCAATAACAGTTTTGCTTGCTTTGTGAAAATGTGACGTAATGTATTTAATATAAAAATAAGGATGTACCTATGCTCTACCCAATTAATGAAGAAAATAAAACTAAGTGTAAACAATAGCTGCTAGCACCAAGTGAATGTGTCTCCACAATAAATTAAAATATAACCAGGAAAGATGCAGCACTCATACTACCTAGAATTACAGAAAATAAATGAGGAAAAAATAAATATATTTCTTTTAAGTAGTATGAGCACTGCATATTTCTTGATTATAATGTATTGAATAGAACAGCCCACAAAAAACAAAACAAAAAAACAAATTCATTTTGGGTCTCTTGGTTAACGGAGGACCATAAAAATGTTTTGCATTCAATACTGTACCTCTAAAAATGCTGCAGGGTTAAATGGTAGCACAGACGTGGCTGTTACAAATTTAATAGGAGTCTTCATCCGACTGGAAGCCTATTAAAAGATAAAGGATAAAAAGGTGAGTTAATATTTTTTCTTAAAAAGACCCTGCCACTATAATAGGCGAAGTCTAGTGAACACATAGCTCCTTTTCAAAAAAGAGCAGCATTAAATAGCCCTATTCTGTTCTACAACCAAGAAGAGTTATCTCTTCTGGTAATAAAGCAGAGAATCATTACACCCTCAGCTCAGACTACCATAATACCCACAACCGCAGACCCCCAATCAGTAAAAATTGGTATGAGTATTACTGTTGAAAAAACAATCTCACAAGACCAAAGGGGAATGCCACTGGATAGAAAACTGGCCTAGGATGTTTACTATGGAGCAGCTTTCCCCACTGATCTTGTGAGATTTTTACAGCAGTAACATACTTACCTAGCCTGCTTTCATCATATGGACTACAAACATGTCTGTATCTTTTAATCTCCATTACATGGTGGGGCAGGGCAACTGGTAGATTTACAGAAGATGGCTAGAAAGGAAGAAATTCTTCTGTGTAGCTCACAGGAAATTACAAGGACACTACATTTCTAGTAAGATCCACAAATATCTTATTATTTGCCAAAAATTTTCTTAGCCTGAAGAAAATTAAGGTAGCCATCAAATGTAAAAACTGGAACCTGCAAAATATTGCATTGTTCCTGGGTTTATTATTTAAGGTGGTTGTAAACCTCAGTCATGAAATCTGAACAAAGCACATATATCCATTGTTTACTTTCCAAACTCCAAAGCTCTAAAGCCTACTACACACAGACAGGTTCTTTTTTTTTTTTTTTCATTCAACCCAGAGAGCTGAACGAAACAAAACTGAAGAGCTTGGGAGGAGATTCTGTACTAACAATCAGATGTTAGTGTTGCGAGCTCCCCTGCTGAGCTATTGTGATCTGACAACTCCCCCCCCCCCCCCCACCAGAACACACAGTTTAGCTCTGTAAGCCATTGCCTGACAGTTGACTGGATGCTGCTTGGCAGACCTTTATCAGGCATGTCCCTTTGACAGAAGCCGAATGTTCAGCTGGCTTCTGTCGAACCGGCTGCCGTACACACAAGCCGAATGTCATTTGATTTCTCTTGAACTGGCCGATACCGCCTGATATTTGGCCACATCTAGTTTTTAAACACAACTTCAGCAGTAGATATTTTGCTTGGGGTGTTAGGGTATCACAATATACACTTCTAAAAAAAATTAAAGGAACACTTTTTAATCAAAGTATAGCATTAGGTCAAGTAAACTCCTGGGATATTGATCTGGTCAGTTAAGTATCAGAGGGGCTTGTTAATCAGTTTCAGCTTCTTTGGTGTTCATGAAATTAACAGGTGGACCAGATGGGCAACAATGAGACGATCTCCAAAACAGTAATGGTTTTACAGGTGAAGGGAACTGACATTTTTTCCCCTACTTATCTTTTCTGATTGTTTTTCAATAGTTTTGCATTTGGCTAGGGTCAGTGTCACTACTGGTAGCATGAGGCGCTACCTGGACCCTATAGAGGTTGCACAGGCAGTCCAACTCCTTCAGGATGGTACATGAATAAGTGCCATTGCCAGAAGGTTTGCAGTGTCTCCCAGCACAGTCTCAAGATCATTGAATAGATTCCAGGAGACAGGCAGTTACTCTAGGAGAGCTGGACAGAGCTGTCGAAGGTCGTTAACTCATCAGCAGGACCAATATCTGCTCCTTTGTGCAAGGAGGAACAGGATGAGCATTGCCTGAGCCCTACAAACGACCTCCAGCAGACCACTGGTGTGAATGTCTCTAACCAAACAATCAGAAACAGACATCATGAGGGTGGCCTGACGTCCTCAAGTGGGCCCTGAGTTTGACTGGCATTTGCCATTTAAACACAACAGTCGGCAGGTCCGCCACTGGCCCCTGTGCTTTCCACAGATGAGAGCAGGTTCATCCTGAGCACATGTGACAGATGTCAAAGGGACTGGAGAAGCCTTGGAGAACATTATGCTGCCTGTAACATCCTTAAACGTGGCCAGTTTGGTGTTGGGTCAGCAGTGGTCTGGGGAGGCATATCTATGCAGGGACACACAGGCCTCTACAGACTAGACAATGCCACTCTGACTGCCATTAGGTATCTGGATAAAACCTTAGAACCCATTGTCAGACCCTATGCTGCTGCAGTGAGTCCTGGGTTCCTTCTGGTGCATGACAAAGCCTGGCCTCATGTGGCAAGAGTATGCAGCCAGTTCCTGGAGGATGAAGAAATCGAATCCATTGAATGGCTCCCACGCTCGTCTGGCCTAAATCCAATAGAACAGCTCTGGGACATTGTGTTTTGGTCCACCTGATGCTGCCAAGTTGCACCTCAGTCTGTTCAGGAGCTCAGTGATGCCCTGGTCCAGATCTGGGCGGAAATACCCCAGGACACCATCCGTTGTCTCATTTGGAGCATCCCTGACATTGTCAGGCATGCATACAAGCATGTGAGGACCATACAACTTCCTGAGTACCATTTGAGTTGCTGCAATGAAATTTCAACAAAATGGAAACAAAACAAAATGCCTGCTGCATTATTTTTTACTTTGATTTTTGGGGTGTCTTTGAATTCAGCCCTCTGTAGATTGATAATTTTCATTTCTATCAAACGATGTGGCATCCTTTCATTCCTAACACATTACCCTGTCCATATCAGTAGATATCCAGCATGATTTCTCCCCCATTGAGATCTGATGTGTTTTCAAAGGGTTTCTTTAATTTTCGTGTGTGTGTGTGTGTGTGTGTGTGGTTGCACTACACTATATTTGGAACTATATATATTCTACATATACTCCCCTGTGGGTAACCCCAACCTTCCCCATGTTCATGCTATCCCAGATGCAGCTCTTTGGGATGGACTTGGAATCATGCTGCTTACACATTATGCTATGAGGCTCTTTGTTACCCTTTAGAGTGCTCTGAGATACTTACATTCCTAATCATATGTTTTTAGGTTCCTACAGCTTCACTAAGCAGCCTCAGCGCAGTTGCCTCACTCTATTAATCTGACCAAGTAGAATCACTACTATTCTGTGCTGACTTGCCTAAACGGTTGTCGGCATTGTATTCTCAATTATCACCCTTGACCTTACCCAAGATGACTACTCTATACCATGTGGTACAAAATGGTGTGTTGATATTTCCACTTTGACAGATAATAATTGGGAAGACTGCTTGCTCCAATTTCTAAAGATCATGACTTCTGGTTAGAAAAGATTTTTCTAGTTTACCTCCCCCATACATAAGAAGTCAATGCTTGTTACTACCATCGATAACCATTTTGTGGTTTTGATGACTTATAGCTCTGTCCATCTGATGATGTGAATTATGTTTTTTCTTCATGATAGCCTGTATGTTGATTTGCCATATGTTACGCTTTCAAAGTTTTGATTGCAATCACCGTATGCTCTGCAATACTTTTCTCACATACCTGTTGCAAGTTATGCTTCTGTTGCAATTTCTTAATGTGTTCTTAAATGTGTATTGTGTTAACACTGCCCTTGCTTATCTTAATAAAGAATTTGAAAAAAAAAAAAAGTCAGCACATACCAATAATGGAATTAGATAATAAATAATAAGAGTACTGATAAAACTGAAATATTTATGTGCGAATCATTTTTCCTATATTTAATCCTCCTAATAAATAAATCAATGAATAAAGTGCTAAAGATCATGACTTCTTCTAGGGATCAGTTCCTCAAACTGATCCTTCCTGCTCGATCCAGCTCTGTGGTTGTTGGGCCTTGTGGAAGACGTAGTGCCCACTAAACACGATAGACTCTGTGTTCTACTCTGCTTCCTCCTGCGGTGGAAATCCCCTGCCCACCCCCCCCCCCCCCCCCCCACAATCCGTGACTAGAAATGGCTATTAACAATACACTCCCCCTATATAAACTCGCCTATGCTAGGTATTGCCCCTATAAGTTTTTTCTAATCTGGAGTTGTTGGGTTGATGCACAGGGTATTACTGTTTAATTACGGTTATGCTATGAGTTTAGATTTGTAGGTATTTTCTTGGTCATTACCCTTACACCCCCCAAACTTTTTTCCCCTCCATGTTCTACCTCTTCCTGGCTGGTTACTGTGAATTTCCCCTTTTTTTGTGTTCCCTATGGCACTGTATTTGTACTCTCCAATCATACTGCTTTGTACACCATGTCATTACTAATTTCTGATGCTCTGATACCAATTGTTGTCGTCAGTTCAGCGTATTTTTTTTTGTTTGTATTTTTTTTTTTTTTTTACTGTAGACTGCAGATTTTAATAAAAACGTAGAACTGGTAAAAAAAATAAATTGAAATAAGTTTTTTATGTTTTGAATGGCATAAAGTGTGAGCTGTTACAGAGAAATTTAAAATCATATTTAAATATAGTATTTAAAGTATAGTATAGCAGCACGGGAGAGATTTTGAGATTTATCACCAGACTAAACTATTTTAAGCCACTTGCCCCTAAATTTTCAAATTACATTTTTTGCTGGCGGCACAGGGCCTGGAAGATTGTGGTGATCACTGGGATAGTGGCACTACCACAGTGATGGTCATCTTCCACAGCAGTTTCTCAGGTATGAGATGTGCACCTACACAATGGCCCAAGCTGAACCAATGCAATTATGCAATAAAGACCATACCCAAAGTTCAGCTATAAATGCAGTGCATTATTTATTTTAGAAATACATGGGCACAAGGCCATCCTGGGCAATTTTGTCTACTTGCTTTAGGTTTTAACTTTTTTTTTTTTTCCAACCAGAATGTGTATTACAAATGTAAATACAAAATATCCTGCTTGAGGTCAAATGTGATAGTCAAGGTAAATCACCAGAACAATCAGAAACGATGTGCAGGGAGAGCTGTAATTCAAAGCAATAATTTTCCAGTTTACTATTTCGGCCACCGCATACAGCGGTACGAATTCTAATCCATGTACCACTAATGAAAACTAGTACAGTTACCTTTTCCACTATATAGCTGACCATCACTGGGAAAGAGGGAAGTTTTACTGAAGAAACATCTTTATCCCCAACAGAAAATGACCTGAGTGCTCTCTGTGCTTCTCCATAGACCTCTTCTCGCCTATATGAAACAAAAAAGTAGTAATAGTACTAAATTTTATAATTTGTTTTTAATTGTTATGTCAAAGTTATGACAGGCATTCTAAATATCCTGGTTTCCCCAAGAACTGCAAAAAATTCATGATGCAGTGACGTTCTGTTTAAAGCACAAAGCAAAATTTAGATTGAATTGTGATGATACCACATGAAAGCTTCAATAAAATATCTACTAAACAGTACATCACCGAACTGTCAAACCACAGCAAAATCATGGAAGCACAGAGGTGAAGACGCATTGCTAATGCAACACATTCATTCACCAGCTCATACTTAATTTTCTCGTCTGATACCAGATTGTACGATTTTAATTTAAATCAGAACAGTATTCGTCCGAAAAACATTATAAGAGCAAGACCACGCATGCTCGAAAATGATGGATTACAATACAACATATTACATCACTTCTGAAGTTGTATTCTGTCGTACGAGAATTTTCGTAAGTTTAGTAACCTCTTAATTTTAAATATGGAGACTAACCTGCAAAAAAGAAAATGGACAGTCGTCTGTCCAATATTCTCATTGTGTCCCCGAGGCTTTAGTGTCAATACATCAATCCCAGGGCTTCCCCCCCACAGGACTTTGTTGAAATGACATGGTCCACATCACAACCCACTGTGCTGAAAAAAAAAGTACTGCATGCACTACTTTTTTCAGTTCATGCCACAGCAACACTGTGGTGTGGACTGACTGTATAAGAAACAAGTTTAAGTCATTTTGCCTGGTCTATATGTTGGGGATGCACTGGAAATAGCTTCCAGCAAAGCCCCAATGCAGCTGGGGTGAAAGACAACTTAAAAGAAAAGCTGCTAAAGGATTTGGTAGATTTCAAATAAAGGATTTTAAAACAGAATTTTTTTTAAAGGCCCCCTACAATTTGTTTTACTATCCCATCTTACAGTACCCTTGCATAGCGGCTCATGTAGTGGTCTCTCATGACTGTAAAAAAATCCACTATCTTCAGATGTCTTCTTGATAAAACATCATCCCTCCTTTCCCAATTGGCTGGAATTATTTTTTTCCCTATCGGCTGACAGTTTACAGTGTGATGCTAAAACAAATAACAGTCAGCTAAAAAAAAAAGTTGCAACAAATACAGAAAAGAGGGTTAATGTCATTGTATCCAGTCAGACCTACTACTAAGGTAGTGAGGAAATGTCATCAGCACCTGATGATCCTGACCTTTAACACAATAGGTCTGCACCACCGTCTGCCTGATCCATCGGAAATGGTCACAGCAGACGCGGCCAGCCCCTTACGGGAACCATCCGTAAGGACAACCAGGGAGTCCACAAGGAAAGCAACACAATGCTTTTATTTTAAATGGAAACCAGAGACGACCTTAGAATGGCAACTGGCAGAGACAAAGCACCACTCTATCCCTGTGAACCACTAAGTAAGGTGAACAACAAGACAGCTGCCAACTCCAACACCCTCGGTGCAGAAGAAAAAGCCACCAAGAAGGCTACCTTCTGGGACAATGTAAACAGAGGAATGCTCTCGGCATACAAGACCGGGTCCGCAAGGAACCTCCGGAGAAGGTCCTTCCAGGGAGACTCTGAACAGGCGATTTCCCCAAAGGGAACATCACACAAGGCCTTCTAGACAGCCTGGTCCGCAGACCAGTATATTCACCATATCATGCGCCAAAGGACATTGCTGTCATGGACAGCCCGGAGACTAAAGAGCCGCACCATAGACGAACTGCAAACCCTGGACCAAAAAGCCCGCCAGCTCCGCAAGGGCAGGTGGAGGCTGTTCCCCCTTCCAAATCCCAGCGCAAACGCTGTGCCCATTTGGGAAAGTCAGGGACACCAATGCTAGGGTGAACACCGGTCCAAGGACCGAGCCGGCCACAGTATAACAAGTGGCGTACCAAAGTCTTAGCTCTCCTGACAAAAAAAGCTTTTTAAAACCCAGAGAACCCTCCACCGGAATTCTGGTGGATTTATTCAGCCTGGAAACCTGTCCGCCACCAGCTCTTTTAGCTTGATCAGCAGTTCGAACAGCTTGATCAGCAGTTCAGACAGCTTGGTCAGGCACTCAGACAGCTAGTTCCATCAGTAGCGAGTAGACCGCAAAGCTGCGGCCTCAGTTTTTGGCCCGATCCGACAGCATGAGGCACGCATCCGTCGGCAGTACCGTCCCCTATATTGCAGCTTGGACAGTCATAAGGAGAGCTTGGACAGTCACTAGGACAGGCATGAGTAGGCCGCAGAGCAGCGGCCTAAATTTTCAGCCCGAACCAGCCTTGTGAGGCGCGGTTCAGTGGATGATGAAACATCTGCTCTCCCCTAGCCCAAAAGGCATCCCTGCCCAAGTCACTAACCCCCATGGGACTGGGAACCCGCTCAACCCCCCCCCCCCTTCCGTGTGCGACCTGGACAGCTCGATTAGCAACAACAACATCCACCCCACTTCTGGAGTGTGTGGCATAACCAGCTTTTCCCGCACCCGGGGGGTGGAGGGTTGGATGTGCATTGGGGCTAAAAAAGACCCACCGTGACTGTTTAGAGGGGCTAGGGGCATGGAAGGGAACCCAGGGGTCCAACTATCCTAGGGAGTTGCCCACATCCACCCTGAGGAACTACAAAGGGAGAGGGGGGACACTACTCAACACACCTTGGAACCGTGCGGGCACCACTCCGGGCGATCACCTCCCCATCTTGTAATGGGGGTGCTGCGGGCCAGAGGTATGCTGCGACTTAGGCCGCGACCTGGACGTGTGGGTCCTCACGAGGTGTTTCACTCGCCGGCCAGCCCTCGTCCAGTGGGGCTATGTCGTGGCCGACCTAGCGTGGAGCTGCAGTCTGCACACGCTCGCTGGCCAGACTGGGGAGACCATAAGGATCTAGGATACCCAGTGTGTCACCCAGTCCAGCAGTTGATTGTAGTTCTCACTGGAACAGACTTGATTGTAGAAAGAAAACAACAAAAGGAAAAAAGTTCAGTTTAAAAAGGGAAAAATGCTAGGACCAAATATCCCAGCAGGGAGCTAGGTCCTTACTGCTGACTAGACAGAAAAAAACTGAAGAGCTAGAGCAGAAAGTGGTAGTATACCCCCCCCCCCCCCCCCGGGACTGCTCTATGGGCGTAGTCAAACGCTTAACTTTTCTGCCTAGTGTCCTACTCCTAATGAGAGCAACATAACCGAAGGGTCAAAGAAGATATGGAGCCGTGTCAGTCAATAAACGAAAGAAATGGGATTTTTTACTTATCGTAAAATCCATTTGTCTAATGCTCATTGGCGGACACAGCTCCTGATCTTCATAACCATTGGGTTACACTGCCCCCTACAGGAGTAGGACACTAAGCAGAAAAAAAAAAATCTGGCTACGCCCATGGGCAGTCCCAGGAGGTATACTCCCTCTCTCTGCTATAGGCACTCAGTTTTGTTACAAGCAGTGTCAGAAGAAGAACAACTCCACAGAGGGGTGGGTGCTGTGTCTGTCAATGAATATCAGAGAAATTGATTTTACGGTAAGTCAAAAATCCCATTTTCTCTTTCGTTCATTGACGGACACAGCTCCTGATCTTCATAACCATTGGGACGTCCTAAAGCAGTGTAAAACATGAGGGGTGGGAATGGCAAAAAATTCCCAAGGCTAAACGGGAGCCAACCAGGTAACAGGATCTCAACCAAAACAAATGGAGCCCACCTGAAAAAAAAACAATACACCCTCAAATAGGATCATGTCCTCTTAAACAGCAGCCTGAAAAACCTTGAGCCAAAAGAAGCATCCGCAGATGCCAACATATCCACTTTATAGAACTTTGCGAAAGTGTGCAACGACAGCCAGGTGGCCACCCTGTAAACCTGCGTCACTGACGCCTGATGACAGAAGGCCCAGGGAGGCACTAAGCACCCGAGTAGAGTGCGTCTTGACAGGGAAAGGAAGAACCTGACCCCTAATGGAGTAGGACTGAATCACTGTCTGTCTGATCCATTTTGAAATGGTCGCAGAAGAAACATGACAACACTTTCCAAGGCCCATCTGTGAGCACAAATAGGGAGTCTGACTTCCTAAAAGACTCCATAGCTGCCAGATCCACCCTAATTGCCCAGACCACATCCAAGGCATGCAAGGCAATTTCCTTTGGATGGGTTGGCCTGGGACACAGGGAAGGCAACACAATGTCTTCATTCAAATAAAAATCAGAAACAAGCTTCTAAGCCTTAAAAAGGAATGACATACAAGGGCGAAGAACCACCAACTAAGGTGTATGACAGGATAATGTCGCCAATTCCGACACCCTTCGCTCAGAGGAGAAAGCCACCAAAAAGGCATCTTTTGGGACAGCGTGAGGGGAATCTACCGAAGATTCTCAAAAAGAGGCCTCTGGAGGACTGAGAGCACCAAATCAAAGTCCCAAGGCGGAAACAGAGACCACAGTGGAGGAGTCAAGTGCCTAACTCCCTGAAGAAAAGTACGCACCAGGGAGTATGTGGCCAAAGGCCATTGAAATAATACTGCTAATGCCGACACCTGACCCTTGATAGTACTAAAGACCGGTTTCTGCTCAACCCCCCATTGAAAGAAGGTCAAGATCTGAGCCACTAAACAAAAGCGAGGATGAACCCCAGGAGACTCACACCACGCAATGTATGACTTCTATGTACTACGGTAGATCTTCCTAGAAGAAAGTTTCCTAGCTTTTAACAGCGTTGGAAACACTGACTCACAAATGTAAAGCAGGATGGAAGATTGGTCCTTGGGACAGCAGATCCTCCTTGAGTAGAAGCTTTCAAGGAACGAAGACGACCCGCCGCATCAGATCGGCGTACCAAGCCCAGCGAGGCCAGTCTGGGGCCACTATGATGACTGGAATCCCTTCTGCCTCGATCCTGCGTAGAAGTCTTGGCAGAAGCTTGAGAGGAGGGAAGGCGAAAATCAGACAATACTGACCAGCGCAACCTGTGACGGAGCCACAAACTTCTGCATCTTTCTGTTGAGCCGGGAAGCCAACAGATCCACCTCCGGGATGCCCCACCATATACAACTGATAAAACACCTCCGGATGAAGGAACCACTATCCTTGTCCAACGCCTGCTGACTGAGGTAATCCGCCTGCCAGTTTTCCACCCCGGAAATGCATACGGCGGAGAGGGCTGGAACGAACCGTTGTTCCCACCTTAGAATACCGGCTAACTCCAGAGCCGCCAGGACACTTCTTGTGCCCTCCTGGTGACTGACATAAGCCACGGCCGTGGCATTGTCCGATTAAATATGCATTGCACATCCCTGAAGATGACCCGTCCAATGTTCCAGGCACAGTCTGATTGCTCAGAGTTCCAAGAAATTGATCAGTAGTCTGGACTCTTCCAGTGTCCAGATCCCCTGAGCAGAACATTTGCAGAGGATGCATCCCCAACCGGACAGGCTGGCATCCGTGGTGACTACTGTCCAATACTAGGGGAGAAACCAGAGAGACTGCGGATTCTTGTCCAATTTAGCCAGAATCTCCCTTGCAAGGACCTCGCATGGAACTGTGCATATGGAACCGCCTCAAAAAGGTAGACATGATCAGGAACAGCACCCGCATGCAAGTCCGGAGGGATGACCATCTGCTGGACAGCAGGAAACAAATTGCAGCCTGTAGTTTCTGGAGTTTTTCCAGAGGAAGGAGCACTCTGGCTAAGGCCTAGTCCAGAGTCAGACCCAGATAGTCCAGCTTGTGGACGGAACCAGAGCAGACTTCTAAAAAAATTCAGAATTCAGCCAAACTCCCTTAAGCTTGTATGGCAATTTCCAGGTTTTCCACCAGAGCAATAGGAGACTGCTCGCAGAAGGAGGTTGTCCAAGTAGCCCAGTAACGCCATCTCCCATTGGAGTAACAATGCAAGCATTGGGGCCAAAACTTTTGTGAACACCCGAGGAGCAGAGGTGAGACCACAAACTGATAATGCTCCTCTCCCACGCCAAGCGGAGGAAGCGCTGGAGACTGACATGTTGGAATGTGAAGGTAAGCATCCTTGATGTCGATGAAGGAAAGAAAATCCCCCTGATGCAGGGAAGCCACCACTGTGTGAACATATTCCATTCTGAACTTCTGCACCCGCACAAAGCAGTTCAGCGCCTTGAGGTCCAGAATTGGACGCACCTGCCTTCCTTGCCGGGGACTATATACAGGTTTGTGTAAAACCCCTGAAAACATTCCGAAGTCGGAAACGGGACTATCACCCGTAAAGAAAAGGTCTTGCACCTACCCAAAAAGAGCCTGTAAGCAGACTGGAGACATTCGCACGTCAGAAGGAAGAACCTTACCGGAGGGTAAGAACGAAACTCAAACTTGTAGCTGGACTGAATTTGTAACAGGAATGTGAGTGTGTACTTTAAACTAGAAACATTTTAATTTTTCATTTTCCAGGGTCAGGAGATGTGTGTGTGTATATATATATATATATATATATATATATACACACACACACACGCGCACACACACAATATTACTAAGGCTGTGCACGCAGTTTAAGAGTGCGTCTATCTATGGGAATGTTTGACCATTCTTCCAGAAGCGCATTTGTGAGGTCAGGCCCTAATGTTGGACGAGAAGGCCTGGCTCAAAGTCTCCGCTCTTATTAATCTCAAAGGTGTTCTACCGGGTTGAGGTCAGGACTCTGTGCAGACCAGTCTAGTTCCTATACCCCAAACTCGCTCATCTAGATCTTTATGGACCTTGTTTGTGCACTGGTACACAGTCATGTTGGAACAGGAAGGGGCCATCCCCAAACTTTTCCCACAAAGTTGGGAGCATTAAATGGTCTAAAATGTCTTGGTATGCTAACGCCTTCAGAGTTCCCTTCACTGGAACTAAGGGGCCAAGCCCAACCTCTGAAACAACCCCACACATTATACCCCCTCCACCAAATGATTTAGACCAGTACACAAAGCAAGGTCCATAAAGATACCCTGACCTCCACCCGATACAACACCTTTGGAATGAATTAGAGAAGAGACTGCAAGCCAGGCCTTCTCATCCAATATCAGTGCCTGACCTCACAAATGCACTTCTGAAAAAATGGTCAAACATTCCCATTGACACACTCCTAAACCTTGTGGACAGGCTGCCTAAAAGAGTTGAAGCTGTTTTAGCTGCAAAAGGTGGGCCACCTCAATATCAATCCCTACGGACAAAATTGGGATGCTGTCAAAAGTTTATGTGCGTGTAAAGGCAGGCTTACCAAAACTTTTGGTAATATAGGGTGTATGTATATTATATTTATTTATATATAATATAGGGTATATATATATATATATATATATATATATATATATATATATATATATATATATATATATATACACATATACACACACACACACACACACACACAAACACATACATACATACGCACACACATACTGCTCAAAAAAATTAAAGGAACACTTAGGCTCCATGTACACGGGACGTTAGAAAAAACGTCCTGCAAAGCTATTTCTGACGCCGGGAAAAAGCAGCTGTTAAACGTGCTTTCAGTAGCTTTTTCCATTTGCGTTATTGCACGTTTGGCCACGTTGCTTTTAGCAGCGTTTTTCTGCCTCCATTCAAAATCAATGGTTCCCTATGGGAGCCTATTGATTTGAATGGAAGGCGCACCGCAAGTCAGATCAGGATGATCCGACTTGCGGCGCGACCTGCACTGTGAGAATCTTGAGGGGGAACTCCACCCAAAAATGGGAAAAAAATTGCGTGGGGTTCCCCCCCAGGTTCCAAACCAGGCCCTTCGGGTCCGGCATGGAATTTGAGGGTAGCCCCACGCCGAAAAAACGGCGTGGGGTCCCCCCCAAAATCCATACCAGACCCTTATCCGAGCATGCAGCCCGGAAGGCCAGGAAAGGGGAGGGGACGAGCGAGCGGCCCCACCCCCCCCTGGACCACACCAGGCCACATGCCCTCAACATGGGGGGGTGTTGGTGCTTTGGGGCAGGGGGAGCTCTGCACCCCCCACCTCAAAGCACCCTGCCCCCATGTTGATGAGGACAAGGGCCTCATCCCCACAACCCTGGCCGGTGGTTGTGGGGGTCTGCGGGCAGGGGGCTGATCGGAATCTGGAAGCCCCCTTTAACAAGGGGGCCCCCCAGATCCCGGACCCCCTCCCTGTGTGAATGGGTATTGGGGTACACTGTACCCCTACCCATTCACCCCATAAAAGATAGTGTATGTAAATAATGACAGGAGACGTTTTGGAAAGTTTATTAAAAATCTTCATCCGGCTCTTCGGGGTCTTCTCCTCTCCGGGGGTCTTCTGCTCTTTTGCTGTCCGCCCTTCTGCTATCCTCTCTTCTTGTCTTCTCCTCTCCGGGGGTCTTCTGCTGTCTTCTCTCCGTGGGGTCTTCTGCTCTTTTGCTGTCCGCCCTTCTGCTGTCTTCTCTCCGTGGGGTCTCCTGCTCTTTTGCTGTCCGCCCTTCTGATGTCCTCTCTTCTTGTCTTCTCCTCTCCGGTCTTCTGCTCTTGTGCTGTCGGCTGTCGGCTCTCCTTCTTCCTCCGGTCCTCCTCCGACGACGTCTCCAGCGATTATGCCGGCCTCTGGTCTCTGCAGCTTATTATATAGCCATTAGGGGCGTGGCCGCCAGATGACGTCATCGGGAGACCACGCCCCTTGTGTCACATGTGACGTCACATGTGACACAAGGGGCGTGGTCTCCCGATGACGTTATCTGGCGGCCACGCCCCTAATGGCTATATAATAAGCTGCAGAGACCAGAGGCCGGCATAATCGCTGGAGACGTCGTCGGAGGAGGACCGGAGGAAGAAGGAGAGCCGACAGCCGACAGCACAAGAGCAGAAGACCGGAGAGGAGAAGACAAGAAGAGAGGACATCAGAAGGGCGGACAGCAAAAGAGCAGAAGACCCCCGGAGAGGAGAAGACCCCGAAGAGCCGGATGAAGATTTTTAATAAACTTTCCAAAACGTCTCCTGTCATTATTTACATACACTATCTTTTATGGGGTGAATGGGTAGGGGTACAGTGTACCCCAATACCCATTCACACAGGGAGGGGGTCCGGGATCTGGGGGGCCCCCTTGTTAAAGGGGGCTTCCAGATTCCGATCAGCCCCCTGCCCGCAGACCCCCACAACCACCGGCCAGGGTTGTGGGGATGAGGCCCTTGTCCTCATCAACATGGGGGCAGGGTGCTTTGAGGTGGGGGGTGCAGAGCTCCCCCTGCCCCAAAGCACAAACACCCCCCCATGTTGAGGGCATGTGGCCTGGTGTGGTCCAGGGGGGGTGGGGCCGCTCGCTCGTCCCCTCCCCTTTCCTGGCCTTCCGGGCTGCATGCTCGGATAAGGGTCTGGTATGGATTTTGGGGGGGACCCCACGCCGTTTTTTCGGCGTGGGGCTACCCTCAAATTCCATGCCGGACCCGAAGGGCCTGGTTTGGAACCTGGGGGGGAACCCCACGCAGTTTTTTTTCCCATTTTTGGCGTGGAGTTCCCCCTCAAGATTCTCACAGTGCAGGTCGCGCCGCAAGTCGGATCCGACTTGCGGTGCGCCTTCCATTCAAATCAATAGGCTCCCATAGGGAACCATTGATTTTGAATGGAAGAAAAAAAACGTATAACGTGGCTGAACGTAGGTTCATCACGTTCAGTCACGTTTAGTCACGTTCGGCCGCGTTTCTGCGTTTGAAACGTCGGGAAACACACGTTCGAACGCAATATAATTGCGTTCTAAAAAAAGTCCCTGAACGCAACTGCCTGCAAATGACTGTAAACTACCATGTGTACATGGACAGATAAGATAACATGGAGCTGCGTTCAGGGACTTCTGAAAAAAACGCCCAACTGCTCCTAAACGTCCATTTCCAGCGTCCCGTGTACATGGAGCCTAAATCAGAGTATAGCAACAAGTCAATTAAACTTTTGGGATATTGATCTTTGTCAGTTAAGTAGCAGAGGGGGTTGTTAATCAGTTTCAGCGGATTTGGTGTAATGAAATTACCAACAGGTGCACTAGATGGGCAACAATGGGACCATCTCCAAAACAGGAATGGTTTCACAGGTAGAGGCCACTGACCTTTTTATTCCCTAATCATCTTTTCTAACCGTTTTTCAATAGTTTTGCATTTCGCTAGGGTCAGTGTCACTACTGGTAGCATGAGGCAATACTTGGACCCTATAGAGGTTGCACAGGCAGTCCAACTTCTACAGGATGGTGCCATTGCCAAGTGGTTTGCTGTGTCTCCCAGCACAGGCTCAAGAGCATTGGAGGGATTCCAGGAGACAGGCAATAGTTCTAGGAGAGCTGGACAGGGCTATAGAAGGTCCTTAACCCATGGACTGCTCCTTTGTGCAAAGAGTAACAGGATGAGCACTACAGAGCCTTACAAAATGAAAGAGTCTGGAGAAGCTGTGAAGAACGTTATGCTGCCTGTAACATCATTGAGAATGACCAGTTTGGTGGTGGGTCAGTGATGGTCTGGGGGGGCATATCCATGGAGGGACGGACACACACACCTCTATAGGCTAGACAATGGCACCCTGACCACCATTGGGTGTCAGGATAAAATCCTTGGACCCATTGTCAGACCCTATTGCTGGTACAGTGGGTCCTGGGGTCCTCCTGGTGCACGGCAATGTCCGGCCTCATGTGGCAAGAGTATGCAGCCAGTTTCTGGAGGATGAAGGAATTGATACCATTGAATTGCCCCCATGCTCGCCTAACCTAAATCCAAATCCACTGGGATATTATGTCTTGGTCCATCCGACGCTGCCAGGTTGCACCTCAGTCTGTCCAGGAGCTTAGTGATGCCCTGGTCCAGATCTGGGAGGACATACCCCAGGACACCATCTGTCGTCTCATTAGAAGGATGCCCCAACATTGTCAGGCATGTATACAAGCATGTGGGGGCCATACAAACTACTGAGTACCATTTTGAGTAGCTGCAATGAAATTTCAGCAAAATGGACTAGCCTGCTGCATAATTTTTTCACGTTGATTGTCCTCTGTAGGGTGATAATTTTTATTTCCATCAAACGATGCGGTATCCTTTCCTTCCTAACACATTACCCAGTCCATATCAGTATAGATATCCAGCACAATATTTTTCCCCATTCAGAGTATATATCTATATATTATATATATATATTTCATGGAAAGGGTTTGGCTGAAGCCATTTATCATCAACCAACTGTGTTTACTCTTTTTAAATCATAATGACAACAGAAACTACCCAAATGACCCTGGTCAAGAGTTTACATACCCTGGCGATTTTGGCCTGATAACCTGCACACAAGTTGACACAAAGGGGTTTGAATGGCTATTAAAAGGTAACCATCCTCACCTGTGATCTGTTTGCTTGTAATTAGTGCATGTGTATAAAAGGTCAATGAGTTTCTGGATTCCTGACAAACCCTTGCATCTTTCATCAAGTGCTGCACTGACGTTTCTGGATTCTGAGTCATGGGGAAAACAAAAGAAGTGTAAAAGGATCTGTGGGAAAAGGTAGTTGAACTGCATTAAACAGGAAAGGGATACAAAAAGATATCCAAGGAAATGAGAAAGCCAATCAGCAGTGTTCAAACTCTAAGAAGTGGAAAATGAGGGGTTCTGTTGAAACCAAACCACGGTCAGGTAGACCAACTAAAATTTAAGCCACAACTGCCAGGAAAATTGTTCGGGGTGCAAAAAAAAACCCACAAATAACTTCAGGTGAAATACAGGATTCTGAAAACATGTGGTGTGGCTGTTTCAAGATGCACAATAAGGAGGCACTTGAAGAAAGATGGGCTGCATGGTTGAGTCGCTAGAAGAAAGCCATTACTACACAAATGCCACAAAGTATACAATACGCCAAACAGCACAGAGACAAGCCTCAAACCTTCTGGCACAAAATAATTTGGAGTGATTAGACCAAAATTGAGCTTTTTGGAGACAACCATAAATGCTACATTTGGAGAGGAGTCAACAAGGCCTATGATGAAAGGTACACCATTCCTACTGTGAAACACGGAGGTGAATCACTGATGTTTTGAGGATGTGTGAACTACAAAGGCACAGGAAATTTGGACAGAATTGATGGCAAGATGAATGCAGTGTGTTATCAAAAAATACTGGAGGAAAATTTGCATTCATCGGCCCAAAAGCTGCGCATGGGACATACTTGGACATTCCAACATGACAATGATCCTAAAAACAAGGCCAAGTTGACCTGTCATCGGCTACGGCAGAATAAAGTGAAGGTTCTGGAGTGGCCATCTCAGTCTCCTGACCTCAATATCATTGAGCCACTCTGGGTATATCTCAAAACATGCAGTTCATGCAAGACAGCCCAAGAATTTACAGGAACTGGAGGCTTTTTGCCAGGAAGAATGGGCAGCTTTACCATCTGAGAAGATAAAGAGCCTCATCCACAAATACCACAAAAAGACTTCAAGCTGTCATTGATTTTATGGTTGTGTTATATTGGGTTAGTAAACTTTTGATCAGGATCATTTGGGTATATCTATATCTATCTATCTATATATATAAATATTCATTCACATAAAAGAAGCATCTCGATGTGACGTTGGGGGCATCTTATCTTATAAGTAGCATTGTCACAAATAACACCAAGAGAAAACCTGAGACCCTTTTCTAGTAAGGTTCATGGCATTTTCAATAATGAAACTAATGACCATCCTAATCAGAGACATTACCAGTATATCAATGATTTGTGGCAAATTCACTTGCATAGGCATACTGAGCGAATGGACTCCATTTGAAACCTCTGTACCCGCACAAAGCGATTCAGAGCCTTGAGGTCCAGAATTGGACGCATTTTGCCTTCTTTTCTGGGAACAGCAAATAGGTTTGAATAAAACCCTTGAAAGCGTTCGAGAGGGAACCGGCACAATCACCCTTTGCGACAGCAGATCTTGTACCGCCTCGCATAGATCCCTTAACCGATCTGAAGATAGGCGTAGATTGGATGGGAAGAACCTGTCCGACAGTCGGGACCTGAATTCGATCTTGTAACCCGATCGGAGCAGCTCGTGGGCCCATTTGTCCTGAATCAAGGAGGTCCCTGGTTCCGGACAGAAGATGGAAGACGTCCCCCCCCCCCCCCCGGGTGAGGGCGTCCCTTCATGTAGACAGAGATTTGTTCGCAGATCTGGAGGGGCCTGTTCTCGGCTTACCCGACCACGTCTTCTTGGAACCCCTAGATGACCTAAATGGCTATGGTCCTTTCTCCAGCGTGGCGAAGACACCAAGGGGCCACCTGTGTGCTGAAAAGAAAAGGGCCTCGTCTATTACGCGGTGACTTGCCCTTAGAGGATAGAGGAAGAAGAGTACTCTTCCCATCTGTGAGTCCTTTGATCAGTTCATCCAACAAAGACCCAAATAGGCGGTCCCCCGTAAGGGGGAGATCTGATAAAGCTTCTCTAGAAGCCTGGTCCGCAGACCAGCTTTTTAGCCACACCATGCGTCGTTACCATTATTGCATTTAGAACAACTCCACTGACTCGTGGCAATTTTGACACAGTAGGCGGGAAAAGGGAGTATATTTGCCGCTTTAAGGGATCTGCGGGCCCTGAGGGGACCGGCGCGCCCCATGTTAACAATTTTCTGCACCAATACAATCAGTGCATCCACCAGCGCCCTTGCATGTGCAGTAAAAAAAAGGAATCATCCTCATCGCAGAGCACCCGAAGTGTGTGGACGCAGACCCAGTAGAGTTGCTATATGCTAGCTCACCCTGAGAACATAACAAGCAGGGGAGGTCGCAGATCAAAGTCCCGCAAGGAGACGCCGGCTAAAGTTCCACAAAAGACCCCTATTAGACATAAGTGTCGCCCACCATAAATGACATAAAAGGACAAAGCCCCCTATAAAAGGGGAAGAGGGGGCACGCCGTGACGCCGACGCACAGGCAGGGTACCCCCACACAACAATGCCCCCATGGCGCCCCCGGTTCAAGGGGGACACCAGGCAGTTCATATGTCCACCCCCCTGAAAGGGGGAGGAAGGCGGACGCCCACCCGCTGCTCTATCACCCCGGCAGCTCATACAGCCTGGTCAACAGCTCGGTCAGCAGCTTGGAAAGCCAGCTGTGAGTAAGCCGCAAAGTCGCGGCCTAAATTAGAGGCCCGATCCAGTCACGAGTCCGCCATCAGCTCTGTCAGCTTGATCAGCAGTTCAGGCAGCTCAGTTAGGAGCTTAGGCAGCCTGGTCAGTCGCCCGGACAGCTTGGTCAGTCATTCAGACAGCCAGCTACGTCAGCCTAGCCGATCCAGCCGCGTGAGGCATCTGCCGGTCAGCTTGGTCAGGCACCCCATCTCGGTCAGGTACTCGGACAGCCGAGAGTAGGCCGCAAAGACGCGGACTAAATTTTTGGCCCGACCCAGATACTTTAGGTGCAGACCCACGGATGAAGAAACATCCGCCCCCCCCCCCCCCCCAAGCCTATAACCACCGCAGCACAAAGGACATCCCTGCCCCAGTCACTAACCCCCAGGAGGTTGGAAACTTGCTCAAAGACCCCCGTGTGCGATCTTGACAGCCTGGTGAGCTACAACCGCATCCAGCCACCCCCCTTAATGGATCAAGTGGCAAAGCCAGCCCCTACCTAACCCCAGGAAGGGGGGGCATGGGGGGTAGGTTGGGGCGAAAAGACCATCGTGACTGTTAGAGGGGCTGGGGGAAATGGAAGGGAACCCGGGGATCTGACCATCCCAAGGAGGGGCCCACGTCCACCCCGAGACCACAAGAGCTATGGGGGGGGGGGACACTCACCATACTGACAATCGGGTGGGTGCCACTCTGGACAGACTACCTCTCCACTTGCGGTGGGGGTGCTGATGGCCAAGGGGCAATGCTGTGTCTCAGGCCGAACCAGGGCGTGTGTGTCCCGGCGAGGTGTTTCACTCGCGGGCCAGCCCCCGTCCATTAGGGCTCTGTGGTGGCGAGGCCTAGCGCACACGCTCGCTGGCCAGACTGGGAGACCTTAAGGATCTAGAATATCCAGTCTGAAACCCAGTCCGGCTGTTGATCGCAGTTATCTAAGGAACATAACTAGCTAAAAAAATTAACATTTTCTACAAAGGTTCCTTTTACAATAAAAAACAAGCTAAGACCGAAGTCCCAGCCAGGAACTAGATCCTACTCCTAAACTAGGCAGAAACAAACAGAATTCTATAGCAGAGTGGGTGGGTGTATGCCTTCAGGGACTGCCCCATAGGCGTGGTAAAGTTTTTTCCTGCCTAGTGTCCTACTCCTGTAGGGGGCAGCATAACCCAATGGTTAAGAAGAATATGGAGCTGCGTCTGTCAATGAATGATAGAGAAATCTGTTTTTGGCTCTGGTGACCTTTTTGTAAAAGAGTATGAAACTGCTGAAATTCAAGAATGGGGAATAGAAAACCAGTATCAAAACGTCCATATAAAAATGCTTAAATAACCCCTGTGCCAAAAAATAAAAACTGAAGCAGAATGGGTATTCCAACAATTCAACTAGCTAATTTGCAGTAAAATATATATTCAGGCAAACCTGCCCAAATGAAACATAAGCGATTTAAAAAAAAAAAAAAAGGATTCTTACGAGTCTCCTGCCGATAGCAAAAGCAAGTATCTGGAAGGTATGTGGTCAGGGGCAAAAACACTGCTTGCAAATTTCACGGCTACTTGTCGAACTTGAACTTCTGGCTAGAAAAAAAGAATACAAAACAGGGAATAAAGAAGTTTAAGTGCATTTCAAAGTCTGCTTAAAGTTAACAAGACAAAAAATTAACTACATTAGAGATTCAGGGATAATTCACTTTTCAAACTTTTTAAAGGAAGCCTGTACTAAAACATGTATAGGGTCTGCCACTGCTGATTTTTTTCGAAGAATAGTAGTTAGCAATAATGTTTGTGCCTTTAAACTTTTTGCTAGTCACTAACCCCTAACAAATATGCAGATTGGAAAGTCAAATTGATATGGGAACTCCTGATCTGCATACTTGTTCCAGGCCACTGCAGCACAAGTATTATCATGAGAGAAAACTACTAAAATTTTCAGGACAGGCGATCAACCGCATACTACATAGCTCTCTTACTGCATGGTTTTGTTTAACCACTTATGGACCTAGCCTTTATCTGACACTTGTTGTTTACAAGTTAAAATCAGTTATTTTTGCTATAAAATTACTTTTTAAGAACCCCCAAACATTTTTTTTTAGCAGAGACTGTAGAGAATAAAATGGAAATTGTTGCAATATTTTTTATCACACCGTATTTGCGCAGCGGTCCTACAAACGCATTTGTTTTGGAAAAAAATTTAAAAAATAAGTAAACAGTAGTTAGCCATAAAATGAGAAATATATGATTAGGAAGCACCAAACCATAATTTCACAAAAAACGAGGACTTTCGGGGGCACCTCGTAGAATGAACCAAAGCGAATCACAATTGATAATGATAAAAAAATATCATTTTTATTACAAAAATAATTTTTTAAAAGAGTGGGGAGAAAAGACAATCCTCACTCAGTATACGTATACAAAACACAAAAGGAAAAAACAAAATCTAAAAATGGTAACCCGAACAGTCTCTAGACCAACTTTGTTAAAAAGAACAAGTGGTTAGGACTGTAAGGAGATACTTGACTTATTACAGAGTCATGTCTGATCAACGGGTCTACGCGTTTCGCAGTGTGCTTCTTCAGGACCAGTTTGTATCAGACTAGTTCTGCTCAAATAGTGCAGCAAATGCCTCCTGGGTGGACATAGAGGATGCGGTAATAGAGGGGACCATGTAGATTTGCTCAAAATGAATACATACCCATTTAAGGAAGTCTGGCAGTAGCAGGATATGTCTCTCATAAAATTCGGTAGAAATGGTTTAAAGAGAAATTCCATTGGGCTATCGAAAAAAGCCCAGTGATGGGAAGAATTACTGAATATATCAGACCACCAAACGACTCCGCATATAACCAATGTGGCAGGAGTCTCAAAAAGAGAGAGATCTTTTTCGAGAATACTGGTGTAGATATTATTCCCCAAAAGAAACAAATTAATCAACTGTATTAAACTCACATGAAGGGGGCAGTTCCCAGCAGGTGGAGAGGAAAGGATAAGTAATAAATGTTTTTTAGCCAGGCATGCACATATGCTTCTGCTTGCTAACAGACGATTATTGCTGTCCAAATATATGTTTGTCAGGTATCCTGTAAGACCCTGAATCTCAAAGTAATTAAAATGTGCATACGCTATTACCGCATCCTCTATGTCCGCCCGGGAGGCATTTGCTGCACTATTTGAGCAGAACTATTCTGATACAAACTGGTCCTGAAGAAGCACGCTGCGAAACGCGTAGACCCGTTGATCAGACATGACTCTGTAATAAGTCAAGTATCTCCTTACAGTCCTAACCACTTGTTCTTTTTAACATAGTTGGTCTAGAGACTGTTCAGTTACCATTTTTAGATTTTGTTTTTTCCTTTTGTGTTTTGTATATGTATACTGAGTGAGGATTGTCTTTTCTTCCCACTCTTTTAAAAAATTTTTGTAATAAAAATTATATTTTTTATCAATTGTGAGTCGCTTTGGTTCATTCTAAGTCCACGTTTTTTGTGAAATTATGGTTTGGTGCTTTCCAATCATATATTTCTAATTTTTTTCTCAATATTATTATTTGGATGATGGCACTTGTTGGGTAATTCATTTATTTTCCTAGTAGTTAGCCAAACTTTTTTTCTTTAATGTGAAAGATAATGTTGCTGTCAGGGAATCCCTGTGAGACGTCTGGGGCGTCGCCGTGCACAGGCTATTCCCAGAAGAATGACTAATGGGCGTGGTGCCAGACAGGCTATTTTAAGGAAGTTCATTCCCGTTTCCTGTGCTGACTGATCTTCAGCTGTTTCCTGTGACCTGATGATACCTGTATGCTTCCCTGTTGCTGACCTGGCTTGTTCTGAACTTGGACTTGGATTCTGCTTCTGCTTCTCTGCTAAACCTGACCCGGCTCCGTCCCTGACTTTGGCTCTGCTTACGATTTGGTACCCTGCTGCACCGCCTGTTGATGACCCTGGCTTTCCTACTACTCTGACTCTGTCTCTCAGAACTACCCGAGTGCTTGCCTGGCTATCTGCTGCACATGTTCCATACAGCATTGCATGTTCCAGTTTCCAGGATCCGGACAAGCAGCCTATCCTGATCCATCAACAACCACAGGCACTCGTGTCCCTCCTGGCCTTTGACACCCTCTGTCTCACCTTCAGTGGGGTCTAGGCCGGAGATATAAGAGAGGCCGACCTCATCAACTCAGACTCCTCCCAGGTACGTGACAGTATCAGTCAGCCAACTATGGAGTCTGAAAGGGAGGTCTCTCCACTGGAGAACGTTTGCCGATCGATCTCTGCACTATCCCACATGGTACAAAGCCTGCAAGGAAAATTGGATTGCATCGAAGATCAATTATCGGCCCGCAAAAATGACTCTTCTCTGACGGAGCCCAGCACATCCTGTGCGGCGGATTTCCACCCGGAACCTCGGGTTCCCATTCCTGAACGTTTTTCTGGAAATCGAAGAAAATTTCGGACTTTTCGTAATTCTTGTGAACTATACTTTTCCCTGTTGCCTCGAACCTTCTCTTCACAAGATACCAAGGTGGGGTTCATTATCTCGCTCCTTCGGGATGAGCCCCAATCCTGGGCTTTCCATCTTCGGGAACAACACGATCCAGCCTTGACAACCATGGACTCTTTTTTCTGCCATGTCCCAGCTATATGCAGATCCTTTTTGTCATCGGACTGCTGAATCAAAGCTTAGCAAGTTAAAGCAAGGCCTAAGGCCTGTGGAGGATTATGTGACAGATTTCCGTGTATGGAGTGCCGATACTCTGTGGAACCATTCGGCCCTCCATCATCAGTTCCGTCTTGGTTTGTCTGATGCCCTAAAGGATGAACTTGCCAGGGTGGGGGTACCAACGGCCTTAGAAGACCTGGTGAACCTTGTCATCCAGATTGACCGGAGGCTACGTGAGAGGCAAGCTGAAAGAACTAACAAGGCTCCTTTGGTCCGCCCGGAGTTTGGGGCTGATACTCCTCTCATTACCGTTAACCCCCCAGAGGTACCTCACTACCCTTCACGAAAGAGTTTCCAGAGATCCCCTCTGTCCACATCGGAACGTCTTCGACGCTATCGCTCCAATCTCTGCCTCTACTGTGGCGATGCCGGTCACCACATTCAGACTTGTCCTGTGAGGCCTTGCAGAACCTCCTCTAACTGGATTTCTATGATGCATCCACCCGGGACTAATCAAACACATCTCACCTTGCTTTGCCATCTGAAACTTCCTGAAAAGACTATCTCTGTTCCTGCTATTATAGACTCTGGGGCCTGTAGCTGTTTTGTGGATGTGACATTTGCAGCCCAACACAATCTACCTCTCTGTACCAAGAAACAAGGGTTTGTTGTTCACCTGGCTGATGGCTCTGGTATCAAGTCTGGTCCAGTGACACAAGAGACGGCTCCAATTTTCTGCTCTTCCTCCTCTGGTCATCAAGAATTCCTTTGCCTGGACGTTATAACATCACCCATGTTTCCTGTCATTCTTGGTATACCCTGGCTGAAGGCCCATAACCCTAGCATCAATTGGCTCACGGGTGAGATTTCCTTCTCTTCTCCCTACTGCCGGGCACACTGTGTTCCTGAGGAGTCTCTTACTGTTACCTCTCTCCTTGGTATCCACCCGGACCTCGAAGTCTTGAAACTGGTACCCACAGTTTACCACGAATACCTGGATGTTTTCAATAAAAAGAGCGCTGATTCTCTTCCTCCCCATCATACATACGATTGCCCCATTGAACTGTTGCCAGGGGCTGAAATACCTTTTGTCCGGATCTACCCTCTCTCTGAGCTCGAATTAGAGACTCTCCGTAACTACATTAATGAAAGCCTGGAAAAAGGATTCATCCGACCCTCCACTTCACCCGCAGGAGCGGGCATATTCTTTGTTGAGAAAAAGGACCATACCCTTAGGCCCTGTGTGGATTATCGCGATCTCAATAAGATAACTGTCAAGAATCGTTATCCTCTTCCCCTAATTCCCGAACTTTTCCAGAGGTTACGAGGGGCACAGGTGTTCTCCAAACTTGATTTGAGGGGTGCCTACAACCTAGTCAGAATTCGTGAAGGAGACGAATGGAAAACCGCGTTTCGAACGCGCTTTGGGCATTTCGAATATCTGGTCATGCCATTGGGTCTTTGTAATGCCCCAGCCACATTCCAACATCTTGTTAATGATATATTTCGGGACTATCTTGATTTGTTTATCATCGTATACTTGGATGATATCCTTGTATTTTCCAGTTCTCTCGACCTACACAGAAACCATGTAAAGAAGGTACTGGACAGACTTCGCCAACACCGTCTTTACGCAAAAGCGGAGAAATGTGAGTTCGAAAAACAGGTTATCCAATTTCTGGGACTCATTATCTCTGCGGATGGCATTGCTATGGACCCGCAAAAGGTATCTGCCGTACTGGAATGGCCTGCCCCCGAGGACAAGAAAGCAGTACAGCGCTTTGTGGGCTTCGCTAATTTTTACAGGAAGTTTATAAAGAACTTTTCTGGCATCATATCCCCCATCACACAGCTGACCAAACAGTTTACCCCATTCAAATGGACTCCAGAGGCTCAAGCCGCCTTTGAACTATTAAAGACTCTGTTTACTTCCGCTCCCATTTTAAAACACCCAGATCCCGCTTTAGCCTATGTACTTGAAGTGGATGCCTCTGAAAATGCGGTCGGGGCTATACTATCCCAACGACAAGGAGCCAAGTCCCTACTCTACCCTATTGCCTTTTTCTCCAGAAAATTAAGCTCCTCTGAGAGGAACTATGACGTAGGAGATCGTGAACTGTTAGCCATAAAGGCTGCCCTGGAGGAATGGCGCTACCTACTGGAGGGGGCTGCACACCCTATCCTTATTTTTACAGACCATAAGAACTTAGAATATTTAAGAACTGCGAAAAGATTAAGACCTCGACAGGCAAGATGGGCACTTTTCTTCTCTCGATTTGTGTTCCATATAACTTTTCGTCCGGGCTCTAAGAATTGCAAACCTGATGCCCTTTCTCGCATGTTTCCTGAACCAGCTCCACCTCCTGAACCTGACACCATTTTGCCAGCTAAGAATTTCCTACTCTTGCAAACAGACTTGATGTCACAGATCAAGGGGACAGTTGCAAACTCCCCACCTCCTCTGAACTTGCATCTCCAGCAGAGGGATGGACTTTATTTCCACAAGGAACAAATTTTTATTCCCGAACAACTGAGGGTCACCATTCTTAAGAAGTGTCATGATCATCTTCTGGCTGGACACTTTGGTATCCATAAAACCTCTGATTTGGTCTCCCGTTCCTTTTGGTGGCCAGATTGGTTAAAGGACTGTAAAAACTATGTCAGATCCTGCTCTGTGTGTCTCAGAAACAAGTCTGATCGGGCCAAGACCTGGGGCCTGCTGGAATCCCTCCCCGTACCTGAAAAACCATGGAGTATGATCTCTATGGACTTTATTGTGGAACTTCCTCCATCTGAAGGGTTTACAACTATCTTTGTCGTAGTTGATCGTCTTTCCAAGATGGCACACTTTATACCTCTGAAAGGAACTCCCTCTGCCTCCGAAACTGCCTCCACGTTTATCAAAGAAGTGGTGAGATTGCATGGCATTCCAGCCAGCATTGTCTCTGATCGTGGGGTGCAGTTCACTTCCAAGTTTTGGAAAGCTTTATGTGAAGCATTAAACATTGAACTTTGTTTGTCTTCTGCCTACCACCCACAAACAAACGGACAGACCGAGAGGACAAACCAAACTCTTGAACAATATTTAAGGTGCTTCTCTTCTTTTTCTCAAGACGACTGGGTGTTACTCCTCCCTTTAGCGGAATTTGCTTATAATAACTCCGTTCATTCCGCCACCAAGCAGTCTCCTTTCTATGCCAATTATGGATATCACCCCTCCTTCCTACCTGAGTTACCTATGGAATCTGCTGTACCAGCTGTACAAGAAAGACTAAATTTTCTTAATGCCAACAGTCAGCTTTAGCGGGAAACCATTTTGAAGGCACAGGCTGGTAATAAAAAAATTTTTGATAGAAGAAGGAGAGGGAATTTGAATTTAAAACCGGGGGATAAGGTCTGGCTATCTACAGCAAACCTGAGATTAAAGTGTCCCTCAAAAAAGCTTGGCCCAAGATACCTAGGTCCATTTTCTATCAGGAAGAAGATCAATTCTGTGGCTTTCGAATTAATCTTACCAGGTAATCTGAAGATCCATCCCGTGTTCCACGTTTCTTTACTGAAGTCAGCCGTTCCCAACCCCTTCCCAGATCGTGGATCTGAAGTTCCTGCTCCCCTTTTGATCGAAGGTAATGAAGAATTTGAGGTGGAGTCTATTCTGGACTGTAGAAGAAGGGGTGGTCGGACACAGCTTCTTATCAAGTGGAAGGGCTATGGCCCTGAGGATAATTCCTGGGAACCTGCTTCAAACGTCCATGCTCCTCGATTGTTACGAGCCTACCTTCTACAACATCCGGAAAAACGGTCTATGTTGGGCATCCGGAGGCTGCCCTTAAGGGGGGGGCAATGTCAGGGAATCCCTGTGAGACGTCTGGGGCGTCGCCATGCACAGGCTATTCCCAGAAGAATGACTAATGGGCGTGGTGCCAGACAGGCTATTTAAAGGAAGTTCATTCCTGTTTCCTGTGCTGACTGATCTTCAGCTGTTTCCTGTGACCTGATGATACCTGTATGCTTCCCTGTTGCTGACCTGGCTTGTTCTGAACTTGGACTTGGATTCTGCTTCTGCTTCTCTGCTAAACCTGACCCGGCTCCGTCCCTGACTTTGGCTCTGCTTACGATTTGGTACCCTGCTGCACCGCCTGTTGATGACCCTGGCTTTCCTACTACTCTGACTCTGTCTCTCAGAACTACCCGAGTGCTTGCCTGGCTATCTGCTGCACATGTTCCATACAGCATTGCATGTTCCAGTTTCCAGGATCCGGACAAGCAGCCTATCCTGATCCATCAACAACCACAGGCACTCGTGTCCCTCCTGGCCTTTGACACCCTCTGTCTCACCTTCAGTGGGGTCTAGGCCGGAGATATAAGAGAGGCCGACCTCGTCAACTCAGACTCCTCCCAGGTACGTGACAGTTGCGGAGTAAACAGATACCCAACATGTCATGCTTCAAAATTGCGCACGCTCGCAGAATAGCGACAAACATTGGTACTTAAAAATCCCCATAGGCGACACTTTAAAAATGTCTACAGGTTACCAGTTTAGAATTACAGAGGAGGTCTAAGGCTCAAATTATTGCGCTTACTCGAACGATCGCAGCAATACCTCACACCGTTTACATATGTGGGAGCAACTTGCGTATGTGTTCGCTTCTGCGCACAAACTAATGAGGACAGGGCGCTTTAAGTTTGTTTTTTAATATTTTTTTTTATCTTTTATTTATACACTTTTTAAAAAAAAAAAAAAAAAAAAAAACATTTTTGATCACTTTTATTCCTATTACAAGGAATGTAAACATCCCTTGTAGAAATAAGCATTACATGACCTCTTTAATGTGAGAACTGGGGTCAAAAAGACCTCAGATCTCACATCTACACTAAAAAATAAATAAAATAAAATGGGCTCTTTAAATCGGTTGCTAGGAAGCGACATATGGCATTGCTCCGGTCCTCCAAGGCCATAGAGTAGAGTGAGGGCCATCTTGCCCTCACTCGACTTCTTGCCTGAGGGGAAAGCAGACCACATCGTTTTCCCCGCTACCGGCGGGTCCGGTAAGTGGGGGAAAAGACCAGGAAGTGGCGTGATCCTGCGGCGAATCCATCGCCGGGACAACCCTTACCTTAAAGTGGGCCGCCCGCAGTTTAAAAAAATACCGGGGTTAAGGCAGCTGCTGTCATAACCCCGGTATTTAACGTCAAAGTACCGACGTAAAAATGGGTCGGGCGGTCCGGAAGTGGTTAAAACAAACAAAACTATGGCCCTCCAGTTGTTCAGGAGCTACAATTCCCATCATGCCTAGTCATGTCTGTGAATGTTTTTCAATGCCTCTTGGGATGTGTAGTTCTGCAACAGCTGGAGGGCCATAGTTTGAGGATCCCTGGTTTAAAGGATTAGATTTTAAACACTGACAGTTTATTTGTATTATCCTCAAAATTACTGCCTGAACTTGACCGAAGACAGCTATGTAACATATAAACTGCAGAAGAAGGCTTGACAATGGGCCCTTACCTTCACCAAATATGATCCAACCAGTGCTTCCATTAGAGTTAGCTGAGCACCTTCCAAATTTGAATAAGCTCCAACCATCATAGATAGGGCCTCCTGTATTGAAAGCCTCACATCCATTTCCTCCTACAAATTGTAAATTAAACAGTTGCAGTTTTTAAACAAATGCATAAATAAGAGGACTGAAAAACAATATCAGGATCAATTCCAGTCAAACAGTAAGACAACCGACAGCTTTACAGTCAATCATAACCAGTTAGTAGAACAACATGAAGCACTACAATAAAATCGAATTTAGTTTTCACAGACCAGTTTTGTTGCAAATCCATTCAAATCTTTTCCACTGCACACAGAGATACATGCAATCAACACATGTGTAAAACAAAAATGACAAACATACTTAAAAAATACTAATCCAATAAAAAATAAAATTATTCTTTAATAGGGCAACATGTAAAACAAAGCATTGATAATATTTTCTTACGAAATCAAGTGCCCTTGTGGCAGGTCAGTCAGCCTTCCTCTGGCCCTAATGTTTTTTAAATGTGGATAGGAGATTATACTGATAGGCCCCTTTCAAACAGGCAGTCCACAAGCCAGTTTTTTTAGGAGAACCTGATTGAACGATTCATTGCCTTCTATGGAGTTGCTGGTGTCAACAGTCATAAATCTGTTCACACCCGCCGACATCCCATCTGATCCTGTCTGCTATAAATAGATGGATGGGGATCTATTACCAATCCGCTATAAACAGGCGGGTGGGGATCCGTTCCCCCATTCCGTCAATCAGATCACATGGCTGTCGGGTGTAAGTTGACAGGTGGCCCATTTAAATCAGACCACTCATAGAGGTCAGCTGGCTGTATCTGTGTCCCCTCTGCATAGGTGGACATGGACAAGCCATCCGCCTGCCCAGTGGGAATTAGCAGACAGATCCCCGCCGAGTTGGGGAGGCCAGGGTCCACCCCATGTGAAAAGGGGCCTAAGCCTGTCTGGATGTATTTGGATCTCTGTATTTTGGAAAATGTAGAAAAAAGGAGTTTATATACATATTAATAACAAAAAAATAAGTGAAGAAATCACAGAGAAAGAGGAGAGGGACTTGTGTCCTGTATGGTTCTCCGAGAAAAGGAATTTACAGGTATGTTAAAATTCCTAATCGCTTACTTGTACAGTACAGGACACAGGAGTTGGTTCTTAGGTCATGGGACATCCTCAAACAATAAAATCTAGGGATGGGGGGGAACCTGTCAAGTTGGAGCAACAGGCCCACCAGAAGAAAAAGATGGGTCAACTGACCTGCAGTGTGGTAACGTTCTGCTCTCATGTAGGCATAAATGGGAGGGAGATATTGGTACAATACCTCACTGTTATATGGGAGAAAATACTACAAGTGATTCCGCTTATCTCACTATTCCCCTCCCATAGTCTAATACAACTGTTTATTCTCCATAGAGCTTATCAAACACCAAAATACTAATCCCATATTATTGAGACAATAAACAATATTATGGCTATCTCCTTAAAGTGGTTGTAAAGGCAGAAGGTTTTTTTTATCTTAATGCATTCTGAGATCCATGTAGATTCAGCAATGTTGCACGAGAGACTCGGCTGTCCGGGATTCCCCTCCTCATTGGCCAAGACAGCAGTGCAGCGCCATTGGCTCCCTTTAAAAGTCGATCCACTCACCTGTGTTTTGGACAACTTTTATTCCTCCTCACTAGATGAACTCCTCACTAGATCCCTGGCGGTTTCAAGATCCCCATTTATTGCATGCAGGCTATAGGCTTTTAAGCGAGTTTCTGCAATACGACTGTGGAACTATGCAACCTTTCACTGTTTGTTATATGACCTGCAGTTGTAAATTATGTAATTTGGCTTTTTTTTTTTTGTTTTTTTTTTGGGGCATTCTGTGCACTTGTACCTATATTGCAAAAAAAAAAAATAATACAAATAAGATATGATGTTAAAAAAGAGAGTTAGGCGTTTTTGTGAAGCTGCAGCATGAGAAATGGGGGCAATTACTAGGATGGGTTTCCCAAAAGTCACACTATGAGAACTACATCACATGATAGATTACAGAGGAGCGCGATCTACATACCCCCCAAGAAAGAGCGGCATTCAACCTATAGGTCTGAATGTGCCAAAATGGTGAATATCACGGAGTCAAAGATGCTGGGAGATCTCTAAATGTGTCTGGAGAGCAGTCACGCAATTAAAGATGTTTGGGGAGAGACAGGCAAGCACCAAGGTACCTAACAGACCGCATGTAGAGGAGAAACAAAAACACAAAGAGGTTGGTACTAAGGAGGGGCAATGTTACCTTCTCCAGTACTAGTTTGACTGAAGAAGTTGGTGCCAGGACCAGTTCTTTTGAGGAGGCCAGTGAGCGTATCAGCATTTGGGCCTATAGTTCAAAGACTGGACTCGGGAACTTTTCAAGAAAAAATGTCTCCAAGGCACCCAAGAACATGAAAGCTCAAGGTTTGATTAAAGGGTCTAATATTATAGCACCACAAGGTATGGCGAGTTCAGCAATGTAGAGAAAACAGAGTGTTAATAAATGAGATAAAAAAAAAAAAAGAAAAACATCAAAATGTGGTTGCCATTAAGGTTAGAGGTTCTCTCTTGAGAGATATACTGGTAGGTCTTAGAAACCAATCAGGTAGAAACCAAACTAAGTAACAAGTTTATAGGAGACCAGCCAAGAGATTGCTTACAGAAGTAATTCGAAAGAATGTTTTTGTGTACCGCTCTGAAGGATAGAGGGAAATAAAGGGCCTTTGTTCTAAGGCAGAGCAATTGTTAAGATGCCCTTCCTTAAAAACATAAATCAGGCATTTTAAAGATTAATTTGGGCAGGAAGACACACCAAAATCAACCTCTAGATCATGGTTGTCCAACCTTTTGGCTTCTCTGGGCCACATTGAGTGTAGAGAAATTTTCTCGGGCCGCATATAAAATATATACTATTAGTTAAAGTATATAAGTAATAAAACGCAGCCGCGCCCTTCCCGTGCTGCCGCGCCCCCCCCAGCACTAATTTTACACAACTAGTGGATGATCCCCTCCAAGGCTGCCTCTGTGGCCATGCCCCCGACTCGACTTCCTTCCTCCCCAGCAAAAAAAAAAAAATTGTCAGGGGGCAGTGGGCCGTATTGCCTGTGGTTCCGGGCCACATGCGGCCCCCGGGCAGCAGGTTGGACATGCCTGCTCTAGATCTTCTTTAACTGAAATGTATTGAATTTTACAATAGTAAGAAAAGTAGAACCATCAAAATGCTGACAAAAGGCATCAATACACATTGAACACATAATCCTCCCTAAATTTAAAAAAAACGTATGTGGAAACCATTATTGAGAGGTAAGTAACAGTTTGTAATGTGAATCAGTGATATTCACCCGCGCCAGGGACCGCCTGTGTAGGTTGAATATAAATAAAAAATCATAGATATGACTAAAGTGATAACAAAACTTGTGAGCAGCCGCTAGGCCCCCTCCTGCTACAGAAACTAGTTTGATAGAAAAATAGGGGAGAGCGGTGAAAGACACCTACTCCCCACGGGTCTACTCTTGCTAGCCAATAAATAGAATATGAGTGAAAAAAAGCCTTGGATAACTCCTATGGTACAAAATGGATAGGAATAGAATGTGTTTTAATTTGGCAGTGGATGGTGAGTTAGTCTCATAAATAATAAGAAAATATATATTATATTTTAAAGATGTGAGTTATCCCACAATAAATGAATACAGGCATACCCCGCTTTAAGTACACTCACTTTAAGTACACTCGCGAGTAAGGACACAGCTTGTTCAGCTTGGCATGACACTACTCCCGGTTTTTAACATTGGCGTCTATAGAAAATCTTGGTCAGCTTGACATGGCACTGCTCCCAAACCATAAGTGACAGGGATACCAAACTTAGGGAGCATTGAGAGGGGACCCAGGACTACAACATATCCTGTTTGTGGCTGGCCAGCTTGCCTAGGTAATCTACTATGCCATAGTCCTGGATCCCCTTAATATGCTCCCCAAGCTTGGTGTCCTTGTCACATGGTTTGGGAGCAATGCCATGTCAAGCTGACCAAGATTTCCTATGGAGCTAGTGTATTTACATGCACTGAGAAATGAAAAGGTATTGCGTCACTTTAAGTACATTTTCGTTTTACATACATGCTCTGGTCCCATTGTGTACTGTACTTAAAAGTGGGATATGCCTGTAATGTGCACAATAGTGGAATATCTGATGATTAACAGTGAATGAAAACATAAAAAAAACCTTTTGTATATGTATTGAAACATCAGGTACAATTAAGAAGGTATGTATGTGTACTGTATGTGTACCCTAGAAGGGTTGTAATAAACAATGACACAAAACTGTGCAATATACCAAGATGCAAAAATAAATTGAAAAAATGTGATACAAATGTGATGGTGATATAATGTTGTACAAAGTGGGGTAGTCCAATGACTATTAAGTCCAAAAGGATTTGGATTTCCACCAAGGATGATCAAATAATGTGCGAGTGAGGAAAAGAAGGCTGAACTGCTATCTCATGCAGGGAGCGGAGGCCATGGTCACCATGAGTGCTCAGGGGATATGGGAAAACTCACCAGATACCGTGGAATGCCGAGCAAACAGCAAGCGTGCGTTCCACTTATTACTTCTGCCCCCCGGTCACGTAGCAAGTAGAAAGTGGAACGCACCCTGGCTGTTTGCTCAGTATACACTTTATGGGTGTATATACACCTTTCCCCGCGGTTTACTTGTACTGTGCCATTTTCTCTATATTCTTTTTTATGGAATTTTTTATGATTGTATGGGATTTTTAAAAAAACTTTTTTTCAATAAACCTTTTGCAATGGAGTTCACTATGAGGATATTGTATTCCTTTCCCTTGTATATCCATATCTGCTGAGTTCTCTGGGGCATAACGAAAAAGGAGAGGAGTCACGGATAAATTCCCTGGTGGAGGAGACCACCCAAGTCTGGTTGATCCCCTTTGTCATAAGACAAGAGAGAATCCACGGTATCTGGTGAGTTTTCCCATATCCCCCGAGCACTCCTGGGGACCCTGGCCTCCACTCCCTACATTAGATAGCAGTTCAGCTTTCTTTTCCTGGGACTCATACATTTGATCATCCTTGGTGGAAATCCAAATCCTTTTGGACTGGAGTCATTGGACTATCCCACTTTGTACAGCAGTATAATATCACCATCACATTTGTTCCATTTTTTTTTGCATCTTTGTTGGTATATTGCAAAGTTTCGTGTCATTGTTTATTACAACCCTTCTAGGGTACACATATGTAGCACTACTCCCATGGGAGCTGCTGGGTATGGGTTACCATTAGCAACAACAAGAAGTTTAGCATGTTTAAAGTGATTTTGGCTCTGTCGGGAAACAGTCCAGTTTTTATTTATAATTTGGATAGGAGAAGGGAATGAGTGGGATACTCCAACTTTATACACAATTGGCTGGGACGACTTGAAAACACTGAGTAACGCTGAATAATGCTAGCCATGGTTAGGCCGCTGCTTCAATTTTGCCCTTAGCTGTGAAGTAGAATTAAGTGAGCTTCCTGAGGTAAACTATATCCTGAGGTAAACTGTACTGTACTGCAGAACAAACTTCAGGGCCCTTCTAGGCACCCCCTTTGTTCCTATACTTCAGGGTCAACTACACGGCACCCTCTTTACTGTTACACTTCCAGTGTGAGCTAGCTCCTTGATCCCCTGACTTCTCTGGAGTGGTCCCCTCTCTTAGGCAGACCCTTAGGCAAACCTCCTGGTACTCACGATACCGTTTTTCCCAAAAGTCTCTGCCAGCAGCTCCACACCTGGTTCACTAGGTTGACTGCCTGAACCACCTTCATCACACCTGCAGGAGGATTGACAGCCGTCCACCTCCTCCTGGGACATTGCTCCTGCCAAAAGACGCCCTGTCACATGTCCCCTCCGTATTTATGGGCAATCCCAGGATGCATTGCAGCAATGCACTCCCACTGGGACTGCCATAAAACACGATATGTCACTGGCTGGGTTTCCTCCACTATCCAATAAGCTCCCTCATTGGATGCAGTGGGGACACTCCCTCAGACTCAGTGAAACACACCTGGAAACACATGACAGGCAAACTAATAGATCAGAACTCCCCTGATAAGCAGCAGGAGCAATTCGATGTTTTTTTCTAGCACCTATCTAGGAGGGTGCTACACATACGTACCTTCTTAATTGCACCTGATGTTTCAATACATGTATAAAAGGGTTTTTTTTTACGTTTTCTTTCACTTTTGATCATCAGCTATTCCACTATTGTGTACAACTTTTTCATTCATTGCGGGATAGCGCACATCTTTTAAATATAATATACATTTTCTTATTATTTATGAGACTAACTCACCATCCACTGCCAAAATTAAAACACATTATATTCCTATCCATTTTGTACTATAGGAGTCATCCGAGGCTGTTTTTCACTCATATTTTGTTTTTTGGCTAGCAAGTTGCCAAATTAAAACACATTCTATTCCTATCCATTTTGTACCATAGGAGTTATCCAAGGCTTTTTTTCACTCATTCTTTTTATTGGCTAGCAAGCGCAGACCCATGGGGGTATGCGTTTTTCACCTCCATCCCCTATTTTTCTATCAAACAGTTTGTAATGTTAAATGCGAACTTTAACAGAAAATGCCAAAGAGACAACTTCAAGGCAATCGAGTCAGTGTCATGCTTACCAATGCCCTGGCATCCTAATCCCTGGCATCCTAACAATTATGTAACCCAAATAGAACAACCTCCAATCTTACAACCTTCGACTGTTCACTAAGGTGAATTCCCTCTTTTAATATTTTTCTGCAGAACAATGATAATAATAAAACATGTATATGCAAAAGTCAACAGAATAATAGAACTTACATGGAGAAAAAAATGTCATAGTGGAGAGTGATAGGCTGTATCAATATAGATGAAATCCCTCGAATACCTCCGGTCATACTCCACTTTTGAGGCAGCATCAAAGACTTACCTTTTGAGGGTCCTGAACTCTGCACATTTCTGCAAATGCATTCTTATTCTTCACGCATTCTCAAAAATAAAATCTTTCACTCACTGGACAAACCCTCTGGACCGATTACTGAGAAAAACTAATCCTAAGCATGCCATCTCTTAGACATATACTTGTTACAGATTACATATTTATTGACTATGCCCAGGGATCCACAGGCCTCTCTGAATGGGCCAGCCAATAGTCTACACTATTAACAGATACTCAACACTTTTAATAGGGCATGGAGCACAATAACTGCCTCTACTTACTGGGAAATGATGCCATCAACTTTCACAAAGCAAATGATTATACAAAACTTTGCCTTGACCTCCTGGTTTACTATCACAACTCTTTCTAATGACCCAAACACCTTTAGCCTCCTCTGGATTGGTTTTCTATGCATTCCCTTTTTGTATGCTCGATGCAGCTGGTTGGCCACTGTTTTTTTTTTTGTGGTTTTACGTGAAAGTGTCCCTTTTGTACTTACTGCTGTATTCCGCTATATTCTTCCCACCTTTCTGGTTTCCATACTGGAATGCTACTACTCATGCAATTTGTTTAATTGCCAAATTATTTTTCAAGAAAAAAAAAAAACCCATCAAGTCTGCCAGCCGTTGAGTAATAGAAAAAGCTCCAAATGCACCAGGATCCTGCCTCCATAGCAGTGGATATTTATTTTCCCGATCTCAGCTATACTTTTCAACCTGCAGCTACTGGTCATTACTACTGCTGGGCAGTAGTAAAGCCTGATGCTATAAGCCGAGTGCTTTACTTATAGTCACAATTCCTGATGCAACACTGCAGGAAGCAAGACAAAGAGTGAGTGGCTCAATGCAAAAGTTAAAGTTTTTCCCTGAGCACTGATGCAAAGTTTTTTCTGAGCAACAATGCAAAGTATTTTCCTGCATGTCAAAGCAACTTTTTACTGTGCACCACTGCAAAATTTAAAAGGTTTGCACTAAACACCAATACAAGTTAGAATTGTGTGTTCTCTCTGAGCACCAGTGCAAATGTCGTGTTTTTAGAACTCCGTCATGTTGATATTTAGTATGCAATTCGGTGTTACATTTTATTAGTGTTTGTTATATTTACATTATTATGATTGCTATAACTACAACTGTTGACACTAATATTTTGTAACCTGTAGAGGTGAAAGTGATTTCAGGTGTTCCCTGAGAGCTGAACGTGTTTCCAAGGGTGAAAACTGCTGATCCAGACAGACAATCAAACATGCATACTTAAAATTCATTTCACAATCAATTTCCATTCACCCAAGTCCAGCCCATGCATATAGCTACCATGTTTGTAGAATAGTGAACACTACCATCCAGAATCTAGAGAATAAATATCATGTAAAACACATAATGCGAGACACCCCACATTCCATGTGACACCTTTAATAGCAAATTAAAAATAGGATAAACCTATGTGCTGACCATCAACCAGATGTAATAGGCGGACCAGAGAAATATATAATATGGTATATAGAGTAAAAAAATTATAAATAGAAATATAATGTACTGTGAAAGATGGGGCCCGGTGATAGGCAGCCAATTCCTAGCAGTGTCTCCACATACAAACGGAAAAATGAAAAATATATAAAACCGGCGCTCAATCAACCCCAATAAATAATGGAATCATAAAAATAATTATACATAATACATCTAAAATTAATAACTAAGCAGAGTAGCAGCAAAATCAATAAAATATAAGTGATGTGGTGATGTGCACAGTGACAATAGTGCCAATTAAAACCACAATAAACATCAACAAATAAAAGGATGAGAGCAAATAAATGAAAATAAATATCATAAATAACTGAATATAAATGCTGAATAATAACAGAGAACTGTGGTAAAGTGCACAGTGCATAAATAATATAACCACGAATGGTAATAGTGATAAAAATTAACTGAGGAAATGAATGATGAAAGTGCACTATAAAGTGCACTGTGCTAGAAGAAAAACAGATCCAATAGAGAATGGTCTGATCACAGTAGCGGTGATAATAGTGCACAATATAAACATATTCAGTGATAAAAAGTGCCAAAAGATGAATAAAAATAGAAAACCCCCCCAAAAAAACAAAAAAAAAAAAAAAAATATTTTTTGGGTAAAATAGTAAAAAATCAAAAAATGAATGGAGATAAAAAACGTCGTAAAATGTTCATAAATTCATCAAGAAAAAAGTTCATAAGAAAAAGGTGCTGGTGAAGAGATATTACCAGATGTGCGGGAAACTAGTAGCAATGTGGTGGGGAGCATAAATCCATAAATGAGTGAAATGGCCGCTCACCTCCAAAACACTCTTAAAGCGGAGTTCCACCCTGGATTTTTTTTTTTTTTTTTTTTTTTTAATACCCCCGGGACAGTCAGGGCTAGTGCATTCCACAATGGCTAGCCTCTGATCTGTCCCGGGTTGCACTTACCTGTTAGGACAAATACTTACCTTGTACGTCTTGTCCAGCGCTGCCATCTCAGATGTGGGCAGCTTGAAGCCAGCGCGTCCTCTTCGGCGTCTTCTTCCGCCTTCTTTGGTCCCACGATGCTCTGCGCCCGCCCCGACGTCACTTCCGGGTCGCGCGCGTCATCCCTCCACAGCTTCTGGGCATGCCCAGAAGCTGTTTAGAAGGGGATGACGCGCGCGACCCGGAACTGACGTCGGGGCCGGTGCAGGCGCAATGATTCCTGGGAGCTATGACATCCAGCTCCCAGGAATCATTGCAGAGCCAGGAAGTGACGACGGGCCGCGGCCGAGGAAGGAGGAAGAAGGAAGTAAGGTAAGTATATTTTCTTCGCAACGAGGTAAGTAAAAAAAAAAAAAATATGCGATTATCCATTTCTTTTTCAGGTGACCCGGAGCGAGAAGATGGAGGTAAGTATAAAAATAGGGTGGAACTCCACTTTAATGAGCGTTTGTACCAATAAGTAGGTAACAGGGTCTCCAATAGGAGGTCCAGTGATGGTCCCTTTAAGGCAAGCTCTTTTTGATCCTTTGGAAAACCAGCTTCAAGCATCAAGGGGGAATATCCTGGGTAGGGTTTGAGACTCAAACCACAAATGAAAGGGAGCACTTCATAGTGTAGTAATGTTTAAAGCATTTATTTGACAACATAAAAAGTAGTAAACTCACACTTTATCAGTGGTATAACAGCATATATGTAGCATGAAAGTAGCGTGGCAGCGGTCAGGCAATGAGATCCAGGGACTTCCGGTCTTCGGCCGAGACCGGAAGTCCCTGGATTACCATTACCATTTGTGGTTATATTATTTATGCACTTTTATGCACTGTGCATTTTACCACAGTTCTCTGTTATTATTCAGCATTTATATTTAGTTATTTATGATATTTATTTTCATTTATGTGTTCTCATCCTTTTATTTGTTGAGGTTTATTGTGGTTTTAATTGGCACTATTGTCACTGTGCACATCACCACATCACTTATATTTTATTGATTTTGCTGCTACTATGCTTAGTTATTCATTTTAGATGTATTATGTATATTTATTTTTATGATTCCATTATTTATTGGGGTTGATTTAGCGCCGGTTCTATATATTTTTCATTTAATAGCAAATTACTGTAAAAAATTGCCAAAATTATTTTTCATCAAACATTTTGCAAGTTGGGTGTTAACATTGTTACTGTATTTACACCGTATAGATTTTTTTGGGTTTTGACATTAAATCTAGGTATTTATCCACATTGACATTTTTTAATGGCCGAAACACACTCTTGCTTTGCAGTTTATCAACATGTGCGTTACCACAATGCATGTTGCATGCGTTAGCTTGTTGCAGTGCCAATCATTTTAGTGGCACTCCAACGCACTAACATAGCACAGCTCCGTTGTGCATGCATTGTAGACTACCACAGTGCAATGATATTGGAGGGACAAGAATGAACTTTATGCTGGCAAACTACATTTTTGTCACACATGACCTCTACCTTGGACCTCCTAGGTTAACACATAGGGATTGACCAGTCACACCTATTGTAGTCTATTCAGATATAACCGCACTGGGTGCATTTCTGATTGAAAGTCATTATATCAGTATTGACCTTTAGCTACACCGTAGATGAGATCTAAGATGGCATCTATAGGCAGAATGGTGAGTACCCTTTGTATTTGTAAGTGAAAACATATTTAGCTCATGTTCAGTTGAATAATCAAAATCGGAGACAATCCATAGGATTTCATAGCATAATCAAGGTCATGAATCTCTGAGAAACATTTTCATTAACTCAAACATTAAAAGCTTTTCATAATGCCCATACTGGTGCCCATACATCCTCCTCCTCACTGGCTGAGAAGCACACATCGGTTACTTACCTTTCGCATGGCTTCAAAGAACTGCTGCACTAAAGCCAGGTCCTTGGTGAAAAGCTGGGGCATTCGACTACAAGGAGGAAAAAAGCAATAATCAATATATGCTTTACTTCAAAAATCTGTCAATATAAAATCTCTCTATTTGAAGGAACATACCTAGAGAGTTTACCAACACTGCTATAAGCCATTGACAGCAACTTTGGATCCTAAAAATAATAAAATGGTGTTATGATGTAAATCAAATACAGGAAGAAAATAGAATTTCTTACCACGATAAAGTCCTGCAGGAGCTCAATGCATTTTCTGTCTAAAGACTGAGACTTAAAATTACAGGTTTATTTTCATCATAAAAAACATGTAGGGGTTCTTCCACCTTTTGTTCTATCTACCATGCCCCCAGAGAGACCTCAAATACACCAAAGATACACCAAAGACCTGGTCCCCACTGCCAGGCTTTCTGCTGCACCAGGAAGTGTTTAAATCCACTTGACACGACCCTCCTATTTATCTCTATGGAATCTGTAGTGACATCTGCGCACTGCCACACAAGTGTTCCCCATGGAAGAAGGATGTAAATTCAGAGGGGAGTGGTTCCATGCTGCATCCTATGTGAAGAACTATTACCTAGGAGGAGGTGCAATTTTTCACCTCACAGGTTTCAGAGATATTAAAAGCCTATGCACATGCACTGGAGTTAGTCATCCTAGCCCACTGGTACGGCACCAGAAATGTAATCGCAGCTTAGTGTACATTGTTGAGGGGACTGCGAGAGAAACATTGCTATCAATTCCTGCCCGCTTGTAATATTTGTAAAGGTATTATAAACCATCCTACCTGCACTTTGTGTTTTTTACCATAAGATGTGCACAGCACAGGATAATGTATGCCTTCTGTCTGTAGTGTGAGAACTGCATTTTCCTGTGAAGAAACTATCCCACAATCCCTGGGTGTTTCAGTCTAGTGCTCTGCAGGTGAGAGCAATCTACACTTTAATTAGATCTGCCAGCCACAAACAGGCAACGCATTCAAAGAGCCAGAGAGAGCTCACTGATGCAGCTTAAAAAGGAGAAGTATGGTCAAAGCTTTTTTGGCCATACTTCTCCTGTGGATCACAGGACTGCAGTTCGTTCTGTACTCCTGTGACCTATTTTCAGCCAACAGTGGAAGAAGGCCCGCTGTCAGCTCACTTAGCCGGTCCAGGCTTGGGAAAGACCCTGACCATACGTTCCATATCCGGCAAGAAGCCTAGACCGGCACTTGGCTCAGCCTCTCAGTGATCCGCTGAGAGCCTGAGCTAACCCCTCAACAACCCAGCACTCCATTGCGCACTGGAGGGAGAGCAGAGAGCCGCTGAATGACAGTCATGGCTCTCTTCTCAGAGCGGAGGGGGGAGAACTGAGTGATTAGCAGTGTTTGAATACTCAGTTATCACTACAAAGCCAGAAGGGGACAGATGCAGCATCAGATCAATGCTGCATCCACCTAGGAGGGTATAAATTTTTTTTTTTTTCAATAATATTAGCACTCCCACATTTTGATGTGACAAAGAGTGAATACCAATGCATGCACTGGATGCTGTGTCCTGGAACAAGTTGTCTTGTTCCTTATGGACAGGCTAGCTGTAGCAAACCATGGACACAGGGGAATTGATCAGCCATGACACTACAAAAGTCAGCCATAACATCTGAGCCCATCTCTACAAAAGGTAAGGCAAACAAACAGCACAGGGAATATAATTACACCACTACCAAAACCAGTGTACAGAGTCTTTTAATTTGACTTTAGTTCTGCTTTAACACTAACAGAGTTGCTTGCAATGGTCAGCTTTTATTCCTTTGTGTAAAATCTTTATACCAAAAGGGTGAAAAAAAAAAAAACTTGCTGTAGCTGCTTAAAAGAGAAGCATAAACATGCTTCTCTTTTGGGTAACAGGAGTACACTAAGGCTTTCCATACAGGATTAATTTTCTTTTGTACAACCAGCAAGTTGAACAAAAGAAAGTTAATTGATTCCCCATCCACACATTTGCGGTGGATGTGTGAATCCCTCCCACACAGCTATTGTTTTCTGACAGCAGGGAGACTTCTCTAATACCAGAATACACACATCGGCACCACTGCCTATACCCTACAGCACTGATTCAGCAAAAGTTTTCTAACAGGCTGGTTGTTCAGAAGTTGATCGCGAGACCGATTTCTGTACAACCAGCCTGCATATAGATGGATCGTAATTTGTCCTTTTTCTTAACAGGCAAAATTTTGATCCATCTATTACCAGGTTTACTTTTGCTCTCCTGTGACCCAGAATCAACTGACAGCAGTCTAAACCCCACTATCGGCTAACATCACAGAGCCGTTTCAGGCTTTAGAAGGATCCCGACTTATCCCTAGCCTAGCGCTCTTAGGACAGCTCTCAGCTCCTCGTTGTCAGAGAACCATGATCATATGATTGCTCAGTCCTCAAGCTTTCAGGGACAGCTGGAGCACCAGACTGATACTACAGCATAAAGGGGAGTATGTATATGTATATTTTATTCCCGTGCTTCTTTAAAAAGGATTAGCTGGAGTTTAGAGGTTTTTTTTAATTTTCATTTAATTTTTTTTTTCTTTTTAAGTGTAACAACTAAAGGTACCACCCAATCACCTAAAATAGCTCCTCCCCCCCCTCAAAAAAAAAAAAAAAAATATGATTCTCACCCCCACATACACAAACCAGTGGCGGCTGGTGCATCTCAGACAGACCACACCATACCCACCAGCCTGCACACCTTAACCCCCTCCCCGGCTCACTCACCGTCAACATGTGGAGGGCAGGCAGGCAGCAGCAGCGGCTTCTCCTCAGTCTCCTCCCTCCTCCTCCTTGGCCAATGGCATGGCTTCTCCTTTCGGCCAATCGGGAAATGGGTCTCAGGACCCGCTTCCTGATTGGCCAGGAGGAGAATCAGTGTGACAATAGCGAATATTTGTTCCCTATTGTCACACAACTGGGTGGGCTCAGGGAGCAGTGTTCTGCACCCCGAGCCCACCCTTTTTTGAAGTCTATTAGAGTCTCTGGCTCTAATCACGTGCTTCAAAAACTTAAAAAAAAAAAAAAAAAAAAAAAAAAAAAAACCCTGCATGCATGTAAATTAGGGGGCCGGACGCATGGATGGCGGGGGGGCGGCGCCCCCAATGGATAGGCTGCCACTGACACAAATGTAAATGCTTACATCAGAGGGAGCCTACGCAAAAAGTAGATTGCAATACAAACACTCTATCGCCAAGTACTTCAGAGTAAACTCAATAATTCTAGACACATTATTCACGGTTAACTCTAAACTGATTACCTGAAGAGACTTTTAAACACTGGTAACTATTCAAATTACATTGGTCATTACTCCTATGCAGTTAAGAAAAAAGAACACTGGAGTATTGATATTGTTTTTCAGCCTTACACTTCATAAACGTGCAGTCACACTAACAAAGCCTGCAATGTTAATCTATCCAGAGGACTTACAGATAGCTCCGGAATCTTAATATAAAGCCTCATTACATCCCACAATACCAAATGGATTAATACTGCCTGACAACTGACTTATTTATTTTTTGTGATTATTGGTAAACTATAATAAAATAAACACACATATTAACTGAATGCTACATAAAAAATACTTTACCTCTTTATACTCATTGATCAGCTTTGTGAGCCCATTCAGAAGCATAGGACCCAGAGGTTTTATTTTGTTATCAGGGCACCTGTAGAACAACAAAATGATGTCACACATGAAAAATATGCAGTCCCTAAAGCTGCCACAAATGAACATTAATCTTTTGATTCTCAATATGCTTTACATAAAGTCATCATTAACATTCGTGATCAGTATATTAAAGCTCTAAACTAAAACAATGGCAAGCAACTTGCTGTTTATTGCAAGTCTTTTTCACTCAAGGAATGTAGGTTTAGTCTTTGAAGACTGTATGGTTTTTCTAAAGCCCCTTTCATTGTGCCGGGAACATGCAGACCTTTTATAGAGTATACGACAAAGTAAACCCTTCTAGCGTTTTATGTGATGACCCTTGAACTGTAATAATGGCATGTGATCTGCATGTTTTTGTAAGCCTTGTGCTTTAAAAAGAGTTTACAGCCAGATATCAGGACAACTGATGGTTCCTGTAGCCTGTTTGATGTGCTGGGAATATACAAGCTGTGTGTGGATCTTGCAGTTGCTAGTTGCATATTGTACTCTATGATGAAAGTGCAAGCTGGGAAAAGACGCTTGTTGCTATGCAGCTATATTTTTACAAAAACTTATGAGGTGATTTTTTCCTTTTTTTTTTTTAATAAAGAATCTCAATGGGTGCTAATAAACATAAATTCAGTCATTCTGTTGTTGGTGAACATTTCAGTTTACTATATAGTCAGATCAGTTACAAAATTAATTCTGGCTGTGACTGTTTTGTTGCTAGGAAAATAAAAGAAGACTTAAATCAGCATATTCCTTTCTCTGCTATTTAGTGAGACAATGATAGCTGAAAAGCATGCAAGTGACTGTAAAAATACAGATTGTCATTTCCTAGCTATTTCTCTGAAATGTAAAAAAAAAATCCCAGTGGTAATATTCAATATTTAGAAGGACTGATAGAATAATTTGTCGCCAGGATCACCTCAAATGAATAGTTTGCTGTCCCCCTGGTGCCAGGGTTTGGCATGTGGTGGACCGAGTTGATAAATTAGTGGGAGAGGCTGGGCATGACCCAGGTGTCTTGGTCCATGTTGGAACCAATGACAAAACACATAGAAGGTGGGGGCTCCTTAAGAACCAATTCAAAGAACTAGGCTGCAAATTAAAAGGGAAGGATCTCCAAGGTGATATTCTCCAAAATATTGCCTGTACAATGTGCAACACAGGAAAGACGGGGAGATTAGAGCACTTAATGTATGGCTAAAGACCTGGTGTAAGGAGAGATTTGGGTTTTTAGAGCACTGGGCTGACTTTAAATTCAGGTTCAACCTTTATGCTAAAGATGGTTTGCACCTAAATGGAAGGGGGTCTGCTGTGCTGGGGAGAGAGGTTTATAGGAAGGGTAGAGGGGTATTTTCACTCGGATTGAGGGAGGAGGGTGAATTAGATTATATAGGGGCAGACAGGACAGACAGGGATCAGCCCCTACTGGTGGGTGGAATGGGGAAAGAGGAGGAGGACTATGGCAGGTGATATGAAGGTTCCCATGTTACAAACAAGCATTGGGCATGGTACTATTATGACTAAAATAAAAAATATGCAAAATGAGTATACAAAATGTGAAAATGAATTAAAGTGTTTGTTCACCAATGCCAGAGGTCTGCCAAGTAAAATAGGTGAGTTTGAAGCTCTGGTGCACGAGGAGAAATATGATGCAATTGGTATTGCTGAATCTTGGCTTCATTCTTCACGTCTGGGCTATTAATATTCCTGTCTATGGTCTCTTTTGGAATAACAGGGTAAAACGGAGGAGTGGTGGTTTCTGTCTTTGTGTGAGACGTGATCTCGAAGCGAGAGTGAAAGAGGAGCTAGTTTATGGAGAGTGTGACGAGTCTGAAGCATTATGGGTGGAACTGTACATCGGTGTGTGTACTGCAAAGGTTACCACTGGAGTTTGTTATCGACTTTCAAGTGTGGGGGAGGTGAAGACTTAGCTCTGTGCACAGATAGAAATGGCTGCAAGGGCTGGGACAGTGATAATAGGGGATTTTAACAGCCCGGAAATTGACTAGAGTAATGGCACTGCGGAACAGTTAAAGAGCAAAAACTTATAAACCTATTACAAGACAATTTTATGGTCCAGTTTAATCAAGGCCCCAACTAGGAATGATGTTCTGCTGGACCTAGAATTCTCAAACCATGCAGATCTTATCACCAGTGTTCTTTTATAAGAACATCTGAGTAGCAGTGACCATAACATGATTTCCTTTAAATTTAACCTGTAAACAACACGCACATATGGGAAAAATAAAAATACAACTTTAAGAGAGCAAATATTCCAAGGATGAGGGCTGCTCTCCAAGACTAAAGGCCCGTACACACGATAAGAAAATCGGAAGTAAAATTTAGCCCGACTAATGATCTGCCGATTTTCGGATTGTTAGTATAGTGCTTTCGACAGCCAATTACAAATTTTCGGATGACAAAAAGTGGATGTGCACGCTATAAAATTTTTATCATATGTGAACACAACGTCCGATTTTCGTTTAATTACTACAGTTTTTGTCCAAAAAAAAAATCATAAGAGCAAGACTAGGCATGCTCGGAAACTAATGAATACATACAAAACAATTCAACACATGACATCACTTCTGAAGTTGAATCCTGTCGTACAAGAATTTTTGTATGAAAGTAACCTCTACATTTTCTATATGAGAGTAGAATGCAAAAAAAAAAAAAAAACTAAAGAAAATTAGTCCAATAATCTGAGTGTGTGTACGAGGCTTTAGACTGGAAGGGAATATTGGCATAGATGAAAACCAAACAGAAATGGGAATTCTTCAAAAAGACTGTATGCGAACTCACTGCAAAGTATATTTACCATTTAGGTCAGGAACCGGAAGTGGCGTGATCTTACTCCACTAGCCTCCAAATAAGGTCACGCCAATTCCGGTTCCCAACCCACATCGAAATCTAGGCTTGGCACGCACGCTGGCTCCATTGTACGGAGCAGCAGTTACACAGGCTTATATGGATAGCTGGACAGACTGTGTCTGGCCGAGGGAACTTTTAAATGCAAGTGTAATAAATCTTTATGATTAGTTTAAATAAAGCAGACGGGATATTGCGCAATGATGGCTTTTGCTTAATTACATGAGTGCATGAGAGGGGAGCCAATTGAACCAAATAAGAAATCAGAGGATAAATCTGGGATCGCTATATCACACCAGGACAGTGCCAGTGGAATGTCGTGGCATATACCTGGGAGACGTTATATTACACTGACCATTAATTCTGTAATGACCTCTCCATTGATATTTTGCTTTTATAAAACTGCAACCAATAGCATATGTACTTCCTATATCTGTAGTTTCAGTAAAGCTACTTCTTGGAGGGGGCGGTGTGCTTGTGTCTGCATGTATGCATGCGTTTCAGGGTACCAAAACTAAAATGAAGTACACTTTATCATCAAGCTACATCCCGATTTCAGTTTTACTTGGTCTTCAATGAAAATATTTTTTGCCACAACAATTGCTTACATTGAACAGATGTGGTGCACAAATTGCAGAGATAACAGCCTTAACTTGGCATTCGTGTTTCCACCAAACAGTCCATCATATACCACCTATAAAATAAAGAAAGGGGAGACTAAGATTCTTTGTCCACATCAAGCTTCTGTCAGTCCACTGTACTTGCTTCTCAATCATATGTCCACAGCTCAAATTCCATCCATACGTCAGTTATTTAATTCATTGAGCAAATGCTGTATGTACACATTCTAGCATACTTTGTGCCACTCTTTTTTTTTTTTTTTAAATCAGTATCAGCCTTAACAGGTTAAAAAAGGAATAAAAGGAGTGTCACTAATAGAAATCAGAATTCATTACTCACAGGCAACTTGTGTGTTCCTTTTTAGGTGTGCTCCCACTGGCTTCTATTAGACTGTGTATTTTCTGAAAGTGTATCAGTGATGCACTCATGCTGGACTTTGAAGAACTTTCATGAAAACATACGGTCTAACAGAAGTCAATGGGATGCACCTAAAACAGTGTGTAAAATGTGCATACATTTCCGCTGCACCTAAACTGAAGTGCACCGGTGTGAATCCAGGCTTAAAGAATACATCGTCATGCTATAAATTAAGCCTGTAAAAAGAGGATTATAGACACTATCATTGCTAACCTTCTCCTGAAAATGCTTGTTTCCTGGCTTTTACGTTAACCTTCCGACTTCAATACTACACTGTGTGCACAACTATTAGGCAAGTATTTTGAAACAGGCACCTGCAGCCACCAGGATAATCTGCACTCCAGGTGTGGTGATCAGAAAGTGAAAAGATCCAGCAGTCAGCAGCAGGGGATGAGGAGGGGCTCCCACTGCTGAAAATCGCCGCCCACAGGGCTCCACTGTTACGGCCGCAGCCATTTTTAATGGCAAACCACAGCAAAATGGCCACCGTGTATAGAAACACACAGGCTACACCAAAATGGCAGCACTGCGCAGCCTACAGGGACCCAGGAGGGAACCAGGGGCTTAGGACAGATCCAGGCAGGATGGAGGGCCTTGGCAGGAGCCCCCACCAGGTACAACCCCCTCCCGCACAGTTGATCGTCTGTTCGCCGGCAGAGCACCCCCCGCCCCCTATCGCCAGTTAGCGCCCTGCCCCCAACCATGTGGAGGGGGGGTAGGATGGAGGAAAAGGAGGGGGGTTCCTGATAGGAAGCAGGAGAACCCAGGGGTCCAACCCCGTCCAAAGGAGGGACCATGCCCACCCCAAAACCCTCCAGGGGAAGAGGGGGGGACAGCTACTCACCATCACAGGAACCAGGCGGGCACCAATCCAGACAGAACCCCTCTCCAAAAAAATGGGGGGATGATGGCCAGAAGGAACGCTGAGACTCGGGTCGAGACTGTCCAGTGGGGTATGTCGCGGCCAACCTAGCGCGAGGTCTGCGCGAGCACGCTGGCCAAACTGGGGTGACCACTGGATCTAGATTATCCAGCCTGTCGCCCAGTCCGGCAGTTAATTGTAGATCTCACAGGAAAAATCCAGGAGAAAAAAATTATAATCTAAAAGAAAACAATTTGCCAGGAACAAAGATCCCAGCAAGAAAATAGGTCCTTATGCCTGACTAGGCAGAAAAAAAACTGAGTGCCTATAGCAGAGAGAGGGAGTAACCCCCTGGGAATGCCCATGGGAATAGCCAGACATTTTCCTGCCTAGTGTTCTACTCCCGTAGGGGGCAGTATAACAAATGGTTAAGAAAATCAAGAGCTCTGTCCGTCAAAGAACAAAAGAGAAATGCAGTTAAACTGACATGTATCAAGTTATTGTAAAATGTATATACAGCTTGTTTGGATCACAAAATAAAAGATATAAAAAACATACATCGAGTCACAGCTATTTCCCCAGGTATTAGATATAAACTTTGAGAGGCCTGAATTCTAATGGTTATTATACTGTATGTCTGAGTCAATGCGCTTCTCTATTAGTGGAAATAGTAAGGGTAGATGCACACCACACATCTAAAATCTTATTATATTTTGTTGGACAGCCTCTGCGTTCATATGGCAGTGTTTGCTTTACCATCTTTTTTCCACAACCATCTTTATCCATGTACGAACAGATGGAGGATTGAGTTGAATCCACTTAATTGCAATGGCTTTCCAGAAACAACGTTCCTTTCAGGTAGAACTCTATGATATCTTTGCCACTATTCCTCATCCAGAATATGCAAGAGGCATAATCTAGGAGTACATGGAACAGGCAACGACAATACTGAGGACAAAAGATCTGTCACCTGTTTCCAGTATCGAGCTATGAAAGGGAATACCCAAAATACATGTGCAAAATCAGCTTTTATGGGCTTACATCTCGTACAGTTAGATGTGGGTATGTGATGCATAGCATGCAATCTCATTGGAGTAAGGCAAGACTGGTGAATCATGCATAGTTGTGTCAGCTTATTAGTGGCTGGAGACACCTGTAAATGGGAGGAACATGTCTCTTCCCAATCCTCCTCTGCTAAATTTGGTATGATTTGTTGCCATTTAGATTGTACGATCACCCGTAGCAGCTTTAACAGCTTCAACTCCTCTGGGAGGCTGTACACAAGGTTTAATAGTGTGTCTATGGGAATGTTTGACCATTTTTCCAGAAGCGCATTTGTGAGGTCAGGCACTGATGTTGGATGAGAAGACCTTTCTGGCAGTCTCTTCTCTAATTCATCCCAAAGATGTTCTATTGGGCTGAGGTCAAGACACTGCAGGCCATTCAAGTCAAGGGGGGATTATGGTGTAGAGTTGTTTTTCAGGGGTTGGGCTTGGCCCCTTATTTCCAGTGAAGTGAACTCCTAATAGCATACCAAGACATTTTGAGCAATTTCATGCTCCCAACGTTGTATTAACAGTTTGGGGATGGCATCTTCCTGTTCCAACATGACTGCGCACCAGTGCACAAAGCAAGGTCCATAAGCACATGGATGAGTGAATTTATAGTGGAGGAACTTGACTTGCCCGCACAGAGTCCTGACCTCAACCCAATAGAACATCTTTGGGATGAATTAAGAGTGGCGACTGCAAGCCAGGCCTTCTTGTCCAACATCAGTGCCTGACCTCACAAATGCGCTTATGGAAGAATGGTCAAATGTTCCCATAGACACACTCCTAAACCTTGTGGACAGCCTTACTAGAAGAGTTGAAGCTGTTATAGGGTGGGCCAACTAAAAATTGGACCCTACAGACTAAGACTGAGATGCCATTAAAGTTAATGTGTGTGTAAAGGAAGGAGTCCCAATACTTTTGACAATATAGTGTACCTGGAGTGAGCAGAAGTATGAGGTGTTCAGTGCTCAGATACATGGCTAAAACCTGACCACCACTGAACAAAACACATACATTGAAACGTTAAGACTGGGCCAAGAAATATCTGAAGACAGATTTTTCAAAGATTTTATGGACTGATGAGATAAGAGTGAGTCTTGACAGACCATATGGTTGGCCCTGTGACTGGATCAGTAATGGGCACAGAGCTCCACTTCGACTCAGAAGCAAGCCAGGTGGAGGTGGGGAACAAGTATAGGTTGGTATTAAAGATTAGCTAGATGGACCTTTTTGGGTTGAAGATGGATTCAAAATCAACACCCAAACCTACTACCAGTTTTTAGAAGACACTTTCTTCATGCAGTGGTACAGGAAAAAGTCTACATCTTTCAAGAAGACTATGATATTTATGCAGCAGGACAATGCTCCATCGCATGCATCGAAGTACTCCACTGCATGGCTAGCCAGTAAAGACCTTAAAGATGAAAGAATATTGACATGGCTCTCTTCCTCACCTGATCTAAACCCTATTAAGAACTTGTGGGCCTTTCTTAATACGGGAGATTTATAGTGAAGGAAAACAGTACACCTCTTTGAACAGTGTGTAGGAGGCTGTGGTTATTGCTGCACAAAAAGTTGATCGTCAACAGATCAAGAAACTGACAGACTCCATGAATGGAGAGCTTTTGACAGTTGTTGATAAGAAGGGTGGCTATATTGGTCACTGATTTTTTATATTTCTTTTTTTAATGTCAGTAATGTTTATTTTTAAATTTTGAGCTGTTTATTATTCTCACTTTAAGACTCCATTCACACTAGCACGACTTGTCAGGCGACTTGTGTGCCCTCAAGTCGCTTGTCCTAACAAATGCAATGTAAATGAATGAGAGCCGTCTTAATTGGCACTACTGAAGTCACTCCGACTTCAGAAAAGGGTCCTGTACTACTTTGAGACGACTTGTATCCGACTTGTGTCAATAGACTTCAATGGGAGTCGCCTCCAAGTCGGATCCTTATCTTAATTGAAGCGACTTGTTATCAGACTTTCCAGGAAGAAGAAAGAGATTAGCCAGGTATTCCCCACATTGCAGCCATGCCTATATGGTATATATATGCAAGTAATGTTATATATATTCCATTATCTCTGCTTGGTCTGTGTGAGTGGCACTGGTGGACACATAAGTGGCACTGGTGGAGACTGATTGATGGCACTGATACGTGGCACTGGTGGACACTGATTCGTGGCACTGATACGTGGCACTGGTGGACACTGATTCGTGGCACTGATATGTGGCACTGGTGGACACTGATTCGTGGCACTGATATGTGGCACTGGTGGACACTGATTTGTGGCACTGATACGTGGCACTGGTGGACACTGATTCGTGGCACTGGTGGACACTGATTTGTGGCACTGATATGTGGCACTGGTGGACACATACGTGGCACTGGATGACACTGATACGTGGCACTGGTGGGCAATGAGGAAATGAGTAAAAAAAAAAAAACAGAAAAGGGGAATTAGGTCACAACACATCATATTCTGATTGGCCAAATACAAAGTCGTCTGTCATACAAGTCGCGCAAAATAATTCACAAGTCGCGGTAAAAAGTCGTTCCGACATGGGGTGACTTATGGTCGCGGCAGTGTGAACCGGCTCTAACAGATGAAAATAAACAAGCGAGATAGGAAAATGTTTTTCCATTTAGTTGCATAATTCTGCACACGAAGGGCTCTTTCATACAGGCGGACCGTTCAGATCCGCCTGTCAGTTTTTTTTGGCGGATCTGAACGGTCCCCCTATGCATCCCTATGGGGCATCGGATGTCAGCGGAGACATGTCTGCTGACATCCGAGCCGTCAAATCTGAACGGATGGAAACCCTATTTTCCATCCATCCAGTGGATCGGATGAGAACGGACCGACGATCCGTTCCCATCCAATTCCCCAATAGAGATGCACGGGCATCGTGTGAGACGGACGGACAGTGTGAAAGGGGCCTAATAGTTGCACAATAATTCTGCACACAGATATTCTTCTAAGAAAGCCAAAACCTCACTTTTAACTTTCCTAAATATTCAGGTTTATTAACATTTTGGATTGATTGAGAGCACTGTAGTTGTCCAATTATGAAATGAATCTTGAAAAATACAACTTGCCTAATTATGCACACAGTGTACATTTACTTCATACTGAGGTATTGAATTAGAATAAAGATGGAAAGTCGGAGAAATGTCTTAAAATAAAAAATAAATCTGAGTTCTCCCAGTCGCCGTCCCTTCACATTCTCTTAGGTCTATGCAGAGACTTATACTTGGCTTTATTTGGAGTATTAAACTTAGACTGAAGCCTGAAACTCTTTCTACCAAACTCATGGGTGGATTAGGACTACCAAACATCTTAAAGAGTTCCAGGTGGCTCAGATTGCTAAATTCCATGCCATTTTGAATCCCCTATTTGAGTGTCCCTAGAGACTATGGAATGTGATCAGACTCAAATTCATAATCTACTGTTTATTAATCTGGCCGACAGGCTACCTACTTCTAATCCCAATTTAAGATGCACAATGCAGATTTGGGAAGCACATAAATATTCCACAGGATTACAATCACCAAGCAAACATCTCTGTTTTTATTTTTACAATCCATCGCTTGGCCCCAATTTCCCCCTACTGACTTCAGATTTGGTCCAAGTTGAGGGTTACATAGGTTTCCCACTTTGTTACCTGTAAATTACCTTCACCTGTAAATTAACTTCAAATTAGTGATGCGCCAAAATTTCAGCTGCTGAAAGTTATTGGCTGAAAATAGTTTTCAGCGTTGTGCTGAAAGAAAAGAAAAGTGCCGATAATGGCTCCCAAAAACGCCAACAATTTTGTCGCGATACCACCTTGTTTATGGTGTGCTTTTCATATGTTATGCGACTCAAAAAATGCATCAAAACGCAACACGGATGCATTTTTGATGCGTTCTTGCTGTGTTTTTAATGCATTTCAATGGGGAGGTGTGTTTTTGGCGCAGTTTGCCAAATGTGCACCAAGCAAGCAGGATTTTTAATACCACTTCAAAAAGGAACCGATAGTAGCCAACAATAAATTTATAGAACCCCCTTTGAGCTGGCTCGCACCAGCCCTTTAAGGGGTTTGAATTTCCGGGAGGTGGGGCTCATTTGACAGAAGGTACTTGCTGTCATGGCAGTCACATGATCTGAAAACTCCCGATCAAGCTTTGCGTGAGCTACTGGTTACTGTGCGGGGAGCATGCAGGGCACGCGCTCTCGGCACAGTTCTGTTGGCACTATTCCATGCAAATATGCGGCCACTCGGCACCAAGGTCCGGCTGCTGAGAAGCCGCATATTTGCATGCACTCGGCACCAAGAGGTTAAATTCATTATATTAATTAAAAAGTGGAATATATAATATATATATTTTTTTAATATATTTTTATAAATAAATGTATGCAAATTTTGGTTTCAGCCAACTGCATCCTGAATTTCTGGTTTCATTTTGATGCACCACTACTTCAAATGAAAAACTTTTTGGAGTATTATATTAAGTTTCTGGATTGGTGCATTGCTTTTCTCTCCATTTGAAAACTGGTGCTGTAAGGACCCTCATTCCCCAAGAATGATCTTCCTTATACCATACTACTCACCCCACTTGCTACAACCCAACTCCCGACTTGCACTCGGGTGACAGGCCTTAGAATTAACCCTAGACAGTGCAAATTGGTCCTGTGTTTGGGACACAATGAACTCTGGCTCTTGAATGTGCTTGCGGTAAAAGCTAATTTAAAGGTTTTGACACAATGGTATATGGTACCTGTTAGGATTGCTAGATTTGTGCCTGACTATCACCCAAACCGGCTTCTGAGGGATGTGGACAACTGGGAACCTTTTTTCATGTATGGTGGATCTGCCCACTAGTTAAGCAGTTTTGGTCAACAGTTTTTTCAATCCTGACTACACAGATGGGACAGGATAGTCCCTCCAATGCTGAATATGCCCTTCTCTGAATAAAACCTCCTGATCTGTTCAAGGTACATTTTAAGCTAATGATACATGTCCTCACGTGCTAAAACAGACAATTGGCAGAGCGTGGAAAACCACGTCTCTCTCCATAGCAGAAACCAAATCTTTGATCACAGAAACAATGCTACGTGAGAAAGTGGAGGCTGGTGTAATTGATACAATGCAAAAATACTCTCTGTGATACCCATGGTTTACGCATTTTCTCCCAGAAAGGACTGTAATCTGTTTCCTCTTCCCATGCCTTTTCCTTTCTATTATGCTGACTGCACCCCCCCCAAACTTGGTAATCCCCACTGTCTGTCTATTACTTATATTGAGATCTTATTTATCGAGTCACCTCAAATTTAAACTCTTCATACTTCAACCTCATTTGCTGTAGAGCTGCCTGATGCAGGATAATCAAAAGCAAAAATATTCATTTTATTACCTCTGTCTTGCACAAATGTTTCTGGGCTAGATTTTTGACTATTCCATGACTTACTGAACCATATATTATTTTTTTTAAAAAAATACAAAAAAAATTTTTTTTAACAAATGTATGCTTGTTCCAGGTCAGTCACTAACAATATTAAAGAGGGTCATTTTTTTACATTTTAAACACAAAGCAAAGCATATTTGTATGTTCGGCATCAGTGTACCTGTATGTTGGCTGGAAATATCTCTGCTGCCAGTCTCGACCTCAAAAGGTGTGGCACAATCTTCAGTTTAACACGGGTACTGACAGGGTCTCTCTTCAGTTCTGGCTTCAGGACCATCCCCTAACATGAGAAATTTGAGGTTTCTTTGTAATACATTGATTAAACAAATATATAAATTATGACAAAATGCAAAAGGACAACATTTTGTTAAGAGTAGTTTTCACATTTTTGTACTCTGTATTCTATGAGAGCTATCCTATACAATTACAAAAGACAGTTACATGGTTTTTAAAAGAAGGAGCTGTTGAATTAACCAAACACAGCCAATTAAAGCTAAACTTGAGATCAGCATCAAAATACACTGCTAAAATATATACAAGAGAATAGTAATACCATCCAATGTATTTTTAACTCTGCTCAGTTGATCTTGTTATTTAGCCACTCTTTTAGTTTAGGCCCTGGATCATAGCATGGGCAGCACAATCTTCAATCAGAACACGCATTAGATAATGAGACCGTAGCACACTGATTAGCACTTGGCTCACTCTACTATCTCCTGTAAGCAAAGCCCGAGAGTTCCCTTCTCCCTCCCAGCCAGAGTGCTGCTGTACAGGAAATTAGCAGCATTTCAGGAAACCTTTCGTGAGAGAGCATGGAGGCAAGTGTTGTTGACTATCACTTCTGAAAATGTTAGTTTTCTGGCTGCCAAGCAGATGCACTCGCTGAAACAAGTACATAGAGCAACAATACTGAATATGCTCTAAATTCCCAAGTGGCGTGCTTTCTCACAGTCACTCTGACTTTCCAAGCCACAGTCATTCTAACTTTCCAGTCTGCATTTTTTGCTCAAGGTAATCCTGACTTTCCAAGCCACACACTTGCTCAAGGCCACTGACATTCTAAGCTTCATACTTGCTTAATGTCACTGACTTTCCAAATCTTATGCTCCTAAAGTTACTCTGACTTTCCAAGTTGCATGCTATTTTGTGTTTACTCTCACTTTCCAAGCCATGTACTTTGCTCCATGTCACAGCGACTTAAGGCTTGATCAATGCTACTGACTTTCCAAGACACATTTTTGCTCAAGGACACCCTGACTTTCCAAGCCACATACTTGCTCCACATCAGTGTGACTTACCAAGCCACATGCATGCTCCAGGGCACTCTGGCTTTCCAAGCCTTATGCTAGCTCCAGGTCACTAAAGCCCCGTACACACGCATCGATTATCGGCCGACCGATCGTCCGACTTTTGTCCAGAGTGGTGTTTTGTTGGTTGGAATGTGCCTAGACTGCACACAAATTTTCTCGCCCAACAAAAATCTACTTCAGAAGTGATGTCATGTGTTGGATTGCTTTCTTTGTGTTCTTTCTTCACTGAGCATGCCCAGTCTTGCTCATCAGATTTTTCCCTGTCGAAATCTGTACTGACTGCACGAAAATCGGACGTGTTTTGACGGCAGACAAAAATTTTATAGTCTGCACACCAGATTTTTTCAGCCGAAAAGTCGGAGTCGGTTGTCGGAAGCATCATACTAACAAGCCAAAAATCGGCAGGTCGGTCGTTGTACGAAAATTCCCTGCCAATTTTCGACGCGTGTGTACGAGGCTTAACTCTCTAAGCTGCCTTATTCTAACTCCTGGTCACTAACTCTCTAAGCTGCAAACTAAAAGTATTGAAGCTAACGCTAATGGCAATTTTCAGGAGGTTGTCAGAAAACAAGGTCTACATATTTATCACATTTAACGATTTTCAGTTAATCCATACTTGCATGATTTGACATCTTTAATATCTGGCTGGCGTTCAGTTTACAGTGGTATTAAACCCAAAAATGTAATATATATTGCAGCTTACCAGTCCTTAGATGTGGTGGCTGCATCAGTTTTTATAGGCTTTTTCTCCTCTTTTTTTATCTGGCCAGTGACATGCTTCATGTATTAGAGTGCCTCCACCCTGGATGTGTACAGGGGCACATTTCAGCAGCGACATTGTAAGTCAGAAGGGAGTGTTTGATGTACTAGTAGATTTAAATACACAAAAGAATTGAAGCCAAACTCCAGCTGATACTATCAGCATATTTACAACAATAGTTTTTTCCTTTTGGGATAAATATGTTACATAAATAAAACTGATCATTAAAAGCACCCCTGCCAGTGTTGAATGGTCTGTCTCATCTCTATAACTGATATGCAATAGAGCTTGTTTTTGAAAAAACAGGCTTACTGGCCAATCACCAGACCAAAAAAGAAGAAAACATGAAAGAGAAAACGAATGCAACCAACAAATCCAAGAATTGGTAAGCTGCAATATAAAAAAGGTTGTTTTTTTGGTTGAATACCACTTTCTTTGCAATGGTAACACATTTACTAAAGCAGTATTAAACTCAAAAGCAAACATTTTGCAGCTTACCAATTTCTAGATGTGCTAGCTGCATTCGTTTTCTTTTATATGCTTCCTTTCTGCTATTTTTATCTGCTGATCCAGCCAGCAAATCTGTTTTTCAACAAAAAAAAAAAGCTCCCTGCAGTTACAGGGATGCAATAAGCCATTTAACACTGGCAGGGATGCTTAAAATGATCAGCTTTTGTTTATGTAAAACCTTTATCCAAAAAGTAAAAACTGTTGTTGTAACTGCCTATAAAGTATTAGCTGAAGTTCAGCTTCAGTTTGTGTATTTAAATTCTGCTAGTACATCTAACATGCCCCTACCCCCAATTAACAATGCTGCAGTCCAAAGGAGCCCCTTGTGCTCATTCATCCAGAGTGGGGACACTAATACTGAAGGTGTGCTACTGGCCAGATCACAAGGTAAAAATAGGGGGGGACAACAAATGCAGCCACCACATCTAATGATTGGTAAGCTGCAATAAATTACAGTTTTGAGTTTAATATTTTAAATTGTCCAGCAAACAACAACCTTGCAAAAGATATATATCAGCATACTAAAAAGAGGAAAGCAGCTATTACACATAAGGAAAAAAGTGTTGTCACAGACGAAACATAATTTCAGGCACAAGCAAATGCAGCTGTGGATTAGGGACTTTGGACAAGTTTAGATTTAAGATGTACTTTGCATTCTTCAATATATATCTGCCAACAGAAATAGAAACCATTCCTCACCTCCTTTGTTTTAAGAGGGATGTCTCCCAAATACACTTTGTACATTTTACCAATTATGGTAGTATCATTCCAGTCAATTAAACTTCAAAAAAGAAAAAAGGAATACAAGGTTACAAAAGAGCATACATAGCAATAAGAACACATAACGACTATCAGCAATTTAGTCAATGTATGTTTTGCCAATTATGTGAGAAATGGCAAAATGGTAAAAAAGAAGGGCACCTAAAGTGGTTGTAAACCTCAAATATGAGCTATGAACAAAGCACATATTTCTATAGTGTTACTTGCCTCTCTTCAAAGCTCTAAATGCCATTTCTCTCTGCGGTCTAGATTCCCTGCTATCAGTATGAATCATTTAACACGTTTTTCCACACATCAAGAGAAAAAGGGTGACAGGGAGGAAGCTCCAGCTGAATGACAACCTCAGCTCTTTTCCCGTTTGCTGGGGTAGGGTGTCCCTTCTCTCCAATCAGCTCCCAGAACTCTTGAACAGTGTGTAACTGCAGTTTCCCCCTCCTGCTTTGTAAAACTGTGAAAAATTATTTTCATCTCTGAGTTTTACATGGATGTATGGGACAACAAATGGCTTCAAATAAACAGGTACAACTTATAAATTGGATTTGTTTAATCTCTGTGTATCCAGTCACCTCACTGGGTATATATAAGGCTCCTTTCACACGGATGACATTTCTGTCATCTGCTCCGTGTGCCCGCATATCATCCCATCCGTTTGCGGATGATATGCGGACATAATGTAAGTATATGGCACTGCGGATGTCAGCGGATGACACCGCTGACATCCGATTTTCCTTCCTTTCCGTTTTTTACACGGAAGGAAAAATAGGGTTCTGTTCCATTCGTAAAAACGGAACAGAACTGACAGGAGGAAAATCGGGTGTCAGTGGATGGTATTCCGCTGACACCCGCAGTGCCATTCACTTACATTATGTCCGCAAATCATCCGCAAACGGATGGGATGATTTGCGGACACACGGAGCGGCCGTGTGAAAGGAGCCTAAGGGTTTACAACCACTTTAAGATATGCAAAATGGCTGATTAAAGTCACACCACTGTTTCAAGAATTATATAAAATAAAGAAAATGTAACAGGATAAAAATAGGATACACAGTTTCATCAAAAACATTTTTAACATAGTTAAAGTCAAGTGAAAACCAAATAAACTGAGATGTCTTGATTTTTATAAAATTAATCAAGTACAGCAGCATTTGAAAACTATCATACTGGATTATTATTATTTAAGCATGAAAACCGAAAAAGGAGAATAATGCACAGTAACACTTTACACAATTGCTCATAATTCGGGTGTGCTTTAGTGGCAGGGATGTTTTAAAAGGATAGTGAGACTTTCAAGAACTATAGAATTGTGTTTTCCAGCACAGAGCTCTGCATCGGTGCTGGGCTCTTAGCCCTGAAAACAAACTTACTGGTCTAAAAGGAGGAGCCAGATCTAATAAATCAATATTAATTCTGGAAGTTCAGAACTAAAATGCAACCACACAATTCAACCCATTCAATTAATTTAAAAGAAATGGTAAACTTTGCACCAGGGACACTATTTTACTCTTTACAGGCTCACCTCTGCTTGCTTCTCAGCTCCAGATCTGCTGCAGTAGCCACACTATGTCTAGTGTCACTGGAGGCAACTACCAGATGAATAACAGCTTCCAGCTCAGGCACCTGCTCAGCTTCTATAAATGTCACTATTCCCAGTTTGCACTGTATGGAAAGAGAAATAATGCAAGTTTTACAGTTAACAACAATAAGGCTGTGGGTCTATGAAATGATTTTTTTTTTTTTTTTTACAACAGGTCAAACAATGCATAACTTGTTCAAGTAAGCCTGTAGTGATAAAGAAAACCCAATTATTAATTATTAGCTTAATTATTGGGCCTCTTGTGATTAATGTATACAATGTTGCCTGCTGGAAATCTCCCCTACCCCTTCCCCTGGAGTGTCATTGGAGCCCACAAACTTCATACTTACAAATTTGATTTCCTGAGCAGGGCAAGGCACATCCTTCCTGCATGTGGCCATGTGTCAATGCACCTACTTGAGATGCTGGATGAGGGTGTGCTGGTATTATGACTTTCAGGAAGTCATGGCGATATATATATATATATAGAAATATATATATTTATATTTATTTATTATGAACGTAACACTTTTGTTTTTGCCACTGTTTTTCATGAGCTGAACTGAAAGATCAAAGACTTTTTCTATGTACACAGAAGGCCTATTTCTCTGAAATATTGTTCACAAGTTTGTCTAAATCTGTGTTAGTGAGCACTTCTCCTTTGCCTAGATAATCCATCCACCTCACAGGTGTGGCATATCAAGATGCTGATTTAGACAGCATGATTATTGCACAGGTGTGCTTTAGGCTGGTCACAATAAAAGGCCACTCTAAAATGTGCAGTTTTATCACACAGCACAATGCCGCAAGTTTTGAGGGAGCGTACAATTGGCATGCTGACTGTAGGAATGTCCACCAGAGCTCTTGCCTGTGAATTGAATGTTCATTTCTCTACCTTAAGCCGTCTCCAAAAGGAGTTTCAGAGAATTTGGCAGTATATCCAACCGACCTCACAACCACAGACCACGTGTAACCACACCAGCCAAGGACCTCCACATCCAGCATCTTCACCTCCAAGATCGTCTGAGACCAGCCACCCGGACAACTGCTGCAACAATCGGTTCGCATAACCAAAGACTTTCTGGCACTTTGAAGAGGTGTTCTTTTCATGGATGTATCCCAGTTTTCACTGTACAGGGTAGATGGCAGACAGCGTGTATGGCGTCGTGTGAGTGAGCGGTTTGCTGATGCCAACGTTGTGGATCGAGTGGCCCATGGTGGCGGTGGGGTTATGATATGGGCAGGCATATGTTATGGACAATGAACACAGGTGCATTTTATTGATGGCTTTTTGAATGCACAGAGATACCGTGACAAGATCCTGAGGCCCACTGTTGTGCCATTCATCCACGACCATCACCTCATGTTGCAGAATGATAATACACGGCCCCGTGTTGAAAGGATCCGTACACAATTCCTGGAAGCTGAAAATATCCCAGTTCTTGCATGGGAAGCATACTCACAGGACATGTCACCCATTGAGCATGTTTGGGATGCTCTGGATCGGCGTATACCACAGTGTGTTCCAGGTCCTGCCAATATTGAGCAACTTCACACATGCATTGAAGAGGAGAGAACCAACATTCCAAAGGGCCACAATCAACAACCTGATCAACTCTATGCGAAAGAGAGGTTTTGCACTGCGTGAGGCAAATGGTGGTCACATCAGATACTGACAGGTTTTCGAAACCCCCAATATAGTAAAACTGCACATTTTAAAGTGGCCTTTATTGTGGCCAGCCTAAGGCACACCTTTGCAAAATTCATGCTGTGTAATCAGCATCTTGATATGCCACACCTGTGAGGTTGATGGATTATCTCGGAAAAGTAGAAGTGCTCACTAACACAGGTTTAGACCGATTTGTGAACAATATTTGAGAGAAATAGGCCTTTTGTGTACATAGAAAAAGTTTTTGATCTTTGAGTTCAGCTCATGAAAAATGAAGGGAAAAACTAAAAAGTGTTGCATTTTTAATTTACATTATATATATATATATGTGTATGTATACATTTTTTTTCTCCTACTACAACAAGCATCAGGTTTCCTTTAAAGACAGTTTGGAAGAGCCCAATTATATGGAGCCGGTATGGGAGGAGGATTGAGGTGCACAGTTTAACATCTGGATGCTTAGACCAATAAATCTCTAAAAAATAAATACGCATCTGAAAAAAGAAAAAATGAAATAAATGTAATAATGCTACTACCTGGTTTACCAAAAGGTTGTAAATAAAAGTTACGTTACGCATTAGACATGTGCAATTCGGTTAGTTACAAAATTCTGACAAAATTTACATTATTCGGATGTACATGAATCTCCAAAATTAAAATAGTAACCTATTTCAGCGAATCCAAAATAAATTATAATGAAAACAACCAACCAAATTAATCCGGGTGACATGGTGCAATAGTTTGGGCCTTTTGTTATTGTTTGAAGCATCCGAAATAAGGTTACGACAAAACAAATGAATCCAAAATTAATTATGTTCCATTTTTTCTCTCGGATCCATTTTGTTTTTATTTTGCATTAACATATTCTAAAAAATGTACTACATATGAAATGAAAACATATTCAAATAAATACATTAATAGGATAATTCCAATTTCCTAATTATTGTGTTTGGGTTGGATTGTGGTGGATTCTTCAGAATATCTGAATCATAACATAACGAATCCGAAATTAATTTTGTTCTATTCGTTCTTTTGGATATCATCCAATCAGCTCATTCTATTTCTCTTGGTAATGAATGAACATAAAGAATTAATCCCAAATTAATTTTGTTCCATTTGTTTTTTTGCATATTGTCCAATCAGCTCATTCCATTTCTCTTGGTAACGAATGAACATCATGAATAAATACTAATTTTATTTTGTTCCATTTGTTTTTTTGGATATCGTCCAACCAGCTCATTTAATTTCTCTTGTGGGCTGGACTAGCCAAATTTGAATGTAAAAAACGAATCCAAATATAGGAGATGAATTCCGAAAACGAATCATTCTAACATAATGAATATGATAAAGCGAAACTATAGACTTAAAGATATTAAAAGATATTAAATTTATGAAAGATTAATTTCCCCTTTGAAGTCTAATAAACCTTTCCTCTAAGTTTATACAGGGGATTTGATCAACATCCACAGAGCGGATGTGAACTGCTTTTAAATGACAGCAATAGAAAAAAAAAAAATGTAATGTTATGCTATAGTTGCAAACCTGCTATTCCCTGGCTATAGCAAAAATGTTATTCATTAACCTTCCTAGCGGTATTCCCGAGTGTGGCTCAGGGTTAAATTTCAGTGGCAAAAGCGGTAACCCCAAGCCACACTCGGGGTACCCCTAGGAAGATCGCTGGATCCTGGAAGAGAGGGTACTCACCTTGTCCCTGGGATCCAGCGATGTATCCCAGCGGTGTGCGGCGCCCGGATCTTCCTCCCGATGCTCTGTGCCCCGGCTTCCGTCTCCCGCGATGTGACGCTCGCAGGGGGGTGGAATCGGCAGCAAATTCAAATAGTAAAAACACACCAAACACACTGATACATTACAAAATAAAATACACATTAGTTTGCCCCCCAGTGCCCTTTCCTGCAGTTTTACTGTAATTCTATTCTATTATATATATATATATATACACACATACACATATACATACATACATACACACACACATATATATATATATATATATATATACATACATATATACACTTTAACTTATTTATAGTTATTTATTATAAATTTATGATTTTGTGTTTCAAACGTTATCATACCCGAGATGTTATAAAGAACGCACAGTAAAAAAAAAAAAATCATATGTAAATAGTTGGTTTGGCCTTCTCATTAAGAATTACATGCAAAATAATGGTACCGCTTTCAGCGCCTAGAATCGGAAAGAATCATACCACCAGGGAAGTTAAAGAGATTCCAGAAGCAAAGATACTTTGATTACCTGTTCTAGTTGTTCTGCTGTCCATGGATTGTCTCCAACAACTCTCTTTGCCGCATAAAAACTCATGCCAGGAGGTGGTTGGGGAATGCCTACTCCACTCACCCCTCCTGCTGACGATCCCTGACCAGGTGATGTACTTTGGCGATTCTGGGGTTCATTCAACACAAACCTGAAAAATGTAATGCATGCATATATTGCAAGACTATCAAAAAAGGATGTACAAAATTACACATGCAACACATTCTGAACACTGCTCCAGCTGGAAATCACAATTGTGCTATTTTGCTTGAAACAGTCAGGAGGTAGCAAGATAGACTGAACAAATGAAATTGATAATTACCCATAGGGCATCAGAAGAACATCCAACATGAAATCCAAAAGTAGCTGCACAGTCTTTGGTTTTTCAGTAAGGTTAAAAACTGTTGTGGATTTCTTGGCTTCACTGGAATATTTCATATGATATAGGGTTGGTATCAGAAGATGCATTAAGCTGTGAAACAAACAAAGATGACCTTGTTGAAATTCCCATATACAATAATTAGTGTAAGACTGAAAATAAAAGTGCTTTGCAAGTTTAAAAAAGCTGCTTGAAAGTAAATAATGGAGGAGATCATAGAAGAGGGGCAGTCATAAAAACAAAAAAAAGGTAGGAAATAAAAACATCTATTTAGTCCTTAAAGTGTAACTGCACCCTTAGAGAGGCTAAGAGTATGAGCTCTGCCTACGTTTAAATAGAACATACAGGAGGAAATGCACAGGCCCAGTTTAGAAGATTCTGAGTGGCTCTGCAGGGGATTACTGTCTAAATCAGAGAGGTAGGTCAGTATGAGACTTGCAGAGGGAATTGATCGGGTCAGCCTGCAAAACTGACAGGCAGACCCAATCGGTCTGCCCGTGTCAAAGGGGCCTTAGGCTGGCCATACATGTTCAATTTTCTGTTAGATTTACCAAAATCCATATACTATGAGGTCAAATCTAAACAACACTTTCAATTGTATCCTATAAGGCAAGCATTTGTATCACATTGTTGAAGGTAAATCTAAAGAGAATTGTACAGAAAATTGTATAATGTATGGCCAGCCTTAGAATGAATGGAGAATGCAGGGCACATAGGGGTAACCCACTCACAGAATTTTGACAAATGGCTTGAGGGCAAAATCTTGCTAGAGAAGGGAAAGGCGAGTAGAAGACTTGCCGGGGGATTGACAAGCTACAATATAAAAGTGTAACTGCAGCTAAACGTTAGGGGGAAATACAATTTTTATTTTGCTTGTTAGTTGTAGATATTTCTCTAGCTGTAGTATCCCTCCCTTACATCAACTCCACCATGTAAACAGTGTACTATGAAAAACACATTTCTAATGTGGCTTGTTATTGATTATTATCTGTCCTACAGACATCCAATACTTGTATCTGACACAGAACATGTGATTTTTATATGCATCTATTAATGGAGCAGAAATTGCTATTGAACTGGATAACAAAATAACTTTTCTAATCCAAAAAAGAGGAACCTTTTGACTTTCTAACTCTAGTTTTAAGTTGCTTTCCAAACTTTAGCATACTTTTAGAAAAGGATGAAGGTATTTCTTACATCTGCATCAATCAGTCGACAAAAACGCTGTGTTTTGTCACTGTACAAGGGGACATAGGAGCAGAATTCATTTCTGGCAGATCAATGGGTATATTTCTGTACTTGCACAGACTTTACAAGGATACAACATAGGGAAATGTGCATGTCTTGCAGAAATGTACTGCATACGTTTTCTTTTTTTTGCAATGACACACACCTTAAAGCCTATGTGAACACAACAATCAGCACTAGGGACACTACTTAATGTCTGTAAAATGCATCCATTGTGCTGATGCCTCTCCTGTTAGCTAAAATCCTCCGCCATCGATGCCATAATCTTGCAGTGCAGCAGGCCTTACAGTCTCCCATCAAGAGTGTCCAAATATGCTCGCCCTCTCCACCTACCTCCTCCAATCATGAAAGCTGGTATTACAGCTTCTAAGAAACACACACTATGAATGGAGAGCAGACAGATGAGAGCCTGTGAAAGCAACCACAGTTCTATCAACCTCTGCCACACCAGAAGATTACGACAAGTGTGGTGGTGGAAAGATGGAGGAGAATTTCAGTTAACAGAAGAGGCTTCAGGATGAAAAACAAATCCTACTTATTGTAGGTAAAGTCCCTTGTGCTGTTTTTTTTTTACTTGGACTTTAACTTGCCTAAATGTCAAAGGGAAGGATCCATCCACCACGCATCATGAAGTGGACCCATGTGCATGAAGTAAGTTGAATGGCAACCTCAGCCGGGAACTCCAGCCAGGCCACGCCCCCAATGCAAAAAGCATATCAGAGTGCTACTGAACTATAACATTATTACATAATACATATTAAAGCTTAGAGCAGAAACATATTCCAAAAAATAAGTGATAGAAACCACAAATTCAAGGCAGAGACAGGCAAATTGGCAAGTAGAGAAAATCTGCTCACCTGTCTTGCTGTGGTTGAGGTCGCCCTTCCATTGCGGTCAGGAGACTAGGTGCCAGCTCACACTGTTTTTCTATTGGCAGACGAGGGTATCCCATTTTTATGTAGATTATTGTAAAATTCTGTAAGCAAATTTAAACATAAAAAGAAGGCTTAAGATGTAATGAAAAAAAACTCAACTTGTTTACATTATATTATTTGTATAGAGCTGCAAAATAGCCATGCAAATATTATGCTGGGTGCCAATATACCACACGTTTGATTGTCAGGTGAAGTCACAAGCAAACCTACCTAAAAAGAAAAAAAAAAAAAAAAATAGAAAACTAAAATCACCAAGAGTAGCGGTAATCAATAATAAAGCAATAGAGCTGAATTCCAGGTATGGTTTGTATTGCATAGTTCCAGGGTCCAACTTTGACCAATTAGGCACCTTGCACACGATACTCCTGTTAGAGCATCTACGTTTTCTGGCGTAATTGTAATGCGCGCATTTTAGCGCTTACGCGTTCGCGCAAATTCGCGTAAATGCGCGCAATTGCGCATAAATTTATTCTAGCGTTCTGGATATTCAATTGACATTTTAGGGTCATTTGCGCGCATTCGCGTGTATTTGCGCGTATTTGCGCACATCAGGCGTAAATTACTGACCAAAAATGCAGATTTTTCTATTTTGTTCTTACTGAAGAATAAGCGGCGCTCAATTACGCGGCTGTGTGCATAGGCACATAAGAATGAATGGGCTCTATTTTAGCACAGAAAAAAAAAATGCTGTACTGAGCATTTTTAAGCTGCAGTGTGCAAGAGGCCTTAAGCATGCAAATTCCATATCTGAGGGATCCCTGTAGAAGCTGGAAATCACTGTAGTGGTTATCCAGGTCCTGTGCTGAGGGGCTGCCCTGCTACATACTAACCACAGGAGGTCTCTCCCTGGGCATGGCTATCAGACCTTTCATTCTATAAGGCAAAGCATGATTGGATGAGATGGGGATAGAACTGTCACCACCACCCCACCTTGTGAAAAATGCAAGATGTCCTCTGAGAGGCAGCTGAACCAAGCGACTCCCTGTGGTTACTTCGCAACAGGACAGCTGCTTCGGATTGGACCTGGAAGACTGCAGCGATCACAGTAGTAGCAGAAACAACTACTACAGGGATTTCTAGCTTCCACAAAGATCCCACGGGTATGGAATATGCACATGGATCACAATAGCTATGCAAAAAAAACGATACCTGGAATATATAAAGTAATGTGCAAAAGTTATAGGCAGATGAAGAAATTCTGTAAAGTAAGAATGCTTTCAATAATATATATTTTGTTTATATTTATTAAATTTAACAAAATGCAAAGTGAGCAAACAGAAGAAAACTAAATCAAATCAATATTTGGTGTGACTGCCCTTTGGTTTTAAAACAGCATTAGTTCTTCTATGTACACTTGCACACAGTTTTTGAAGGAAGCGTAGGAAGGTTGTTCAAAACATCTTGGAGAACTAACCACAGATGTTCTGTGGATGTAGGCTGCCTCAAATCCTTCTGTCTCCTCATGTGATCCCAGACGGACTCGATAATTTTGAGATCAGGGCTCTGTGGGGGCAAACATCACTTCCAGGATTTCTTGTTCTTCTTTACATTGAACATAGCTCTTAATGACATTGGCTGTATGTTTGGGGTCATTGTCCTGCTGCAGAATAAAAATTTGGGGCCAATCACATGCCTACCTGATGGTATTGGGATGGTGGATAAGTATCTGCCTATATTTCTCAGCATTGACCCCATTGATTGGGCAACGCTAAGCACCGTAGATGGAGTGGTCACCCAAGGAAACGTAATGCGGCAGATGAAAGACACATCATGCTTACTCCCATTCAACGTCGGAAGATGTCTAGCAGTACCATCAGCACAGAAATGGCAGAAACCAGTGGGACCCCAGGTACACCCATCCACTGTCCGGAGAAGTTTGGCCAGAAGTGATCATCATGGAACAATTGTGGCCAAAAAGCCATACCTCCGATGTGGAAACAAGGCTAAGCATCTCAACTATGCACGAAAACATAAGATTTGGGGTGCAGAAAATGGCAGGTGCTCTGGACTGAGGAGTCAAAATTTTTAAACATTTGGCAGTAGCAGGAGATAGTTTGTTCACTCTTCAGTGAACAAACTACCTCCTGCTACTGGGAAGCGGTACAATAATGAGTGTCTGCAGGAAACAGTGAAGCATGGTGGAGGTTCAAGTTTGGGGCTGCATTTCTGCAAATGTTGGAGTTGGAGATTTGGTAAGCCAGGTCATTAGGAACTATCTTCCGCATAAAGAAGAACAAGTGCTCCTGGAAGTGATGGTTTGGCTCCCACAGAGCCCTGATCTCAACATCATCAAGTCTGTCTGGGATTACATGAAGAGGCAGAAGGATTTGAGGCAGTCTACATCCATAGAAGATCTGTGGTTAGTTCTCCAAGGATTTCCTTCAAAAAATGTGTGCAAGTGTACCTAGAAGAATTCATGCCATTTTGAAACCAAAGGGTAGTCACACCAAATATTGATTGGATTTTTCTTCTGTTCTCCCACTTGGCATTTTGTAAATTGATTTAAAAAAAAAAAAAAAAACGATTAAACATTTATATTTCCTGAAAGCATTCTTAATTTACAGCATTAACAACTGCCTATACTGTAACTTTTGCACAGTACTGTATTTTATATACACACACAGCCATATTGAACATAAAAATGCAGCAAGTACAGAAAAATATTGTTGATGCTGCCAGAAATCCAGCTACCAACTGGCTGCTCTGCATCAAAATCCCAAGCAGTGTCAGTCCTGTCCAGTTTTCCCTTGCTGGACTACAAAGCACACCCACTTTATGTTATGCAGATAAGGTGGAGTTCTATAGTAAAGCATGGGGTATCAAAATGGGCAGGGTTGCTAATACTTTTTGGGACTTTAGAGCAGCAGAGGCAGCATTTTCATCTGACTACATAAGTCAGATGCCCACTTTAATTCTAGCAGTATCAGCAGGCATAATTATGTACTTGCAGTGTTTTTACAGTGTTAAAGCAACCAAAAATGTGACTGTATAGAAGAGATGTGCAGAATAGGTATGTTTTTTTACAGTAAGGATTAATCTGATAGGACGTCTGTAATATTAAGTGGTGTAAATGTAAAGGAGGGCTATAGAGGGACTTTACAAATTTTGGATAAAATTTAGATTACATTTCAGTTCCAATTTAAAATTTGCCCTTGTATTGTCACTCTAATGTAATCAAAAAAACAAACACAAGGGCGCACAGGCCTAGCGCATTATCCTCCACAAAGGTTTTATTGAATAAAAAGATAAAAATACTCAAACGAGTTCTTGGTACATGCATATCAAAATAATATATTGCCATCAGCATCAGAACCAGATGTACCGTCCTCTAAAGCTTGAAAATACTTACGCGTTTTGAGGCTTAGCCTCTCCCTCAGAGCCTACAGATCATGTCTGAGCCCTTGCCTAATATACTGACAATGACCTTAGTCAGGGCGCAATTAGACCTAGAACCTCCCCCACAAGGATGTGTACATAGGGTGCCGGCCCATATCTTTTTGCCCAAACAAATTAATAATACCACCGCCCTAAAATGGGCTACTCCTGTCCATTAACCTCCCTAGCGGTATTCCCAAGTGTGGTTTGGGGTGGAATTTCAGTGCCATTAACGGTAACCCCGAACCATACTCGGGGTACCACCAGGTAGCATCGCTGGATCCTGGTAGAGGGTACTTACCTTGTCCCCGCGATATGTCACTGCAGCATACGGCGGCCGGATCTTCCGCCCGATGCGGTGAGCCCCAGCTTCCGTCTCCTGCGATGTGACGCTCGCAGGGGGGTGGAACCGGTGGCAAATTTGAAAAGTAAAACACACGGATATATTGTAATCCTATTGGATTACATTACAAAATAAAATAAATTGACATTAGTTTGCCCCTAGTGCCCTTACCGCATGTATTCGCCCCAAACATAACATGAACCATTCCCTAGATATTACCCTTAGAAGGCATAACTATACAGCGGATATAAAAAGGATGGGCAGAAAGGACAAAGGGGACAAAAAAGAAACATAGAAACATAGAATGTGTCGGCAGATAAGAACCATTTGGCCCATCTAGTCTGCCCAATATATCTGAATCCTATCAATAGTCCCTGGCCCTATCTTATATGAAGGATAGCCTTATGCCTATCCCATGCATGCTTAAACTCCTTCACTGTATTTGCAGCTACCACTTCTGCAGGAAGGTTATTCCATGCATCCACTACTCTCTCAGTAAAGTAATACTTCCTCATATTACTTTTAAACCTTTGCCCCTCCAATTTAAAACTGTGTCCTCTTGTGGTAGTTTTTCTTCTTTTAAATATGCTCTCCTCCTTTACCGAGTTGATTCCCTTTATGTATTTAAAAGTTTCTATCATATCCCCTCTGTCTCTTCTTTCTTCCAAGCTATACATGTTAAGGTCCTTTAACCTTTCCTGGTAAGTTTTTTCCTGCAATCCATGTACTAGTTTAGTAGCTCTTCTCTGAACTCTCTCTAGAGTATCTATATCCTTCTGGAGATATGGCCTCCAGTACTGCGCACAATACTCCAAGTGAGGTCTCACCAGTGTTCTGTACAGCGGCATAAGCACTTCTCTCTTTCTACTGCTTATACCTCTCCCTATACATCCAAGCATTCTGCTGGCATTTCGTGCTGCTCTATTACATTGTCTTCCCACCTTTAAGTCTTCTGAAATAATTACTCCTAAATCTCTTTCCTCAGATACTGAGGTCAGGACTGTGTCAAATATTCTATATTCTGCCCTTGGGTTTTTACGCCCCAGGTGCATTATCTTGCACTTATCCACATTAAATTTCAGTTACCAGAGTTCTGACCATTCTTCTAGTTTTCCTAAATCCTTTTCCATTTGGCGTTTCCCTCCAGGAACATCAACCCTGTTACATATCTTTGTGTCATCAGCAAAAAGACAAACCTTACCATCGAGGTCCTTTGCAATATCACTTATGAAGATATTAAACAAAATTGGTCCCAGTACAGATCCCTGAGGTACCCCACTGGAACATGACCTTGTTCTGAATGTTCTCCATTGACTACAACCCTCTGTTGTCTGCCTAATCCACTCAACAATATGGGAGTCCATGCTCAATGACTGCAGTTTATTGATAAGTCTTCTATGTGGGACAGTGTCAAAAGCCTTACTAAAATCTAGATATGCAATGTCTACTGCACCTCCACCATCTATTATTTTAGTCACCCAGTCAAAAAAAATCTATAAGATTTGTTTGACATGATCTCCCTGAAGTAAACCCATGTTGTTTTTCATCTTGCAATCCATGGGATTTAAGATGTTCCACAATCCTATCCTTTAATAGGGTTTCCATTTCCAAAAGGGATAAGAACATGGAAAAAGGGGCAATAGATTGCTGTGCTGCTAATTTACAGACCACATCACAAAACATCCTACGAATAACCCATGGATGATGTGACATGTGAAGTGTATAATATATGTAAATATACATGCAATCTACATCTCCAAAGGTCCCTGAAACATTATGGTAAATACTGAAGCATGTACATAAGTAAAACCTCCACAAATGTGGGAAAGTTACACAACTCCATGGACCTCCAGATCCTCATTGAGTCCTCCAGGAGCCAAAGATCCCAAAGTGAAGATCCAAAATGTTTCTCTTTTACATAGTCTTTGTCACTCTAATGTTCATACCGTAACAAAGGACACAGCAGCTGGGTCTTGGTACTGCACTAAAAGGGTCTCCACGGGTAACTGAATCTTCGGACGACTCTTTATTCTTTTGTTCAAGTGAACGAGTAATTCCATAACCTAGCGGATTAAAAAGATAAACATTTCTTAGTATTACATACTAAAAAGATAAAAATATGGCTAAAAGATAGCAATATAAAAAGACATTGTGAGATGTGTGCAATTCTTTTTTTTTTATCTCCCTTTAGGATCATCATTTTATGTTTAGTATATGGAATTCTAGACCGGGGATGGTCTAGTTTTTAGGTGACTTTTACACAATGTATTGAATACAAATGGGCACATTTCTGAACTGCATCAAAAAAATATCACCACGCTTTCAGGGTTGAAATTAGATATTTTTTGGGGCAACAAAGTTGTGAATGTGTAGAGATGTGCTTGAGGAGTCCGGAATCTTTGTAGCAGTAAAGACAACTATTTAAAATGTTTTTTTAGGTCTGTATGTGACCTATTTGTGGTGTTTTTCCTTCCTTACCTGTCCTTGTGATGCCCATGCAAGATATGAGGGATGCGGTAGTAAGCAAGAAAGGCAAGCACGGACAGCAATAAAAACAAGGTTCTAACCCAATCCTCAATGTACAACAAAAATGTTTTGTCTATGTTGCCATTGGAGAGATTTCTCACCATTTGCACTGCGGACACGTGTGGTGACAGCTGTCTAAGTGGGACATTCACCAATTTTTGAAGAGATTTTACTCTTGCTTCCTGTTGTACCTTTAGATTACATGACAGTGCCTTCTCATTAAAAGCCATAGGTGCTGCATGCAGAGTGACAGCAGGTGCCAAAATCTTAAGGCAAAGCATTCTAGCACCTGCCTTAAAGGGTTACTAAACCCACAACAGTAAAATCAGTCTGTATATACAGTAAAGCATGCTTGCTATACTCACTGTGGAACCTAAGGGGTTAATCCTTTCCTTCTTTCCTCTCTCTCTGATCCTCCTCTTCTTTCACTGCCTCCAAAAAAATACCTTTATTTACAGAGCCAGGAGACAGGCTGCACATGCTCAGTTTGGTATGTATTAGTAGAGAGTTTTTTTTTTTTTCTTGGGAGAGTGCATGTGATCTGCTATATACTGCTGATGAGAAAAGGTATTTATCTATTTACTAAAATAATTGCATTTCCATGGTCTGTGTACTGTGGGAGGCCAGATATAATTATGCAGGTTCTGGGTTTAGTAACACTCCAGTTTACATTGGGCCGATTTGACATGTCAAATCGCATGCCAAATTGGGACTTTGCAGCACCGCACCAATTCTCAATAGTTCCTGCACTACTTTTGGGGCGATTTCAAAAGACATCTGTGTATGAACCCACACAGATATCAGTCAAATCGCCCCCAAGTAATATCCTTCCCAATAGTGCCTGTATAGTTCTAGCCATGACATCATCCAGCCAGTAGAGAAACAGGGCTGGACAAAAAGTGTACTTAAAAAGGTGAGTGACCACTGAACACCAATGCTGGAAACTTACCCAATTCCACTGATACCAACAATCATGCACTATTCCTTTCTCAGTCACCAATAGAGCACAATTCCTCCCACTGACAGCAACGGTGGGGTACTATTCCTTCCACCAAAAGCAACAATGGGACAATTCCTCCCAGTGACACCAGCTCTTGGGTACAATACTTCCCCCTTACACCAACAAAAGAGCAATTATTCCACCCAATGACACCAGAGAAATTGCATTACCCCTTTCACTGAAAACCAACGATAGGGCATTATTTCTTCCACTAAGACCCATGATGGGGCATTATAGCTCCCCCGTGCACCAACTAAATAGCATTATTCCTGGCACTTACATCAATCACGAGGGAATTATTCTTGCCACTGACACAATAGGGCATTATTCCTCCCATTGACAACAACAAAAAGGAATTATACCTCACACTGAAACCAACGAAAAGGGCATTATTCCTTTGACCACAGCGATAGGACATTACGCCACCCACTGACACCAATGATTAGGCACCATTTCTTCTTCTGGCACCAACTTTATTTTTCCAAGTGACACCAATGAAAGAGTGCCTTTCCTCCCACTGACCACAGGCTCCTAATGCAATTTTTTACACCCACATATCACCAATTCAGGAGCATTTTTATACTTCTACTGACCACTAATGCCAGGACATTTTTGTTTGTTTTTTACTCAAATTGACCACCCATGTTTGGGAGTATTATAAAACTGTATTATAACCCTTTCCTGCTGTTAAAAAGAGCTTGCCACACATTGGTTAGTTTTTTGAATTACACCCCACGATGTCATTGTATTCTAACAGTGGGGAAACCCCAGCCATCAGAATACACAAATCATTGCTGCAGCATATTCTCTCCTGATCCTCTAACGGTAAACTGATAACCCGTTACCCGGCACCTGGACCTATATCACAAATTTGATACTACATATTTCATTCAAGAACACAAAGACCCTCGAAGTGGGAACTAGGATGAAAAAAATCCATCAAAATGGAACCTTTTGGATTAAACGACTTAACGTGATACATCCGCCAGACATCAATGAGGTGCTCTTACAAGCTGTTCTTACGAGGTCTCGGCCCATATACAGAATAATACACTATAGTCCCTTAGGGTCCCACATATGTCTATTCTTCTCTCTTCTTTATACGTGACCTAGTACTTTTTGATATAAAAATATCTAATCCTCTGGGTCGGTCTCCTAATATTTATTTTTCCAACTTTGACTCTTTTGTAATGAACTTCCTGTTCCATTGTCCAATCGTATGGCTGCAATTTTTTTGAACCTTCATCGTTTACATTGCTGATACTCCAGTCTCTGGATGAATCTGAACATTACAGAATGCATTACTTTGCGTTTATACTGCTTTCTATTGTAATATTTCTGTCCATGTACCCACTTCTGTATTAATTTACAGTTATAATTTTCATTTGTGTATTGCTTTAAAAATTGTTTATATAATCAGTTCAGGTGGTGTGGTGTTTGCAGCAATTGGGTGCTTCTTGTGTTTTCCAACTGACTGTTAACGCGATCCTGGTTATCTTTATTTGATTATTTAGGAATCCTTTTGTTTTTTGTATATAGATTCCAATCTTTTGGGGCTTTAAAATCTTTGGTTGGATGGATGTTATAAGGACCCAACTAATAAAAGCCGAATCCTATTAATATCATATATCACATGGACGGCTAATCATATACATCAACATGCAAGTAAAGTGTTACTAAACCCACAACATTAAAAAACAAAGTCTGTATATGCAGTAGAGCATGCTTGTTATACTTCCACTGTCTCCAATATATCTCCTGATATTTACAGAGCCAGGGACAGGCTGCACATGCTTAATTTAGTGTGCATTGCTAGAGTTTTTTTTTTTTTTCTTGGGAGAATGCAAAGGGAAATCAGCACTGTCCAGAGGGTCAGGGGTCCTGCATTCTCATAGGACAATCGTGGGAAAATGAAAGCTCCTCCTAACAGCTTTAAACAGACACTCATAGAAGTCACAAGACTACTATATACTGATGATGAAAAAAAAGGTATTTAGCAGTTTATATTTAGTAAAAATTGCATTTAAATGTACTGTGGGAGACGGCTTATAGTGAATGCAGGGTACTGGGTTTAGGAACACTTTAAGCGGATATCAAATAAGATGAGCCCTACACTAGTCTACCCTGCTACAGGTGTGGTTGCACACTTGCATTTTTTTTTAAATTATATATATATATATATATATATATATATATATATATATATATATATATATATATATATATATATATATATATATATATATATACACACATATACACACACACACACACACACACCCCTATACATACATAAGTACTAGGGATCGACCGATATCTGTTTTTTGTTGCCGATACCGATTTTTTGGCCATTGCATATCGGTATTGGCCGATGTTTTGTACATTTAAAGTTTTGATAAAAAAAAAAAAAATTGACACAAATCTGATACTGAACATGTTAGTTTTTGTTTAATGCTTAATGGCTGGCTTGCACCCTGTGGTGGGTGGCTGGCTGGTTGGCACCCTGTGGTGGGTGGCTGGCTGGTACAGGGCCTGTGGGCAGCTAGCTGGTACAGTGCCTGTGGCTGGCTGGCTGGCACCCTGTGGTGGATGGGTGGCTGACACAGGGGATGTGGGAGAAATATCATGCTGGATAGCTATACTGATATGGACTGGGTAATGTGTTAGGAACGAAAGGATGCCATATCGTTTAATTGAAATTAAAATGATCAACCTACAGGGGGCTGAATTCAAAGACACCCTGAAAATCAAAGTGAAAAAAATGATGCAGCAGGCTAGTCCATTTTGCTGCAACTCAAAATGGTACTCAGTAGTTTGTATAGCCCCCACGTGTTTGTATGCATGCCAACATCGGGGCATTCTCCTTTTGAAACGAAAGATGGTGTCCTGGGGTATTTCCGCCCAGATCTGGACCAGGGCATCACTGAGCTCCTAAACAGGCTGAGGTGCAATCTGGTGGTGTCAGATGGACCAAAACATAACATTCTAGAGGTATTCTACTGGATTTAGGTCAGGCGAGCGTGGAGGCCATTCAATGGTATCAATTCCTCATCCTCCAGGAACTGGCTGCATACTCTCGCCACATAAGGACGGGCATTGTCGTGCACCAGGAGGAACCCAGGACCCACTGCACCAGCGTAGAGTCTGACAATGGGTGCAAAGATTTCATCCCAATACCTAATGGCAGTCAGGGTGCCATTGTCTAGCCTGTAGATATCTGTGCATCCCTCCATGGATATTCCTCCCCAGACCTTCACTGACCGACTACCAAACCGGTCATGCTGAACAATGTTACAGGCAGCATAATGTTCTCTACAGCGCGGCTCCGGTGGTACGCGTGCGCCACCGAAACCACATGCACTCCAGTCACGTAGTACTATATTGTTTTTTTCTTTATTTGCTATTTTTTTTCCCCACGAAAGTGGAGTTACCCTTTAAAAAAGGGACATTTTTGCTAGCAATATAAAACTGACTGATAAGATACTTTCATAACCCGAAAAACAGTATGAATTCTTTAGATCTAAGGAGAGACTTACCTTTTTCCGTACTCCCTCCTGTGCACTTGACAGTTTGAGGAGAACCGGGGGCAAGAATTTGGAAATAATACTCTGCAGCTGCTCATCGGTTTCTGCATGGCCGAGGCGTAAAAACACACGTTCAAGCTGATCTGTTCACACAAAGAAGTTGAGTGTTAAATTAGGCACCGCATTTGTTTTTTTAGAACTACAACAGAAACATACACATTTTTTTATTTATTTATTTTTTTTTTTAACAGAAAATTTTTATTGAAAAAATTACACAACAAATTGCATTAAAGTCAGCCATCAAATTGCACAACAGTATAAATGACAATAAAAATGATCCTAATTAAGGGGATTAACCCCCGATCTCACACCATACAAAAGTAGAGTTCTCAACCAATAAAAAAATTTAAACTGAGAGCGTGTAATATTTATCCCCATTCACCACATTGTATCCCCCCCCACCTATCAGCTATAAGTCTGAGGATAAAAAGACAAGGGGGGGGGGGGGAGGGAGGGGAGGAAAGGGAAAGGGGGGAAGAAGGGAAGGAACAAGGAGGGGGGAGGCGAAGGCGACAGGAGAGGGCAAAGGGAGGGGGGGGGGCGGAGAGTAGGGCGACCAGATAAACATACGACCCCAGAAAGATCCACCTGGATGCTGGAATTCAACCGCGCGCATCTAACCATCTTGACCAAACTATCAGATTTCCTTGGACATTGTCTGCTCTCATATGTGATTCTATATAGAGGTAGGCCTGAGTAAACTGTTTTCAGGTAGAAATTGCCAGTAGGGGGCTCCCCAGATTTCCACCTCAAAAGGATTTCTCTTCTGGCATAAAACAGAGTGAAAGTGAGGCAGAGCTTGGTGTATCTATCCCCTTCTATGTCCTCCAAGTGACTCAGCAGAAGAATGAGAGGGTCTAAGGGCACAGCGGCATCACACAGATTGCTCAACATAGTAGCAACTGTTTCCCAGTATGAGCAGAGTTTAGCACAGGACCAGACCATATGCCAAAAAGCTTCAGTCTCAAGATTACATCTAGTGCATCTAGGGACTAGCTGGGGATAAATGCGGGGTTAACCATGCCCTATGGAGAAATTTGAGTTGTATGAACCTGTCTTTTGCCGCTATCATGAAAGAACAAGAGGAGACCCAATCCTACCACTTCTCCTCACTAAGATCAGGAATGTCTGCCATCCACTTGTCAAATGAGCAGGTCGGTTAAGTATCATGGGCTACAGTCAAATATAAGTAAAGAAAGGATAAAAAGTTTCTCCATCACGCTGCAAGGTCAGAAGGTGCTCCACGGAGTCCGATTCAAGAACAACATGCTCTGGAAACCGAGACCTGATGGCATGCTGCAATTCCCAATATCTAAATTGAAAGGTTTTGGGTAACGAGTATAAGCGCCTGATCTCCTGAAAATAATAATTTTGCCATCTACCATCACATGTTTTAATGTAGTGATGCCCTTCCTGACCCAGAATGAGGTGTCTGGGACAGTATATTTATGAGGAAGCAGAGGGCAGGGAGACATGAGAGGGTTTCTTCTATAAAATCGCCCTAGGTCGATGCCAGACCCGTATCGTAGTTTTCATAAGAATTGTCAGTGGGGTATGAGCTTTAGCTCCCCGAAACACCAAATTACTCAAAGCTGCATAGAGTAAAGCCTCCTCCAAGGCCACGGCCGTGTTTTGTCTGGGCTGGGAGAACCACCACCATACAGCGACAAGAACAGCAATCCAGTAGTAGACTTGGAAATTTGAGAGTGCCAAGCCTCCACCCGATAGTGGAGGGTGCAGTATACGTTTCACCACCCTTGGGGTTCTCCCAGCCCAAAGGACACCACCAGAAGGCCTTAGGGACACATGACGGGGTATTTATAAAGAAATATAAAAATTTGGGTAAGTATATAATTTTCAGTAGATTGACCCTGCCTACCGGTGTCAATGGAAGGGAGCGCCAGGCCACACATTTGGGGGTAAGTTGTGCCAGTAGGGGAGGGATTCACATTTTTCTCTAGATAATCGCCTGCATCGCCGCTCACCCGAATCCCCAGGTAGGTGAATTCATCCACCCATTAGAGAGGTGTGTGCATGTCAAACCGAGGGACAGAAGGATGTAGCGGGAACATAACTGATTTGTCCCAATTGATAATGCTGAAGTGGTCGAACAAGGACAGCGTGGAGCGAAGGAACCCAGAAGCATCTGCCAAATAGAGCAGGGTTTCATTTGAATAAAGGGACAGCTTTTCCTCTAGGGGTCCCACCACTATACCCCTCACCTCCGGGTCTGCCCTCAGAAGGATGGCGAGAGATTCCAGGGTCAGGGCAAACAAGCCCAGGGAAAGAGGACAGCCCTGATGCATCCTACGTCCCAGGGAAAAAAGCTGCCTGATAGGTTATTAGTTCAGACTTGCACTTTCAGGGTGTCAAAGCATTTGTAGCCAGGATAGAAACCGGGGACCAAATCCAAATTTAGATAGGACTGCCCACAAGTAACCCCACTTGACAGAATCGAAGGCCCTCCGCATCAAGGGAGGCCACCACTCCCTCACTATCAGAGCTTGCCATGGCTATGTGGGTATGGAGTCTTCTGTTTATTATCTGTCCCCCACCTCGGCATAAACCCCGTCTGATCGGGGTGGATCAGCGCAGTTATAACTGTGTTCAGTCTGGTGGCCAGGATCTTGGAGAGTAGTTTTACATCAACATTTAGGAGGGAGATGGGGTAGTAAGAGGAACATAGAGAGGGGGTCTTTCCCTGGTTTGGTGATCACTACTATCACCGCATCCCCCATGGAGCTCAAGAGTCCAGTACGAGTGCAACCTAGGGGCTAAAGGCCCGTACACAGGATATGAAAATTGGAAGGAAAATTTAGTCCGATGAACGATCTGCCGATTTTCGGATTGTTAGTATAGTGCTTTCGACAGCCGAATATGGATTTGTGGATGACAAAAATTGGATGTGCAGGCTATAAAATTTTTATCGTACGTCAACAAAACGTCCGATTTTCGTTTAATTAGTTTTCGTCTGAGAAAAATCGTAAGAGCAAGACTAGGCAAGCTCAGAAACGAAAGAACACATACAACACAATTCAACACATGACATCACTTCTGAAGTTGAATTCTGTCATACGGGAATTTTCGTATGAAAGTAACCTCTTCACTTTCCACATGAGACTAGCATGCAACAAAAAATGGAGGACAGATCGTTAGATATTCTGATCGTGTGTACGAGGCTTAAGCCTAAGACATCTGCGTATGTTTTGTAAAACTCTACCGGAATGCCATTGGGCCCAGGGGTTTTACCAGATTGGAGCCTCTTTTAGGGCCTTCAGAGATAGGTGCGTCCAGTTTGTCAAAGTGAGAACAGGAATATCTAGGTTCTCAAGATAGGAGGAGGTCAGATCATTGGTCCTGTAGGCCTCCCGAGAACTATAGAGGGTTTGGTAAAATGAAACAAAGCACTGGTTTATCTCATCGGGGTGAGAAAAAAAAAAAAGTGCCGTTAGGGCCACAGATTTGAGGCACACTAATCCGCCCATCTGCTCCCTAGAGAGCCAAGCCAACAGTCTCCCAGTCCTCTCCCCCTGTTCAAAAATAAGTTGAGACTGATAAGAGTAACTGCTTTTGTGTGAGGGATGTATGGAGGCGGAGCACCTACTATTAAGTAATGAGCTGGTAATACCCCATACATTTGAATTATTTTTTGGACAGATATAATGTTTAATGAAAGACCACAAATTTGAGTTTGCTTACTTTTATTTCTTTACCTTAAAAAAAACAGACCATAATCACTGAAAGTTAGCGGCACTTTAACACCCCCCCCCCCCCAACCAAAAGAACAATCATTAGTGGTCCGTGGCACGTTAAGCCCCACCCCCTTACACAGTGATGGCAAGCCTTGGTATCCCAGATGTTTTTGAACTACATCTCCCATGATGCTCGCCTACACTGCTGAGGACATAAGCATCACGGGAAATGTAGTTCCAAAACATCTGGCGTGCCAAGGCTCACCATCACTGCCCTAACAAAAAAAAAGCACACAATTATTGCTGGTCATTGGCAATTTACAACCCCCCCCCCCCCCCCGAAATAAACAAGAATCCCACATTATTGGTGGTACGTGGCAATCCCCCCCCAAAATCAGTGGCCAATTATCCACCCTGAATCACCACCACCTCAAGGGTATATACACACCACATTGCATGTGTGAATGCTGTGTTGCAGTGAATTGCATATTTCATAAAATGTTGTAATGCGTCGGTATGCTTTATTTAAAAGCAGGCTTTTGATTAGCAGTGCATTGTGTTTAAGTGCGTCTGCCCGCAGTGCTGCACTGAAAAAAAAAAAAAAAAGTAGAGTCTGCTGTACTTTTCTTTCAGCACTGAGCAAATGTGCTTGTGTGGACTGCATTTATAGGGAATTGCTACATGTTGGGAAGGTGTTACCCTAGCAAATCTGGTGTAAATGAACCCTCAGTCTGCTGATCCTCCTTGTTTGCAAACATTCAGTCTACTCAAAAGGTGGAAGGGGAGCTTCCTCTTTGTGAAGGGGCTAAATGTTTTTAAAGTGACTGCCCTATCCTCCATCCTTAAATTCTCTCTACTTCACCCCTCTTCTCCACCCCACAGCTTATATATATCATCCTCACTTCTGTCCTCACCTTATTACTGCACTCACCATCTCCTGCTATTTCTAAATCCACATGCACACAAATCTTCAAGGACACTGAGGCATGTCCCTTCATATAAATCACACTCTCATATTACCACCCTCACCTTTCTGCTTCTCCTGGCCTCTGGAGACATATCCCCAAACCCTGGGCCTCCATCTACCCATGCTCAATACACCACCTACCCTACACCCTCTGGCTGCAGTCGCAGTCAGCACAATCTAGTTCCTATCTCTCTTCTTCCCAAGACTGGACTCCCTTTCTCTTGCACCCTTTGGAACGCCCGCTCTGTCTGTAACAAACTCACCTCTCTCCATGACCTTTTCATCGCTAATTCATTTAATCTACTCGCCATCACCGAAACCTGGCTTCACGAATCCGACACTGCGTCTTCTGCTGCCCTATCCCAAGGTGGTCTTCTATGGACTCACTCCCCTAGACCCAACGGACGCAAGGGAGGGGGTGTCGGGATCCTTCTAGCCCCACATAGCTCCTTTCAGGTACTTCAGCCGCCTCCCTCTCTGTCACTCTCCTCATTTGAGGTACACTGCTTTCGTCTTTTCTCCCCTGTCTCTCTAAGGATAGCTGTGATCTACCGCCCCCCTGGACCAGTATCAACCTTTGATGACTTCTCCGCCTGGCTACCCTACTTTCTCTCTTCTGAAATCCCCACAATCATTCTTGGCGACTTCAACATCCCTATTAATACTAACACTCCTACCACTTCCAAACTTCTCAATCTAACCTCCTCCTTTGACCTGAAGCAATGGATACATGCTTCTACTCACTCTGAAGGCAATATCCTTGACCTTGTTTTCTCCCACCTCGCACAACTTTTCCAACAATCCTTTCCCTCTCTCTGATCACTACCTTATTAGTTTCACTCTTTCCCTCTACTCCACCTCCTCTTCCTCCAGCTACCGTACAGTTACCCGCAGAAACCTACGCCATCTCAGCCCTTCTCTTCTCTACTCTGCTACCGACCACCTCTATGACAAAATCGCACCCCTGTCCTGCACCAACCTAGCCACTTCTGTCTACAACACTTCACTCTTAGCCTCCCTGGACACATTGGCCCCCCTCACCACACACCGAATCAGGCCCAGACCACTTCAACCTTGGCAAACCGATAACACTAGAAGTCTGAAAAAGCATAGCCGTGCTCTTGAGCGCCTATGGCGTAAGACTCGGTCTCAGAATGATTTCAACCAATATAAATCCGCCCTCCAAAAATACAATTCCAGTCTCCACACTGCCAAACAGACCTATTTTATCACTCTCATTAACAGCCTGTCATCACGCCCCCGGCAACTCTTCGCTACCTTTAACTCTCTACTCCGTCCTCCACTACCCCCTCCCACCGACTCACTCACTGCCCAGGAGATTGCTAACCACTTCAAACAGAAGATTGACACAATTCGTAAGGAGATCGTTGCTGTTCAGATACCTTCCTCCATGCCTTATGCTTCACGCCCACAAGTGCGATCATTACTTCCCTCATTCAACCCCGCCACTACAGACGAGGTTGCTAAACTACTTGCTAACGTCCACTTAACAACCTGCCCTCTGGATCCTGTTCCCTCGCAAATGCTACGTTCACCTTCTGGCCCTATTCTACACTCTCTAACCCACATCTTCAATCTCTCTCTCTCTTCTGGCATCTTCCCCAACTCTCTAAAACATGCACTAGTCAGCCCCATACTTAAAAAGCCCTCACTGGACCCAACCGATCTGAACAACCTACGCCCTATTTCCTTGCTCCCCTTTTCATCCAAACTCCTCGAACGTCTAGTCTACAACCGACTGTGCGACCACTTTGTCGAGAATAGCCTCCTTGATCCCCTTCAGTCTGGATTTCGGCCTCAACACTCCACTGAAACTGCACTCCTAAAGCTGACAAACGATCTGCTAATGGCCAAAACCAATGGACAGTATTCTGTACTCCTACTTCTGGACCTTTCTGCTGCCTTTGATACAGTTGACCATCCCCTCCTCCTCAAAAAACTCCATGCCTTTGGTCTCCGTGACTGTACTCTTAACTGGTTATCTTCCTACTTATCTAACCGCACCTTTAGCGTTACCTACAATTCTACTTCCTCCTCTCCTCTTCCCTTCTCTGTTGGAGTTCCCCAAGGCTCTGTTCTTGGACCCCTCCTATTTTCAATCTACACCTCCTCTCTAGGTCAGTTGATAGCCTCCCAAGGCTTCCATCCAATGCCACCTCTACGCTGACGATACCCAAATCTACCTATCCACTCCTCAGCTCTCTCCCTCAGTCTCCTCACGTATCACTAATTTACTATCAGATATATCGGTCTGGATGTCTCACCACTTCCTCAAACTCAATCCATCCAAAACCGAGCTTATAATTTTTCCTCCACCTCGTGCCCCTTCCCCTGATTTCTCTGTCAATATCAATGGCATTACCATCAGCCCATCCCCACATGCCAAGGTCTTAGGTGTTGTCCTGGACTCTGAACTCTCCTTCAAACCCCACATCCAATTGCTGTCCAAATCTTGCCGCCTCAGCCTCCGCAACATCTCCAAAATACGCCCCTTTCTAACCAAAGACACAACAAAACTCCTGGTTCACTCCCTGGTCATCTCGCACCTCGACTACTGCAATTCCCTTCTCATTGGCTTACCTTTACACAGGCTATCCCCCCTTCAATCCATCATGAATGCTGTCGCCAGACTCATCCACCTCACCAATCGCTCAGTGTCCGCTGCTCCTCTCTGTCAAGCCCTCCACTGGCTTCCGCTCACCCAACGAATTAAATTCAAAATGCTTACAACATCTTACAAAGCAATCCACAGCCTAGCCCCCAGCTACATCACCAGCCTCATCTCAAAATACCAATCTAATCGCTCTCTTCGTTCCTCTCAAAACCTCCTGCTCTCTAGCTCACTCATCACCTCCTCCCATGCTCGCCTCCAGCACTTTTCCAGAGCCTCTCCAATCCTATGGAACTCCTTACCCTTATCTGTCCGATTATCCCCCACTCTATTAGCTTTTAGGCGATCTCTGAAAACCCTCCTTTTCAGAGAAGCCTATCCTACCAACCCCTAACAAATGTACCTCCTTTTTCTCCATCAACCCATCCCCCACAGTTATTGCCTTTTGTTTCACTTGACCCTCCCTTCTAGATTGTAAGCTCTAACGAGCAGGGCCCTCTAGTTCCTCCTATTTTGAACTGTATTGTAACTGTATTGTCTTCCTTCACATTGTAAAGCGCTGCGCAAACTGTTGGCGCTATATAAATCCTGTATAATAATAATAATAATAATAAAAAAAGTGTGTGCACACTTGTGATGGCTGTGATAGTTCACAATGATCACAAGGTGCAAGTCACTCTGGATGGCTCTGTACATCGTGACTGTGATCTCAGTTGTCCAGTGACAGCTCAGACTACAGCCATTCATTCTGGTCACCAGAGTTTTTTGAAACGCACAATCACCTTCCTGAAGTTTTGTACAATACAGAGGTGGTTAGTGATAACTTTTACCAATGGAGTGACATATGATCCTAGAATCATACCTTCTAGTTAGCCAATAACTGGGCATCTGATGAACAAAAAGGGTGCAAAGAAAGCAAAAGTCCAAAAAGCAACAGTAGTATGCAAACATTTAATTCAGAGTCGGAGTAACCCGCATCCAATTCGCAATAGTGTGAACTCAGTGTTACACAGGAGCTCTGGTGCTCGAATTTACTGCTCTCACTACGGCATGCTCGGTGATATAGAATATATAGATAATATAATGTGTAGACTAGAGCAATTGCCGTTTTTGGGGGCCCCAATGCATGGGTTTTTGCATGTATGTCTATCACTTCCGCATGAAAGTTGACAGTGGGCTTTAAAAGTGTAAAAATGTCCGGCCGGTTTAGTGGCCAGGAGCGCGCTTAACCACTTGCCGACCGCCCACTGCAGGTATACTGCGGCAGACTGGCTCGGCTGCGCGAACCGCCGTACCTGTAAAGTGGTTTGCGGGAGCGCTCCTGGGTGCCCCCCCATTAGGCAGCGGGAGAGCTGATCTACGGGGCCGGCGGCAGCGATTCCCGCCAGGCACCCGCGATCGCTCCCATTGGAGAGAGAACGACGGTCTGCTGTTGTAAACACAGCAGACTGTTCTCTCTGGAGTGAACACAGAGCGCCTGTGTTCCTCCTATTTAGGATCACAGGTCTCTGTGTTGATTCCACAAGCCCCTCCCCCATACAGTTAGAAAACACTCCCCTAGGCTTACACTTAACCCTTTGATCACCCCTGGGTTAACCCCTTCCCTGCCAGTGTCATTATTACAGTAACAGTGCATATTTTTAGCACCGATTACTGTAGTAATGTCATTGGTCCCCCCCCAAAAGTGTTAATGTCAGTTAGGGGTCCGATCTGTCCGCCGCAATGTCACAGTCCCGCAAAAATCGCAAATTGCCGCCATTACTAGTAAAAAAAATAAAAAATAAATAAAAATTACATAAATATTTCCTGTAGTTAGTAAACGCGATAACTTTTGTGCAAACCAATCAAAATACGCTTATTGCGATTTTTTTTTACCAAAAATATGCAGCAGAAAACAAATTGGCCTAAAATGTTAAATTTTGATTTTTAAATTTTTTTTTTTTGGGAATGTTATATAGCAGAATGTGAAAAATATTGTTTTTTTTCTTCAAAATTTTCGCCCTTTTTTTGTTTATAGCGCAAAAATGAAAAAAAAAGTCGCACAGGTGATCAAATACCACCAAAAGAAAGCTAGATTTGTGGGAAAAAAAGACGTAAATTTTGTTTGGGTACAGCGTCGCACGACAGCGCAATTGTCCGTTAAAGTAACGCAGTGCCGAATCGCAAAATAGGGCCTGGTCAGGAAGGGGGTAAAATCTTCCGGGGCTGAAGTGGTTAAAGTGGCTAAACTCCAGATGTAGCAGCAACAGAGACACCTTTGGACAGCAGCATTGCCAGTCTGGGCAGATAGGAGTGTTAAAGAGGTTGTAAACCCATAGATTTATTTATTTATTTTTTTCTTGCAACCTGAAAGAGAAACACATAATGAGCTAGTATGCATCGCATACTAGCTCATTATGCAATACTTAACTTAGAACGAGCCCCCGCCGTGCCGCCCGCTTACCTGTATGACGGGCGACATGTCCAGTTTCCTGTCTTCAGGGATCGCGGCATCTGGCCATCTGATTGGCCGGAGCCGCGGTGACGTCACTCCCGCACGTGCGGGAGCCGACAGTCACGGCACGGGGCTCTGAAGGAACGGCACCAGTGGCCGTTCCTTCAGAGCACATGCTCCAGTGATGTCACTGGCTGCATGCAAGGTAAATATCTCCTAAACGGTGCATGTTTAGGAGATATTTACAGTACCTATAGGTAAGCCTTACCTATAGGTAAAAGTTGCAGAGGGGGGTTTACTTCCTGTTTAAGCAGACTTTTTTTTTCCGTTCAACCAGGAGGTTGAATGAAAAAAAAAATGACTTGATTTCCCCATGCACATACGATGTGAATGAGAGGAATCTGCCCCACTAAGCTTTTATATTCGGACAATGGGAAGACTTCCCTGCCGGCAGAATACAAAAAGCAGGCAGCGCTGACTGAGTGGGGAAAACCCAATAGGCTGGTTGTACAGAAGGTGATTAGTAAATTGAATTCTGTACACAACCAACCTGTCCAAACATGAATCGAAATTCATCTGATCCCTGCTGAACAGGCAGCATTTTGATCCATGTGTAGCTGGCTTTAGATGCACTAACAAACTGAAACCAAACCCCAGCTAACACTTTAGCATGTACAACAAACCGTTTTTTTTTTCCATTTAGGATAAAGGTCTTACATAAAATAAAGCTGACCCTTGTAAGCACCCCCATCAGTGTTAAATGGTTTTGTCTCATTCCTCTAATGCTGGCCATAAACTAGCCAAAAAAATTGTTTGAAAATCTGTCATTTGGACCGTTCGTTTTTCATCTGCTTAGCAGAGACTTGTTTACACAGCTTGCAATTCTGTCTCTCTGCAGAATGATCGGCAGGTGCCAACGGGCATCGCATACCTGGTACCAGCCGATCGAGCTGCCGGCGGAGCACATTTGCGCCCGCAACCCTGAAGTGCAGAATCACATGTGTAAATGTGTGTAATATATATATTTATTATAAATCAAATAAATACAATCATTTTAAAAACTTTTTTTTTTTGGTTCTGAAAAAACAAGGAACGGTTTGGAAAATTCTGTGGAATGAATGATAAATTGAAAGGTTAAAGTGTTACTAAACCCAGGAGCCTGCATTCACTATATCTGGTCTCCAACAGAACATGGAAATACAATTATTTATAGTAAATATAAACTGCTAAATACCTTTTCTCATCAGCAGTATATAGCAGTCTGGAGACTTCTATTAGTGTCTGGTTAAAGCTTGTAGGATCAGTTTTCATTTTAACTGTCCTATGAGGCTGAAGGACCCCCGACCCCTGACAGTGCTGATTGGCCCTTTGCTGATCTCAGACTCTCCCAAAAAAAAACAAAAAACTCTAGCAACACACACCAAACTGAGCACATGCCGAGTGACTCCAAAGACTCTTATCAGGAAATGATTCAGGGACAGTGGAAGAAAGGGAGGATCAGAGAAGACAGGATTAAACAGCCTTTTTACACACGCAGGATTAACCCCTTAGGTTTCACAGAGTATAACAAGCATACTTTACTGATTTTACGGTTGTGGGTTTAGTAACACTAAACATAATGGACTAGGTGGGACTTTAGATGAGACCCAAGCTGGTGTTGCCCGGCGTCTCCATCCCTATAACAAAACACAAAATGAGGTTGAAGGATTGTAAGAGGTGCATGAAAGTCAGCCAGCCCCCAGTTTGATGTACTCACCTTCCAGTCTGTCACCAACCAAATAAGACCTGTCTCTTGGTACAAAGAACAGGGGTTTAGTTGACACACATTTGCAAACGCATGTGAAAGCTGCAGAGCCACGTCACGGCACCCTGTTTAAATCTGCAGTCCTACACTCTTAATTTAGTGTCCTCACACTGGAGGCACATGGCCGCTAATGGGTGGATGGGGAACAGGTGAGAGGGAGACAGCCCAACCTCCCCCAACCCATCCCCATGCACGACTGGCTATTGTCTCAAAAAGTTCAAATAATTAGGTTAAAATATAACCATGGTGCAAACTGGAGAAGACCAGCTGAAAAGCATTACACCTCCATCCCCTTGGTGGATGCAGTATATGGATAGGAAGGGATTTTATATATGGGGCATGGCCTGTAAAGCACACTGCCTTTGAAATCCCTTATTTCCTTTGGGACTTTATATGAGACAAGCAGTTTTTGATTTGACCCTAGTGTTTTCCGTATACAGGGATGGAGACCAATAGCATGACCTGCTTGTCTCATATAAAGTCCCAAAGGAAATAAGGGATTTCAAAGGCAGTGTGCTTTACAGGCCATGCCCCATATATAAAATCCCTTCCTATCCATATACTGCATCCACCAAGGGGATGGAGGTGTAATGCTTTTCAGCTGGTCTTCTCCAGTTTGCACCATGGTTATATTTTAACCTAATTATTTGAACTTTTTGAGACAATAGCCAGTCGTGCATGGGGATGGGTTGGGGGAGGTTGGGCTGTCTCCCTCTCACCTGTTCCCCATCCACCCATTAGCGGCCATGTGCCTCCAGTGTGAGGACACTAAATTAAGAGTGTAGGACTGCAGATTTAAACAGGGTGCCGTGACGTGGCTCTGCAGCTTTCACATGCGTTTGCAAATGTGTGTCAACTAAACCCCTGTTCTTTGTACCAAGAGACAGGTCTTATTTGGTTGGTGACAGACTGGAAGGTGAGTACATCAAACTGGGGGCTGGCTGACTTTCATGCACCTCTTACAATCCTTCAACCTCATTTTGGGTTTAGTAACACTTTAGCCTACGTTCACACTGAGGCCGTTTTGAAATCATGCAAGTTCAGGTGAAATCGCACGATTTCAAGCCGGCATTTCAGTTCGACTTCAGGGGTGATTTCACAGACATCTGTGCGGGTTCCTGTACAGATATCTATTGAAATGGCCCCCAAGTCACCAAAAGTAGTATAGAAACTATATTTGGGAATTGGTGCGGCGCTTCAAAGTTGGGGTTGCAGAGATTCGGACGATGCAATTGCCAGCAAATGGCTCCGATTTGACCTGTCAAAGCTGACCAATGTGAACATGGGCCTAATGTGTTTCTCACCTGTTAAAAATTGAACTGTTTGCAATGCGTATATGTGACCAAGGCTGGGTTCACACCTAAATCGGATATGGCTCAAAGCAGGGGGTCCTGGGCATCCCTGTTCTCCGTTTCAGGGACGAATGAGGTCAGAATTTTTGCATGAATTCAGACCTGAAACAGCACCAAAGATGCACGGGACCCCTGTGCAACCCGCTCCGCAGCCACCACAGAGATGTGTGACCTGGCTCCATTAAGAGCCGCAAACCCTCTCCTATCATGCAAATTGGATGCAGAGAAACCCACATCCAATTCTCACTAGTGTGAACCCAGCCTGAAACTATAATAATTCCTGTCCATTGAATAATTTACTACTTAAAATTCGGTTATTACATGATGGCACTATCGCTTGCTCTCACGGCCGAGTGTTCGTTAATCGAAAACGAGTAGTTTGAGTGATTTTTCGTATAGCGTATGGCCAGCATAACAGCTACATGGACAGCACAGCTTGTTCTTGTGAAAAATAATGGACTTTCTGGCTGGATCACAAGATGACAACCAGAAGAAAGAGAATGTAAGAAAAATGAATGCAGCCATCACATCTAAGAATAGGTAAGCTGTACTATAACACTCGTGCCGTTCCTTCAGAGCCCTGTGTCATGAACGGCGGCTCCCGCATGAGCGGGAGTGATGTCATCACGCCTTTCGGCCAATCAGATGGCCGGAGGATGCGAACCAGGACGGCAGAACATGTCGGCTGTGTCTCCAGTGAGTGGGCGGCACTGTGGGGGCTTCGTTCTAAGGTAAGTATTTCATAATAAGCTAGTTTACGATGCATACTAGCTCATTATGCCTTTATCTTACAGGGTTTACAACCTCTTTAAAGGGGGACTTTATTTTCTAAATATTTCCAGCTTGAGTTTTAGGAGTGAGCTGGTATGTTAAATTGATACTATAAGTTATGGGATAGTTTCAATTTGCTAGGACAGTTATGGCTTGAGTCGTAGTGGCTGAGTCATTGTTTGAGTGACAAATATTTGAAATGTTATTTATTGAATGAATAAAGTGTTTATTTAAACCAATGATAAAAACGGCCGCAGCCAAGTTAGGCCTCTTTCACACAGAGCGGACCGTATTGCGATCCGCTCCGGCACTTTTTTTTTTTTTTTTTTTACGGACACGGATAACACTTGTGTCATCCGGTTCGCATATCATTCCATCCGTTAGCGGATGATATACGGACATAATCTATGTCTATGGGGATTGCGGATGTCAGCGGATGACACCGCTGACATCCGATTTTACGTCCGTTCCGTTTTTTAAACGGAAGAAAAAATAGGGTTCGGTTTCGTTCTAAAAAACGGAACAGAACTGAAAGGACGCAAATCGGATGTCAGCGGATGGTCATCTGCTGACATCTGCAATCCCATTGACATACATTATGTCCGTATATCACCCGCAAACGGATGGGATGATATAAGGACATACGGAACGCCGTGTGAAAGAGGCCTTACTTCCAAAAAAAGGTTGTACTGGTTTTATTTATTCAAAATACTGCCTACAGTCACATGAAGACTCCATTCACACTGCTGGGACCAGAAAGTCGCCTCATAAGGGGCGACTTGTTAGCGCGACTTGTATGATAGACGACTTTGTACGACTTTGTATTTGGCCAATCGGAATATGATGGTTCTGGGTCATGCTCAATCACACAAAAAAAAAGTTCTTAAAAATTGTCGTTTTTGATAGAGAGCCAATTATTGAAAAAATGATTTAAAAAAAAAAAAAAAGAGATTTCTTTGGATTTAGTGTCTGTGGGTCTAAAAAGTGTACCTGTGAAGTTTCAGCTCTGTAGCATGTCCGGAACCAGGGCGTTTTTGTTTCAGGCGTTTATTGGGCATTTTTTGGGCGTCTTTGGAGGCAGGCATGACATCTGAACTTCTGTATAGGGATATATATACACATATAGGTGTGAAAGGAGGGTAACACCATCCCTGCAAATAATTTCAGTAGCGCAGGGATAGGGTTCCGCTCCTTTCACACCTATATGTGTGTATGTGTATATATACATATATGTGTGTGTGTATATATATATATATATATATATATATATATATATATACCCCTAGACGTCCACAAAAAAGTCCAATAAACGCCTGCAACAAAAGCGCCCAGGTGTAAAAGGAGCGGAGCCCGATCCCTACTCTACTAATAATTCTAAGAAAAATGATCTTTTTCTTATGGCGGTCACCCTGACATGGATGAGTTCTGTCACCCTGGCATAAAAGGAGCGGAGCCCCATCCCTGCTCTACTAATAATTCTAAGAAAAATGATCTTTTTCTTATGGCGGACACCCTGACATGGATGAGTTCTGTCACCCTGGCATAGCAGTCAGAGTCAGTTCACCCTAAACTACACTACGGTCACCCTGACACTTAACACTTTCCCTACAGAAACTAGATTATTGAATCTAACTATAGTGGTATATAGTACCCTAACTACACTGCATATCCCTTTCCTCACACTAAGAGTCCACCAGTGCCACATATCAGTGTCCACCAGTGCCACGAATCAGTGTCCACCAGTGCCAAGTATCAGTGCAAGACCGCCAGCCACCCACAGACAGGGTGCCAGACCACCGCCAGCCACCCACAGACAGGGTGCCAGACCGCCAGCCACCCACAGACAGGGTGCCAGACAGCCAGCCACCCACAGACAGGGTGCCAGTACCAGATTTGTGTCAAAAACCCCATATATATATATATATATATATATATATATATTACACATATACACACACAATGGATGGCAGTCTACAAGGCCCAGTGACAAGAGTGTAATGTGCACTGAGCCTAGCTGGGAATTTTGGTTTCACTTCACATGCCTATGACTGTGCAAAGTGGTGTAGAGAGGCCTGAGAATGCCATGTAACCATGCAGGCCCTGGCTCTACCTTCCCAGCAGCCTCACTCATGCTCAGCACTGGCTGTGTTAGTAGGGCTCATGCCTCCTACTGTAAGAGCACAGCAAATAGCGGGGGCTGAGGTGGGCTCTCCCTTCCCTGCCTCTGACACAACACTCACCACATACTACATATTCAATAACCCGATACAGAGCCTTCAATGGCTGCCCGCTCCCAGCATGACCCGAACCATACCAGCTTCTTGGTTAACTTACTCAGCTCGTCCTGGGCAGCGACAGCAGCAGAGGCGGCAGCTGAGGGCACGGCAGCAGCCATGTTCACCGGTAGTGCGAGCAGAGGGCGGAGGCGGTGGGCGGGGCCTGCTCTGGGTGCTGCTTTCTTTTTCTTCTTCTTGTCAGTCACAGACTAGCTTCTAATAGAACTGAGCAGGCGTGCTGCCTCAATGAGCCTTCTGCATGGTCTATGGGGATAGAGCTGTCCCCTACATCTCTGCACATGTGCACAGCATGGTTTTCTTGTATTTGGTAGTAGTATATATTTAGAAAGAGCTCGTCAGTACAGCTCTCCGCCTCCTCAAGCCTTTTTAGTCAATGGGGCTGGCAAGATGCAATATAAAGAATGCTACCAGGTTTTGGTGGGGCAGCTGTTAAAGTTTAGGATCATATATTTCTTTTATTTGTTTCCGTTTGGTAGAACTAAAGTATTTTTTTCCACTGTGGATAAGGAAAAAGAGGGTTATAACACCTGTCAGGTTTTTATTTGTCATCTCTGTTCCATTGGGGAAAATTCCCTTCATTTCCTGTCTTATAGCCACAACAGGAAGCAAGAGGAAATCCCCATAAATCAATGGAAATCCCTGGTTGTCACTAGAACTAGTTTCTCCATTGGAAGGTTTCAAAATCCAGAGGTTGCCTTTGGGAAATAGACCTATGAGTGCTGCCAGCATTGCTGCAGAGGTTGAAGGGGTGGGGGGGGGGGGGGCAGACTGTCAGAGCAGCAGGAGGAATGTGGAAAGATCAATTCATCTATATGCAGCTGTCCCATCCCCTCTCCTATACAACTTCTTATGCTGGCCCCCCTAGTGCCCTCCAGCCCCCCCTGCTCTTAACCCCCCCCCTGTACTCTTTAGCCCCCCCGTGCTCTTCAGCTTCCCCCATGCTCTTTAGCCCCCCCCCCCCCCCGGTGCTCTTCAGCTCCCCACAGTACTTTTCATCTCCCCCCCCCTCCCCATGCTCTCCACCCCCCTGTGCTCCCTGGATTCCCCCTCAGTGATTTCCAGTTCCCCCCCTCCCCCTGTGATCTCCATCCCCCTGGTCCCCCCCGTGCTCTCCACCCCCCGCGCCTTCCAACCCCCCTGCAATGCTTTTCAAACCTCTTAATTCTCTCCATTTCTCTGACCTTCTTTTGTATCATGTCCCCAGTCTCAGATCATCTCTTGTATCATGTCCACAGTTTCTGACCATCTCTTGTATCATGTCCTCAGTCTCTGACCATCTCTTGGATCATGTCCTCAGTCTCTGATCATCTCTTGGATCATATCCTCAGTCTCTGACCATCTCTTGTATCATGTCCTCAGTGTCTGACCATCTCTTGGATCATGTCCTCAGTCTCTGACCATCTCTTGTATCATGTCCTCAGTCTCTGACCTTCTCTTGTATCATGTCCTCAGTCTCGGATCATCTCTTGTATCATGTCCTCAGTCTCTGACCATCTCTTGTATCATGTGCTCAGTCTCTGACCATCTCTTGTATCATGTCCTCAGTCTCTGATTTCTCTTGGATCATGTCTGCAGTCTCTGACCATCTCTTGTATCATGTCCTCAGTCTCTGATCATCTCTTGGATCGTGTCCTCAGTCTCTGATCATCTCTTGGATCATGTCCTCAGTCTCTGATCATCTCTTGTATCATGTCCTCAGTCTCTGATCATCTCTTGGATCATGTCTGCAGTCTCAGATCATCTCTTGTATCATGTCCACAGTTTCTGACCATCTCTTGTATCATGTCCTCAGTCTCTGACCATCTCTTGGATCATGTCCTCAGTCTCTGACCATCTCTTGTTTCATGTCCTCAGTCTCTGACCATCTCGTGTATCATGTCCTCAGTCGCTGACCATCTCTTGTATCATGTCCTCAGTCTCTGACCATCTCCGGTACCATGTCCTCAGTCTCTGACCATCTCCTTTATCATGTCCTCAGTCTCTGACCATCTCTTGTATCATGTCCTCAGTCTCTGATTTCTCTTGTATTAGGTCCGTAGTCTTTGACCATCTCTTGTATCATGTCCTCAGTCTCTGACCATCTCTTGGATCATGTCCGTAGTCTCGGATCATCTCTTGTATCATGTCCTCCGTTTCTTACCATCTCTTGTATCATGTCCTCAGTCTCTGACTTTCTCCTGTATCATGTCCGCATTCTCTGACTATCTCTTGTATCATGTCTGCAGACTCTGTCCATCTCTTGTATCATGTCTGCAGTGTCTGACCATCTACTGCATCATGTCCGCAGTCTCTGATCATCTCTTGTATCGTGTCTATAGTCTCTGACCATCTCTTATATCATGTCTGTAGTCTCTGACCATCTCCTGTATCATGTCCTCAGTCTCTGACCATCTCTTGTATCCTGTCCTCAGTCTCTGACCATCTCGTGTATCATGTCCTCAGTCTCTGACCATCTCGTGTATCATGTCCTCAGTCTCTGACCATCTCTTGTATTATGTCCTCAGTCTCTGACCATCTCCTGTACCATGTCCTCAGTCTCTGACCATCTCCTGTATCATGTCCTCAGTCTCTGACCATCTCTTGTATCATGTCCTCAGTCTCTGACCATCTCTTGGATCATGTCCACAGTTTCGGATCATCTCTTGTATCATGTCCTCAGTCTCTGACTTTCTCCTGTACCATGTCCGCAATCTCTGACAAACTCCTTTAGCATGTCTCCAATCTCTTACTCAAACTTAAACACATTGATAATAGTATTAGCTATCGCCAAAGGTAGGACTGTGCAGGGGAGGCAGAGAGTGCAATAAGGGGGAACTGTGATTAGAGAGACGGGGGGGGGGGGCAGACTGCAAAGGGCACTGTGATAGGGGGGCTGTGAAATTTGTGCAATAAATATTCTTGGAAAAATTACACATTTTTGCGGGTGTTTTTACATTTTAAAGTTGGGGTGGTGCTAGATATAGGATCCGCCCCGGGTGCCAAATGCTCTAGGTACGCCACTGCACTGAGGGAACCATGAATGCAACATGTACTGTGACATACTGAAGCAGAGCATGATCCCCTCCCTTCGGAGACTGGGCCGCAGGGCAGTATTCCAACATGATAATGACCCCAAACACACTTCCAAGCCAACCACTGCCTTGCTAAAGAAGCTGAGGGTAAAGGTGATGGACTGACAAAGCATGTCTCCAGACCTAAACCCTATTGAGCATCTGTGGGGCATCCTCAAAGGGAAGGTGGGGGAGCGCAAGGTCTCTAACATCCACCAGCCCCGTGATGTCCTCATGGAGGAGTGGAAGAGAACTCCAGTGTCAACCTGTGAAGCTCTGGCGAACTCCATGCCCAAGAAGGTTAAGGTAGTGCTGAACAATAATGATGGCCACACAAAATATTGACACTCTTGGCCCAATTTGGATATTTTGACTTAGGGGTGTACTCACTTTTGTTGCCAGTGGTTTAGACATTAATGGCTGTGTGTTATTGTGATGTACACTGTAAGTCCCCATTCACACTAGCACGACTTGTCAGGCGACTTGGTCAGCCTGACAAGTCGCGCACTGTCGCGGTCCATTGACTGCTACAGGAGCTGTTCTAATAGGAGCGACACAAGTCGCTCCGACTTAGAAAAAGGGTCCTCTACTACTTCGGGGCGACCTGGAGCGACTTGCATTGACATTCATTTTATGAAGTCCGTGCAAGTCGTGCCGAAGTCGCGCTGCACGCGACTTCACAGGTCACCCCCGAAGTCAGATCCGACATAGTGTGAACGGAGTCTTATACAAGCTGTACACTCACTACTTTACATTGTAGCAAAGTGTAATTTCTTCAGTGTTGTCACATGAAAAGATTTAATAAAATATTTACAAAAGAGGGGGTGTGAGGGGTGTACTCACATTTGTGAGATACTTTACATACACACTGTCACTCAGAATAAACCACTGGCCTAGACAAGGAAGTTCCTAAGTTCCAATAAACTGAGATATTGAAATAGAGAACCAGACTTTTCACTGTAAGCTAAGCAAGCGGAGTCCGTCAAAACAGATCCGCCTCATGTGAAATTGGCCCAGCATTACAGCTAATATTCAGGAGATACACAATATAATAGTGTTTCTGATTATCCATATAAACATCTGAAAAAAGAAATGAAATATTTACCATAGTTTATCAAAATATTTATAAAAAGAGATGTAAATCATAATCTTTATTCAAACCTCTGGGATAAATAGTATCAAGTTTTGAAATCCAACTTGCTTCCCTCGGTTGTAACTTTAATTCCCTATTTCCCCCTCTCGTCAGTCGTGGTATGTGTGTCAATTACCATAAATCCTAACTGGGCTACAGTGTGGCCACACTATTTAAAATGCATAGTAACTGGTATACTATACATAAATATATACAGTATATATACACAGTGGGTATAGAAAAGAGTCACCACCACCCCGCCCCCCCTTTAAAATAATCACATTTTGTTGCTTTGCTGTCTGAAATGAAGACAGACACAATTTTTGTTTTATCCAGCTGTATTTACTCAGTGCAACTTATTTATCCAAGTGAAAGCTATAACACCGCATTCACACTGAAGCGGCATGACTTTCGGGGCGACCTGTGAAGTCGCGTGCAGCGCGACTTCGGCACGACTTGCATGGACCTCACAGAATGAATGTCTATGCAAGTCGCTCCGAAGTAGTACAGGAACCTTTTTCTAAGTCGGAGCGACTTGTGTCGCTCCTATTAGAACGGTTCCCGTACCACACAACGGACCGCGACGGACCATGACTTGTCAGGCTGACAAGTCGCCTGACAAGTCGTATTAGGCTCCATTCACACTACCGCGACTTGTCAGGCGACTTATCAGCCTGACAAGTCACGGTCCCTCGCGGTCCATTGACTGCTACAGGACCCATTCTAATAGGAGCGACACAAGTCGCTCCGACTTAGAAAAAGGGTCCTGTACTACTTCGGAGCGTCTTGCATAGACATTCATTATATGAAGTCCGTGTAAGTCGCGCCAAAGTCGCGGTGCGCGGGACATCACAAGTCGCCCCCGAAGTAGTGCCGCTGCAGTGTGAATGGGCTCTTAGTGCCGGTTCACACTTGTGCGGATGCGCTGATCGCATGTCATTCGGAGCGCACTGCTCCTTGATTACAAGCGATCTCCTGTGCAGATGCGAGTTCAGCCATACACTTTGTATGGCTGAATTCGCAGCGCATCCGCAGCAAACTCGCACATGAGGCATTTTTTGAGCCGCCCCAGAATCGGATCGAACAGTGGTTCACACTTGTGCGATCCGATTCTGTGCGAACTTGCAGATTGCACTGCGATATGCGATCAAACTGGGGGCTGTCGTTAACATTTAATTGACACCCCCTGCGTATCGCATATGGCAGTGTGAACTGCCATATGTGCGGATGCGATGCGGGATCACGCTGCATGTTCGCAGCGTTCCCGCATCACACAAATGTGAACTGAGCCTAAAGGCCCGTACACACGTACCGATCGTCGGCATACAAACGTCGGTGGACGAAGGATCTGCCGATTGTACGCGTGTTAGTATGGTGCCTCCGACAGATGTCTGCGCACAATCCGCGGACAAAAGTCTTTCGTGCAAACATGAAAATATTTGTATGCCGACACCAGAACGGACGATTGTTCGCCTGTCAGTACACAATTCGGCCGACAGACCGCAGATTTGCAAGACTGGGCATGCTCAGAAAATAGAAAACACAGGGAAAGTTAACCATTACATGACATCACTTCTGCAGTCGGCGGACAAAATTCTTGTGCTGTCCTTGTGCTGTCTTTGCACTTTTCAGCAGACACCGACATCCCGGGGAGAAAAGAGGAACATTTGTAAGCCGACCATCGGTACGTGTGTACGGGCCTTAAGAGTCGGTTCACACTAGCGCGACTTGTCAGGCGACTTGTCAGCCTGACAAGTCACGGTCCATCGCGGTCCATTGACCGCTACAGGACCCGTTCTAATAGGAGCGACACAAGTCGCTCCGACTTAGAAAAAGGGTCCTGTACTACTTCGGGGCGACCTCGGAGCGACTTGCATAGACTTCCATTATGTGAAGTCCCTGCAAGTCGCTCCGAAGTCGTGGTGCACGGGACTGCACAAGTCGCCCCCGAAGTAGTAAGGAGTTGTGTTGCCTCAGTGTGAACCGGAGACTGACACCAAAATTGACAATAACAAACAAAAAACAACAAAACTTGTAAACAAAGCAGGCAGATCTCACTTACAGGCAGGGACAGATCAGCAGTTTCAGCTATGCTCAAATCTTTGATCTGTCTTTGCCTGTCACAGAGACCCCCCCCCCCCCCCACAAGTCAGTAAGGGCTCTTTCAAACGGTCCGCCTCCGTAGGTGGATCCGTGTTGCTCAGCGGGGATCGATCCGCAATCCCCGCTGAGCCGGCGGATGACAGCTCCGTCTCCGCTTGCAGATCGGAGAGGGAGGTGTCTCAGCCCCCGCTGCCCTCTATGGGGGATCGGATGAGAGCAGACTGCCTGTCCGCTCTCATCCGATCCGATCCGATCCGATTACTGAACGGATGGAAAAATAGGGTTTCCATCCGTCCAGATTTCACAGACAGGATCGGATACGGATGGCAGCGGGTGTCAGCGGAGGTGTCTCCGCTGACACCCGCTGCCCCATAGAGCTGCATGGAGGATCCGATCAGATCCGCCTAAAAAACTGACAGGTGGATCTGATCGGATCGCCTGTGTGAAAGAGCCCTAAGCATTAGGCATACATTTAACCCCTTGATCACCCCCAGTATTAACCCTTTCCCTGCCAGTGTCATTATTACAGTAACAGTGCATATTTTTAGCACTGATTACTGTAGTAATGTCATTGGTACCCCCAAAAGTGTCAAAAATGTCAGTTAGGGGTCTGATCTGTCCGCTGCATTGTCGCAGTCCCGCAAAAAATCGCAGATCGCCGCCATTACTAGTAAAGAAAAAAACAATAAAAATGACATAAATCTTTCCCATAGTTAGTAGACGCAATAACTTTTGCGCAAACCAATCAAAATACGCTTATTGTGATTTTTTTTTTTACAAAAAATATGTAGCAGGAAACAAATTGGCCTAAAATGTTAAAAAATTTTGATTTTATTTTTTTTTTGAGAATGTCATATAGCAGAATGTGAAAAATATTGTTTTTTTTTTTTTTCCAAAATTGTCGCTCTTTTTTTTATTAATATCACAAAAAATGAAAAGCGCAGAGGTGATCAAATACCCCCAAAAGAAAGCTCTCTTTGTGGGAAAAAAAGGACGTAAATTTCGTTTGGGTACGGCGTTGCATGACCGCGCAATCGTCAGTTAAATTCGCACAGTGCCGAATCGCAAAAAGTGGCCTGGACGTAAAGCAGGAAAAGTGGTTAAACAATAACAATTTTTATGTGTATTGCTGATTTGTCCGTTAAAGTAACGCAGTGCCGAATCGCAAAATAGAGCCTGGTCAGAAAGGGGGCGAATCCTTCCCGGGGCGAAAGTGGTTAAATATGGTGATAATAAAAAGATTGATATTTTATTCCTTATGTGATTTCTGGGTGGCCACAGTGAAAAGTCCCAATCATTGGCCTTTTTTCTTTTGGGTAGGCAAGGGTCCTTATGCTTAGTAATCAGCAATGTGTCCCATGTGAGTAGAGAAGCACTGTATGGCATTGAGCGTTGCTCGTTGTGCGCATACTAATAAAGTTATTGTGATGTACAGATCCTGCAGAGGCTCCTCCCTGATGTCACGTTGGAGCTGATGGCTGCTGACATGGCGGTCCCGGGGAAGGCGGAGGGGGAAGCAGCTGGATGCGGCGCCCCTCTCCTCTTTCCCGGGCCCTCCATGTCCCCTAGACTGTTATTCCTGCTCCTGAGCCTGGCGTGCCTGGCCGGCCGGGTGTGCGCCCTTATAGAAGGACTGTACTGCGGACAGCAAGTGTGCTATGATGTGCTGGGGGTGGACAGAGAGTCCAGCAAGGCGGACATCGCCCGGGCATACCGGCAGCTGGCCAGGAAGTACCACCCGGACCGGTACCGGTCTAATGAGGAGAAGGAGAGCGCACACAACAATTTCCTGCTGGTGGCCACAGCCTACGAGACTCTAAAGGTGAGGGCTAGGTGGGGGTGACACCTCATCCCTTTAATCCACAACACATATTAACCACTTAAGCCCCGGAACATTTTACCCCCTTCCTGACCAGGGCCTATTTTGCGATTCGGCACTGCGTGACTTTAACCACTTTACCACCGGAGGATTTTGCTGTCTTACGTCTGGGCCACTTTTTGCGATTCAACACTGTGCGACTTTAACTGACAATTGCGCAGTCATGCAACGCTGTACCCAAACGAAATTTACGTCCTTTTTTTCCCACAAACAGAGCTTTCTTTTGGTGCTATTTTATCACCTGTGCAATTTTTATTTTTTGTAAGAGCGACAATTTTGAAAAAAATAACAATATTTTTCACATTTTTTTTATATGAAATTACCCCCAAAAAATGTAAAAACCAAAATTTTTTAACATTTTAGGCCAATTTGTTTTCTGCTACATATTTTTGGTAAAAAAAAAAAATCACAATAAGCGTATTTTGATTGGTTTGCGCAAAAGTTATTGCGTTTACTAAGGGAAAGATTTCTGTCATTTTTACTGTTTTTTTTTTTTAACGAGTAATGGCGGCGATCTGCGATTTTTTTTTTTTTTTTTTTTTTTTTTTTTTGCGGGACTGCGACATTGTGGCGGACAGATCGGACCCCTGACTGACATTGACACTTTTGGGGGTACCAGTGACATTACTACAGTAATCAGTGCTATAAATATGCACTGTTACTGTAAAAATGACACTGGCAGGGAAGGGATTAACTTTATTGGAGAGGGAGGGGTTAAGTGTGTCCCTAGGAGTGTGATTCTAACTGTAAAGGGATGTGGCTGTTTGTGTAACTACAGAGTTATACGATCCTACATAGCAGGACTGTATGATCTCTGCGCTTACACAGGGGAGAATGACAGGCGGCTTTGTTTACATTAGCCGCCTGCCTTTCTCCCTCTGTACCGGAGGATCGCGAGTGACCGGCGGACATCGGGTCCGCTGGTCACACACGTGGACATGTTAGGGAGCGAGCGGGGACGGGAGGGCGGTGCACGCTCGCCCCTAGAGGCTCACAGGCTAGCGACGTAGTCTCAGGGGCTGACTGCCGCCGTAAATAGGCGTGCGGCAGTCGGCAAGTGGTTAATTACACAGGTTCTGTGGCTGATATAAGGCACTAAGTGGGTTTAATTACCACCTTAATCAGCCACAGAACCTGTGTAATTTAATGTGTGTCCTGGATTAAAGGAATGGGGTAGGTGGGGGTGACACTGCCTCCAAGCTTCCCATGAACTCTTTGGGTGCCAAGTGTGGGTCATCTAGGAGGCCTGCCCTGGGGTGGGTTCTTTGGACTACGCCAGGGGATGAATGGGGTCACTTGTCACAGCACAGGGGTGTAACGCCTTGTTCACCAAAGCAAGGTGGGGTCCACAGTCATGTGCGATTTGCATCAATACAAAAAAATTGGCGCAAATCGCACTGCAAAGGTTGGCATGCGATTTGAACAGGAATGAGGTGCGAATCGCATCCGATTTCCCCCTCTGCACCCGTCTGTGTAGAAAGGGATAAGCGCCGTCCAGTGTGAATTTAAAAAATGTTAGAACTAACCTCACGCTATATTACCAAAAGTATTGGGACCCCTGCCTTTACACGCACATGCGCTTTAGGGCGGGTTCTAACACGCGTGATGCGGAAACCCTGCGAATCCACTGCGGGTTCCCGCATCGCACTCAACTCGCAGGCAGTTCACACTGCCATATGCCAAACGCTGGGGGTGTCAATACAAAGCTAACGACACCCCCAGATCAGGTCGCATGAACTGTCAGTTCAGACATGAATCAGATGGCATAGGTGTTTACCCCCATGCCATCTGATTCTGGTGCAGACCATAAAAAGGTTCCTGTGTGGTCCGAATGCAATGGAAATTCAGCCATACAATCTGTATGGCGGAATTCGCAACCCACAGACATCGCATTTGATTTGCAGAGCAGTGCGCTGCGAATCGCATACGATGTCTGACATTGCATATATGTGAACCGGACTTAATGGCATCCCAGTCCTTAGTCTGTAGGGTTCCACCAATAAATCCACTAATTCTTAACACTGATTCTTACTGCAGCTACCTGGCCATGTGAAAGAGGCCTTAGAGTTTAAAGTGATTGGGTAAACCCTTGTAAAACAACCCATTCAGTTTAAAATAGAATTGAAAGACAAAACATTTGTGTAAAGATATTTTTGTTATATTAGATTTTTTTTTATAAGTGATCACATTCACTCTGTTTCATCTGTTCTCAACTGCATAAGAGTTGGGAGTAGAAACAGCAGAACACTGAACTTCCCAGTAAAATGCTGTTCTGTGGGGTGGCTTGTTAGGACAAGTCTGATCAGGCTGAGTTCCCAGCATAGCTAAAGAACTGACCATGGTGTGATCTCATGCCTAGTGTGGTCAGTTGATAATAGGAAAGCAGAGAGACTGGCAGGAACATCAGGAATTTCACATAAAGGAAGCAATACAAAGAGAACAGGATACATTTTCATCCAAATACATGGCACAGTAGGCACATATCGGGAGTATGTTATGTTGAGTTTACATGCTCTTTGAAGCCTATATCGGGGATAATGTTAAACTCCCTCTAACCGATGGATGGACAAAACATAAACTAAATGCCTGTTTTACTAAAACCACAGTTACACGACGCTGCAATCCCGTGCCATCTCTCTTTTGTTTACATGTGGCAGGGTTGTTCTTTGCGTGGATGTCACTGCTTTTGTAAAATGGACACTTCCTATTGGCTGTTCAGCAACTGGGTCCTCTTAGTGCCCATTCACACTACCGCGACTGGTCAGCCTGACAAGTCACGGTCCATGCAGTGCTACGGGAACCGTTCTAATAGGAGCGACACAAGTCGCTCCGACTTAGAAAGTAGTTCCTGTACTACTTCGGCGCGACATCGGAGCGACTTGCATAGACATTTATTATATGAAGTCCGTGCTAGTTGCGCCGAAGTCGCGGTGCACGCGACTTCACAGGTTGCCCCCGAAGTCGTGCTGCGGTAGTGTGAACCGGCACTTAGTATCCAGAAGAGGAATGATGTCAGCCATGGGGGATTGTAGGGGACCAGCTGGCAAGGGACCATGTGCAACACTGGGCTACCGGTCACCCAGAAACGACCCAGATGAGGGACCTTTGACTTAGGTGAGTATAACTTGCTACAGAAAAACACCTTGCAGGTGTAGGAGGGGGGGTTCCTATTTTGCCAAGAATGATGGTTTAATATGACCCATTTATTTTGTCCTAATTCCTGGAGTTGGGAAGGCTGCTAATTAGCCAAACTCTAAATGAATTAAACACAGAAACCTGTGCAGAACCAGCATTCTGAGCCAATGTCTACCCGGCTTTGACATACTTCTCAGTGGGAAAATAAGTTAAACAATGGCCACTTAAATAATTAGGTATAGCTTAACAGGGGTCTTCAAACTATGCCCTCCAGTTGTTCAGAAACTACAATTCCCATCATGTCAGAGATTTACAAAGCCTCATGGGACATGTAGTTCCACAACAGCTTGAGGGATGTGGTTTGAGGATCCCTGGCTTAGACAGTGCAGGTAACACTCTTTTCATCTGTTAAATGCCTAGGTGTATTGAACCGTATGGTGTTCAAATGGCTGATTGGCAGAGGTTCCAATTTAGGGTGCCGCTGCTAGAGGCAATTGGGCATGCAAACAGGTTTTCCACTTTGTCAAGCTTACACAGCTGACTTTTTAACAGCATGTTCATTATAGAAAAAAATCTGGTAGCTTTATTTTCATGTGAAATTCTGTACTGACATTAGTAAACTGTGAGTATGGCATGTTTGTTTACATTGCAGTGAGAACTCTGATCCTCTGTAGGGATGACTCATTCTTTCATTCCCATTTGGCAGTGTTTTTTTTTTTTTTTTCTCTACTCTACTAGAGTGCTGTAAGATTTTTATTGGTCCACATGTGTGAATCTCAGATTTTAGCCCCAGGTTGATTGAAATATATTTCAACAACCTAAAAAAAAGGGGAGTTTCAAAAACAGATGTAAAAAAATATATAAAAGACATGTCTAGGATAAAATCTAGAAACGTTTAGGAATTATTTTAAAACAAAAGTGTGTGTGTAAAAAATATATATATATATATATATATATATATATATATATATATATATATATGTGTGTGTGTGTATGTGTGTATATATATATATATATATATATATATATATATATATATATATATATATATATATATACGCACACACACTATATTAAGTATTGTATTGACACCTGCCTTTACACGCGCATAAACTTTAATGGCATCCCAGTCTTAAGGACCATACACACTATAAGATTTTCTGAAGACTTTTTCCTTTAGACTTACCAAAACCATATAATATGAGGTCAAACCTAAACACTTTCAATTTGTATGCAATCAGGCAGGCCCTTGTACTACATAGAAAAGGTAAATCTGAAGGAAATCTAACCACAAAAGTTGGATAGTGTGTATCCAGCTTTAGTCCATAGGGTTCAATATTGAGTTGGCCGACATTTTGCAGCTATAACAGCTTAAAGCGGAATTCCGGGCACAAAAACATTTTTTCAGTGAACATACCCCCCGGACAGTCAGGGCTACTTCATTCCGCAATGGCTAGCCTCTGATCTGTCCCGGTTCGCACTTACCTGCAAGATGAAATACTCACTTATAAAATTTCTTCTCCAGCATTGCCATCTCTGTTGTGGGCAGCTGAAGCCAGCACGATCCTCTTCTGCGTCCTCTTCCGCGTCTCCCAGAATGCGCCTTCACCGGCCCCTCTCGTCACTTCCGGTGCGGTGCCGCACTCCTACACAGCTTCTGGGCATGCCCAGAAGCTGTTTAGCGGGGAATGCGACGTCGCACCGGAAGTGACGAGCGGGGCCGGTGCCGTCGCATTGATTCCTGGGAGCGATGACGTTCAGCTCCCAGGAATCATTGCAAACCGGAAGAGACGGCGCGGGCCGAGGCCACAGAGGGAGGAAGTGACGAAAGGTGAGTATTTCTTTCTGCAATTACAAGGTAAGTAGAAAAAAAAAAAAAAAATAATCCTAACTATCCATTTCCTTTTCAGGTGAAGCAAAGCAAGCGGATGGCCACAAAATCGATTATGTCGATTTTGTGCCATGAACTCCGCTTTAAACTCTTCTGGGAAGGCGGTCCACAAGGTTTAGGAGTGTGTCTATGGGAATGTTTGACCATTCTTCCAGAAGCAGGCGTCCCGATACTTTTTACAATATTGTGTATGTATATGTATATATAAAGTCTACACGCCCCTATTAAAATGTCAGGTTTCTGTGATAAAAAAGTGGTACAATGATAACTTATTTCAGAACTTTTTCAGAACTTTTTCCACCTTTAGTGTGACCTATAAACTGTACAACTCAATTGAACAACAAACTGAAATCCCTTTCGGTGGAGGGAAGTGAAGCCCTTCCTTTGTTGGTTTGGATGTAGGTTTGTATGTTGGTTTGGATGTAGGTTTGTATGTTGGTTTGGATGTATGTTTGTATGTTGGTTTGGATGTATGTTTTGGGTTGTTGTCATGCTGAAAGATGAAGTTCCTCTTCGTGTTCAGCTTTCTAGCAGAAGTCTGCAGGTTTTGTGCCAATATTGACTGGTATTTGGAACTGTTCATAATTCTCTTTACCTTGACTAAGGCCCCGGTTCCAGCTGAAGAAATACAGTCCCAAAGCATGATGCTGCCCCCACCATGCTTCACTGTGAGTATGGTGTTTTTTGGTGATGTGCAGTGTTGTTTTTGTGCTAAACAAATCTTTTGGAAATATGGCCAAAAAGTTCAACCTTGGTTTCATCAGATCATAACACATTTTCCCACATGCTTTTGGGAGACTACAGATGTGTTTTTGCAAAATTTAGCCAGGCTTGGATGTTTTTTTTCGTAAATTTTGCCACTCTACCCCATAGCCCACACATATGAAGAATATGGGCGATTGTTGTCACATGTTCCACACAGCCTGTACTTGCCAGATATTCCTGCAGCTCCTTTAATGTTGCTGTAGGCCTCTTGGCAGCCTCCGTGACCAGTTTCCTTCTTGTCTTTTCATCAATTTTGGAGGGTCGTCCAGTTCTTGGTGATGTCACTGTTGTGCCATATTTTCTCCACTTGATGACTGTCTGTCTTCACTGTGTTCCATGGTATATCTAATGTCTTGGAAATTCTTTTGTAACCTTATCCTGACTGATACCTTTTACCAAAGAAATCCCTCTGATGCTTTGGAAGCTCTCTGCAGACCATGGCTTTTGCTGTAGGATGTGACTAAGAAAATGTCAGGAAAGACCTACTAGAACAGCTGGACTTTATTTGGGTTTAATTGTAGGTTTAAGTGATGGCAGGTGTGTACTTACTCCTATTTAACATGCGTTTGAATGTGATTACTTAATTCTGAACACAGCTACAGTTGTGCAACCACATTTATTTTTAGTTTTTATTCCCCCCCCCCCCTTTAAAAGATTTGTTTGTTTTTCAATTGAGTTGTAGAGATTGTAGGTCACATTAAAGGTGGAAGAAGTTCTGAAATTATTTCTTTGTCTCTTTTTTTTTTTTTCTACATCATGGAAAACTGACCTTTTTTATAGGGGTGTGTAGACTTATTTTACATCTATTGTGTATGTGTATATGTATGTATGTATGTATGTGTGTGTGTGTATAATATACCTGTGGACACAGGCAACTAGTCATTGCAGTGTACAGGCTCGTGGCTACTGTTAACCGCATGCGGCTATTAATTCCAACAGCAGGAATCAGTAGGTTCCTGCTGCTAAGATTGACAGCATGGCAAAACGCCTGTGCGAACAGTGCCTAAAACAAAACCTAATACCTTGGTTCAGTCTTGGTGTTTAATTCTTATGCTTTAAAATACATTTTTAATGGTTTTTTATTGTAAATTTTCCCTGTTAGGATGAGGAAACGCGGAAGGATTATGATTACATGTTGGATCACCCTGAGGAATACTACAGACACTACTATCATTACTATAGTAGGAGGCTGGCGCCGAAGGTGGATGTGAGAATTGTCATCTTAGTTACAGTGTGTGTCATCTCAGTTTTTCAGGTAATTCGTAGTCTTTTGAAAACTACTTGCTTTTGCTTAATGTAGAACTGGAGCCCAAAAAAAAAAAAAAAAAAAAAACAGTTCTTCAAAGGCATTGTTCTTAATCAAGAAACTATTTCTTTTAAACTTTGACCTTGTCTCTCCTTTTAACCTCTCCTCTATATCTTTGGGATTTTTTTTAAATAAAAGCCAGGGGAAGGATTGAGCTGGACGCATCATTCTTGTCTAGGTGACCATGGCGGCAGGGTGCTGGCTGCATAAAGTGAAAACAAAGTAAACCATTAAAAAAAACAAAAATCTAAACGTGGATTTTCATTGTGGCAGTGGGAGTTGATCTAGAAAGAGGACTCTGAAGGGTGAGCGTCCGTTTTAAATTTTATAGCTTCATTCTTCACTGCACTTCCTTCCCCAACTGTCCCACACGTTATTCCACATGTTAGCCTGTTATCATCTGCGGGAGATATCAGCTATCTCCTGGAATGGGCCATTTGGGAGATGCACATGCCTGGGGCTGCAGAAGAAAAAAACTGCATTCTTATATTGCACGTATATAGGCAATGCAGTTGTGCTGGGTATACTGGACTATTGGATGAATGTAATGCATCTAAAATCTGTAAAAATAAGAAAAATGAACAGGGTGCTTTAGGGAGTGAATTATTTTTTTTTTTTGATACATTTTAAGTGAGGTCCATTGCTTTTCTTGTAGTGTTACAGGTGTACTGCTGGGTGGGTTTTTTGTTTTTGTTCTTTTTTTGCATGTTTAGTGAAAATGGTAATGTACCTGGATTCTTTAGGGCTGGTTGACATCAGAATGTAATGCGGGGAACTTGCTTTGCGTGCCTGTTTTACAAACCATATTTAAAACTCACTGCAGTTGCCATCTGCAGCGGGTTTCAATGTTAAGCTAATGACACCCCAAATGCAGGTTGCAAAGGCAGTGCTTTTGCCTGCATCGGCTCACATGGTAAATTACCATATAATGCAATTGCAGTGAGTTTTCATACACTACTTTTGGTGCGGTGTGATTTCAGCCCATTCAGAATAAACACAGAACTGCATATGAACTGGCCCTTGAAGAGGTTGTAAACTCAAAAAAAAACACTGTAAGACAAAGGCATATTGAGCTAGTATGCATCCCTCACTAGCTCATTATGAAATACTTACCTTAGAATGAAGCCCCACGCAGTGCCGCCCGCTCAGCAGTGACACGGCTGACATTTTTAGTCATCCTGCTTCCTGGTTCGCGCCCTCCAGCCATCTGATTGGCACGATGACATCACTCCCGCACATGCGTGTGGGAGCCGCCGTTCACGGCACAGGGCTCTGAAGGAATGGCACAGGTGGCCGTTCCTTCAGAGCGCATGCGCCGATGATTTCATTGGCTGCATGAAAAGTAAATATCTCCTAAACGGTGCAAGTTTAGGAGATATTTACAGTACCTATAGGGTAAGCCTTACCTATAGGTACAATTTACAGAGGGGGGTTTACAACCTCTTTAATATTTTGTGGGAAAGAAATTGGGTAATGTTCTATTTGTTAGGTAGGTTTGGCTAATGTTCTTCCTCTTTTTCAGGAAACTAGAGGTGCAAACAAACTTTGTGTTTTCCAGCACTGGGTTGATGTTTCAAGAAACGAATTTAGTAATTTAATGGTATTCAGATGAGAACACTGGACTCATGAATGAATGACCCAAAGTACATCATTGGAGTACATATGACATGTAGTATGTCCAGTCCTTCTGCCCTGCTACAATCTCCTCTAGCACTTGCAAGCAATTCCTGGCTCTCAAAACAGTGGGGAGTTGCCGTGTGAAATACAGCGGCTTTAGAAGCAGCAAGGGACCACCTGACACAGTGCAGTGGATTTACAAAATCTGGTGCAGCTGTGCATGGTAGCCAATCGGTCTTTAACTTCAGCTTGTTTAATCTTTGACAAAAAAAAAACTGGAAGCTGAATGGTTTCCATGCAGAGCTGCACCAGATTTTGCACTTTCCTGTTTTAGTAAATCGGCCTTGATGTTTATCAACACTGTTCAGATGGGAAATCCAAAAAATAGGAGATAACGTAGTTATTTTTGTTTCATTTATCTGCAGATCAAATGAGTGAAGTTTGATCTGCATATGATATCTAGGCTATATCTATATATGACTAGGCGGGGGTGGCATGCTCTGTGATCAGTGTCCGGAGCACGCTGCTGATCACAGATCGGGGTAAAGAGCCTTTAAAGGGCTTTATACCTCGTGATCAGCTGATCACGGATGTCAAAAGAAGCCAGTAATCGGAACTCCTTTGCTCATGCTGACATGAGGATAGGAGAAGAGTGCAGATAACTGGCTTCTCTAAAAGAGACATTTACATTGATAATCGGGCCATTGATTATCAGTGTCCTGGTTATCAGTGCAGTCCAAACAGTGCCCACCAGTGCTGCCAGTCGGTGCCCACCAATTTCCATAAGTGCCGCCTCATCGGCGGCCATCAGTACAGCCTCATCAGCGCACATCAGTAAAGGAGAAAAATTACCGGTTTCCAAAATGTTATAATCAACCATGAAAGTTATTTTTTGCAAAAAAAAAAAAAAAACATAATGGTGATTAAATACCACAAAAAGAAAGTTTGTTTTTTTGTGGGAATAAAAATGATACAACTTTTGTTTCGGTAAAGTGTTGCATGACTTCCCAATTGTCATTCAGAGTGCCACAGCACTTACTGAAAATTTGCCTGGTCAGGAAGGGGGTAAAAGTGCCCAGTAGGCAAGTAGTTAATGTAACCAGACAAGTAAAAATTATTTATTTTTCTTTTTTTTTTGTTTCCATTTTAATAACCATTAATACTTTTTTATTTTTTATTTATTTATTCAGTATATCTAGACAGGAATTGTCTGTCAGATATATGTGATGTATTACACAATCCAATTCCAACTGGAAGAGGTACTTATAGCTTTGTGACACAGTCCCATACATGGCCTCTAACCTTGACCATCTTTCTCAATATACACAGGGACCCCCAAGGTCATTTGATCTTTGGTGTTTATTAGACTTGCTTAGGTGCAGTAGCAGAGTGTCTCCCTGGCTAATCATAACAGCTGGGTTGGAGAAAGAATGGGTTACATGGCTATTCAAACTAAAATATTTTATGTATTATTTCTTTAACAAAGCAGCTATTTTTTATTTTACTTGAAGTAACAACTTGTCCATAGCTTGATTGCACCCATGCATGCATGCTTTCATTTTGGCATTACCTTAACTTTTTTCTTTTTCTTTCCCAGTTTTACAGTTGGAGAAGTAGCTACAATGAAGCCATTAAATACTTAGCAACAGTGCCAAAATACCGAATCCAGGCCACTGAAATAGCAAAACAGCAAGGTTTATTAAATCGTGCAAAAGAAAAGGGGAAGAACAGGAGGTCTAAAGAAGAAATCAAGGAGGAAGAGGAGGAGCGAATAAGGGACATTATAAAGAACAAAATAGACATCAAAGGAGGTTATCAAAAACCACAAATATACGACATCCTGCTATTCCAGATAGTCTTTTTCCCCTATTATTTGTTTAAGTACATCACCTGGTACGTTCAATGGATGTATAGATTCAACATTAAACGGGAGGAGTATGGTGAAGAGGAAAAACTCTACCTCATCCGGAGAAACATGAAAATGTCACAGACCCAGTTTGATAGTTTAGAAGATGATAAGAAAAAATTGTTTCTTGAGGAGGAGCTATGGAAACGAGAAAATTATGAAGTAAGTAGAGGGTAAAACCATTTTGAGTAAACAGTAGAGATCTATACTGTATATGAGCATAATGGATTGTGTTCGCCCATGGGGTAATTAATTTAATTTAATATTCAAAATCATTGAAATGTACTTAAAGTAGAAGTTCACCCAAAACCTAATGAACTCTAAACCTATTGGCAGCCACATTCTAATACTAATATATTTAACCCTATAAAGAAGAAATCACTATACATTCCTTTTCTGAAGCCAATCCAGTCCAGATTCCAGGTGTAGATGTATGCAGGAGAGAACTGACAACGGCTGGGAAGTGATGTCATCCATAAAGTTACTATGGAGCTTCCATTGTCGGCTGCCTCTCCTGCACATGCCTACACACAGAAGCCGCTGCTGACAGCTCAGCGTGGGACCGGACCCGGGCAGCTGCAGAAAAAGTATGTATAGCAATTTCTTCTTTACAGGCCTAGATAAGATACGTTTTTAGCATGTGGCTGCAAGTAGGTTTAGAGTAAGGTGAATTCTACTTTTAAGTGTAACTAAAGCCTCGTACACACGCAACGATTATCGGCCGACCGATCGTCAGACTTTTGTCCAAGTTGTGTTTTGTTGGTTGGAATGTGCCTAGACAGCACACAAATTTTCTCGGCCAACAAAATTCTACTTCAGAAGTGATGTCATGTGTTGGTTTGCTTTCTTTGTGTTTTTTCTTCACTGAGCATGCCCAGACTTGCTCATCAGATTTTTCCCTGTCGAAATCTGTACTGGCTGCACGAAAATCAGCCGTTGTGTTGACGGCCAACAAAAATTTTATAGTCTGCACACCAGATTTTTTTCGGCCGAAAAGTCGGAGTCGGTTGTCGGAAGCATCATACTAACAAGCCGAAAATCAGCAGATCGGACGTTGGCCGAAAATTCCCTGCCAATTTTCGACGCGTGTGTACGGGGCTTTAAGGTAATTTCTTTTAATTTTGGATAGAGTAAGGGAGGATTAAAACCCCTGTGTTTTTTTTTTTTTTTTTTGCGCCATCTGTGTTCCATTGAGGAAATTCCCTTTTTGCTTCTGTGGGTTGAACTTGTGTCTTTTTTTCAGCCAGACGAAGTATGTAACTTCCTGTCCCATAGCCAAAACAGAAAGTGAGAGGAAATTCCTCCAAAGTGTGGGAATCCCGGATGTCACCAGGGTCTCCAGCACTAATGTCCCTATTGGAAGAACTTCTCCCTATTTGTGTTCCAGTGTTAACCTAAAATTTTGGAATTTTCTTTTACTTTCATTTAGAGATTCACTGAAATTTTGGCGGCTAAAAATGGTTATCGGCATTTTGCCGATAAGAGTAAAAGGTGCCAATAATGGCACTTTTTTTTTATAGGTCATGTGCCTCAAAAACAAAGTCAAATACATACACGGGTGTGTTATTGATGCATTCTTGCTGCATTTTCAATGCATTTCAATGGGGAGGTGCTTTTTTTTTTTTTTTTTTGATACAGTATTTTTAACTGACCAAAAATACAGCAAGCTACAGTAGTGCAATGAAATAGTGTGAAGACATACGTAGAATTTAAAGGGATAGATTTTTTTTTAGCTTTTCTTGCGCTAAAAGTGCCAATAATGGCCGCCAATAAGTCATATTCATTTAAATTCATTATATTAATTGAAGAGTCAAATACAATACAATTTTATATATTGTATAAAACTGCCTGGCCAAAAAAAAGTCGCCAGCAAAAAAAGAAAAAAGTCACTTTTAATATTTCGTTGGCTTTGATTAAGGCACGCATTTGCTGTGGCATTGTTTCGGTAAGCTTCTGCAATGTCACAAAATGTATTTCCGTCCAGTGTTGCGTTAATTTTTCACCAAGATCTTGTATTGATGATGGGAGAGTCGGACCACAAAGACTTCTCCAGCACATCCCAAAGATTCTCAATGGGGTTAAGTTCTGAACTCTGTGGTGGCCAATCCATGTGTGAAAATTATGTCTCATGCTTCCTGTCCCTGAACCACTCTTTCACAATTTGAGCCCGATGAATCCTGGCATTGTCATCTTTGAATATGCCTGTTCCATCAGGGAAGAAAAAATCCATTAACCACTTAAGCCCCGGAGGATTTGGCTGCTAAACGACCAGGGGTTATTTTGCGATTCGGCACTGCGTGACTTTAACGGACAATTGCACGGTCGTGCGACGCTGTACCTAAACGAATTTGGCGTCCTTTTTTTCCCACAAACAGAGCTTTCTTTTGGCGGTATTTGATCACCTGTGCGATTTTTTGATCACGCGCTATAAACAAAAAAAGAGCGTCAATTTTGCAAAAATAATATTTTTCCCTTTTTTTTATATGAAATTCCCCCCAAAAAAAATGTAAAAATCAAAATTTTTTAACATTTTCGGCCAATTTGTTTTATGCTACCTATGTTTGGTAAAAAAAATCGCAAAAAGCGTATTTTGATTGGTTTGCGCAAAAGTTATTGCGTTTACTGACTAAGGGAAAGATTTTTGTCATTTTTGTTGTTTTTTTTTTTTTTAACGCGTAATGGCGGCGATCTGCGATTTTTATTTTTTTTTTTTTGCGGTACTGCGACATTGCGGCGGACAGATCGGACCCTTGACTGACATTTTTGACACTTTTGGGGTTACCAGTGACATTTCTACAGTAATCAGTGCTATATATATATGCACTGTTACTGTAAAAATACACTGGTAGTGAAGGGGTTAACTTTATTTGAGAGGGAGGGGCTGTGTGTTTCCCTAGGGGCGTGATTCTAACTGTGATTGGCTGTGGCTTCAGCTGTATGCAGAGTGATCAACGGATCTACATAGTAGATCCATATGATCAGCTCTCATACAGAGGGGAGAATGACAGGCAGCTTGTTTACACAAGCTGCCTGACTTTCTCCCTCTCCCCCGCCGATCGCAGAGTGGCCGGCGGACATCGGGTCCGCCGGTCACACGCGCAGGTGGGTCCGTGACCACGCGGGAGCACGCCTCCGGCGGCGCACGCTCGCTCCCTAGACCCTCACAAGCTAGTGACGTAGCCCTACGTCACTTTGCCTGTGAGGGGCTGACCACCGACGTAGATCGGCGTGCGGCGGTCGGCAAGTGGTTAATGGAATAACCTGGTCATTCGGTATATTCAGGTAGTCAGCTGATCTCATTCTTTGGGCACATGCAGTAATTATCCAATTGCATGGTTACTGCATGCTTAGTTTAGTTAGTTGCTTAGTTAATTCCAGGTGGTGACTTTAGGGCGAATCTCCCTAATGGAAGCACAGACAGCAGTAACAGCCTGAAAGGTGTTCTAATCCCTCTGCACTCTATCTAAAAGTTTTAGGTGAGTCCAGGTTGGATGCAGTTGGCTACACCTTTGTTCACATTTTCATTCCACCAGTTGTAATGAATCCACTCCATTATGTTAATGTGTGTGACTGTGTATATAAAAAAGTACACATCTGTTATATTAGCGCTTAGTGATCCGCCTGTTCCCTGCATACATTAGATCTTGAGTTTAATTTGACTGTAGTTTGTGCCAATGGTAGATCCAGTATAGATTATGCGCTCTGGGTCTGGGAGTTGTTATAGGATGTTTCAGTAAATGCAGCTTGGAAAAGGAAAACTGGGAAAGCAAAATCAAGCAATTCTGTTTTGTGGTTTTCTATAGTTATACAAAAAAGAGCAAGAAGAAGAAATGAAAAAGAAGATGGCTTCAGACCCTCGGTGGAAGAGATACAGGAGGTGGATGAAAAACGAGGGACCAGGAAGACTGACATTTGCAGATGATTGATTGGCTTGTTCCTTGACAGAATATTTTCTTATAATAAATTATGAGAGATTTTTGTACCCACTGCAACAATATGTTATCCTCACCGGCATCATTTCTTTTACAGCAATACATGCTTATTGAAGTTAACATCATATGAACAAATTATTTTCAGAAAATGGTTGCTTCTTTTTTATCACAATTCAAAATCTTATCATACCATTCTGAATCTACATACTAGGAGAGTATCAGACAATTAAAAATGTATTTTAATATTATTGATGGTAGAGGTCTCCTGCACTGCTTTTGTAGTTTTTTCTTTTTTTTTGGTCTTACAAAAACCATATCTTGTAAAGAGAGGGAAGTTGTCATGGTTTTTCAAGTCATTGATACTGCAAGAGACACTACAGCTTTAGGACATAATCTAATGTGCCGATCTAGCTCCTTCTTGACCAGCTCAACATCCAAAAGTGAAGAATAATCACAGGTTTACAATTTTCTGTATTTGACATACTGTAAAACACAGACCGAAGCTCCCTTGCAATTTAGGTTGCTTATAGCAATTATGTTTTAAGCTATTATTCACACCTGTATTGAAATGAATAAGATTCCTATTGCTTAGCGTTGTCACAGGTAGGATTATGCATAAAAGCATGCAAAAGTGGGGCAAAGAGAAACCTATACGTATGCCAAATTATTTAAGATGACAACTGAGCACATAATTGGTGTGACTGGATCTTCAGTTTTTGGCACTGGTGATTTCATTAGGATAGTTGAATATCAAATGTAAATGCAAGTCTGATTTAGATGAGTGGAACCTAGGCTGATGCTACCATTATCATGACTGCTACACTTGCTTTTAAAGTGAATCTTGCACACAGAGGCCAAAACATATTCACTTTAACTTAGCCCTCCGCTGCACGTAATTGCCTTCTTTTTACTCGCCCAATGTTCCGGTAAGTATCTTGGATCAAAGGAAAGGCCAATGCGACAGTGCTGATTGACCCAGTTGTTCCTGACCTCTGGCGCTTCCTTTGACAGTTGGCGCTGAATGGATACTGGGTACACATGGGCTAATTATCGTACAGTATCTGCCAGTTCAACAGGAACCAGCAATTTTATCAGTGCGTACAGCAGTCTGGCTGACAGAAGCTGGTCCGTTGACACCCGCCAGCATCTGATTTGATCTTGTCCACTAAAAACAGACGGATGGAAATCTATTCCCCATCCGTCTATCGGATCGAATGGCAGTCGGGTGTAAATGGACAGACGGTCTGTTCACATCCGACCGCCTATAGAGGTGAGTGGGCTGTGTCTGTCCGCTTCACATGAACGGAGACGGACATGGACCAGCCATCTGCCTGCTCAGTGGGAATCAGTGGACTGATTCAACACTGAGCACGCAGACTCCAGAAGAGCGTGCTCCATGTGTAAGTGCCGGTTCACACTTCCGCGTGTGCGGCGATCGCATGTAATATTGGAGCGCACTGCTCCTTCATTACATGTGATCGGATGTGCAGTGCAAATTCAGCCATACACTTTGTATGGCTAAATTCGCACTGCACCCGCACAAAAGTCGAACATGAGGCATTTTTTCAGCCGCATCAGGATCGGATCGCACAGTGGTTCACACTTGTGCGATCCGATCCTGTGCGAACTGTCAGATTGCACTGCGATATGCGATTAAACTGGGGGTGTCGTTAACATTTCATTGACACCCCCAGCGTATCGCATATGGCAGTGTGAACTGCCAGATGTGCGTTTGCGATGCGGGAACAGGCTGCGAATTCGCAGCCTTCCCGCATCGCACCAGTGTGACCCGGCACTAAGGGGCCTTTTGCTGATTACATTCAAACATGGATCTAAAAAGGAAAACATATAAAGCCAATGTATTATTTAAAGTGCACTCCCTTGGGATTTGTTAAATATTTTATCATACCTGTTTGATAGGTGCAAAATAAATTCCTGTTGATTTTGCTAGAAATCATGCAGGCTTATAACTTACTGGGCTTTCTACCTGTTCTGCACCTTTGGCCCCTTGCACTAGGAGCAGTGTGTGTGTATCTCGGTGATAACAGTAAACAGGACAAGGTATGAGAGTATGGATTTCTCTAATGGGGTCACAAACAGCAGTAATAATCTCCACAATTTTTTTTTTTTTTTTATAATCAATTTTTAGTAGGATTTTACGATACAAATACAAGGTATTGCAATAAACTAAGAAAAGACAAAAATGCACAGATGTATTGTAGCATATAACAGACATCTTGAAAAAGGCCATAAATTATACAAAGCATATAATGGCTAATGTAGTTGTCAAATTACCTTATGCCAAAATACTAGTATATGCAAGAAAAGCAAAAGAAACCCTAAAATCTATACACACAAAATAGGATTGGGATGTATATACATAGAATAGCCACATTGAGGCTCACAGCCTGAAATATTGGACGTCACGTGTCTGCGATCAGGTATATTGAGCAAGAGGATTGATTGACAGCAAAACTTAATAGGAGGATTAACCCTTCATATCAGGGAATGTCAAGGATCAATAAGTGAGTGGACTATCTAAACAAAAAATCTCAATAAGTGTATATTAATTGGTTTGCAAGAAAGTTGTAGCATCTACAAACAATGGGATATGTTCTGGAATTTTTATTTATTTTTTATACAAGTCGGTGATCAGTGACTTAAAGTGGGGCTGTGATAGTGCAGCAGACAATTTAAAACAAATATACACTCTGCTTATCTGCATCCTGGTTTTGACAGGTACCTGCTCCCACTTTTGGGTAAGATCAGCGATCTACAACATTTCAGGCCACTCCTCCTCCCCCCTCTGCCTTCTGGGACACATGTAGCGCTTTTCCACTGCATGGAACCGCATGGTACGGTGGCGCTTTTCCACTGCATGGAACCGAACGGTACGGCTCTCTAAAACAGTACCACCTCGATTGTGGTTCCAAGAGGTACTATATCCCACAATCCTTTGCATGCAGTCACTACTAGCCACTGATTGGTCAGAGAATTGTTGTTATCCCACCCACTTAACTTTAGTACTACTTTAGTGGAAAAGCAAACCATACCGTACCATGCGGTACCAGCAGTGGAAAAGCAAACCGGGCCAAGCAGGGCCGAGTAGAGCCGAGCCGGTACTTGCAGTGGAAAAGTGCCAATGGAGGTCCCAGAAGATGGCAGGACCATTTAGAAAGCAGCGTGACTCACGCATGTGCAGTAGGAAACAGGTTGTGAAGCTGCTAGGCTTCACTTCCGGTTTCCCTTACTACAGATGCCGGCAGCTGCACCTAAAGCCGACTGTAAAATCACCTTGGGGTGCCGACGGCGTGGGATCCCTGGGCAGGTAAGTGTCCTTATATTAAAAGTCAGCAGCTATAGTATGTGTAGCTGCTGACTTTTAATTGTTTTAGGAAAGATCCTGGAGCTCCTCTTCAAGTTATTTCTCCCATTCATTAAAGTATAATGGGGTTATCACAATGTGAGCCCCCAATATGAGCTTGTACATGAGGGAAAGAAGATGGCTAGAGTCTCGTACACATGGATTCGAATAGGGAGAGGGTGTTGGACCTTACAGATGTTTTAATCCTTCTCCGCTCTATCCAAAACTCAAAGTTTTGCCTCTAGTTATACTTTAAAGCTGTTCATTAATTTAATTTTTTTTTTAAGAATGCAACACCCAACATATAAATTATGTGTAATGTTGTTTACCTCATGTCTGCTTGTGAAATCCTCCTTTCATGCCACTGTTATAGCCACTGTATAGATTAACAGAAACCACTGCTTGTGTAAAGATTTGTGCTGCTGGCCGGCCCCCTCTCTACACTTCTCCCTGCCATTCAGAGACCTCATCCTACTATTATCCCACAATTCATCATGTTTGGTGAATGGGCACCCAAATAAAATATT